>NC_137463.1:18762707-19962707 GCF_964235325.1 Thermobia domestica | reverse complement strand
AATGATTTGTCATTTAAGAACCTATTACACATTGTGGCACACAAAACATGTTTCAGAATCACCATCACTGCTATAATATTCATACAGATTTGCAGTTCAGCTTGCACAGTATCAACACTAAGCCTATTTTTAACATCCGTCCGAAGTAATTTCATTCTTTAGAATATTCTTTCACAATCTTAATTACAATTCGATATGGAGAAAGTATAAGATGCCACGAGTTTGAAATTCCTCAAATTTGTACATTCGGTTCACCAAATACAGTACTGTAGTGTCCCGCGATCAAGTATTTAATAAAGTCGTGGTACTAATAGCTTATTTATCCAATCTTTATTCTGACAATATTTTATGCATCTTGAAACTTTGTTGACCTGTTTTATTAATTAGTCTCCAAACTCGAAAAGGAGGACAAAAACGCATGCGGCTTGAGTACAAAGCCGGACATCAATTATTATGTCCGAAATTCGGACGTCTGGCAACCCTAAGATGTTTTCACTTATTATATTTTAACAGCCTAAATGTGCAAGTATGGTCACAACATTTTAACAGAATAAATGTACAGCTCTGTCTATCAATAAAAAGGGTATTTTACGTACTGGACCATAATCCTTTATAACACATACATATTATCGCTGCAATGCAGGCAGAGAAAAAATTGTTTTGAGATGTTTTTCAATTTAGGTCCTCACGCTAAAATTATCCATTAGAAGTCCTTTTTTTTCTAAAGGGTGTCCATGACCTGTGCTTGTCTATACAGCTAACGGAAGCAAAACTGTTGACTCCACTGGATTCACAAAAGATGGGTGAATAAAAAGTAGTCATTTACCAGTATAATGACAGTAATGATCTTAATGATGGTATATTTTGTGGAATGATTGAAAAGAAGAAAGAGCTGGAGTGAGGTAGGTAAAACCCATAGCATGACTTCCGTGCGTTGTGTGCCTGGTATAAGTAAGTAAGTATAGGCTTACCTCTCTTATTAATTATGAACAAGGTGCATGTTGGATCACACACAAAAGTTTCCACGCTTTTTCTTTTCTCTTCTTTTTTTCGTTTTAAATTAAATATGAACTATTTCAAAAGCAAATATTCTTATGTGTGCACATCTTTAGCACGTGTGTTTCGAGAGCGCGTGCTTAACTTCTCAACCTATGTATTACCATTACAGAGTGCATAATAAATGTATTGTACACCTTGTTTATCGTGAATGTTTTAGTGTCATGTGTAGCTGGGGTATGTGGAAGAACCACATCTGAATATATATAATATTAACAAGTGTGTATTTGTTTTCAATATGACATAAAAAGAAAAGCACTCAGCACAGAACAGGGAGCGGAAAACCAAATACTACCTTGTCAAAATACACAGTGCTAATCCAATTGCGTAATTTGGAAGGGGTGCAATGGCTTAAAGGTAGACCTTTGATTTTTGCATCTTTTGTCCTTTAGTTTCGGTCTAAGGTAATAATTTTCAATTAGCCGATGAATGACGTTGAAATGAATGGTTTAGATCACATGTCACGGGGTTACTTGAGTCACTTGGATCGCCGACTTTTACCCGGATCACCTGGACAGATCTGGTGACCCAGACATACCTGGAGACCCGCACAGATCCAATGATGCACAATACTTTTCAATTAACAGGTGAATGACATTGAAGCCAATGGCATATGTCACATGTCACCGGATTACTTGAGTCACTTGAATTATGACTTTTGGCCGGATCACCTGGACAGACCTGGAGATTCAGGCAGACCCAGTGACCTGGCCATACCTGGAGACCCATATAGACCAAATAATGCAGAGGCAGACAAAAAAAATCACCTCTCTACAGAATTACTGTGAAAAAAATGAATTGAAATCTTTCAGGTTAACGTCCCACGATTACGCCCTTTGGGCTAAGGGAGATGATGATTAAAGCAAATGAATGATAATGGAAGAATTGGTGGAATGAGAACGTAAAAGGATAATAGAGTACCCCGAGAAAACCCACCGACATGATGTCCATCACAAACTTACTTAGGCGGGGATCGAACCACAGACTTCACGAACCAGAGGTAAGCGTTCTACCACTGAGCCACCGTGCCTCCATGTTTCGTAAATTTAAGGTGAGTATAAGCTTGACAATAAAAATATTATTTGGGTATACGTCTTATACTCCCTATACACCCCCTTACATCAGTGCCCATTACTAATCTCTTCCCACGTACCCATGAACAATTTGGAGTGAGCCTCTAGAGGTTGGGAACCTAAATTCTAACAGACTCGCCTAGAGTAAATGAGACCCGCCTCAAATGGTGTTAAACTTCATGGGGACCCAGAAGCATAAGAAAGTTCCTATGTCTAAAGATACTAAACAATCAAGTATCTACTCAGGAATGAAATATTGCGGGGTTTGGTTCTTCTTCTTGCGTCCAATATATTCGATGTTATGCACTAATGGGTTAAGCTAGAGATGGCACACTCAATGGTGATTAACTTTAGTTGTAATTCTGAAAATTCTTCAGCCCTTTTCCTCTGAGCTTGGTTTATTCTAAATCTGAAATTTCGAAATTCCAGCTCCAGAAAAATGTTAAGCTTTAGGTTACGTACCAATTCAGTTCAATGCAAGGATTTCTTCAAGTCTGATCCAAGTGTCCAACAAGTAAGTGTCCAGATTTGATCCCCAAGGGGATTACTTTGATCGAATATAAATCCGAGTAGGGGTTCCGATCCCAATTTAAAGAGTAGGTCCCGTCTCATTAGGGCTTAGTGACAGAGCCGCATTCACGCATAGGCTAACATTAAGCGGCGGCAAATCTTTTCGGATCAGTTTGTTTTTCATGAGCCAGTTCTGAAAATTACAGAAATTTGGAGGCCAACACTGATATTGAGAGTTGGTATAACTTTAATCAACCAATTGAAGCTTCTTTTTCGATGAATAGATGCAGAAAGTGAAACTACATTGGGTTACTGACAAGTGAAAAATATTACATTAGACTTTGTATTGGTTGATTTGTAGTTTAACACCTCTTTTCGCCATCAAAGCTGTTCATACATTAGTTACTTGGTTCTTTTGGGTTGGTTGATTGAAGTTTAACGTTTATTTTCGCCATCAACGTTGTTCATTTATTCGTTACTTGGTTGCTTTCGATTGTTTGTTAGAGCTTAACTTCTCTTTTCACCATGAAAGCTATATATACATTCGTTGCTTGGTTACTTTCGATAAGATAATTGTAGTTCCCTCACTGCACAACGAACTCAAGTCCACTTTTTTGTCATTGTAGACATGTTTCAACTTTAAAATCTCTACCTGAAACTCTTTTCAAATCTTAAACAATTCACGCCAAGATATTATAAATAACTATTATAATGTGAAAAAAACTGTTAACTTTTCCATGTACTGAACCATACTGTACGAACTTTGTATGTTCTGTTCTTACAACTTAATGATTGGACTTGATTCCCTAGTGCTCTGAACGCTCTGTATAAAGCATCAATTTCCATCTTAACAGTAGCTAGGAAGACCAAACACGATGTTTTAAAACAACTCCTCTATTGCTCTGCTTTTCTTTCCTTTCTGACCCATAATACACCGCGGCTTCTGTATTTTTCAGGTGGTAACAGGACGGAGAGTGCAGCCTATGTGTTGTTGATATAGTCAACATCTGAATAGGGTGACGGAGGGATTCGGATAATCCTCCATAAATTCCCAGTCACTTAGATAGGATTATAAGAAGAACCAGAGGGGGATGAGATTCTCGTTGGAGATCCACGAAACGAACTCAATTGATCGTTCAGTGTTGCTACTGCTTCAAAATAAGATGACACTGTTTAGGACTAAAGTCTGTGGCCAACACACTTAAATATTCGTTTTGAAAGAGGTCACAACACGAATTAACCACTTTAGAATCAATCTATCGTTTATATATTCGTTGCTTGGTTGCCTTGAGTTGGTTGATTAGAGCTTAACGTCACTTTTCACAATCGAAGCTATTCTTACATTTGTTGCTTTAGATTGGTTGACTGACGTTTACCGTCTCTTTTTGCATTCGAAGCTGTTGATACATTCTTTGCTTGGTTGCTTTGGGTTGGTTGATCGGAATTTAACATATATTTTCACCGTCAAAGCTGTTCATACAGTAATTGATTGGTTCTTTTGAATTGGTCAATTGGAGCTTAACGTATATTTTCACCATCAAAGCTGGTCATACAAAGTATATACGTGGCTTGGTTGCTTTAGATTGGCTAATAGGAGTTTAACGTCCATTTACACCATCGAAGTTGTACATACAAACTACATATGTTTCTTGGTTGCTTTGGAATGGTTAATTGGAGTTTAACGTCTATTTTTACAATAGAAGCTGTGCATACATTCGTTGCTTGGTTGTTTTCGATAGATTGGTTTTGGAGTTAACATCTCTTTTCACCATAGAAACAGTTCGCAATTCGTTACTTGGTTGCTTTGAATTGGTTGTAAGACCTTAACGTCTCTTTTCATCATCAAAGCTGTTCATACATTCGTTGTTTGATTGTCTTGGATTTATTGATTGGAATTTAACGTTTCTTTCCACTATCGAAGCTGTTTATACGCTCATTGCTTGATTGTTTTGGATTGGTTGGTTGAAGTTTGCCTCTTTTCACCACTGAAGCTACTTTAGAAAGCACCTTCTGTTTAAAGTGGACTGAAAAACACCATTTGGATTTCTCAAAAAGTTCCGGAAATCAAAACGGACCACGCACAGAAAGGACATGTGTTAGCTTCTCGGCCACGAAGAAGCATACTGATTGATTTGGAGTTTAACTTTTCTTTCGAGAGGCTATTTGAGAGAGGGAAGTTCAGTTTAGCATTTGATCTATGCCATACGAGGCCTCAGCGTTAATCAAATCCACTATCAAAAGGCGCAAACACTAACCATATAACAGCGACAAAACGTCTTATTGTCCATCGGGTATTTTCGCTTCTAACTAATGAAGTTAAATCATTATCTTGAATTACGCATTATCTTGAATTTTTTAAATTAAGCATTAAAAATGTAACGTATAAATCTTTGTATTCCGTTCATTTGAAGCATTAATAGCTAACATGGTAGATAACTCAATAACCACGCGGCACTAGCAGTAACACGAGAGGGTTGTCTGTCTAGGATATAGGCAAGCGACCATAATGTGTTAGAGTGTAGCAGTGTTGTAAGAGCGTTGTAAATGTTTCCGCGAAATGTTACAGATTGGTAACGTTTTCCGTGATATATTATAGATTGTTCACGCGTGCTGCACTGGGATAATGTCTGTCTTTGACATGTGTAATTTTAGATCAACGATCCACGAATCAAGGAGGCTGTTCGTTTGTGCGGAGATACGAGGCAATTAGATTATTGTGATATCCTTTACAAAAGAATATAGTGATCAATGATAAAAACATAAGTGCATTTATTCAGTTAAATACATTATATCCTTACCAGTTTCAACCTTGTGTAGAGATAGCTTGATCGTCAATTATGAAATTGGTTGTTTATGTTTAGAATTTGATGCTCCTGCTCAGCAATGTATATCTTTAAAAGAATGCCACCATGTCTGTTGACCATTATCACCTGTGCACCACTGACAATTGTTCTCCAGTAATATTTTATTTTCGCCTGTGTTTTAGACGATTAAACATATGATTTTCTTTGTGTATTGTTTTGCATAAACGCGGCGTGGACATTAAATTTTGACTTCTACGTAGGTATGCCATATGTGTGTACATTGCATCTATAAAACACATGCGCCAGAAGTCCAATATATTGTTTGTGTATGGAAAACCATACACGCGGCGCTGTACGGGAGACCGTGTGCATGAAATTCTAGTATATACTTATAGCGCTTCATATATATATATTTAAAAATTCTAACTTTATAGACATTTTCATAGAACTTATTTCAGCATAATTCCAATCTGGTACTTATTTAAAATATCCAAACAGCGTTTCTCTCATTAATGAGAAGTATTTACAATTGCGCTGAAAATATTAAGAATATACTATCGTATACATCTTCATAATTTTATCATTTACGCTCTATGTCCACTAACGTATTACTGGCTGTTATGTTATAATATCACGATATTCCCATCTTGAATAATGATTTTCTCTCTGCTATCTACACAACATAACTTTCATAATTTTTTTTACAAGACCATCTTTCCAACTGCCCCCGGTATTAAAGTGTAGCCATGTAATTATTGTACGTACAATTTATCATGTTCTAGTTATTTCACAGAGAATCGAATCTAGATCTTTCCTCACAAAAAGTAAGAATGTTATACATTTTAGGCAGGTACACGAGAGCTCGATTAAATTATTATATTCAGAGATCGAACTCATAACAATCATATTAGAGTCTCTATGAAGTGTAATCTAAAGCTAAATCTAATGAACTCTGATGTTCAACCAATATAAAAAGGCTGTGGCCGGCTAGGCAGCTCTCAGGTAGATGATAAGTGGTCAGCACATTGGAGCTATTGGGTGAGTCAAGAATAACTATTTCTATCAGTACTTTCAACTTTGGTGGGTTACAAACAACGTTTTTACATATGCAACTTATAATGATTATGTTTTACTCTCACCAAACTATATATATAAAATGAAAGTCACTCTTTGACTTCATACCTGTTAAACCACGCGACCGATCTCGATCTTTGTCACATAGATGAGGTTTGAGCGTGGGATGGTTTTTACCGTTTCACTTTGACGGTGCAACTTAGAGGAGGGGAAGGTATATAAAAATGAAAGTAACTAAGTTTGTGACTTACTAACTCTTGAACCACTCGACCGATCTGGATCAAATTTTTCACATAAATGAGGTTCGGTCCTGGAGTAGTTTTTATCGTTTCACTTTGGTGGTGCAAGTTAAGGGAGGGGGAGGAAAGAGGTATTTAAAAATTATGGAAAATAACCTATATTCGTGTCGAATCCATAGTTTTTGGGGTCGCTGAGATGAACAGTGGCACTTTGTATGTGGTTTAAAGCTAAATTCAGCCGTTTATGTCCAAAATGCAACATATTCTTCCCGTGCGAGAAACGGGTATTCTGCTTGTAAATATTACAATAAAAGAAGCATCTGCAAGTTTTGTTTAAATTTACGAAACAAGAAGTTTTAAAGAGTAAAGTGTTGAAAGATGAAGCGGAGAAGAAAACTCATCTTCATGCAAATAAATTGGAACATACAGCTGCTTACGCTTTGTTTAGCTAGCAGGCATATCGAAATGCTAAGCAAGCTTAGACCAACGCTTAAAATTCTGCATTTTCTCTAGGAATCGAACCCTATTGCGTCATGAGAACATGTTTATTAGTCAATACTACATAAGTATTAGGTCCAGTTCCTCTGCAATGAAAATGAAAATCAAGAAAAATATGTACTACCTGGCTACTCTGAATTTCTCCCTCTACTTCTCTTGAAACGATTCGGTGTGTCCTGTCTTCCTTCTTCGCTACTCCATTGCAGTGACGCAGCAAAACCCGTGTCGACCACTAAAGAAAGGTTCCCTTCTCATGAATATTTCACAAGTGGCGAACTTCCCAGGACCTCACTATTCAAACGGTCACCCCTGCTCAAAACCACCCACTGTCAATTAAAGACTTATTAGAGCCCCAGTATTATTGCCAATGAAAACGTATTATCTCCCTCCAAACAACAATATTGTCAAATTTGGCCTTTTCTTGGAAGGCCAGACCAGTGTTACCACATCTTGTCTGTTATTTATTTACTGTTTGCTATTATACCAACGTTTTTTTTTTTTTTTTTTTTTTTAAGAATGAAGTTGTCCTATTGTGATTAATATGTGAACAAAAATTAAAAGAAATAAAATATTTTATTTGATTCCTTACTGTATGCCTTTACCACTAACGGGAACCAAGCACAGGTTTTGCCGCACCGAAGTTGAATGTTCTAAGTACGAGGGGTGTTCAGTAATGGCTGGCGTTTCAAAAGGTATAACTTTCATTCGGTAGTACTCGAATCGAACCTAATACAGTCACCATGTAAAGCAATACACTTAAACAAGTGTCACTGTCGCTCAGTAAACACCTCTTCGAATTCATTCTTGAACATTGTTTCAAAATCGCCTCTAAAGCTTTCCCAGATGCTGTAGATCTTAGAAATCGACGTCTTTTGAGATCTATTTTGGGGGTAGAATCTATGGTATAAAAAGAAATCACTAGAGCCAGATCTGGACTAGATGGAGGATACGGAAACCGTCCTCTTGGACAGAACGTTCTCCTTCGAGAGAAACCTCATTGCTTAGTACGGAACATATCCACGTGGGATGTCGTAATGCAGTATCCATTGCTCCACAAGGTCTCTTTTCTTCTTGCGGATGTAATTTTTCATCAGCTACTTCAAAATAGAGATCTAATAGTCTGCATTCACGATTTAACTTGCTGGGATCGTATGGTAGTAGTCTAAGAGAGTGACCAACACTTTTGATGCAGACTTTTTCACTCGTAAACACGTTCGTTTGTTCATTGTTGAATCACTAAACGACTTCTTCAAGTCTGTAAATGTTTCTGTAGCCGTTTTCTTCAATAACTGTAAAATTTAATTGCATATCTTTGTTCGTGGAAACTGTCCATAATAAAACTTTGAAGTGAAAAACAGAAACGTTCACTGTGCGCGCTGGCTTCACTCAACTAAACTATTGGGTGTGGTTAGATTTACACCGAAGTTTTACCACCCGAGCGTGATGTAATGTCACTTGGTATTATCATGGGGACAAAGGTGGAATAAAACGAGCCCTGTGGGACTTTTAACCCCCACAAAAGTTCCATACGCTCAGCTATGTTTCGTAATGTAAGTAAATCACTTTTTTTAATAAAGTTGTGTGTACAAAGTGCACTAATTACCACGCGACATTACGTCACAACGGGATGGTGCAACTTCAATGTAAATTTAACTACACCCTAAAGTACTGATCCTCGTTAAATGTGGATATAAATTCACACCACCAAGTGTCACGTCTATGTGCGATCGAACGTATGTTTTGTTTATTGGTTACCAGTGGCTCTGGTGTCAATCTGTTCAACAGACCCTTGTACACTCATGTCCAAAATTATTGTCGCATATACAAGACTGTCTTCTTGTAAGAATATAATTTGATAATGATTTTGCAGAATACTTTTAATACTGATACTGTGTGTATAATCGGGAAATGCATATTTGTGGTAAATTTCATAGGAAAAGAATTATAAATACGAAAATTATAATGACTAAAATTAAATGTTGCTAGATGGACAAGAAAGTATTTTTTCGTTGTATTGTTCTTATTTACTGCTCTTTTGACATGCAATTTACCACATAGCTACATGTCTTTGCCCATTATACATATAGGCTACTAACATTATAAGAAATACGGGACGAATTCGTTATCAAATTATATTCCTAGAACAACATATTTATAGACATGCGACAATAATTTTGGACATGAGTGTACATAGCCGCAACAGACCTCTCTACCCTACTTTAAAAACTAACCCCATTTAATCCTGTTTACTAGAAAATGGGACTATCTCGTCTCCAAAAGTTACAGTGAAAGTGATACTGTATCTCGTCTCCAAAAGTTACAGTGAAAGTGATATCTTGTCTCCAAAAGTTACAGTGAAAGTGATATCTCGTCTCCCCATTGGAAAATCTCTGTCTTTGCTCGTCTCGTATGTAACCCTAAATCACAGCAAAACTTAATTGCGAATTAAATAATACAAAGATTTCACCATTACGAAGTAGATGATCGTTTATTTGACAGCATCATCGTGATAGAGAGGAACACAAATATCTCTGCTGCGACGCAGAAACCTTGTCACGTTTTATCGTGCCGCTTTCTATTAACGCTAATTCTACTATTACGTTTTCCTTCCCCTCGGTTTAACGTTTACCAGGTTTATACCGTGTTTAACTCCCTAAATCTACTTCTATCTAGCAATTAGTCTTTTTCTATTTGTGTGTGAAAGTTTGAGTAATACTAAACTCCAACTTAGATGCCTCAAAATTCAGGAAACAAAGATCTGTGTAGAAAAATTTTTCATACGCATGCTAACAAAGCTAACATCTATGCTAAGCTTCATGATAAAATGAGTTATGTACATCGCATATGATGTATTGTCTTTGTTGATTTTTGTTTCAAAAAAATCAAATGAAGGGCGCCAAAATCTTCCAATATTTTTCGAAAACATTTCAATGTTTTCCTCAATTTGTAATTTTATATTTTGTTGAATCCTGCTGTATTATTTATTTATCTATATTATAAAATTGAAAGTGACTATGTTTGTGACTCATAATCTCTTGAATCACCCGATCGATATCGAATAAATTTTTAGTTGATGAGGTTCAGGCCTGGGGTGATTTTCATTATTTTACTTTGACGGTGTAACTGAGAGGAGGGGGAGAGATATTTATAAATGATCGAAAATGACCGATATTAGTGTCGAATCTATAGTTTTCGGAATCGCTGAGATGAACAGTGACACTTCTGATGCTGTTTAAATCCAATTGAGCACTGCAACTTGGGGGAGAGAAAGAAAGGAGAAATATAAAATAATTGAAAATGACCAATATCAGTGTCGAATCGATGGTTTTCGGGGTCGCTGAGATGAACAGTGACACTTCCGATGCCGTGCCCTACAACATGGGGAGGGGAGGGAGGATATATATAAAAATCATCGAAAATGACCGATAGTTTACGGGGTCACTGTGAAGAATAGTGACATTTCGGATGCCGTTTAAATTCAGTCACGCCACATGAGGAGCAGAAGAGAAGAGACATATAATAATCATCGAAAATTACCGATATCAGAGAACGCTTTAGTAACAGTAAAAAGTGACTTATTAATGGAATATATTACTATTTTTTCTTAATTTAACTCAGCAAAGCGGGTAATTGATGCTAGTATCTTAAAGTTTCGAATTTCTACTTTGATTTTTCCTTTCTCCAAATAAAATTTAAAGTGGTGGTGGTGTGTGTGTACACTCATACTTCGACGTTCCACTAACAATTCCAGCTTTGCTTGTGTTCATGCTTGTCCTGTTATCCGGCCAAAGGAATTCACTTTATTTTCTTTCTCTTTTTAGGACTAATTTTAATCTAAGATGATCAGTTGGGCAAACTTCAACGATCACTTGTAGTCCGCGAACTACAGTTTCAGAAACTGTGTATACAGTATTTTAATTACTTTTTTTCTGTCAGAATATATATGTACAACATTTGATGTATCTGATTAGATTGAATATTTAGTGCTTGCTTCGGTTTCTTCGTTGGTAAACAGACACATATGAACATTCTCATCGAGGGAAAAGTAATAATCTGTCATTACATTTCTATTTGATTATCAGAATAATATGTCTTTCTGCCCTCTCTCCAGCCGCTGGAAGAGGGTCTCCAGCCCCCCTGCTTTTCCCCTCTCATACTTGTAATCATTATCATTGACAAGTTCTAGTAAACATTTGTGAGCACAGGGGGGAACAGCTAGCGCCACCGCCCACATCAAAAGGTTGTGGCTCAGGTGCATGATGGCCACACCAAAGCAACGGTGACTCAGACATCGACACAATATTGTTCTCTTCTGTAATTGAGCGGGGGGAGGGGAAGGAAGCTGAAGATGGGAAGAGATACAACAGTCACTCTTGGATTTTTATATATATAAACGTGTGTGTTGTTGTTGCAAGTGTGTGTGTGAGTGTGAAGCTAAGAGCTTGGCGGCTTACCGCACTTCTTCTCGCCCTTAATAACATCCCCCTAATGTGAGAAGAGTTCATCAATCACATATGCGCTAATATAAACATATACACATAATAGTAAGAGATATACCAACTGGACATACCATTTATTGATTGAAACAAGGATTCATAAAGGTCTTCCCATACGTAAGTCGTGTGGAGATGTTTCTTTAAAAATCAATCGCCTATTTCGATTCTTAAAACTTTGATTATTTGACACGCATTCAAATTAAACTTTTTGTCTCGGAGGGCACAGTGACTCAGTGTTTACGAGACCCTGTGGATGAATCAGTAAAGTCCCAGACAGTGTCGGATTTACTTACAAGCTTAAAAAAAAAAAAAGCTACAGCTTACGGCCCCGCTATCTTCAAGGCCCCAAAAAATTTAAAGGAAAAAACTGAATGTATGAATTTCAAAAATATTATTAAAAAAGTAAATAAAATAAAATTTACAGACAGCAACAATGTGTTTCTACTAATGTGACCCGTGCTGTTAGCCTGCTATCTAAAAGGTCACTTGACAAAGGACAGCTTGACATATAAAAGGCCCGATTACCATTAATAGCTTAGGGCCTCATACAACCTAAATTCGGTTCTGGTCCCAGACTACGGACACACACAGCATTTTAAATAATGTCCTCGGTACTTTACTTACAGCCCACGTAGGTTATGTAAAGCCTTTGAAATTGAAAAAATACAGTTATTTTATTATTGTCTTGTTAAATAGATGCAAGGTGTAGTGTGTAAGTTAATAACAAAAAATCATTCTTTTACTGTTATTTCTTAGTCTTATACGTACAGCCCAGTGCCGTGTGGGGGGAGAGCGGAGTGACAGGCCCGGGCGCCGAAGTAAAGGAGGCGAAAAATTCGGGAGAAAAAAGGAAAAAAGATAGGAAAAATTACTTGGAATATATGTATGGGGGCGCCTTCGTATACTCTCGCCCCGGGCGCTGATTTTCCACGGCACGGCCCTGTATACGTAAACGAGTAAACAGTGTGGGCGCAACGCAATCGGGAAATCGCGGTGTTAAATTCCGACTCTTGGCATTTGACAGGTTTCCTCAGTCTCCCCAGGGTAATGCGGTTATGATATCTTTAATTATGGACTATAATCGACTTCTTTCCAAATCCTTTCTTTGTTGTTGATAAGTTTCAAAGTAAAAATGACTTTTCAGTTGTAAATGAAACCAGCTTATAAATGAATACATACCGGTACCAGTGGCGCCAATTTTTGTATAAGTGTGGGGCCTGTTCAGTTATGTGAGTTCCATTATCAGATATCATCCACAGGAATATAATTAGAATTTTAATACAAATACAGAGGGATCTAGAAAATTTCAGAGTCACGGGTTTCATTGCTCCTCGGCATGGAATGTGTCTTTAGCTTTTCGCTCTGCTAAGAAAACAGTAGCGACTATTTCTGTTGTGATTAGTGAATAGCAACTTTTTTGTATGAACTTGCTCGTAGTGAGTTAATATATATATTAAAACTTGGTTAAATCTCATTACTAATCAAGTCTTTTCAAGCATAAGCAAACTATTTTGCTTTCATTATCTAAAAAGTCTAATATGTGCGTACTGAAAACTTTTCAATCAAGAACTACAATTATTGTCCAGATTAACCAGCGTTTTCCAGTATGAGGAAGCTCAGAACTGTTCCAATGCAAGTTTTGTTTGTTTTAATTAATTTTGATTTACCAATATACACCTTTACAAATGTTTGAAACCCATCCTTTCACAAATGACAGTGATTTTACCTAGCAAACGACCATTCTAATCCAGACTTTAATGCAGATAACATAAAGTAATAATATACAGTAGTATAAGAGGTTTCAGCTGCTGTTCCCACTGAAACTGTGGAGACTGTGGCGCCGCCACTCGAGGAAGTTGAGTACTACGAACTACTAAAAGCAAGAACGAATCAAGTCGTTTAGAACACATGAGTCTGATAGAATTAACCAATGATACACTTAGCTACTGCCAGTAGCAGACGAGGCAGTTAGTTACAAATCTAGCCAGTAGTGTCGCCGACTTTTGTTGCATTGTGGGAACGATATGAATTTCCATTAGGAATATAGGGAGTGGTCCATCAGGGTATTCAGTGGCCGATAAGACTTCATAACTTAGAAGTGAACATATATATGGACGAAATCTATCATTTCGTAGCTAACAACCTTAGAGAATTCCACACGGAAAGTATTAAGTTGGTGCCTACAGGAAACTTACATCAGCAACACAATACAGGGATGGATTAACGTCACGCAACTAATATCACAACTCTGTACACGCCGAAAAACAGGCAAGAGTATCCAGATAGTCAGAAGGTAGTGAGTCGCTAAACAGAGTGGTATAAAAGTGCACCATAGAGAACACATAATTGCGAGTGATTTCTATTTAGTATTAGGCAAGAGTATCCAGATAGTCAGAAGGTAGTGAGTCGCTAAACAGAGTGGTATAAAAGTGCACCATAGAGAACACATAATTGCGAGTGATTTCTATTTAGTATTAGGCAAGAGTATCCAGATAGTCAGAAGGTAGTGAGTCGCTAAACAGAGTGGTATAAAAGTGCACCATAGAGAACACATAATTGCGAGTGATTTCTATTTAGTATTAGGCAAGAGTATCCAGATAGTCAGAAGGTAGTGAGTCGCTAAACAGAGTCGTATAAAAGTGCACCATAGAGAACACATAATTGCGAGTGATTTCTATTTAGTATTCAAACAGGAACATTCTGCACACCAAATCAGAAAACATCATTAACAGTTCATTCGGGACAGGAACGGAATGAATGCATTATTTGCCATTGCCTTGTCATATAGTTCCAGAGACACGAAGCGAGCCCAGTGGGCATCGACCAACATCACATTAGGATGAGCTCTTCACGAACTATTACTTAATTAAAAAAAAAAAAAACATGAGTTTCTTTTCACCTTGTGAAACTATTGTACAGCAAGTGCCACCTTGTGTGCTCATTGTAAAGCAAATCAAGTTTTTATTTTATTTTGTTACATTTTTCGATATCACAACACATAAACAAACGAATAGTGTCTTGATTTGTAGCTGAAACATAACTCTATTTTAGAATGAATATAGCCTATTTATAATATGTAACGTTTCAATACACAGTAAAAGGAATGAACAAAAATCTGTGCTGACTTCCAGGTGGTAATCCACTTTAAACTGTATTGTTTCAATTAAATAAGTTGAAAATGGAGATTGGTCACAAATTATGCGAAAGCTAATACGAAATAAGACCTAAGAGCTGTAACCATGTTGCTTACATTTGAGCACTAATATATGTGTAATCGCAGGTTAGTTGGTGAACAAACTTTAAAAAGTGAATAAATAAATAAATAAATAAATAAATAAATAAATATAAAGATTGCGTGGAAAATAGAAAGCATTCCAAAGCTTACTTTACTTTTAGAGAACCAAAAACAATGCCGCTTACCTGAAGCACCGTTCCTTATGCAAAACTATTTGTACTGGACATTTATAGTGTATGTTCATCCTTTAATTTCACAAAATACTAAAAACGTAATGAAGTTCCATATTTAGTTATACAGAAATTAGTTGTTTGAACTTCTTTACTTTATTTTTGGAATATTTGACCTTTATCCACTCAATGATTCAATTAAGGACTATTTTCACCTATAGTGTACAGTGACCTTACCACTCAATGATTCAATTAATGGCGATTTTCACCTAGAGTTGGGTTTGTTACAAATTAGTGTTGTAGAATTGCTTGTCTCCTGACTGCATAAAATCGCTTTAAGTTTTTCTTGTATTTTGAACTTTTTTCTGGCCATGGATTACATACATTACTAACATGTGTAGAAAAGTAAATAAAAAAAAGCAAACAATTGGATCATGAGTGGAAAAACGTGAATATTCTACACCTTATTTTTTGGAAACGGAAAGATAAACAGCTTTCCAAAAAAATATAATTGCTTATACTAAATAAAATATTTGTATAGGACGTTTGTAACGTATGTTAAGCCCTTTCATTTCCCAAAATACCAAAACAGTAATGAGATTAAATATTTAGTTATACAGAAATCACTATCGCGGAATATTCTCCTTTCTACTGACTGACTCAATTATGGATGCATTTTTATCATTTTACTATGAATAATCAGAGTTGGCTAAAAAATATTGAGCTTTTGGAGTCATATTATTCCCCACTCTCATTTAAGTAATTAAGGAAATCACTGGATAAAGTTTATTTTGATGCAAGCCTGGAAATCTACTTGTTTCCTCCATTTACACAATATGTTGGGTCTTATCATTTAGAAAAATTAAATATTTCAGTTTTGCGTCCCATAGTTATGCCGTTTAAGTAGAAGGAAACAGTAATGGTAATAATGAATGAAATAGTGGAATGAGAAAAGTGGGAGGAAACGGAAGTACCCCCAACAAAGCCATGTCACATGGTGTTTGTGTACCACAAAGCATACTTGGCGAGAGCTGGAATCGGAAACCAGGACCGCACGCACCACAAGTTAACATGTTACCAATGAGCCAGTGCTGCCCGTTAGGTATTAATAAATGCAGTGTGCAGGGCTAATTATATTAAAAATATTATAAAATTACTAAAGGGCGATTTTTTCTGCAATTGGGAAACTAAATCCTAATCTTAACCCAGGAAATAGTACACGTATGTGATGTGGACTGTGACAATATGACTTAAAAAAAAAAAAAAAAAAAAAAAAAAGAGAGAGAGACCTTTCTCTTTTCACTCTCGCCCATGGGTATCTTTGTTTCCTGTTCGTCTTTATTATTTAAAAAAAAATCTGAGTCCTACAGGTACACACTACAACAGAGGCACATAGTTAAGTTGTTTTTCATGTCATCTAGTATGTACGGAACTTCGCAGCGACCAAAATCAAACTTTTATCATTCTGTTCAGAAACGTTGCCCCTTGTCAACACATTTTGAGAAACTTTCTGTCGCTTTTATTTTTTTTACCCGATTTTTTTAGAAAAAAAATTAGCAGTTTTCTGTCCATACATTCACCCTTCCGTTACTAGTTACAGTCCTTTCGTATACATTTCCCCTTCCCGCCCCATCAGCAACATTGTTTCTGTTCCACTGAATACGAAATTAAAAAAAAAAAAAAGTTTCGTCGTTGTTTGTCGTCGTTTCGTATTTTCTGTTTTACTTCCATGTTGATTTTTTATTTTATTTTACTTCTTCCTATGTTTTTTTTTCTCTCCAGTGGAAGAAGAAAACGAACGTAAACAGCAAAGCATGTCACATGCATATTGCAATCTGCACTCCAAGATGTTAACAATGGTCACACGTCAAGACTAGTATTACTCACGTTCTACCACTTCCGAGCCGCTCTTGCCTTTTAGGATAACCATGTTGTTGCAGTGTTGCCAACGCGCTTATAAATTAGAAGGATATTATGGTAGCCATACGCGTATGTACTCAAAAAAAAAAAAACTTTGAGTTTTACATCCCACGATTATGCCGGTGACGGAGACGGTGATGATGAGTAATGTATGAAATGGTGGAATGAAGAAAGTGGGAGGAAACGGGAGAATCTCGAGAAAATCCACGCACATGGTGTTTGTCCACCACAAAGTTCACTTGGCGGAGGCTGGGATCAAACCCGGGACCCCAAGCACCAGAGGTGAACAATACTCGAAAAGGGGAAAGGACGTTTGGTATTTCAGAATTCCTATGTAACAGTTAAACAATTTGGACAGTTTCGATGACAACCAAAGTGCAAGGTTCAGTGACGATGCCATCTTTAATTTCTTGGAGAGGGGGGGGGGAGGACAAGTGCATTTTTGTATATTGAAAATAATAGTTTTATGTTAATTGAACTACAATACAGCATGTCTAGGGGCAATAGCGGGAAACAGATGATGCCATCGTGAGGCCGTCCTTCTCCTCCAGCTAAAAGTTCTGCAAGTTCTCCATTCCGTTTCAAATTGTACGACTACCAGGCAGGGACGACCCTACGCAATTTGACTCCCCGTGCAATGGCATCATTTTCTGTGCCCCCTTTTTTCAGAAAGAAGAAATCTTAAAAGCCATGGTTTTAAATATGCTACCCTATCATGAACAACGAAGAGGACGGAAAAAAGCACTCGCACTCAGAATATATTTAACATTACAAATACAATCTCATTGTGTCTTATTGTGTGTTTTCTTTTCTTTAAATAATAATCTATTATGTTAGTGAAAGATAAAGTAAACACACCTGTAGAGGAAAGATGGTAATCCTTTTTATAGAATTTAATATAGAGTTTCAATCTCAATATATCAGTTTGCAATTCCAGTGCAACTAGCTCTGTTATCTTTAGTTCTTGATTTTCCTTCTACATTTGTTATATTTTTTTTAAAAAAGAACTTGTTTCCACCTTCAATGATAAGGAACTTATTTGTGACAAAGACAAGATTATTTTTCGCATCAAAACTGTGATAACTAAGTAACAGGTATTCGTTAGGAACTAGTGTTCGAGAATTGAGTTCATGTATTTGACAACAATCACACAATGCTGGCATTGGTTTGACCGTTTGCACTATCTACGTATGTGACCTTAAACTAATGCAACCTAAACATGATTTATGAATGTACTATTCAGTTTTCAAGAAAATAATAGTTATTTTAGATAATGTAGTTATAATAGATTTTGTTACCCGTGCAAATGCACGTGTTGCACATATGGTAGAGCTGGTCCTACTACCAAGTAAAGAAAGCATAATTCACATATATTTTCATATGATACTTTTTCTCAGGGGCGCCGACTCTGGGAGTGCTCCTATGCTCGAATACCCCCGTTGAATTTTTGTGGGAGTATTCAGCTCCTACACATAGAAGCGAAAAGGAAAATAAGAAAAGAGGGAAAAGAAGAAAAACAAGGAAAGAAAAATTAGCAATTTGCTGCATTGTACAGTCTGCAGCAAAAAATCTGAAACATGAGCATGTAAGTTTATTGTGAAACTACGCCTAACAGCCCAAGGAATCAACATCTAAGTGGCACGAATCACGCCAGGAGAAACATCGAAGTATTCCCCCGACCACGTATTTTGGAGCAAAAGACTTCGACTTTTTTTTTTTTTTCAATAAACTTAAATGTTCATGTTGCAGGTTTTTTTGCTGCGGAGTGTACATTATCAACTTAAATTTTATTCTATTTAACTAATTTCATTTGTTTTTCTTTCCTTTAAAAAACTGTAAATTCAAAAGTTACGTTCAAAATAGCTTGACGAGAAGTGAGGTAAGGAATAAGAACAGAGGTCCACCCATGTGGGATAACGGGGTTCGGACGCCCCTTCCCCAAAAAAACTTCCTTACTCAATATACATTTCTATACTTTCTCAATAAAACACATACTTGCTTAACAGGGAAATGATTGATGTAGCATAAAAATTTGATCTTATACTTCATCTGTACTCTTTCTCTTATAAAAACATTCTACTTCTATTATTATTATTATTTTCTGAAAATATAGGTGAAAGTATTTTATAATTACTTATCGTCTTTTCGGGTGGGTGAACGGAGAATAATACCCATTCAATATTACATAGACGTACTGGCTTGTAGTGTTGGACTCCTCAACACAAGCTTCTGGGTGCGCGACTGGGTTAGAACCGTCAAGAATGTTTTCCATTGGAAAAAAAAAAGGAACAAAGAAAAATTCATTTTTATTCAAAACTACCTAAAAACTCTGTTTTCAGCAGGGTGAATTTTTCAGGCGAGAACCCTCGAACTCCGCTAAGCCTCCGATGTATTCCATAGCATTAGATCCCGCCTGTGGATTGTGGATAAAAGCACCTTGCACTGATTTTCTAGTTTTTTGTTTTTTTTAAAGTTCCTTGTTTCGAAAATTTAGACAAAAATTTGAATCGTCTCTTTCAGATGTTTGTAGCTAAACGCAAAACATAACACATGTAAAGTCCATGTGTATACCATTACCATTTCTTCAAATTTTAAACATAGGAGGGGGAGGGAATTTTGAACAAATTATTTATATAATGTAGTTCTCACATATTTTTCGCTATCTTTTTCTTCAGGAAATTTGCTTTATTTACGATAAATGATTATAATCTATAACTTACACAAACATAGTTGTATTAGTTTTTCGGTGTTACTTTTTCAGTCAAGCTTTCTCTCTTATCTGTCGACTGAACATTTAGCTCAATTATCTAAGTCACATTGAGTTAAAATTTATAATTACCAATTGATATAGTTATAATTTTAGTTTTCCAACACAAACACTAAGTGTATCCTAATTTTAAAAGGGAAATATGTCAGTCAGGGTGTCATGTTACCCTGGAATGTTATGTAACCTTACTTAAGAGATGTGTATTGATGGCTGTAGAAAGAGAAAAGGAAGAACAAGAAGCCCTTAAAATAAACGGCACTCGTAATGCTGTGAATTATGGATATGTCAAAATATCAAATAATACTTTCGACAAGGTGGATACGTTCAAATATCTAGAATCAATATTAACAGCCGAAAACCATATTCACGAAGAAATTAAATGTCGACTAAAAGCACGGAATTCGTGTTATTATTTAGTTCAAAATCTTTTGTCGTCGCCAATTCTGTTGATAAATTTGAAACTTAAAATATATAAAACAATAATCATGATTATTGTGCTGTATGGTTGCTAAACATGGTTGCTTACTCTGAAAGAAGAACGTAGACTGAAAGTATCTGAAAACAAAATACTGACATGAACATTCGGACCCAAGAGGAATGGAAATGGGAGATGGCGCAAACTTCATAACGAGGAACTACATAATTTATACCGTTTATCGAACATTGTCAGAGTCATCAAATCTAGGAGGCTCAGGTGGGCAGATCATGTAGCCAGAATGGAAGAAAGTAGGAACGCTTTTAAAGTCTTAACTGGAAGACCAACCGGAAAATGACCATTAGGAAGACCTAGGCGCAGATGGTAGGACAACACTAAGATGGATCTCTCAGAAATAGGAATACAAAGTAGAAACTGGATCCAGTTTGGCTAAGGACAGAAGACAATGGAGATCTTTTGTGAACGCGCTATTGAACCTCCGGGTTCCATAGGCCATAGAGTTAGTTAGTTTGTTATTTCATAAAACTATTTAAAATATACTATTGATAATACTGTTAAAATATAAATTATTTTGAGCAACTTTAAAGATATGAAAAGACATTAAAATCAAAAAGTAAGTTCTTTAGTGAAAAGAAGTTTTGTGTTGTAATGAGCTCATAAAAGTAAATAAAATTAATGGTTTAAAAAAGTATATGATAAATGTATTCATTAAAAATTAACTTTTTATTTATTACAAAGCCGGAAAAGAAAGATAGTATGAGGTAAAGAATGATCAGAAACCATTTATTCATTACAAAACCATTTTTTAAAAAAAGTCATTGTAAAGCGGTGGCTCACTGGTAGAGCGTTCACCTCCAGTGCTTGGGGTCCCTGGTTCGATCCCCGCTGACGCGGTGTGGAATTTGTGGTGGACAAACACCGTGCTTGTGAGTTTTCTCGGGGTTCTCCAACTTTCTTCATTCCACCATTTTATTCATTTCTCATCTTCACTGTCTTCTTTAGCCTAGCCGGCATAACCGTGGGACGTTAAACTCAAAGTTTTCATTTCCGATCTCCATAAACTTTGAACGATAAACTCAAGTTGCTCCAATACACTATTTTCACTATGTTCTGATTATACTCACACAGTAGCACAGAACTGTACAGCATAAGTCCCAATACAATGGCCCAGTTTCCTATTTCTTATTGACGTTGAAGGGATTGCTGTCTAACGCAGGAAACTCAAATATCCACACCACATCGCACCTCATTCCAATTGTAAGGTACTGGGGAATATTTGCTGTTTTTCTTGAGGCATGACCGATATTACCACGGATGAATTTAAACAAGTAAGCATAGTTCCATAAATCTCCCATCCTTCCTTGATCATTTGCCACAAACCGCATGAAAATCGGACTTCAGTTAGAAATTCTAGATCCAAATGAAATCCGTGAGTTTAAAAAAAAAAATCACCCTATAAGCCACAGCTGAACTAGAGCACTCTGGTGGCAAAATAAATTACTAAACTAACGGTTCAAGTCATCACCAGGTTGAGAGTGCTGCAAGAAAAGATATGGAGGGGACTCATAATACCACCTTTACCTTTACTGTATTTTAGATAAAGAGCTATATCTTTTAGATGCGTGTACTCATAAGTTGTGAGGAGTGTGATTTTCTTTTCCTTTCCCACTTATCTTTCAGAGTGTTTCATTTCAGTTTCAATGACTTTTTGTGCATTATAAGGGTTTCTATTGGTATTTTATATACAGTAGAACCCCTCTAATCCGTCATCTTTGGAACTGGGGTATGGTTGGAACGCAAAAAAGGTCGGATTATCAGAAAATACAGAAAAATACGGATTTTCAGCACAAACCAAGCACTAAAAACTGCACAGTGCAGTACAGAAAACACGTACAACAAAAGAAACGATAACGGATCACTAAAGCGAACAAACGGTAACAGCAAGTAAGCAACAATGCCGCGACGGCAGTAAACGACAATGGGCCTTGTGAGTCACCGACAAGTCAGGACAAGTTCGGCTCGAGCATGGTCGGATCAACCGGAGTGGCAGACCAGCCGAGGGTGGACGAGAAGGGTTCTACTGTAATTTCAATTCACGTCAAATTTGTGTACGTTCCGAGTCAGATCTGACACAAGATTTCTCTAAATTTGCTTATTACCATGCGCAGTAAGTAATTTTGTGTCAAATTCCTCACTCTGGGCGCTGGTAAGTTGCTCGAATTTGGCTAACTTCAGTCATTACGTTGCTAGCAACGAAACGAGATTATTATACGTTTTTAACATTGAATAACCATTAGCAAAGCTGTTGAGAAAACTAAATTTAAAAAATAGTTTCGTAAAAGGGCCCTCTAAATACCTTTAATAGTCGATCGACGACATTTCTTTACGTTTTGTAGTTTTGGCCAATAGAAAACAAGCACCATGTATTCTTCATATACCATGTATTGCTGAGCGCGAAGTTGTTAGTACTAAAACTAGAAAACATATCTGATTCTACCACAGGAAGATACTGTTGGTACTAGTGACCTAGTAGCTTTCCGTTTGCAGCCATTTAGAAACACGAAAATAAATGTCGATTTTCTAAATTGCTGCAAATCGAAAGTAGATAAGTGAGTCGTGATAACGGTATCTCATGTAAAATAATATTGTCTAGCGAGTTCTTGTTCCACCTTTCGATTCTATTTTATCTATTTGAAGATATCACATATTTACTGTAAAATTAGAGGTATTTTAATTTCGCATTGATAGGGACTATTAATATTTTACAGTTATGTCTTTTAGGGTAAAGAAGGTAGGTTATTAGCGAAAGTGTAATTGATAAGGATTTGTTTAATGAGAATGTTGGAGGAAACGGAAAAACCCCGAGAAAATCCACGTACTCATCTACCATGAACTTGTATAGTCTCGGACCGAACCATGGAGTTCCCTGGCACCAGAGGTGAGAGCTCTACTAGTGAGTTCCCGTGTCCCCAGTTAGGCTGTTCATGGTACAGAGATAAATTATTCCAATTATGAAGATAACCAAGAAGGTTCTGTGGATTTCTGTGGAGGTCTGTGTTCCATTGGCCCTCACACGGTGAGTTGAATGCGAATGGAGATAAGGCGAAGGTTACCCCCGGCAGTGGTGTGGGTATATCCAGCATACTATCTGGTTGTGGCAATTCAGTTATAGTGTGAACTTGCGTAAGGACAGAGTCATCATGGGTGTATATGCTGTACGAGTTCAAGCTAGGGTCAAACGCCACTGCAGCGGGGCAGAAGATATGTCAAGTCTTTGCTGAGGATGTCGTAACAACGCGGACAGTGCAGAGGTGGTTTAACAAGTTTAAGGACGGTGACGAAACACTCAAAGACACACCACGTGCCGGAAGACCAACACATGTACAAAATGAAGATCTTCTGGCAGCAATTGAGGCGAACCGTGTGAGGAACTGGGACTACAATTCAGTGTCAGTGGAGAAACCATTCAGCAGTACCTCCATCAACTTGGCAAGCACTACAAGTTGGATCGACGAGTCTCACATGATTTGACTCCGGGCCAGAAGGAACGCGAGTAGACACCTCTGTTTCTTTGCTATCTCGTCTCAGGAAGGATCCATTTCTGGACAGGGTGTTGACATGAGAAGTGAGTCCTGTACGAAGCTTCACGGCACCGTCATCTTTGGTTGACATCCCATGAACCGGTTCCAAAACAGCCGAAACCAGCACTGCACCAGATCTTCCTGTGTGTTTGGTGGACTACTCGCGGCATCGTGCATCGGGGACTGCTACCAGCTGGTCAGAGCATCAATGCAACTGTTTATTGTCAGCAGTTGACCAGTGCTCCAGAAAAACTCAAAACTCTGGAGCCAGCACTTCTGAATCACAAAGGGGTCCTCCTATTACAGGACAACGTTAAGCCTCACGTGGCTAGCATGACCCGGGACACCATTCTATTCCTTGAATGACAAACACAATTTCATCTGCCATAATCCCCGCATATTGCACCATCGATTATCACCTGTTCCATTCCTTGAATATTTATCTTAGATGACGCCAATTCAAATCCCTAGTAGAGGTGTAAAATGCACTTAATACCTTCTTCGCTTTACGGCCCACCAAGTTTTACCGCGATGGAATCTATGGCCTCCCAGAACGTTGGCAGAAGGTCATCGATGCTGATGGGGACTATTTTTGATCTTCCAGGTACGTCTTAGGTGATATATGGATATTCGAAGGTGGTAGGTGAAAAAGCGACAAAACTTTCTTGGTTACATATATTTTAAAATCATCATTGTAACTGTTAATCTAGAATTAAGGAGATAGCAACACTGATGAAGTACTTCCCAAAAAAAGGCAACTTGCTGGACAGAGAATCGAATATATAGACACAGTTCTGAAGCTTTTCAATAAACCAGCAAGTCCAGTACTAACACATCCTACCAAATCGTGTTCGCAGTGAGAAATTCTTTTCTGATCACTACTGGACCTTTACAAATTATTTAAAGCGAGTAAAGGCTGGACATGACACAGCCATACAAGGAAAAGCTTGCTTCACCGTTCAACAGCACACTCGCCTTCTCCCCCCTCTTTTCTGTTTCATAGAAGCTCACTGGAATGACCAGTTTTGATTAGACACTTGGAACACTAGGGTTGTTTTTAAAAGCAACAAAAAGCAAGGTTCAAACGTCCTCACAGATTGGACAGCTGAAGTTCGAGTTTAACTCTTGGTTGAGTCGTGTTGGCCTCTATCTACAATTATCGTAACTCTTAGGGACAGCTAAAAATTAAATATTGATGCTATCGTTATCTATATCAAAGGCAGAAACCATTCGCAAAAACCTGGTATCCAAAAATTAAAACAATTGAATGAAATATTGAGTGTCCACTGTATTCTTTGTTTCTTCTCAGAATTCGAACAACCGTGTGGCGTAATTCAAATCTCATTCTTTACTTACTATATCTTAAAACACAGGTATGTCACTAATAACGAAATTAAAATAGAATATTACTCATATCCTGCAAATATTATGAAATTTTCACAAACAGTATTTTGACTAAAGGTTACGAATTAGTCCCAGAAGCGACAATCCTACTAGCGACAGGAACTGTTATCTGTCCTATGAGCGACCGATTCATTTACATTGAGATGATGGAAGATGATATGATTCCCTCTCGTGAAATATGTTTGCCTCTGGCGTTATTAGCGCCCGAACAACTTTGCTACGAAAAATGTACGCGCCAGTAATACAGTTCATCAAATATATTTTTCCTCTACAGTGAGTGCAAATAAAACTTATTTTAATTTTGAGTTAGATTTGACATAAAACATATCAAATAACTTAGCGAGACAACAGGGACATTTCCATGAAAAGTTTATTCTTATGTAATTATTGAAAATCCAGTTGTAATATCCCTTTTCTTTAAAAGCTCTGTTTTCTGTACTAAATTTGATTCAAATCTAATTACTCACTAAGCACAGTAATATATTTTATTTTGAAAAACTTAAACGTGTAACAGTTTCGCCAACTATCTACTTTTTAGACTTCCAAAGACACTGAATAAAATGAAAAAAAAAAGTCGATGATAAAAGACAGCTTTTGAGATCCTTTGCATCTGATTGGCTATTCTCAACCAATCTCACCAATTACAATGCAGTTCATTCTAAACAATCCAAAAGGTAAACAAACTCTATAAACTACCTTCCTCCCTATTGTAAGCTACAAAAACGTAAACTAATTGCTTAATTTGCCTTCCTTCCTTGTTTTGACTTGTACATAAAAGCTTGTCGTATAGCAATCTGAAATACGAGTAATCCCTTATAACTAGACGAACTGTTAAGTCCTGCGAGAGATTTGTAACTTGTGTAATAATTTCTTCGAATACATTTTTAAAAAAAATCTTTGATATCCTGAAGTGGTGAACACTCTCTTTCCATGGGCGCCCGATGGGAAGGCAGGGATCACCCCCTGGCTCTCTAAAATGTATACGTAATATAGCAAACCACGTATATTAAATACCAGATATACCAGACATGGTACAGCAACCATGAAGATGCCCCCCCCCCCTAGAAAATTTTCTTCGGGTGCCCCTACCGCTTTCTGATTTCTTTCTTATGCCATAAACAAATTCAATCTAAACTTATGCTCCGCATTATTTTAACATGAAATTTTTAATTATATTAGAATCATAGACAAAGGCGGAGCTACTCTAAATATTTAGTTAGTTTTCCCCTTGATATAGCCATCATAGAAAGTAATTCAAAAATATTTAGGAAAAACGTAGAAAATATTGTTAGTGTAATGAGAGTAGTCTCACGTGTTAAATTCAGGTATAGCGAAATTTTTCATAGTACATTTTGTTAGGTTCTAAATCGCATTAGCATGAAACAAGTTAAAGAAGAGAGAATCTTGTCTTCTTCCATTATCTTAGTATGAACGAATCGGTGACTCATAGAGCAGTTAACAGACCGAATCGGTCGCTCATAGGACAGTTAACAGTTCCTGTCGCTAATAGGAATATCGCAAGTGGGACGACACCAAACGTTACTTTCCTGCTATAATTTGTTATTTATAACAATAGACATTTCCATTCTTTTCCTATTATTATTATTATTATTATTATTATTATTATTATTATTATTATTATTATTATTATTATTATTATTGCGGGGCAGCATAGTAACTCAGTTGTAGGGCGCTTAGTTCTGGTGCGTGGGGTCCTTGGTTCCATCTCCGCCCAAGTAAGTTTGCGGTCAAACAAAATGAAAATGAAATTCTTGAGTTTTACGTCCCACTGTGATGATGAGGAATGAATGAAATGGTGGATTGAAGAAAGTGGGAGGAAACGGGAAAACCCCGAGAAAACCCACGCACACGGTGTTTGTCCACCACAAAGTTCACTTGGCGGGAGCAGGTTTGACCCTGGAACCCCATGCACCAGAAGTGAACGCTCTACCACTGAGCCACCGTGACCCCTATGCGGTCAAACAACTTCGTGTCCGTGGGTTTTCTCGGAGTACTCCCGTTTCCTTCCTCTCACATTATCATTCCACCAAAATGTCCCATCATTATTAACTCACCTTAGTCATCACTTCTCTTAGCGTAAAGGGCATAATTGTCAGACGTTAACCCTCGCACTACCAATGTGGAGGGTACTTTGTGCCCACCACAATATACCTATGTTTTTGCAATTACTCTTCTAATCATTTCTTTAAAATTCTAAAAAAAAGAAAAAGAAAAGAAAAAAGAAAGAAAGAAAGAAAGAAAAAGTGTTTAGCTAAAGCATATACCTTAGTGTGTTGCAAGTTTACCGTGTGTGTGTGTCTCATCAATTTGCTATTTTAAGTTAGTGGGCACAATATAATACCCCCCCCCTTGTTGGTAGGTGTGATTGGCATTTAAAAGTGTCACTCCTAGATGGCAGTATAATAAATACCTGTTAGCCTTATTCCGTGTACTGTTCACTTTAGTCTGTGTGGATTTTTTTTTATGAGAGTTTCAAATTTATTTCTTTTGCGAAATATATGTAATCTTAAAAGGTGGGTACAAAATGTCTTCCTCCCCCCTGGTAGTCGCGTTACAAAAAACACCTACGTAGTGAGAGGGTTAAACTGAAAATTTTCATTTCCTTTTATATTATTATTACGGTTAAATGTACTTTAGAATTAGCTTATTACGTAAAACACTCCATTTCACATGCATATTCAATTTATCTATTCGAAATTTGTAATTAAATTTTGGCGTGACTCGCGTTTTCAAAGCAACCACTGCCATATTTTGTACGTAGTTGAATTGAGTTGATTTTGAATTTAACGTCCCGTTCAGCAGCGAGGCTATATGAGACGTGGACCTACTGATTAACGTGAAATCCGAACCACATGAGCTCCCTCCGGGAATCGAACCCGGGCCTCCCACGCCAAAGGCGCGCGCGCTAATCGCTTAGCCACCGAGGAGCTCTATTTTGTACGTAGTTTTTCTGTATGAGAAAACAGTCTCTCTTTTTTGTACTTGTAGATAGAAGAGAAACAAACAGGTTACACCAAGTTATTTTACATTTTTAGACTTCCAAACTATGCCATGCATAAGTATCGGAATTCTTGTAGAACTGCTTTATCCGTCTGTCTATCGCACTGGCGTCTGTGGCATGTAAAATTTGGGGGAGGGGGAACGTCAAAGAAAGTTATTTAAATGGTAACCTAGCCCAACCTGTGTATTATCCTCGATTTCATTTCTTAACCTTTCTGCTTACCTTCACGGACCCCGTAAGATATATCACGAACTCTGTTATAATCGTTTCACAGCCTGAATATTATATTCCAAATAAATATAATTATTATTATTTATATGTTATTCTGTCGTTAGTATATAAATTAAATTAGAATAAAATATTGAACATTTTGTATTTCAAAATATTGGGGGGACGCGTCCCCCTCGTCCCCCTTCCCCGCCAGAAACGCCCGTGGTCTATCGAAAGGTATCAGAGCAAATACGGTAACGAGATATCGAGATGCAGTTCTTTTGCAATCAATTCAGCGTCCTAAGGATAGGTTCCATCTCCTCTGCTAACCGGAAGTAGTTCAAATTTAATATTACTTCCGGTTTCAATACTGATTTCCACTGGGCAAAAACGGTAACAGATGTCGAGATGTAGTTTTTCTGCAATCGATTCAGTGCCCCTAGTAAAGGTTCTATCTTCTCCATTAACCTCTTTTCAAACCGGAAGTAATTCAAATAAGCTATTTCCAGTTTGAATACTTATCGCTGTAGAACAAAAATAATAATAGACAGCGGCAAACTGTTTTCTGCAATCAATTCAGCGTCTCAAATGAGCATATCATCAAAAACCTGCAACACTCTACCAAAACCGGAAATTTACTAGTTCTTCTGGTTTCAGTACTGATTTTGATACAGCAAAAAGGGTAAGAAATATCGACATGTGATTTTTAGTAATTGATTTCAACGTCCCAAGAATAGGTTCCAGCTCCTCCTTTTAGCCCTCTATGCAAACCGGAAATGGTTCATATTGACCATATCCGGTTTCGAAACTCATTGCCATAAAACAAAATGGTGTTAGATAGCGACAAGTGAATTTCTGCAAACAATTCATGTGTCAAGTGGACGTACCATCACAACCCGAAACATGATACTAAAACCAGAAGAAGTTAAAATTTACTAATACTTCCGGTTTTAATGCTGATTTCCGTAGAGCAAAAACGATAAGAGGTATTAACATACAATCAATTCATCTTCCCAAGAGCAGGTTTCATATCCTCTTTTAACGATTACGTGTCGTTTGCCACGGTGTAGTTTGCCACAACTCAATTTAATGTTGTTTGCTACAGTATTGTTCTCTCTGATATATCTTATTTCATAATCGTAAAGCTTTGTAGAAAATCGACTCAGAAGTTGAGGGTTGCCAGATGACTATATTATAACAATCAAATCTATTATATTTATAAACAGAATACATACAATACGAACGATCGCAAACATGTTATTGGATTAGTGCTCTTACTCCTACCCCTAGTTTTGAGAATTCATTAAACATTTCTCTCCAAATTGATTTTAGGAGTGTTTTAGTTTATTCTCAAAATTTAAATTATATCTGAATTTTCCATTTCTGACTTTGACTGTAAGCCATTTTAGTGGAATTATATTTTTGGTCGTTTAACATCAGACAGCACTCGATTGCTTATTAATTTATGTTTTAATGAGTTTGTTTAGGCTAATTCTTTTGAGATATATTTATATTTAAGCATAGTTTGAAAAAATTCAGAAGGATACTGTTACGCGTTTGTAGTCATACCAGGAAATATATCCATTTCATCAGTATGAAGTGTGATCTTCCGTTTATATTTGTTTTTATTGAGGTTTTCTACTTATATTTGCTTGCTGTTGTTTCATACTATCAGGATCTCTGGGCAGATTTCAGCTCGCGCGAAGTTAGCTTTGTGGTGGGCAAACACCGTGTGCGTAAGTTTTCTCGGGGTTCTTCTGTATCCTCCTACTTTCTTCAATACACTATTTTTCATTAATTCTCATCATCATCATCATCATCATATCCTTTAGCTTATACGGCATAAGCGTGGGACGTAAAACGGAAATATTTCATTTCATTTTCGTTAAGGATATAACATCCAGTTCTTTAGTCGCGTGGCATAACGAAAAACAAAACTTTATGGAACAAAACTTTATGTATATTAAGAAATCCGTTAAAAGATAAAATACAATTATAGGACTATCAGTTTACTAAGCTATTGTGATATTAATGATATTTTGTGTTCTTTTGTTTGGAGCTTAATGTTCTCTTTCAGCAGCGAGTCTAATGAGACCTCTCTCTTCCAAAGGCAAGAACACTTACCACTTGTCCCAGGGAATCAGAAACGAAAGTGCCTGGCAACCCTTCCTTTCACTCCAAGTGTGTGTGTGTATCTTCACGACAATCAGATCTGATAAGATCAGAATGCAAAGATCGTGGCAAACAACACAAAAATCGAGTCGTGGCAAACAACACACCACCCTTTTAACACATTATTGAATCCAGAAGTGGTTAAACTAACCATATCAAGTTTCAACATTTATCGTCATAGATCAAAAATTGTAATAGATAGCGACATGCCATTTTCTGCAACCATTTTAGGGTTTCGATGAAAAAACATACAACTGCAAAGAATTGACTGTATAACAGATCTTGGTGTGTCAATAAGATCAAATCTCTCGTTCGATATTCATCTGAATTGAATTGTAAATGAGGCTTACAGAAATTTCGGGTTTGTAATGATACTGGAAAATGAGATTAGGAGCACTAGTGTGCTTAAAATTGTGGAATGCATATGTACCAATGTAGTGCGTCCCAAGCTAGGATACACATCGATACTTTGGAACCTAGTGCATAAAAATATGTACACCATCTAGAGCCTATTCAATCTAAATTTATGCGTTATTTAGTAAAGAAGGATACAGGAATACATCCTCGATATGAAAAAAATACTAGTATGTTGCACTTTTACCACCCTTTTTTGTTTTGTTTTGTTTTTTAAACAAACTTATAAACAACGAGATAGATTAATCAACATTACGATCAGAAATCTCTATCATATTCCGAACAAGCCCCCGCCAAGTGAACTTTGTGGTCGACAAACACCGTGTGCGTGGGTTTTCTCGGGGTTCTCCCGTTTCCTCCCACTTTCTTCATTCCACCATTTCATTCATTACTCATCATCACCGTCTCCTTTAGCCTAACCGGCATAGCTGTGGGACGTAAAACTGAAAAATTTCATTTCATTTCATATTCCGAACAGGAAAATGCGCCGCGGTCACAAACATTTCGTTAGGAATTAGGACTAGGAATTAGATATCTGGACTTTCGGGAGTTGTGGCCATGAAATGAAGTGAAATGAAATAACAATGTTTCACGATTATGCCGTTTAGGCTAAGGGAAACGATGAGTAAAGCAAGTGACTAATGAAAGAATTGGTGGAATTAAAAGTGGGGGTATCCCGAGAAAACCCACGGACATGATGTTGTCCACCACAAAGTTATTTGGGAGGGAATCAAACCAGAGACCCCACACACCAGAGGGAAACGCTCTACCACTGAGTCACGGTGCTCCCCAGTTATGGCCATGTTAGCCCGTCATGTATGAAGGATGATGTCTCTCGGCGATTACACTGCCCCGGGAATCGTGAAGGGAGTGGCCAGGGCAGGGGCGTCATTTAGGGAGGGCAGGAGGAGGAAATTGCCCCCCCCCCCCAAGAGTTTGAGGAATACATATACTTTAATCGATTGTCTACTGATATACTAGTACAAAACGTGAAAATCTTATGTCCGTGGTACTCTTGCCCCTCTCAAACGAAGTCTGAAATGACGCCCCTGGGCCAGGGACCATTATTTTAGGTACCATCCAAGCATTTGCCTGGTGTGAATGAGGAAACCCTCAATCAAGATGACTGGCCTGAATAAACTGTTAAAGTATTTTGACCAAGTGTCCCTATCAATAATCGAACCGCACCAAAGGTGAGAGCGTAAACAACTACGCTACACAGAGCATAGACGCCGACTTGAAGAAAATATTAGAGGGGCCCAAACAATTTATTTATTTATTATTTAAAATGGCGGAGTTAAGGCATAATCTTTTGTTCCACTCAACCATTTTCATTTTTCTATTACAGTCGGATCTCATAATAGAGTTTTTTTAAAACGACGAAAATAAAAAGGATATACACTTAGGTACGTTAAAGAGTTACCGACATACAAAATAATAGGCTACAGAAAAAAAAACATGAAAAGTAAAAATGAAACTTATTACATAAAAAAACACTAAAATAAACAAGCGACAATGCTGAAGACATGTTAAACTATATAAGGAGAAACAAAGAAATCAATCTTGATTATATATAACATATAAAATACATTCCTATGATTGACTATGTATAGATAAAATGATGCACATACTTAAAGTGATTGTGTATAATGTATACTTTCATACACATGTATCAGAAGGGAATAGAAAAGAAAATAAGAAGAAATAGAAAGAGAGGAAAAAAAGAAAAATGAACAACTGCATGGTAACGCAAGAAATAGTTTCGTGTGTAACTTTTTTTTTTTTTACTGAAGACCTTAATTAGAAAGATATTCTTTAAGCCGACGTTTAAAAGGCAACACTGAACCAGAGTTTCTGATGCTTTCAGGGATGTCATTCCAAGCTTTTGGTGGCAAATAGTGTGAAAGATTTGGAAAAGAAATTAGATTTGTGCGTTTGAACGGCGAGTGTTGTGTTTCCTTTAGAACGGGTATTTAGTGGGTGAGTATCGCCGAGAAATTTAAATTTAGAGGATAAATACATAGGTTATGAATAAATATATCATCATATTCAGCTGTTTTCTATCAACTGCTTCATAAAGGCCCCATATCTCGGTCTGCTACTCCGCTGCAAAATTCACGACGTAAGTCAAATTCTCGTAAAGGCATTAAAATAAATTCAAGTTCAAAATTTGGGAATTTCACTGCAACTTTGCGCACCACATTGATCTTTACTTTTCATATCAGTGCTGCCAGTATTGGTTGAATCTTCAGTGCTCTATTAAAAACACAGTTTTGAAAACGACGTTTTCTATCGAATAAGAAGGCTGTTCCTAATATTGAATTAAAGGCACGACGAAATTTACGACAGAAATTATTGTTCCTGTTTTCTAATTCTTCCTTAACTGGGTTATATTGGGAGGCGAGGACTCTACCTTTAAATATTGGGATGGCCAAAAGTGCCTGATCCCCAAAGTCGACGCCTATGACACGGAGCCACACAAACATATTATGAAAGTATTGGTATATCATTTATTAGAAAAATGTATATTTTGTATATTTTTGTCCAAATAAGAAGTCCTACACTATATATATATATATATATATATATATATATATATATACAGGGTGTTCAATATACAATGCACCCCGGAGTTTGGGATAGTAGAACTTTTGAATCTGAAGCGATACACAATTATTGATTATACCAACATGAAGCTTTGTTCATGCATATATTTTAAACTAGGAAGCAACGATTGAAGTACACTAGGAACCACACAGTGTTGCCAGATGTAATCGAAGGTGTAAATCTTTTTTTTTTTTCAAAACATGTAAATTGCCTCATAACTCATACGTATGGATATTCTGTCGTTAATTTTCAATTTGTTTAGTTGGAGTAGCTTGGAAACTATGGAGCAGAAAAAAGAATTTTACATTTCCACCGATAACTAATTGGATGAAGCCTATGTAAGGGGGAACTACGGAAATCGCAGTTTTCATAAATTAACACTCTAAATTTGCACCATTGCTGATGTTTCAGTGCATCAAAAGGTGTGTTAAGGATCTGTCTACATTATGCAATTCCTGAAAACAACGAAAAAGAAACTTTAAAATTATCATGATAAAACTTTTACTTACATGCACCCGGCAACACTGCTATTCATTTCTATGGGGCTACTTAAAGCAAAAGGTACACAACAACAATTCTCGAACTATACAAGACCTGGAAACGAACATTCGCAGAGCCATTAAGAACATTAACATTCCTACTCTTCGCAAAGTTGCTGCGAACTTGGTGAAACGTGTGAACCAGTGTTTGAACCAAAACAAGGGGCACTTCCAGCATCTGCTGTAGAGCTGATAACTGACTGCATGGTGGTAGTAGTGTTGCCGAATGCACATAAGTACAACTTTTAACATGATAATTTCAAAGTTTCTTTTTCGTTGTTTTCAGGAATTGCATAATGTAGACAGATCCTTAACACACCTTTTGATGCACTGAAACATCAGTAATGTTGCCAATTCAGAGTGTTAATTTATGAAAACTACGATTTCCCTAGTTCCCGCTTCAAGAGGCCTCATCCAATTAGTTATCGGTGGAAATGAAAAAATTCTATTCTTTGTTCCATAGTTTCCAACCTACTCCAACTAAACAAACTGTAAATTAACGACAGAACATCCATACGTATGAGTTATGAGGCAATTTACATGTTTTGAATAAACATTGATTTACACCTTCGGTTACATTTGGCAACACTGTGTAGTTCCTAGTGTACTTCAAGAGTTGCTTCCTAGTTTAAATATATGCATGAACAAAGCTTCATTTTGGTATAACCATTAATTGTGTATCGCATCAGATTCTAAAGAGTTGTACTATCCCAAACTCCGGGGTGCATTGTATTTTGGACACCCTGTGTACATATATATATATATATCAATACTTCGAGCTTATAATCTAGTATAAAGAAGAAAGATTTATGAAATGAAATGAAAAGAATTTTTTAGTTTAAAGTCCCAAAGTTATGCTCTTTAGGCCAAAGGAAACGGACGATTGATCAAAGTGAATAATTGCGAAATTAAATTGTTTATGTTCTCCCACCGGGAATCTGACCCGGAATCTAAAAAGATTTATGAATTGCAACTATGAATGTACTGTATACTCCTGAACTTTATCAATAGATGTACAACTTATGTGCTCGCTTTTAAAACAATAAATATTGTCATATTGGTTTTAATCTGCAAATAGGCTGTACAGTAGCGACATCTATTGGCGTCAGATAGCGCGAGTAGACACACATATTAGCGCGACTGTTTACTATTAGGAATTTACATTATGCACAAAATAAAGAACTAAGATATCCTTTGTGGCTAAGCGATTAGCGTATGCACCTTTAGCGTGGGAGATCCGGGTTTAATTCCCGGAGAAAGCTCATGTGGTTCGGATTCCATGTTAATCAGTAGGTCCACGTCTCATAGAGCCTCGCTGCTAAACAAGATGTTAAACTAAAATCAAAGCAAATCAAAATGAAGACTAAGATTTTTTTGTTTTATAAGATTTTTTCAATTATCAAATACTCGAAAATTTAGCATAACACAAAACAGAATTAGAGCACTCAAAACTAACTGAAGTGGTCAGAAGAACGCAATTATTTTAAATTATTGAATCCAAAACTTAGACCAATATAACTGACTTTAAAATCTGTCAGCCACTGATTGCCGTTTCTTCATTGTCTTTGTTTTCGCAGATTATATGACATTGGACTAACGGTATATATCCCTAGTTTAATACTGTATAATTTGTAGAAATTTTTGCTTGTTTTCTTTCTTTCAGTGAAAACTAGTTTTTTAAAAGAAAATCAATATCTGCATTTGCTGCTCCAGTCTTTCCCAAGTTATTATTGTATCTTAGTGGTCACCAAACTTACGTAGCTTCTGAGCTACCGTACCGTTGTTTAATCCTACTGTGAGCTACCAACTAAAAGAACTAACAACTTTTTAAAGAGAATCTTACATTTGTTTATTGCCTATAAACTTACATTTCTTGCAAATATGAAATCAAACTATTCAAGTTAGCCAATGTCTAATATACACAAGAAAAACATAACATTTAGCAAATGTCTAATATACACACGAAAAACATAACATTTAGCAAATGTCTAATATACACACGAAAAACATAACATTTAGCAAATGTCTAATATACACAAGAAAAACATAACATTTAGCAAATGTCTAATATACACAAGAAAAACACAACATTTAGCAAATGTCTAATATACACAAGAAAAACACAACATTTAGCAAATGTCTAATATACACAAGAAAAACACAACATTTAGCAAATGTCTAATATACACAAGAAAAACATAACTTTTAGCAAATGTCTAATATACACACGAAAAACATAACTTTTAGCAAATGTCTAATATACACAAGAAAAACATAACATTTAGCAAATGTCTAATATACACAAGAAAAACACGACATTTAGCAAATGTCTAATATACACAAGAAAAACACGACATTTAGCAAATGTCTAATATACACAAGAAAAACACCACATTTAGCAAATGTTTAATATACACACGAAAAACATAACATTTAGCAAATGTCTAATATACACACGAAAAACATAACATTTAGCAAATGTCTAATATACACACGAAAAACATAACATTTAGCAAATGTCTAATATACACACGAAAAACATAACTTTTAGCAAATGTCTAATATACACATGAAAAACATAACATTTAGCAAATGTCTAATATACACACGTAAAACATAACATTTAGCAAATGTCTAATATACACACGTAAAACATAACATTTAGCAAATGTCTAATATACACACGTAAAACATAACATTTAGCAAATGTCTAATATACACACGAAAAACATAACATTTAGCAAATGTCTAATATACACACGAAAAACATAACTTTTAGCAAATGTCTAATATACACACGAAAAACATAACTTTTAGCAAATGTCTAATATACACACGAAAAACATAACTTTTAGCAAATGTCTAATATACACACGAAAAACGTAACATTTAGCAAATGTCCAATATACACACGAAAAACATAACGTGCACAAACGCGTATACAATCAACTGTGAGATGAGATTGACAATGGCAGTTACGCGGGAGAAGCAAGCAGGTGTTGTCATCAGCGCCCCCTGTCGTTAGTACTAACTCAGTGGAAGAATCAAGGTTAGCCAACGCGATCTAACGAGCGTTAACGCGATCTACAGAAAATGTCCCCGAGAGCTACTAGTAGCTGGCAATCGACGGTTTGGCGATCAGTTGTATCTTAAAGTAAGACGACATTCATCAGCAGACACCCTGCAGTTGTAGCTACAAAGCACTTGATACGCGCCTAGTTCACTGACTGTCCTTTTATACAAATTTAAATAACAAAAACTCAAATTTGACACTTTTATAATACTTGTAACGGGTTAAGTTCCAAATTTGGCCGTCCGTTTGTAGCAAAGTTTTGAAAATTTACCGGGAGGAAATGAATAATTTGCTTGTTTGTGCGCTTGATAATGTATAAGGAGAGCGAAAGATGTGTTTATTTTCTTATATAAACGGTTCTAAACATGGAACTATTTGGCAAGCGGGGGGAACTACTTGGCACAGAGTTACTTCATGGTAGAATTACGGGAATGTAATGAGCACTTGATTTGTAAACATGGCTAGTGATAATCAGGAAAATCTATTAAAAGTAAGTAAAAGTCATGGCTTAATAAATATAAAAATAAATTGTAGAATATGTGGTAAGCAAATTACGGTACTGTAAAGAAACGTGGAGAAAGTTATACTTTTCAATGCAACTAGGGATGGCCAAAATTTTTCGGAATCCGGATTCCGGAAATTTTGTTTTCCGGAATCGGAAAATTTACTTTCCGGAATTCGGAAAATTTCCGGATTTCGGAAAAATCCGGAATTCGGAAAATTCCGGAATTCGGAAAAAATCCGGAATTCAGAAAAATTCCGGAATTCAGAAAAAATCCGGAATTCGGAAAAATACCGGATTTCGGAAAAATTCCGGAATTCAGATAAATTTCGACATTCGGAAAAAATCCGGAATTTAGAAAAAATCGGAATTTTTCCGATTTTACTTTCCGGATTCCGGAAAGTAAAAATTCTGGAATTGGCCATCCCAAGCTAGTAGCTGTTAAAAGGGAAACACAATAATGAATATATATACTGTATTAGTTTCTTGTAGTTGGATATGTCTTTATCACTTACGTAGACAATTGCTACTGCAGTTATTTACTGCTTTATGAGGAAGGTCTTATTTTCACACACAAAAAAGTCGCCGGTATGTCTCAAACATTATCGCGTTCCCACCTGCAGCTGCTCCAAAGCACTGCAAACTACTTTTTAACCAGGCGAAAGGCAGTGAAGGAAAAGAAATCTCAACAAATATTCTAATAACATTCGCTTATTGTCAACATACCTACAGTGAGCGCAGAAAGTGTTCGTACACCGTGCATACTTTATATTGAAAACAGCTAGCAAGAGAACGGGAGGTGGAAAATATATATATAACCAGAATTAAGACTACACATTCATACATTTTATTTCTATATACAAGAGAAAGGCCAAACAAACACAATCACTGTTTTGTTAAGAAGAAAAGAAAGAATTCCTTTTTTGTAAACGCAAAGAGTCACCGTACACTTATGCTTGAATTAATGCTTATAAAGTATATTACGTTATTTAATATTTTGTGGGATTACCCTGTGCGGTAATAATTGTCTGTAGTCTTCGTGGCATTGATTTCACCTGTAGTAGTTCGTAGTTCTGTAGCTTCGGGACTGATTATGTCCCATTCTTCTTGAATAGCTTTTCTCAGGCCTTCTTTAGTGGAGAAGCTGTGACTTCTGATTCTTGTCTCCAGAATAGACCATAGATGTTCTATGGGGTTCATGTCTGGGGATTGGGGAGATGTGCTAAGCTGTTTCAAGGTATTATAGAGTAGCCATAATCAAGTATTTTCCGCTGTATGTTTGGAGTCGTTGTCTTGCTGAACAATAAATTGTTTTCTGCGCACTAGTATGGAGATTTTCCTTTAATATGTTAATATACACTTTGTGGATCATCACTCCATCGATAAAGTAGAGACGACCCACTCCTGAGGCACTCATACAACCCCAGACGAGCACGGACCCTCCTCCGTGTCTTACTTTAGGGGCGAGATTTTGAGAATTCATCTCTGTATTCACCTTGCGCCATACCATCCGCCTCCCATTGGACTCGATAAGATTAAATTTACTTTCGTCCGAAATTATGACCCTATTCCAGAAAGAAACCTGATCCCTTATCTTTATACTCTTTTTCAAACTTTAGTCTCTTTATACGATTTGCCTTGTTCACCCAGAACAATTTCCTGGCTATCCGACCAAAATACCCTGCAAATATTCCGCACTGTACTGGCTGATACTTTAACACCGCGTGTTTCCAGATCCGTTGCCAATTGCAAGGCACTACTTTTCGGAACCTTTTTTCTTTCCCTAATAATGTAACGTTTATCTTGTTCACTCAACACTCTTGGTGTTCCAGTTTTTTTTTTTTTTTCGCACAATGATAGAAACATTATACATCGCAATTATTGTTTGTACTGTTGAACGAGGCCTGTCTGCAAGGTTTGCTATCTTTCTCAAAGACTTACCTTTCTTATGCAATTTAATAATTACTTTTCTTGTCTCCTCATTTGTTTCTGTTCAGTTGCTTCCCATTTTGACAGCCCACCGTACAGTTTTTTCACTCCTATTCACAACTAAACTCATTCTGTTACTCGTCATGCTATACAGAGGTGTATACTCAGGTGAATACTAGTGAACCCCAGTTGTGGTATCTTTGTTTCGTATTCGTACGTCAGGTGTACGATCTCTTTTTGCGTCTACTCTATACACTTTCTACGAAATTTATTTACTTTCTGACCATTAAACTTGTCTTTATGGTTCTTTATTGATATATCCAGCTTAGTTTTCATTATTCATATTGTGTGTGTTATTACACTTCTTCAATTTTCTGTTTCTTTTTCGCAGGCATTCTCGTTTCAATAGCATAGGTTTACGAACACTTTCTGCGCTCACTGTATGTACAGTAAATACAAATTTATAATTTTTGACTTTACGAAGTATACAATGTAATTGTTCAATAATTAACATAAGCAGGCATTCATTAATTTATATTAATATAATAATTAATAAAACTAATAAGCGGGTGATTGATGACTCAGTGGTAGAGTTTTCATCTATGGTATTCTAGCCCAGGACATGTGGGTTTTTGATGGCTAATTTTGTGTTCGAAAATTTTCCCGGTGGTAAGCCTACTCTTGGTTCCCTTTCTTATATTTGTTCCATCATCACTCATTATAGCATATAGCATATATTCATTCTGTCCGTCAGTGAAACAAACAGTCTCAAGAACTATCTGATGGATTACCATCAATTTTGGCCATGATGTACAGAGTCAATAATTAAGAATTGACTTCCCTGATGAATGTAATATTCAAACCGGAAGCGGTACAAATCAACCATTTCCGGTTTTAACGTTAATCATTATATAGTAAATATGGTAATAGATAGCGAGAAGCGGTTTCCAGTAATCGACATATATAACATTCATGTAGATAGAATGTTACCCAATTTGTGCATCTGTTGAAAATAATGAGCTTAGGTATTTAGAGAGCATTTTCCGCTTTAGAAAATGTGTGCTTGGTAAAGAATGTAGAGAATTAGGTGAGTCAGGCACGTAGCTAGAATATGGTAATAGGAAGGGGGGGGGGGGTCTGTCACGAAATACTGTGGTTATTTACCAGGGGCTCAATCATTCTAAACTATTTTATTGGCAACATATATTGGTTCGTTTAGCCAAGATTTCTAATGGTTGGATGATATGGAATACTGTGGTTACACACCAGAGGCTCGATCAATCTAAATATTTTACTGACAACACACCCATATTGATTGGTTAGGACAATAAAATGAGGATATATTAGTAAGTATTTTAATAAGAAGCTATGAAGAAATCTCGAGTAAAAAAATATAAAAAAAGTATTGAAAAAGATATCGTCTTCCGAGGTCATTCGAACGGTGTCGAGAATTTTGCGTCTGGGAAATTTGCGCCCTACCTTAAGAACAGGGAAAATTGCGCCTGCGATGTACCTACACCGGGAAGTTTGAGCCCTGCGAAATAAAAGAACCTATTGGAGTCGAGGCGAGTCGATTTTAGTTTAGCGTCCCTTTCAGCAGCAAGGCTATATGAGACGGGGACCTACTGATTAACGTGGAATCCGAACCACATGAGCTCCCGGCGGGAATCGAACCCGGGTCTCCCACGCCAAAGGCGCATACGCTAACCGCTTAGCCACGGAGGAGCTCTAAGAACCTATTGGAGCTTACGCATTTGCTCGGAGGGGCTGACATTACAGCATAAACAATCCTCCCCCCACAACCATGCCATTTGTGATTTATTTTCATTGTGGCTACATAAGGGGAGAATAAACTTCAATATAAGCCAAAAGAACACAACGGATCAACGCAATCACTGCTTCTTCCAGAGATGATTTTGGGGGAACACTGGCCTCCCCAGAGCTCTCAAAGTGCCCCCTCGGAGGAGACCAAAATAATACGTCTATAATATAATAATAAATAGAATAGTACCAGCAGTGACCCCCCTCCGGGATACTAAGTGTGCCCCCGGAACATTTTTTTCTGAAAGAGCGACTGAACGCAATTGTGTGTTTGAAGTGTAATTCCAGCAAGTAAACACACTGTACATAGTTTTCTTGATAATATTACTGAACTGATTTTACATTCACTTTACATTTTCTTTTCTATATTTTGTGTCCTCAAAAGCCAAACAACTCGCAAGGATTGTGAACAGCGATACCTGGGTAGAGCCAAACAGCCTTTTGTAGATTAAATTATACTTTTTGATTATGTTAATAAATAATTATATATCAGTCATTTATACTTTTATTGTATATTTTGTAGTATAATGAAAAATTGTATTTGTATGGATTGCCCTTTAGTGAACTAAAATTGTATTTTTCCATTTGTTCGGAATATTATAACGGATGGAGTAACTCACTGAGACGATGAGAGGCAAGCCTAGTTCAAGTGTGAGTGGAAGTTACTTTACACAATACAAAAATAAGTTGAATTGTAGGGCGCTAACATCCCAGTGCAAATATATAGCCGGCGCATTTTCCCCTCTTTTTGGGGTAGGGCGCAAACATCCCAGTGCAAATATGTTGCGAGCGCATTTTTTTTCCTATTTTTGTGGTAGGGCGCAAATTTCCCGGGCGCAAAATTCTCGCATTCAAGGGAAATATAATGTCCGTGAAGTTGACAAGCCACTTATGTCAGACTCCAATTTCGACTTTAAACGTCGCTAGTGCTATGTTAGTGTTCGATAGTGACGCAAATCGTTAGTACTCCACAGATAACGTGTGCTTTTTAAATAATGGATATAAGTCTTCTAACTGCATGCCAACACGCCCACTTCTAAGAATCATCTCAAAAATGAGGTTAACCGTTAGAGCAAGTAAGTGCTCATTAGTGCCATTAACATTAACGTTAATGCCTCCATCGTACGGCCCTTTGAGTAATAATAACACCACGCTCTTTGCTAGAGTCTCAATGCGTCCCTATATTCTCGCGAACATTCTGACGTGCCCAAGTTAGTTACTTTTTTTTTTGCAACTATTGTTTATCTGTTATTGTTTATTGTTTATTGCTAGTCTGTAGAGCAGTCCTTACATTAATATGCCATTGTCCTTGATAATCATTGCGTATTTACAAGCAGTTTGTTATTACTGTTAGAAGATAGCAAAAAACAACAGATAAAATCTACTACTTAACGGTTCATATTTTTCTTTTACAGTACATAAACGATTATTATTATTATTATTAATAATAATAATAATAATAATAATAATAATAATAATAATAATAAGATTATTCCAGCATAAAAGTTATCAATTGCATCACACTGGCAACAAGCGACGCATACTTTAACTTCATAAAAATTCGTTTCTCACGATTTTCTGGAAAACTACGTATGATAACATCTTCATCATGTCAAGTTGTTTATCTCAGTGTGATATATGTCTTACCTCTGGACAATATCACAGTAAAACAAAAATTAATTAGGAGTACATCGTACTTTTGGACTACATCTCATTAACCATGGGAAGATTGAGTAGTGTATACTTTAGGATGTAAGTTTCAGCTTAACTTGCATCATACATTCTCAGGATTACAAAAAGGAAATTTGTTCGTTTGCATTTGAACAAAATTCTTAGGATCACAAAAAGAAAAAATATTTTTTCCGAATTCCGGTTTTTTTCCGAATTCCGGATTTTTCCGAAATCCGGATTTTTCCGAATTCCGAAATTTTTCCGAATTCCGGAATTTTCTGATTTTACTTTCCGGATTCCGGAAAGTAAAAATTCCGGAATTGGCCATCCCTAAATGCAACGGTAACATAACCAACATGGCAGCAAGGTTCTAGAACACAGCTCCCCCTTCCCATGTAGTTGTAATAAATACAGAATACAACGTGACCCGCGTGGCTCTAACCCGCCTTCGGTGCGAGCGGTCCCGGGTTCGATTCCCGGTGGGGGTACTCGGTCGAAAAATGTAAAACGCTTTTTCAGGCCAGCCACCCTGAGTAGATTTTCCTCAATCAAACCAGACAAATGCCGGGGTGATACCTAGCTTACAGGTGCCAGACCGCTTCCTTCCTTCCCTCATCCTTTTTTCCTTCCCTTTCCCCGGATAGTGTGCGCACCGAGAAACGTCATCCCTCAAACGTGACGAGTTAAATGGCCTTAGATGCCGAAAGCCCAGAAATCTAAATCCTAATCTAACCCGCCTTCACTCGCTAACGCTCGCTCGGCATGTGAATTAAATAGTAAACTTTGGTACAGAAAGGAACCTATTACACTTTTTGCCAAAAACTAGGCGAACGACCAACTTTGGAATTAATGCCCTTGTAACAATAGATCCATAGAAGATGCTTTTCTTTCTAAGTAACATTTCAAAGAAAGAAAAGCATCGTTATAATTTAAATCGTAATTTGTTTGTTTTAATAAATTTAATTATTGTTACAAAATTTCTAATATTAATCCATAGTTATATTCAAATAATATCCGTATTTTACAAACAAATTGTATTACTATTGTTTGTAATTGTTGATACAATATAAATTAAAATGCTCCAACGTACATGTACATGCTCCGACTGAATGCACAAAGCAAAAAAAGAATTAACTACACCAGTGTTTACTTTGAAACATTCAAGGAACAAGAAGTGAAATAAAAAAAGAGAAAGAAACATTAGTAAGTCATCGAGAATGTGAAGTGTGTGTATTACATTCATCTGTTGGTAGAAAGTTTCAGCCAATCGTCATCATGTATGGACCAGATCGTTTGCGTAAGCCGTCTGTGGCAAGTTCGCTATTTAGTCATGTAACAGGTATATCAGTCGTAGACGACCTTATATATCGCGATTTTGTTCCCCATGCTGTAGATGATTTAACTGATGCGGATCTCCTAGAAGATGTGAAGATCCTTAGAAGAGGCAATAAGCTTATACGAGCAGAGAACGACATTCTGCTTAAACGCCTTCAAGCAATGAATTTACCAAAAATGGAACTACAAGAAATTGTGTTCAACATTAGAGGTTCGAAGACGTCAAGGGCCTCCAGCCGCAAGAGTTCATTATCCTATTCTATAGCTTCGAGAGGCAGTGCAGGGAGTGCACGTTCGCGCCTTTATTCGACTGTGTCAGCGTACGGACCAGTTATGAGAAGGCAGGAAGTGAAATTGGAAATAAAGTTACAATTAGCATCGAAGTACTTGGACAAAAGCAAAGTTGAGTATGAGGACCTGATGAAACATTTATTAGCCAAGAAGTATCCGTTGAAGGCTCAAATTGAAAGCTTACAGTACATCATCTCGGTAGTTACAAGTTTTCAAGACACTCTAAGTACATGGCATGAATCTGCTAAAAGTAAACGAACGTTAACAGGCGAAAGGCTCATTGGGCATATTCAACAGTACGAACACAAATTGTCACAAAGCAAACGCTTGTGTAAGAAGATGAGAAATGATTTGGCGATTACTTATTCACGTCTGGAGAGGCAATGTAAATTCTTTGAAGACCTGTTGGGTGTTCTGGTGCCAAGTGACTTTGAATACGAACGAATAAATAAAATCCACCTCAAAGGACTTCTTGACATTAAAATTCAGGGCACGAAAGATCTTGAGAAGTTTGTCAGTAATTGCGCTCAAGAAACAAACGTCGTGAGGATTGAGGTCCAAAAGAAAGAGGAAGAATTACAGGAGACGCTGAAATCTATTGAACACCTGAGAAAAATCTACCTAAAATATGACGAAAAGACTAAATCTTTGGAGCTTGAGCTACCACAACTTGAAATCAAAGCAAATCGGTTGCGGCAATTGGTTCTAACTTACCACACTCCTCCAGTCACTGAATACATCCAAGCAAAAATCAGATTACGAAACTTACAACATGCGGCCAAAACGTTGACAGGTAAAGAGCTGGTTCAGCGAACAGCAAGGGATACGCTTCGTCGATTTCTGGATCAACATCGTGCTGATGCAAGAGACAATTGGACGATCGATATATTCAAAAACTTACTCCGTGTACAAAGAGATCGAAAGAAGCAAATAGAAAGAAGCAAACCCATCTGTTCGAGCCTAGACTTGATTCGTACCCAAAGAGAAGAAGAAATACCAGCCTTTAAGGATTTGCCAGTTACAATAAATGTTCAGCGCATTCTTGAGGGTAGAAACAAGGGTTTACATTGATTGAGAAAATAATAATTAAAAGTAGCATATCGCTCAGCATATTTCAGTTTCTTTTCTCTTCTGAAATGTTAAAAACGTTTACAAAACAACAATGTAAATATTAAAAAAAAAAAAATTGCATTTGTCTTGTTGGAATTCTGTGTTCATTAAAGAAAACAAAACTTGTAATTGTTCCAATATGGAAATGATCTGTAATTATCTGTGTATGTGTACGTTGATAATCTTATCGACCATCAACAATACTTAAAGGTATAAAATAAAGTACACAAAATAAAGGGTGCGTGTGTATTGCATTTTGTTATTATCACGTTATCTGTATTTTTAACCCTTTTGAAATTTCCACTTTTTGAGGTAATTTTAGACTTTCACTCAAACAGCTACTGCTTCCTTACTATTTATCGTAGAATCATGGTTCATACCTCGTGCTTTTTTTTTTTCTTTTCATAATAGAGCATCCTTTCCAACAGTACCACTTGCTTGTCCGTATTATACACCAGAACAGGAAACATCTGCAGAAACCAGGAGTTTATTCAAAAAAAAAAAGAAAAGAAAGAAAAGAATTCAAAACTTTTGCGCCCCTCTTGTCCGGGCCTGAGTTCATGTAGGGATCTGAAAATCCCTCCAAAAATACGTTGTAATATGCACAATTCGTGTACAAAATTTTAATCTTTATATATATATATATATATATATTCTACAAAATTCCTACAACATTACTGTTTGGCCTAGGATCATGGATCAAACTTCATTTTCTTCAGTGTTACACTCCCTTTTCAACGTATCACTCACATCTCAGTATCATACACCTGAACCCGGAAATTCGAAAAAAAAAACGTAATTTTCTCCTAAAAATCACCCCCTCGGAAAATTTTACCAGATCTTATAGCCTACGAAATCCTTTCTCCGAATTTCGGCACGGGAGGAGAGAGTTAAAATATATGCATAAAGCATGGCCACCATTTAGGGAGGGCAATTGCCGCAACAAAAGTTTGAGGAATATATATACTTAGTCGATTGTCTACTAATATACTAGTACAAAACGTAACAGAGGCAACGCCGAAAACGTTGCTCTTCCTTATTATTTTTTCACTCATATTGACAGAGAGAATGCCGAAAGCGTTGCTCTTCTTTATTTATATATTTCACTCATATTGACAGAGACAATGCCGAAAGCGTTGCTCTTCCTTATTAATTTATTTCACTCATAGTGAAGAGGCAACACCGAAAACGTTGCTCTTCCTTATTTATTTATTTCACTCATATTGACAAAGGCAACGCCGAAAACGTTGCTCAACCTTATGAATTTTTTCCACCCATATAGACAGAGACAATGACGAACGCGTTGCTCTTCCCTATTTATCTATTTCACTCAAATTGACAGAAATAATGCTGAGAGCGTTGCTCTTCCTTATTAATTTATTTCGTCAATAGTGAAGAGGCAATGGCGAAAGCGTTGCTCTTCCTTATTTATTTATTTAATTCATATTGACAGAGGCAGCGCCTAAAACATTGCTTTCCTTATTATTTTTTCACTCATATTGACAGAGAAAATGCCGAAAGCGTTGCTCTTCCTTATTAATTTATTTCACTCATAGTGAAGAGACAATTGTTATTTGTTTCACTCATATTAACAGAGGCAACGCCTAAAACGTTGCTTTCCTTATTATTTTTTTCACTCATATTGACAGAGACAATACCGAAAGCGTTGCTCTTCCTTATTAATTTATTTCACTTATAATGAAGAGACAAGTACATAGAACGGATATTTAAACTAGTAAATGATACCAGAGAAGCATTCCTGACTAACTTATCAATCCCCAGGCCAAACTTCTTAAGCTAGAATCTTGAAATTTGGACAGGTATTACTGAGGAAGAACTTTTGGGAATTTTAGGTAGAAATGAGAAGGAATGGGTGTTGCAATTATAATGAAATATCCATATCTCGACATAACTTAAGATTAGAGATATGAAATCTGGTTAGTTGATTGATTACAGTATAACGTTCCTTTCAGCATCAAGGCTATATGAGACTTGGACCTACAGCTGAACTTGGATACTGCACCACATGAACTTCCGCCGGATAATGAACCTGGATCTCCCGCGCCAAAAACGCATATGTTAACTATATAATGAAATTCGGAATTTACAAGGTGCATTCGAAAAGTGTCTCCTCGGAATTCGTGTAAAATTGATAAAAAATGCAATGTTCTTTTCGACTCAATGTGTATTGTACTAATTTTAGTTGCCTATACCGGTAATTTGCATATTTATGGGCCTTCAAATATCCGGAATTTAATCATACACTACTATAACGCTCGGACACAAAAATTTTTCTAGTTTCTTTAGATGTAACTGCACATGAATGTGGAAACATGCAAAATAAATTGGAACAAGTACTGCTTCTCTGACACATGTTACTCACTCCGACCGCCATATTGCATTCAACTTCCGTTTTTTTTTTTTTTTTTTCAAATGGGAATAAGTACAAGTGATCCATCAAATTCATGTACAATTTTCTTGAGAATTCGCTGTTTTAGTGAGTTTTACCGTACTTTGTACAGTTGCAAGATATTGCATGTTAAGTGTCAGGAACGTCATGAATATTCAACCAAATAGAAAGTTGTGCTGGGCCCCGTGTGTATATGTAATATTTTACGTGATTTATCGTTAATGAAATATTCTCTGAACGTACACTCATGTCCAAAATGATTGTCATATATCAATAACTGTCTTCTTGTAAGAATATAATTTGATAATGATTTTGCAGTGTACTTTTAATACTGATACTATGCATATAAACGGGAAATTTATATTTGTGGTAAATTTCATACGAAAAGAATTATATATATGAAAATTAGAATGAGTAAAACAAAATGTTGCTAAATGGACATGAAAGTTTTATTTTCGTTTTACTGTTCTTATTTACTGCTCTTTTGACATGAAATTTGCTATATACGTGTCTTTGCCGATAAGAAATACAGAGCGAATTCGTTATCAAATTGTATTCCTACAACAACATATTTATTGACATACGACAATAATTTTGGACATGAGTGCACATGCATATAGACACACCGACGTCAATACGGAAATGGTAGGTCTTCACCTAAATCTGATCGTATCTGGATTTACATTAAGCATTTTGACCGTAATATACAATACTTCTTTGTTTTGGTATAACATGAAAGCAATAACAATCACTCACAGAAATGTAATAAGGTTATGACACCAATTTGTAAAGAGTTTGTTTATACCTACAATATTTTTCCAGTTAGAAATTGTTTCAATTTGTTAACATCAAAAACGTAAGCGTAACTGGTATTATTCTGCAATGTCTATTCGCGAAATGCCTATAGGGATTTAACATGGAATACCTTCCAAATGGTATAAGCTACGGTAAAATTCACTACATCATTGAATTTCCGAGAAAATTGTACGCGAATTTGATGGATCACTTGTATCTATTCCCATTTGAAAAACTGCAAGTTGAATCCAATATGGCGGCCGGAGTGAGTAACATGTGTCAGAGAAGCAGTAAGTAGTTGATCCAATTTGTTTTATATATTTCTACATTCATGTCCAATCACATCTAAAGAAACAAGAAGCAATTTTGTGTCCGAGTGTTATAGTAGTGTGTGATTTCATCCCTGATATATATATATATATATATATATATATATGAAGGCCCATAAATATGCAAATTACCGGTATGGAGCGCTAAAATTAGTATAATACATATTAGGTCGAAGAGAACATTGCATTTTAATCAATTTTACACGAACCCTGACGGGTCACTTTGCGAATGTACCTTGTAAGACTTTTCATTTTAAATAATTACACACACACATTTCAGCGCTTATAGATATTTAATCTAAAATGGAAGAAAAAGGAAGTGGAGGGTTCACTAAGATTCCCATACAAGGCGTTCGAATTTCCTGAGGACGAATTCTATCATATATATGAAAAATACAGAATTAAGAACTCAACGTATTGGACACAGTAACATGTTGGTTGCATTTGCTAGTTTTTGTATATAATTTAAGTGGGGAGAATACTAAAAATGATACAAAAGCTAACCATTTTTCTTTTGCCCGTTTTTCGTAAGTGAAAAGAGATGTTGAAATGTAACTTACCACAATAATAGATAATGTTATTCTACACCCGAAAATACGAATCAAAAGAATTTTCAGTGTTGCCATTCATAGAAATTACAGTGTGGCCAGAATATGAATTACCCAAAAATCTAGATTAAGGCAGCATCTAAAAAAAATGAACTCAACGGTAATTGATGACTTATTATGTTGTTATGGTTCCTTATAAATAACTTTTTAAATAATATTTGTATTTATTTTGTACTGTTTATTACAAAATTATTTATTTTGTAATGTTTATTATAAGATAAATACAATTATTATTTAAAAAGTAGTTAACAAGAAACGAAAACAACGTGATAAGTCATCAATTACCGATGAGTTCATTTTTCTAATCGCTGCCTTAACCTAGGTTTTGGGGGAATTCATATTCTGGCCACACTGTAATTTCTAAGGACGGCAACACTGAAAATTCTTTTGATTCGTATTTTTGGGTGTAGAATAACATTATCTATTATTGTGGTGAGTTACATTTCATTATCTCTTTTTTTTTCACTTACAAAGAAATGGTCAAAAGAAAAATGGTTAGCTTTTTTATCGTTTTTAGTAGTCCACCCTCTTTAAGAAACAACGAAGACAATAGAAAATTAAAACTATTTCTGAGAATTGAAAAATAATACTCGACAAGGTACAAATATACCATTACGTATGAATATTAGCTCAACGGATTGGTCGAATGTAAGGCCAAAAGTGTGATTTAAGAAGCATAGCTTGCCATCAGGGGCGGATCCAGGACGGACTTCTGGGGGGGAACGGTGGGTTGTAATATTGCTACTTAGAACTACTTTTAAGAGCTCCAAACACTGGGATTGGTTATATATATATATATATATATATATATATATATATATATATATATATATATATATATATATATATATATAAGAAAGTTTCCTCTTCTGGGGGGCGATCGCCCCCTTCTGGATCCGCCCTTGCTTGCCATGCAACAATAACGTTTATGTATATTTAGTTACAGGACAATAGGGACAATAGTCCGGTACCTTATGTTAACAAAGCTTGGGAAGAGACTTGTTTAAACTTGCTTGATTTTGTAACCGCTAATTTGTTTTTTTTTTCCTCAAAATTTGGCCTAGGTTGGATACACTCCTGAGTACTGGAGGTACTCCAGGCTATCCAACTATAAACTTTAATTATATTTGCGTAAAGGAAAAAATATAATTATAAATAGAAATGAAAGAAAATAAAATGACATCTGCAAGAACAAAGAAAGGAAGAATGAAAGAAAGCAAAACATTTTCGATGCAGTGATTTATCCAGAATTTTGAACTTACGGGGGTGTACAAAAATTCTGGGGGGGTACGTTCTTGAATTCAGGTCGTCCTATACTATTATCGTCTTTTTAATTAGTTTTTTTTTTTTTTTACACAACTAAAATTCGTTTATGTAACAAACGATTGCATTGGATTTCCTTCCTCAGCCAGAGCCAATTAGCGTCGACTTTCTCATGCTTGGTGTGACGTCAAGATGAAATTGTTGGCAATCAATTGATCAAACGTTGTTGTGACGATCGCAGCCGTGTAAAGGTTGATTTCCATTCAATCTTGCTTTGCGTGCTTTGCTTGAAAATTTATCTTGTCGAAAGTAAGTAGTTTTATTCCATTGGCATTTAAACACAAGAATTCAAAATCTTTTAAAAACCAAAATTGTAAGATTTTTAATGGTGTCTTCCCGTTCTGCCTAATCTTTCGAGACGAGGAATTCTCTCCAGGGAGGGATTTCTTCAAGAGAATTTTTCTTTAGTAATTGTAACAGATTCTGTAAGAAGAATAACTATTTCTTTAAGTTTTATCATAAATGTTACTTGTTATTCTACTTCTTCTTCTCGGAAAAATGACTAGATACAGTTATGTTATTAACAGTGTTATTCACATCTATTTCAGTAAAAATAAATGCGATTTTAAAAAATCAACCTGCAGAGAAATGGAAAACTGATTGACTCAGTTGCAAGAATGTTTGATGTTGTAGCTGAAACGAAGATAAAACAAACTTACTTCGGTCTAGTTTCAAGTTATTTCACAGCAAACTTTTATTCAGTTTTCCAGTAGTTCACCCTCAACATGCTAAGGCTTGCAGTCAAGGACGGCTTTAGGATTTTAATTTTGGGTAGGCCCGCTCCCTCGCGTATGGATATATATTAGGGTGGAGCGTTTTGCTCTTTTGTTGGAAATTCTATGCTAGTGCGGAAAAGGTACCATTAGTGGCACCGACCTTACTTTTTTTTTTTTGGACAACCTCTTACTCTACTCCTAGGCAACACGCACAACACCAATGACAGAAAAGCTACTTGTGGTCGTTTTTAGAGTTACCTGATGGCTATAATACAATTATTTTATTAAAAGAAACTTGTAGTAATGCCAGTAAATAATTTTAAAATGTTTATGAGTCAAAGTACAGCCATATTAGCTCAGTTGTTGAAATTAATGTCCGGATTTTGTTTGGAATGCCACGTTAGCGATGATTATAGGCATAGCTTTTGATATAACACGATTTGTTTTTGACAACTCTTCGCTTGTTATGTACACCGACAACAAATGCCATCTAGCGGCAGGCTACACAACTTCGTGGTTGCTTACTTTGGCCACGCTCTTCGAGCGTCGTCGCAACGTCCGGCTCCGTCCAGAAGATCCGTGCACCTCCCGTTCGCCTCGTTGGCTCCAGAACCTACGGCGACGTTTCTAGAATATTCTCGCTCGAAGTTCGGCGGTGGTATAAATATTACGTACTTCGGCCAACCAATCCAACAGGCCAGTTTATTGCAGCTTAAGCTTTAACGGTTTTAGTTCGCTACTGTTTCTGTTAAGACAGAGAGTTTGTGCATTGTATCTAAAGTCACAGTCTTCTTAGTGCGATACGATTCAGACATTTTGTACACTTTGGTTTCGAAGTTCGGAAGCAATGAAAAGCAAGATTTTTAAAAAAAGCTTCATAGCAGACCAACGCAGGAAAGTGTGAAACGAGGCTTATTTGGCACTCCAAGTGAAATGAGTGAGTGCAGTTACCCACGTAGGCTGACGTTATGCGACATTATCATTGGTTTCGAAGTGGTTTAAGTGGTGACGAAAGTGTAACTAAATTACCAGTAACTGACATTTGTAAAATAGTTGGACAAAGAGTTGTACATATTTGGCGTAAAGCAAGCATTCCTTTGGTTTCAGAAAAGAGAGTTTTTGACATGCTGAAAACATTTTATAATAAGTGTCGCACCAAGAAAAAACATTTCAGTCGACAAGGACAAGAAGCAACACTTCATACAGGTTTTGTTGCACACGCGGAAAAGTCTCTTTTTGACAAAACCGCCGAAGATTCCAACTGTGAGAGGACACGCAAGATTCCAAAACGAGAATCCAAGTTTCTTTTGGACCAGAGAACATCACGGAAAATGAGCATGCAAATCTCTGTCAAAGATGTTTTCCCGTAAAGTGAGCAGATTTAAGGGGCAGACAACCAAGAACGACGCTGGAAGTGTTGAAGCAAGTCCATTAACTAGTAAGATTAGGCGTAGGCACAGGTCAAAGATACTGGCGTCGTCAGGGGAATCCAGCGAAGCTGTTGAATCGGGAAGCACGTCGGGATCTGACTTCGAGGCGCGATCAAGAAGGAAACATAGCCTAAAGCGCATCTGTCTTCAAAATACAGCGGAGGCAGCATTTAGAACTGGAGCTTCAGAGAGACAGGTTGCTTTAATCTGTTCTGCCGTACTTCAGGACGCGAGACTCATAAGGCCAGAGGACAAAAATCTTGTTGTTGACAGATCTAAGGTACGAAAAGGAAAAGATAAACTGGGTGAGAAGATCCAGAAAGAAAAGGCTCACCTAGGCCGGGAGATTACAAGTATCTACTTCGACGGAAAAAATGATGCAACTCTTGTGCAAGAAAAAATAACGCCAAATTACGAAGACAAGAGGTTACAGAAAAGCATATCACAGTTCTATCGGAGCCCGGTTCAGAATACTTGGGTCATGCCACACCTAAGTCAGGCACTGGCAAGGATATTGTCGACTCTATATTGGAGCTTTTAGAGAAGAACCGGTACGACGTGTCAAGTCTTGAGGTAGTCGGCTCGGCAGTGATGGTGAAGCCACGAATACAGGATGGGGTAACGGCGTGATAAGTCAGATGGCTTACATTGGCATGTAGGATGCTTCGCCACTACATCAGTACTTATAAACCTAGTTAAGTTTGTGTCTACTTAGCCAGTACATTGTTAAAGTATACGCTTCCGTATGGTTTTCAATACGGCGAAATCCTTCGTGCGAAATGGGCGCCATGCATCTGTTTAGCATAGTTAAGCTATCATGTTTTCTGCCAGAAAATCTATAACACATAGTTCATTCTGTTCTACAAACAAACGGATACTACGCTCATCACGAAAACCTGCTGATAGCGATGACAGCAAATGAAAATCCGAACGTTAGGCTGGAGAAGGATAAAAAAAGTGCCGCAGCCAGAAGACTCCGAGATCAAGCCCCCACGTGACTTCATTGTTCCGAAACTAAACTTTACAGCTGAAAATTACTACGACATGTTTAATTGCCCGAACTGTCTAACAAAGTCGCCAATCACACGAAACATAACGGATCAGCAGCTTGAAGAAAACATCCGAACTTCAGCTACTCTAACAACAACATTCCCTTGCCATAGTCAAGCTGTGGAACGCACAGTGAAGCTGGTGTCCGAGGCAGCGTCGAAAAAGTGCGGCCAGAACGCAAGAGATATCTACGTTAGAGCCAAACTGAAGTCTAGTTTAAGAATGCCCCGCTTCGAGACCAAGAAGAACTACGAGACCTAAGATTAAATAACAACGTATGCTTACTAAGTGGGTGAGTGGGCGGAACTCGATGTGCAACCACCTCCACGTGGTGAGTTCTGGGTTATTTTGCGTACAAAGCAAAATAAGCGAAGAGTTGCACAAAGAAAATCGTGTTATATCAAGGGCTATGCCTATAATCATCGTTAACGGGATGATCTACCTTTTCTCGGCACAAAAATTTTAATATTGGACCTTATGGGGAGAACATGGCTACCGAATTTCCTTAGTTTCTAAGGAACTAGGTATCTCTAATGGGAAAGAAAAAATTTGCAGCATTCTACTGAAGTTTATTAACGGGTTGAAATACTTAAATTGTATATTTGTCTGCTAGTTTAGCAGAAATAAATTATTAAAAAATAAATAAATTAGTTTCTTTTTATACAAATTATAATATGTCTAACTTTTGAACCAATTATGGTAGAAAGATCAACTTTTTTTGTTTTATTTCTTGAGAAGAAACGACTCTAATAGTTTTAATCACAACCATATCTGATACGCCAATTAAAAAATAGTATTTTAATATAAGTATTAAAGTCCACCTGTCAAAGTTTGACGAGGGTAAGTCACGCCTCACTCTAAGCTTGGCCGCGGAAAGGGCGGGGGTTGGTGAAATGGAGGGGGAAGGGGGTGAATGTCTGAATGAAACAGGCTCTCGACCAGTTTCTGAGATTACCTGTCAGCTGCCAAATTCTGTTAGCTTTATAGAGTTTGTCTCCCTCAATGATTCCATACTAAGAGACTGGACGATGTGGTGTGAAGTATCCTCTTTTCCCCGTTACCTCTGGAAGTTCATCAAGATGCATTCTAGAGCGCGCGGGAAGAACAGTATATATCAGAAAACGCTGTTATTTTGGGAATTTTTCCCTTCCGGACAAGTATTATAGCATACAGTAGTGGCGAAGGGAAGGGGGCCAGAGGGGTGCCCCAACAGGATTCCGACAATGTAAAGTCCTGGCCCCCATATATAGGTGTCCGTAAAAATGTCCCCTAAGTTTTTCTTAAAAATAATGTCTTTGGAATATATTTCAAATTTGAGGTGTTTTCCTGGTAGCCGTCATTTTCCAATATGTTTTCCCTGCACGGGGAGAAAAAGACTTAAGCACAGACTGAAAGTTGTAATAAAAATAAAAAATAAGTTTAAAATTTTGTCTAAATATTAGTTCTCAATTCCGATTTTACCTTCACCAGTCTTAATTTTCATAACAATTTCGATACAACAGAACAAATTTTAATGCACCTCCTAAATTTCCAAAAAATAATTATGTTAAGGTTAGGGTTGGTTAGTTTTGTACAATATGAACTCTGTTTAGTTAATCCGATTCTTAGTATAAGTACATTCCTAAAATTTTGAAGATTTCGAGTTATATAGGTTAAAATACAATTCCAATTATATCGATTTGACATAAACGATAACGAATTATCGAGTTGGCCAAATTAAACTTTGTCACAATTTAGTATTAAATTTCATAATTAATTTTAAGCTTGTATTACATCACTCCTATAGAAAGAGAGTGGTAACATTTCCTTGGCCTGCTGACATACAGCGTGATTCAAAATGATGTGAACGATAAGCAAACGTTCTATAAGCGATAATACTCTATCAACAATGAAATCTCTATGGAAATACTTTCAATATTATCCTCAAGTTTTGTTTGGAACGAGCGTAGTAGTTTAAAATTTATCCGCTAGGTGGCAGAGTGATTAGTTCCAAGATGGCTGCATGTGGTGCAGAGAGAGCATTTTGCGTTTTACAGTTTCACGTTTGACGGTCTGTTGTTAGTGTTCAACGCGAGTCCCACACAAACTTTCAGAAAGATCCACCATCAAAGAACTCCATACGTAAGTGGTATGACAAATTCAACAGAACGGGATGCATTTGTAAAGAAAAATTTTGCTCGGTAGGCCTTTCACTTCTGAGGCAGATGTCGAAAGGATTCGAACCAGTTTTCAACGCAGCCCACAAAAGTCAAGAATGAAAGTTAGCAAAGAGCTTCAAATGCCTCAAACAACTGTTTGGCGTGTAGTGCATAAACATTTAAAGATGTATCCGTATCGAGTGCAGTTGTTACAACACTTAACACGTAATGATCACACGTGTCGGAATGCTTTTTCTGAGGCATTTCAAGAGTTGTGCAGTGTTGATGATGATTTTTTGGGCAAACTTTGTTTCCGTGATGAGGCTACGTTCCATGTGACAGTTAGAGTGAATAAACAAGATGTTCGCATTTGGGGAACTGAGAAGCCTCACCAAATCTGTGAAATTGTGTGTGATTCACCGAAGACGAATGTGTTTTGTGCAATTTCATCTTCAAAAGTTTATGGTCCGTACTTCTTTGACGAAGGAACTGTGACTGGACAAACATTTCTACAAATGCTAACTACGTGGCTTATGTCACAACTCGAACATGACAGTGCAAACTTCATCTATCAATTGGATGGAGCTCCATGTCACTTTCATCACAATGTCAGAAATTTCCTCAACAACAGACTGCCATACTGCTGGATTGGATGGTCAGGTAAACATGATCATCAGCTTCTACGTTGGTCACCAACATCACCAGACTTAACCCTCTGCGATTTTTTCTGTGGGGACATCTAAAAGATATTGTCTACAAACCCCCTCTACCCCAAGATGTGAATGAACTGAAAGAGCGCAACACTGCTGCAGTGCAAACTGTTGATGCAAACATGTTGAAACGGGTCTGGGTGGAATTAGAATACCAAATAGATGTATGCAGGGTAACAAAGGGGGCCCACATAGAACATTTGTGATGTACTATTTTCATTTTTTTATCACAAAAACTTGGGGAGTTTTAGCATTTAACTGTAAGATTTGAAGCTACTTGGATGATTAATTAAAAAGTTATAAGGAGTTGTACTCGTTCACATCATTTTGAATCACGCTGTACAATAAGGATAAAAAAATCTATTGCAAATTTTCACATCATAAATATTAGTTTGGTTCACAAATTTATATACAATTTTCACCCAACAGCTTTACTAATGGCGGAGCACCCTATGAAAGTGGCAGCGGTGGAGATAGAGAATGGCCGGGCCGGGCCCTGAAGAAACGAAATATAATTCTCTTTCGAGAGGGCAACCTGTCCGTCTCAGGCGCAACACGTCTCTGAACAGATACATTCTTCAGATATTTAACTATTTTTGCCCACGGCCCATTAAATTGCAATTTCTCTAATCTCACTCATTTATAACACAATTTTCAACTACTAATTATATCTGCCAATTAGTATTTCTTTACGCTACGGGTACGAGTGGGCAAACTTCATGTAATTCCTTACTAAAAGCACTTATGTTTGTAACATGTCAGCAGGGTAGAGAGATAGGTTAGGATTTAGATTTCTGGGCTTTCGGCATCGAAGGCCATTTAGCCCGTCACGTTTTGAAGGGTGACGTCCCTCGGCGAGCACACAATCCGGGGAAAGGGAAGGAGGAAAGGATTGGGGAAGGAAGGAAGCAGCCTGGGACCTATAACTTATTTGCATTTGCCTAGTGTGAAAGAGGAAAACCCAGGAAAACCTCATTCAGGATGGCTGGCCTGAAAAAGCGTTTCACACTTTTTCGAACGAATGGCTCCACCGGAAATCGAACCCGGGACCGCTCGCACCGAAGGCGTTAGCAACTACGCTACGCGGGACCACCAGGATAGAGAGAGCAGTGAACGAACTAAACATTACCTCGGATTTATCCCTCTATATGTTGAAATTACTAGGAGATACTAAACTAAACCTAACTACCTAATAATACTAAACGACAGGGCCAACTTCGAACCTTGTACACAATCATTAACACTATTAAAACTAACCTAACCATTATAACTATCAAAGAGAAATAAATTATCATAAAAAAAATTAAGTCTGACATGGAGAGGTGTTAGCCTATTATTAAATTAAACGTTTTAAGTTCTGATGAAGTAAGTGAAATGGGAGTGAGGGCAGATGAAGGACGAATTCTATCAGCCAGACGACTGAGGACCCATGCTTGACTGGAAATTAGCTACTTTAAGCGATCATATTTTTAGGTACCATTGTTTACCGGTAACATAAACCATTCTTACTTCAAACATTGTAAGTTAGCAATAAACAGGCCTGATTACATTAGATTTTATCCCCCTTCTTAAATGTAAAATTCCGAAATTGACAATTTAAAGGTTCATAGTTCCGATTTTGAAAGTTTATATCAACTTAAGAATTTATATCAAGTTACTTCGCCAATTCACCAAAATTCAAGAATTTAACCAGCTACAGTCATTTTCCCTACGCACTTCCCTTTGCCTGGAACCATCCTATAGCACGGCCAACAAGAGATGGTCTCTGACGTTTCTTACCACATGCGGTGGGACATTGCAGCCCCTACTTTGATACCAGTGTTACCAACCACGATCACTCTGTCTTATACCATTAATTAAATTGCCACTACAGTTGCACCGAAAAAAAAACCTGACACGCGAGTAGTGGCAATGTCACTGGGAGCTGTCAGGGACGTTCTCTTACTGGACGCACTATAGTCGTATGGTCTTCTTGGTTTAGAGGCCGAGTCCTCAAAATACGTTTGTTTGCATCCCAAATTAAAATAAATTAATATTACCTTTATATCCTGGGCGTTACGGAATCGAACTTGGTAAGTTATAAGTCCTTCCGAGGATCCATTTCACCACGGTAGAAAACTCACTTTTTGGCGGGAAGAAAAACTCCGTTGTATCCGTCAACAGTTTCTAATTTCACATTTCACTAGTTTCCTATCTTCACATGACTACAGCAATAGACTGAAATAGTGTGACGTCACATCTTTCTCGTTGCCATGGTGATCGCAGTTTTATTTTCTAAACAACATGGCCTGAGGACCTAACTACAAAGCGAAAACAGTGATGTATTAACTTCTGGATTGCAAACATTAGATTAAAAGGAATACTTTTATATGTAAAAAAAAAAAAAAAAAAAATCCAATGAATGAAACTACGAAAAGATAGGAAAAGCAAGCAGTTTGGTAAATAATATGTTAAAATATGACAGGCGTTGAAAGTGAAATGTTTCCTTTGTTACCGTAGATTTTGTGTATTTATCTATATCAGTATCACATTACATTACATATGTGTAGGGCTACAGTATTAGTGTTTAAAACTTAACCGATCAGAAATCGGTCCAGTCTGAAAATTCTCAGTACGCATGTGGTTTCAAGCCTAGTGTCCTTCTTTTGTTTTGATTGTTTGTTTCTTTATTTTGTAGCCATTGTAATCATGCACTCATATTTTAAAGCGTGGGTGTAAGAAAGCTGAATGCGCCAATATAATTAACATTATTTTCTAAGTAGACAGTGATTTTCCTTATAGACAAATCTTATATTTGTTCTAGTTTCACTGTGCCTACAGCTCGTCAGTCTCTACCTTAGAGTTTCTACATTGCGTATAATTGCTTTTGTTCATTATGGATTACATGGTAATGACGCTAGCATTTCTTATGCAATTTCTGTCTTATCATTTTACGTAGAAATGTGGTCCCTGTAGAAGATTCCTTAGATGTTACGTCATGAATTACTGAATTTCACTAATAAATTTTGTAAATAGTGGCCCCATATTCTTAATCTGTACCTTTTCTTACTAACTTTACTGTGTCTTCAAAATATTTTACAATTGTCTAATTAACAGTCTGTGATTATTAACAGCAGACTTAACAGTAATCCCGGGGGGCGCGGTGGCTCAGTGGTAGAGCGTTCACCTCTGGTGCTTGGGGTCCCGGGTTCGATCCCAGCCCCCGCCAAGTGAACTTTGTGGTGGACAAACACCGTGCTCGTGGGTTTTCTCGGGGTTCTCCCGTTTCCTCCCACTTTCTTCATTCCACCATTTCACTCATCTCTCATCATCACCGTCTCCTTTAGCCTAACCGGCATAACCGTGGGACGTAAAACTTAAAGATTTCATTTCATTTCATTTTAACAGTAATCCTTTCGATTCGTGTATTTGTTTAGAAAAAAAACATGGCGATCACCGTGGTAACGAGGAGGAAATGACATCACTATTTCAGTCTATTCAGTGGTCTTTACTCCCTAATGCTAGATAATGCGCTACATGCTTTTGATGAAACTAAGCAATATATATATATATATATATATATATATATATATATATATATATATATATATATATATATATATATATATATATATATAAATCTTGCTTTAATCACCGTTATGTCCAGCACTCACGGGTTAAGTTCGTACTACGCCATGTTCTTCTACATATCACGTGCAAAAAAAAATCTTTGTTCCCGGCGAAAAATAGCTTCACTTCGCCCCCTTTAATCCGATTGGTGCGGTGATTACTATCGGATAAATTTTAAAATTTTAACATACTTATCGTCCTATTATAATATACTGTACTAAAAACACCTACAATTAAAGTAAAATATCTAAATTATAATTGCTTACCAAATTATTTGTATTTTAGCACCACTGTATAATTTTACAAAATATTTACTTTGTTAATTTTATTTTTGCCTATAATTTCTCTCCTTAGGTGGAAACACAATCGCACACAGCAAAAACTATAAACAAACTCTCAATGTTGCTTCGGTCGAACTCTCAAGAGGGGCGCCATTTTGGGTCCTCAAACTCCCTACAATCTTTTGTTAATTTTAACCATTATATATAAGCGGAAAAGACCGTCTCAATTTGTGCTGTTAACGCAGGGATAAGCAACAAAATTTTACTCACCCAAAAAAAAAAAAAAAAAACTACTAGCACACACTCTACAACAAAAATCATTTACTTATCTTCGGTGTGATATTAAATACTCGCCCTGAGCGACTGGTTATTTGCATCCCTGTGTTAATTATATAATAAGTGAGAAAGCCATAATAGATTGAAGTGTATTTTTAATTTCTGTGAAATGAATTATAACTATTAAGGAAATACAAGCTTTAAAAAGAATAAAAATAGTTTAATTTATTGAAATAATTATCGTGGTAAGTTTTGCTGGATACTAAAGTAATTTTAAACGAACTGAGACCAACAATATATATATATATATATATATATATATATATATATATATATATATATATATATATATATATATATATATATATATATATATGTGTGTGTGTGTGTGTGTGTGTGTGTGTGTGTGTGTGTGTGTGTGTGTGTATTACAGCCAAAGTGTTTTCGATTTTAAAGTCCCTTAGTGTTCCACGATGTTTCGATGGTTCCCCAGGTCAGATCATAGGAGCATCTAAGAAATTGATATACTATATGTACTGAGTGGGCCATCCTGTCACTTCTAATCTAATTCATAAGAGACAATGAAATTTTGTGACATACAAATATCAGAGACAATGGGGATACTATTTAATATTCTCTGCAATACCACTCGATTAACATTGTTACCAACTCAACATAAACTTACCGTATATTTTTAAGGGCACTACATCAAGTTATTATCATACTGTGTTTCAAATCTACAATACATGTTAAGAGCCTAACATACTTAAAAATAATAATAATAATAATAATAATAATTCAAAATTTGCTATTTTTCTTTTGCTTGTTTTTCATAAGTGAAAGGAGATAATGAAATGCAGTTTACCACAATCATAGATAATGTTATTCTACAACAGAAAATATGAACCTGAAGATTTTTCAGTGTTGCCATCCATATAAATTACAGTGTTGCCAGAATAACATTTCCACCAAAATTTAAGTTAAGGCAGCGATTAGAGGAACGAACTCAACTGCATTTGATTACATATCATGTTCTTTTGGTATCCCGTGAACTACTTTTTAAATAACATTACCATTTAATTTTAATAACTGTATGTTTAACCTATTTTGTTTATTACAAACTAAATACAACTATTATTTAGAAAGTAAGTACGTATGAAATATATTAAGAGGTATATTGCATACTGGATATTTCCTAGAAAATTTTCTTGGGTACTGTCTCCACGAAGAACTTGAACCACAAGCTCTATCTGTGCAAAATCAGTTGTCCTTATTTACCCTCATCCACCACAAATTACACAGGAACATACCGTGTAGAGGAAGCCTTGTTATTGCATTGTTGAAAACGATTGATATTTCGCGCATTAAGAAAAAAAACATTTTTCTTTCAAAAATTAAAAATAACTATGAACGGAATTTGGGACATTATATGTTTTAGAAGCTAATTTAGGATATGTTGGGTCCTAATCCTCAAATTAGAATATTTTAAATGTTATAAAATTTGCCCATATTTTTGCCCATAGCAACTTGAAATGTAAAGAATAGGTGAGATTTCTCCATTAACATTGCAGTGGTCGCGCGGATCACTATTGTGATCCAGGGGTATATCTTTTGTTGCCGCTAGGAATTGATAGAGCACTTGCCATTGAGCAGCCATCTACCTTCCCCACACATCATGTGGAACAGACCAGTGCTGTCACAGCTTTCCTGCTGCCAAAAGTGCGTTTGCCGGGTGCTCGCTTTTGTAGCTGGATCACTATTGTGATCCACGCGACCAAACACGGACTACATTTTTTAAAACTTGGCCCATTTTGGTTTTTGGAATAACTGTGTTTGTTTTCTATATGTTGCGTATATTTAGCGTTTAAAATGTCGGAGCGATGCCGTGAACAGATACGTGAGTAGTTAAATGAAACAGAGAGTGACAGCATTGTTGGTATAGAAGACCCAGACGAAGTAGAGGATGACCTCTTAATTGATAACGAAGTGTCTTATGAATACGACACTAATGGAGTTCAATAAAACGAAGAAGCAGAGGCTTCAACTACTTACAGAAGTAACAGAGGAAGATATTCCAGCAGAAGCAATTCCTACATGAGAATCTCAATTACCTAGTCTTGATTTATGCGTTTTACATAGATAGGGGAAAAGGTAAGAAATGAGAGCTGATATTTTAAGCCTCAATTGCCACGTATTTCTAGAGTTCCATATATCAATATGATACCTTCTTTTCATACACCTGGTCCTTAGGGTGAGGCTAAAAGTGCTCGTACACCTGTTGGGGCGTTTGCCTGCCTGGTTTACAGTAAAATTAATAAGTTTTGTTACAAGTTTGTTATGAGTTTTGTTATAATTACAAAATGTCTTATAAATAAGTTTGTTTTCATTAAATAATAAAAAGAATATTATTAAAATGTGCGTTATACTTTGCTTTATATTCTCCACCCACCATATAATAACAGTACTATAAATACAACCATTTGAATAAAATTACGCTCACGCGACCAAACACGTAATCTGAAAAGCGCGACCACTGCAGTGTTAAGTACACAGAAAAAAGGATCAGACCTAAGAATCCAAAGCCTACTGATGAGTGATGACCACTCCTTCACAATCACTTTTTATCTTCTGTTATTCATTGTCCTCTACGGATAACAATTCCCATCAATTCATGACCTAGTTTCCGTTGTATGGCATACGCATAATCAGAGCCGGATTTAGATTTCATGAAGCCCTAAGCTATTGAAGGTAATGAGGCCCTTTATATGTCCAAGCTGTACTTTGTCAATGACAAATTGTTTGCACTGCAGTGTGCAGCTGCATGCTACACATTGCCATGCAACCAGTTTGTGAAGGACGTAGGCACCCTGTGTGCAGAAACGAGCAAACTAGTGATATTTTTGGGAGCAGGATAGCAGGAGGGGCTCTATTACTTACATCATGGGTAAGTAGCATACATAACACAAAATACTGTTGATGTACAGAGTTCTGTATAAGCTTTATTTTACTTACTTTTTATCTTATATTTTGGAAATTTACATATATTTTTTCTGTAAACTTTTTGGGGCCCCCTAAGCTATAGTTTGTTTAGCTTATACGTAAATCCGGCTCTGCGCATAATATAGTATTACCAATACTAATCTGATTAATTGTAGAAGCTTGAGTTAAGGTAAAGTGGATCTAAAACTTCCCTCTGAATTTTAATTTTTATTGTAATTTTAAAAATCGTATAATTATTTTATAGTGTTAATTGTATCGAAAAGTATTATAAGTAACTTTTTGTGTCAACGTTTTGGCAATACTGCCAGAGCTGGAGGAACGAAAAGACCCACAGCCCTGGTTGGATAGAAATTGTGGATATCCGTAAAGCATGTAGTATTTTTGACATATTTGGGAATGATATTTTCGTATATATTGTTGTTATCTTTCCGTTAAACAGAATAATCTTTTAAAATTCATACTTTTTTTGCAATAATACAGGAAATGAGTGATATGTAAACAAACCGAAACAAAAGGTTCGTTATAATTTATTGTTATTGTTACAAACAGTGGTTTATGAATAACATCCAGTACGAGTACTGTGAACCGAAAGAATAGTGTACAATGATAAAATGCAATTTAATGTCGTATTTGAAACTAAGAACAAAAAGCAGAACACACAGAGAATCTCTCTATATATTTTTTTTTATCAAGTTTGTGATATAGTGAAGTGCATCCTGGAAGTTTGAGAGATAGCCTATATATAAAAATAATGCCACTGTCTCAGGCCTCCTTTGGTTCTATCAGGATAGGAAACCCAATTGATGACTTTTTCTATCCCAATTTAAGTGGGATAAGTGTGTCTGAGTTGAATGACGAAGAGCTTCGTATAGACGTTAAAATACTTAGAAGAGGCAACAAACTTTTGAGAGCAGAGAATGAAATTCTGCTGAATAAGATAATGACATTGGGCATACCAGATTATGAATTGCAGGATGTGCTCGCAAAGCTTCATGGTTCTAGAAGACCGTCGCCTATGCAGTCTCAATTCTTTCGTCGCATTAGTGTAGCTAGCAGAATGTTCATGGATACGGAATCTTTTGGTTCTGGACCCAGATCATCCACTGTTTCAGCATCACCATCTGTTTGTACCTTCGTGATGTTTCCCAGAAGGTTCGAAGTAAAGATGGAAATGAAAGTACAATTTACAAGAAAAGCATTAGAAAAGACCAGAAATGATCATCAGAAGTTCCTTCGTGACTCTGTTCATATATGTACTCCTTTAAAGCAAATGCATGAAAGTTTGAAAGAAGACATTATGATGGTAAGTAATATCCTGAAGGGAGTGGTCGAATGGTACCAAAAGGCAAAAGAGCACCGATCTTTAAATGGTGAGAGACTCCTTGGGCGAATGAAAGACATTGTCACCCACTTAGTCCAAGTGTATAAGGTATTACAGAAGAATACTTTGGAGCTTAGAGTCAAGGAGAAAAGAGTAAACAAGCAACTGATGTTGTTTAAAATGCTTTTATCCACTTTGGTAGCAAGTGATTATGAGTATGAGAAAATTAGAGGTATTCATCTCCGAGAAGAGCTTGAAGTAAAGAAACAAAATTTAGTTGAACTTCAAGCTATCACAAGTAGCAGTATTCAGGATTCCAATGTATGCAGAGTTAATCTTCAGAGAAAACTGGATGAGCTGCGAGATCTATCCAATAGTGTAGAAAACCTTCAGAAGATCTACATTAAATATGAAAAAGAAAGGAAACAGGTGGAAGTAGAAGTACGAAAAGTTAATCTAGAAATGATAAAACTTCGAGATCTGGTACTAATATACCACGCGCCTCCTCCTATGGATTACATTCTAACAAAGGTCGAACTGGTCAACTTACGTCACTTAAACAAATTGTGGGAAGATAGAGTGCTAAAGCAAAGAACAGCTGCAGATACATTCCAACGATTCTTAGATGAAGCACGTGCTCAGGTCAGAGATAAGTGGGCCCTAAATACTGTCAGAGAACTCTTGCGTGTTCAGAGAGAACGAAGACTTAAAAAACTCGAACCTAGAAAGCCCTGTAAGCCACTGGCGATGGAAACTCCTGAAGAGGAAGATGGGTTATCACATGTACCTACTTTAACACTAACGGCAACAATCCAACGGCGCCTGAATAAGAGAGCCAGGTTAGTGTAAATAGTGTATTTGCAGAAACATTTTTTTTAGCAACTAGTTGCTAGACATACATCTGGCTATGAAAATAATCAGCATATATATGCATAGTATTTTCCTTCAAGTGTTAAGTGAAAAACTTTTGTTGCCAAATTGTTACTGTTCTTAAGCATACGTTGTTTCATACTGTTTAAAATAAGAATATTTAAGGCTGAAGACATAATAAACCAAGACAACCTTTTAGAAAAATAAACCTCAAAAGATCCCGTTATACATTCAAACAACGTTTCGTTTTGTAAACATGGTGTCTAGTTTGAAAACAAAGTTACTAACATTTATTTTAGTCTTATGAACAAAAACCCGAAAGGAACAAAAGAACCATTCAATAATAAACTATTAACACCTGTACAAATTTTTCAACATTATTGGTCAATAAATCATATTCTGAAGTGCTCTTAATGTTTTATTTTCGAGTTAGAATATTTCATCAAAGAGACAGTGGCGTCGGCTCCTGCAGTTCGCAAGGGCACGTGAACCACCAAAATATCGTGCGCTCTTTGTTGCTCCTTAAGATATTTAATATTTAGAACATTATTATATTGTCTTTTCGTTTCTACTCTTCGCTTGCTTTTCCTCTTGCGTATATGTATTCCATCATTACACTACGTTCAAAACAGCTACGAGAGTGATAGACTGTTATGTGTGTAACACAGTAGAAAAGTGCGGGCAGCTGAGCGCAGGAACAGGTTTCCTGACGTTCAAATGAAGATTTGAACGAGCAGTATTGACAGCTGTTGTTGACTAATTTCCAGTAATGTGGCGCTTTCAACAGAATCAAAGACAGAACTTATGCAATTAAAAATAAAACAAGATAGTAGTATATAACATTTTTTCAATCAGTTACCTATATTTCTTTTTATCTCAATTTCTTGTAATGAAATTAAACTAATGCGAAAAACAAAATTGCGGCATTCCGAGGTCGTACCGAGGGGAATGGGAGGTTTAGAACCCTTCACCAGAGATTCTTAAGTTAACGCAGAACAAAATGAAATTTTAATTTATTTTCAAGATTTCCTTTTAAATACGAATAATCTTCGATTTTTCTTTAGACTACGGTTTCCTACCTAAATAAACTGAATGTTTGTGAAGAAAGCGAATAGCTTATTATAACATAATGTAGTTGGTAACATTGCTACAATAGTAAAATCTTACTTTCAATACTAAGTTGATTTTGAGTTAAACGTCCCTTTCAACAACAAGCCTATATATATGAGACGTGGGCCTACTGATTAACGTGAAATCCGAACCACATTAGCTCCCGCAGGTACTTTCACTGGGTGTCTACCTGTCAGGGAAAGTCAGAGAATTTGCAGGATCAGAAAATGTCAGGAAATTTCATTGTGTGTCAGGGAAAAATCTTTCCCAGGCTGTGAGGGGTGAAGGAATGCAACTAAAATAGTCATAAATTACAGGTAAATGAATTGATTCGTTTGTACGTTTGCAGAATATTGTATAAGCATATAAACAATGATGAAAACTTACAACGATATGTTGTATCATTATCATTTTCTTGTATTAAGCTTGGGCGATACTTGATTTTTATATACGCTAGCCAGCTATCTTGATAGGAGAAGAAGAAGAAGACATTAAATTATGATTTTGTGTTTTTGAATGTTGTCATAGATACCTTTTAATATGTAATGGAATGTTTTGGTAACCTTCACGACGGATTGCTTGTTTATTATAGAAACGTAAGTTATATTGTTTTAAGTGGTCCCATGTTAAAGATCTGAACTTTCTAATAAACGACATATATGCAATAGTGAGTTAATTATTTTGGTTTATTCATATTGGCTCAATAATATCTTAAGGATCAGGAGTATTGTTATAAACTTTCAGTTCACTTTCAATATGTTATTTTTCATGAGTTATACTAAGAAAAAAAGAATAACAGTGTCAGGGAAAATTATAATGTCAGGGAAAGTCAGGAAATTTCATTATGCTTGCTTGGTAGACATCCTGTTTCAGTACCCTGAGAACTTGAAGCAAATTTTGGAATTTTTTTTTTCTATTTCAACATTTATCTTTAACACATGCAAAATAGAAAAAGACGAGTATTGGAATTTGAAGTAAAGTACGTTCAGGTATAACACTTCTGAGAAAACACAGAAAGTTTTTTTCTTTCGGGGGAGGGGGTGTTAACTTACTTCGGATATTGTACTTTATGTGCACAAACCACATTGGTAACTCTTTACTTTGGGCAAGGCAGTGATATCCCGTCACTGTTAGTATTAATCACAGGTCTCATTGGTTCCTTTCTGTTGCTAGGGATTATTCATAGACTATGTACGACCTTAAAAAGGCAGTAATAAGGGTTCTTTAATATACTACAATATTGCCCTTGTACTTAATGCAATCAGTTCCTGTCACTGCCTTGCCTAAACTAAAGATTTGCCCAAACATTATTCTATCAATGTATTTCAAAGTGACAAAAGTAGAAACGTGTTTAATGATGGTATATGGTTTGATTTATAAATGTTTGCTAGTATTTATTATTTCATTCCCAAGGGCGCCCATCAGGGGGGAAGGTGGGGCTCTCGCCCCCTAGAGGAAATGGTTCATTCCCGTTGTGCCTACTTCCCGTTCTGCCTACAGACCCTCCAGCACTTTAAAGAAAATATTTTTAATTATCTTATCTCTAGGCAGAACGGTAATTCCCGTTGTGCCTACTTCCCGTTGTGCCTACTCTTTCGAGACGGGGAATTATGTGCAGGGAGGAATTTTTGTAGGGAATATTTCTTTAGTATTTCTAAAAGCTTCTGTAAAAACAACCACCACCGGAGATGAAATACTGGAAAACCGAATAAATTTTTTTTGTGAAATGACTTGATATTAGACCGAAGAAACTTCGTTTTATGTTCGTTTTCGTTTCAGTTTCAATGTCAAACTGTTTTTTTTTTTTTTTTTTTCAACTGAATCAATTTTCCATTTTCCTGTAGGAATTAAAAAGAAATAATATTCATATTTACTAAAGTAGATGCAAACAACCCTGCTAATAACAGAACTATATCCCAGCAATTTTTCCCAGAAGAAAAAGTAGAATAACATCTAAAATTTATGATGAAACTTGAAGAAATAGTTATTCTTCTTACATAATTTCTTAGAATTACGAAACAGATTATTGCGAATGCAAGACAAAACCCATGGAAAATTTCTGATAAAACTGACAAAATTCAAGGAACAGAATCATAGTTGCAGTTTAATAAAGAGATTTTTTTTTCAGCGGCCATGCATCTAAAATGTTATATATAATTCTTCACTTTATTGAAATAACATTTTCTAAATACTGAAAACCCAACAAAACACATAAGACTGTTATAGTAATCAGATGCGTAGCTAGAGGGGAACGAGCGGGGCTGTTGCCCTGAGCGCTAATAGTAGGGGTCGCCGAACAAGCAAGAAGAAAGAAAAAATATGGGAAGTCAGTAAACGACGCGTCGCCCTGAAAACGTATTGGCGTCCGATTAAATCAATATTGTTAGTTTGCAAAGAAATAGATATGATAAAAATTTTCTTGCTTGCTCCGCTCGCAACATAAACGTTTCAATAAGAATCACAACAAGCTTTTACTTATTACGTTAAAAAGTTATTATATATGATTTGTTAGTGTCAGTGTGATAAGCAAGGTGCCTAGTAATGACTTATAGTCTACACAGGAGTGTTTTCAAAATCAGAAACGGTCAAAGTATGAAATACGTGTTCGGCGTTTTGTTGGTGATGAGTTTGCTTAGATAATCACGCTTCTCTACCCAATCGGATTACTCACGACGGTGAGAATGAAAACTCTGAGAAATTCGCAAAGAAGGCTCCTTCTGAATTTCCATTACATTTCACAGAATATTTTTACCGTAAAATAATCGAAATTAAAATGCTAATTGTGTGGTCACATACAGAATAAAATCACAGATATTTACGATTATTAGGAAGGCTGGAACCACGTGTAATAGGCTTGATGGCTTACATAGATGTGGTTGCATACTGTTTACATTTTGAACAACGATTATGAGATCTTTATTTAAATTACATTGGGTATATTGACGATATGTGGTATTTAGTATTTACATTGACAGTATAAATGAAATGAAATGAAATTTTTAAGTTTTACGTCCTACGGTAATGCTGGCTAGGCTAAAGGAGACGGTGATGATGAGAAATGAATGAAATAGTGGAAAGTAGGAGAAAACGGTAGAACACCGAGAAAACCAACGCACACGGTGTTTGTCCACCACAAAGCTCACCTGGCTCGAGCTGGGATCGAACCATGGACCCCATGCACCAGAGGTGAACGCTCTACCCCTGAGCCATTGCGGTCCCATTTTTTTCTTTTTTTACAATATAAGTACGACATATTGCGTGTAATACAGAATCATGTATAGAGGACAAAGCACCTGATCATATATAGAGGTGATGCCGGAAAAAGATCTGTGATGTAGAAGACAAAGGCTTTTTTTTAGAAAAAGAAAAGAGACCGAATTATGCATCTTCTTGCATTGTTTGTTTAATATATGGCCAAATATATTTTGAGGATGTGAACTGTAGCACCTATTACGTACTGCGAGCCTTAGAATGTTGGAGATGAACTACTGGAAAACTGAATAAAATTTTGTTGTGAAATGACTTGATATTAGACCGAAATAAGTTTATTTTCTTGTAACTGAATCAATTAATTTTCCATTTCTCTGTAAGTATTAAAAAAACACATCTCTACTAAAGTAGACGTGAATAACGCTGCTAATAACAAAACTGTACCTAGTCATTTTTTCTGAGAAGAGCAAGTAAGATAACATTTAAAATATATGATGAAATTTAAAGGAATAGTTATTCTTCTTACAGAATCTATTAGAATTACTAAAGAAAAAATCCCTAGAAAAGATCCCTCCCTGCACAGAATTCCCCGTCTCGAAAGAGTAGGCAGAACGGGAAGTAGGCACAACGGGAATTACCGTTCTGCCTACAGATAAGATCATTAAAAATATTTTCTACAAAGTGCTGGAGGGCCTGTAGGCGTAACGGGAAGTAGGCACAACGGGAAGACACCGAGGAAATTGTACTTCAGAATATAGAAAATCCAATAGAATTTTTACATTAGTTACAGCAAAATTTGAAACTATTTTTGAAACGTCGCTTATACTTGTTCCCCCCCTCCCCCTTGGAAACCACAACATGGGCGCCCTTGTTCATTCCCATAGTTTCTATCAGCTTATGTTTTGCTAGAATATTTGGTAGATATACGTTCAACCGTTTTCAAAATTATAGCATATATCCGTCCTTATACCTCCATTACATCTATCAATTAAAGTAAATATATGCTGAACTATAAAGAAATTTGGTGGGTATATTCCGTATACTCCCGTATACCCTCCTCGACAGGTTTGTAGTGTTAGGTTTTCCTAAATACTTTCTCAGTGTTAGTGAATCTAAGGCATGTTCGATGTGGAAGCATTTTTCGGAAGATTTCTTGTAAGGAAAATCTTATCATTTTTCCTATTTTATAATGAATTTTGTTCAGTGATTGCACACTACTGTATATACAGGGTGTCCGGAATGGGACTGACGGTTTTTAAGAGTGTATATTTTTAATATGGTCAGAGATACAGAAGAAAAAAAAAAAGAACATTCATATTGAAGGAAAACTCAAAAAGTTTTGTTCGGCAAATTTTCATATTTGAACAACTACCGGTGACGGCGCTAGCATGACCGATAAACAGAAATGGCGTTAGCAGTCGAAAAGGCGCAATGTTGTGGCCTCCACGCTATCCTGATGTTACCCCCTGGACTTCTTCCAGTAGGGGTATGTGAAAGACCTTGTGTATTCTGGTGAAAAGGTGCGTAACCTTGATGAACTGAAGAACCGTATCAGGAATGCGATTGCTTCAGTAACATCTCAGATGTTACAAAATACGTGGAGAGAGATTGAGTTCAGGTTAGATATTGTAAGAGTTACAAATGGAGCTCACGTGGAGTTATACTGAGTTAGAATGACTTGTAAGTAAGACCAAATGAACTTTTTGAGTTCTCCTTAAAATGCATGTTTTTTTTTTTTTTTTCTTATGCATCTCTGACCAACTTAAAACTATACACTTTTAAAAACAGTCAGTCCCATTCCAGATACCCTGTATTTTAGTGCACTGGTGGATTGTGGAAGTTCAGAAAGAAATTAGAACATAATCGAACAAACTATCATCTGGAGGTGACAACTAATCTGTGTCGAAATTTCACAGTTGATTTAAATCAATAAATGGCTGACAGATTATGAAATGAAAATATTACTTTCATTGACTTTTATCGTTTTTCTTATTTAGAATACTGAAACAATTCTAGAATTAGAATTTTCTAACGGCTGTGAACTACTGAAAAATTATGTCACGAGACCAGTGTTTGATGTTACTTGTAAAAATGTAACGCGTTACAAGTTACTTTACTTTCTCTTAAAATGTAACGCGTTACTTTCTCTTAAAATGTAACGCGTTCCTTGCCCCAAAAAAGTAACTGTTACTTTACTTTGAAAGTAACGCGTTACTAACGCGTTACTTTTAGGTCCGAAACTGAATATGTGAAAACAAATCTTATCACTTCAATTTTTCGTACTACTATTACTACCGCTATTATTATTATTATTATTATTATTATTATTATTATTATTATTATTATTATTATTATTATTATTATTTTATTATTATTATTATTATTATTATTATTATTATTATTATTATTATTATTATTATTATTATTATTATTATTATTATTATTATTATTATTATTATTATTATTGCACTATTCTGAATCGCTTTATGTAAATGCAACGACAAATTTTTTACTTGATAGCTATATGAATATTTTCATATAATGTAACATTGACTAAAATGCCATTCTGCGCTACTCGTAGAAATGGGCACGAGCGAGTTCGAACGAATTTTCTTTGAAACTCGATTCGACTAGAAACAGACATCTGTGAGCTCGACCCAAGAACTCGGCTCGAAAAATTTCCTCCAACTCATCTCGAATTCGGATCGAGTTTCGAGTCGAGTCGACCCAAATCCGGTGTGTAGTTTTGAATACTCTCTTCAAGTATCTTACATAGACAATATAATTATTATCAATTATACTACCACTACTACATCTTTTATTATTATTATTATTATTATTATTATTATTATCATCATCATTATTATTATTATTATTATTATTATTATTATTATTATTATTATTATTATTATTATTATTATTATTATTATAACACTGCGTACAAACATGAAAGATAGGCGATTTGTATTTGAATACTAAAAAGCTAGTTGATTGCCAACCTCGGTAGTCGTGAAGTCTAGAAGTCAAGCACATTGTTCATGAGTTTCTGAATTTGGCTTGAGGGTCTAGATTGAGAATTCGGGCTCGAGCCTAACATTCGTAAAAGTTATACGGCACTGGCCAAATATCTTCAAAACTGCTCGGCCCGGGTTTAAAATTGTCAACGACTCGAGCAGCTCGGCTCAGCTCCAACCGAGTCGGCTAGAGCCCTCGGCTCAGTTGAGCCGAACCGAGCAAATGGCTCATCCCAACCAAGCCAGCTCGAGCGGATGGCTCACCCCAAGCTAGCTGGCTCGAGCCATCGGCTCAGTTGAGCTGAGCCGAGCTAGCTTGTTGTAAAAAAATCTCTTGTAGTCTCGTTATCGAGACGAGACGAGATGCGAGCAGTGTCCCCTCTCTTGAGCAACACTAAAAGTATTCCATATTACTGCTTAGCTTACATTTCTCATGGCTTTCGCTTTCCAGTGTAATCAGGTCATGATTTCGAAACTAGTTAAAACGAGCGAGCCATTTATCAAACTCCACTCGACTTGAAACTCGACGCCAAAAACAGTGAATCGGCTCGGAACTCGACTTGAGAATATTACCTTTGACTCGACTCGAAACTTGACTTGAATTCGAGTCGAGTATTAGCTTGACTCATGCCCATCCCTATGCGTTACAAAAAATTGTTGCTTATTATTATTATACTAAACTAATTATATAATAATAACAATGTTGTTATGTAAAATTAAAAATACATAATATAGAGAAACATTACACTACAACTAATAAAATGAGAACACATGAACTGAGGGTGAATCAAAACGAACTTAGGTAATTTCGTCACCGGAAATTTCGCCACCGGAATTTTCGTCACGGTGATTTCGTCACCGGTAATTTCGTCACCAAAATATTAGCATGTAGGTTATTTCGTCACCGGAAATTTTGACATAGTAATTTCGTCACCTGTAATTTTGTCACCAAAATATTAGAATGTAGGAAATTTTGTCATGGTCATTTTTTCACCTTTGTTGAACTAAGTAGAGACAAGGTAAACGACCAAAACAGCTAATCTTATCTTAATCAAACTTGGAAAACAATTCAGTTGGTGTTCGACTCTGGAAAACCGAAGTTTCGGATACTTGACGCAAGAACAAACAATAATAAAAGAACATAATGTCAGCTTCAGAAAATGTTAAAAGCATAGGTAAAATGGGCCGCTAATGGATTTATATATCACTATTTACAAATATTAAGTTTTCAAAATTTCAGAACAGAAAATAGAAAAAAAATATAACATGTTATAATGCAATAAGTGTTTTACATGTTGATTTTCTACTATTCATAACATGATAGGAAACAACAAGCAAAATTTTTTTCAAACATTTAGTTCCAGTGTTATACGTTATGCACAAAGACTGGAGTCATTTCTGCAAAATCTAAAACACACTTCTATTTTTTTTTTTTTTTTTTTTTTTTGACCCACAGCATCTTGATATAGCACAGTTGAAATAGTTTCTTCAACTTGTTGAATTAAGTACTATCAAAATAGTCCGAAAGTTCCAGCTCTTCCTCCGAAGCCTCTTGTATTCCTGATGCACATCTGCTGCGGGAAGAAATGCCAATCAATTCATTTTCTCGCATAATAGACGAAATTTCTCATTGCTCTTGTACCATTCTGGGAATCCAATCGCTTGGACCTTTCTCCACGTTGAGTGAGTCAGGTGAAAACAAGCAATGCTGTACACGAGTTGAATTTCCAAAAGTTGCTTTTAGAGCCTGCATTTCCGCTATCTCGAAATCCATAATCACAGTTACAGGGGTCGGATATTCACTTAATTCACTGCACTGATGCACCACCGCACGAAACAGTTCTTCATATGAATTCTGTGTCTTGCTCTGCATTAGGGCGTACACCTAGTAAATTAAGTCTCACTTCAAGTAATATATACGTACGTGATACTTTTTTTTTTTTTTTTTTTTTTAAGGAGTCATTGAAAAGTTGTCGTCCACCATGCATGTTTCACTTCTCAATAGCTCCATAAGGCTATATTTAAAGGAACTTCCAGAAATACTTATACGTTTATCTTAATTTATATAAATTTGTTTTCTTCACATATATCCAATAACAATTTGCCAATGTTTACTCAGAGGAAGTATAATATTCTTCCTTCAATAGCTCCTAAAAATGATCACTCTTTTCACATGACTTAGCTAACATGGAGGAAGGTCCAAGAGTTTGAGGTCAGAGAACGGTACAACAACGTTGCAAATTTTCGTCTACTTTGCAGGAAAATTAACGGATTGGATATGTACCCATATTTGTTTGCTATTTTCTGTTCTGAAATTTTGATATTGGCGAAACTTAGTACTTGTAAATAGTGATATATTCACCATGTTGCCTGTGCTTTTAACATTTTCTGAAACTGGCACTATTTTCTCCTACTGGTGCTTGCTCCTACGTCGAGTACCCGGAACTTCAATTTTGCAGAGTTCAACACCAACCGAATTGTTTTCCAAGTTTGATTAAAATAACGTAAGCTGTTTTGGTCATTTGCTTTCCCTCTATTTAGTTCAAGAAGGGCGAAAAATAACCGTGACAAAATTTCCTATATGATAATATTTCTGTGATAGAATTACCGGAAACCTTTTTTTTCTCTTATCTCAAATACGATATCTAAAATATGTACTTCTTTATTTAATAAGCTATCGATTATGCGGCATAGTTTTGCTTCAGTTGAAGATTAAGGAAAGCTTCAAAACTTCAAAAACTTTTTTGAGTTCATTCTTTGTACTTCTATTATGCTCTAAAAGAAACCTGTGATGAAATTATCGTGACAAAATTTTCGGTGACGAAATTACCTATATGGCAATATTTTGGTGACGAAATTACCGGTGACGAAATTGCCGTGACGAACTTTCCGGTGACGAAGTTTCCGGTGACGAAATTACCGCCGCCCAATCAAAACTTCTCAGTAACTCTAAATCGATACATGCTTTTTAAAGCTAGTTGTTCCAAACTCTATAATCAACGGGATTTAGGATATGCAAACTGATCTAAAAGAACTCTAATATTACACAAGAGCGGATCCAGAACGGACTTCCTGGGGGGGGGGGATTGTAATACTGCTACTTAAAGCTACTTTTAAGAGCTCCAAACTCTGGGATGGGTTTTATTTATATATAAAACAAGAAAGTTTCCTCTTCTGGGGTTGCGACCGCCTCGATCGCCCCCCTGGATCCGCCCCTGATATTACATACCATCAACATTACATCAATAAAGTAGACCTGCTTATCAGAACACAGTTTATTCATATTAACCCCTTACTATATATCGTTAATTATGGCACCATAGTTGTTGATAAATATTTCCCGCCGGGACACCACTTTACTTTTAAATTCTGTCCACCATCATCTTTAGCTTTTAAGAACAGGTATTCTTTCAAATGTTCGAACGATAAAATATTTTCGTTCTCCATCTTTATAAAAACAACACCAATCAAAGTAAAATAGACTACCGGTACTATTGCACTCGTAGTTCACTCACTGAATGTATTGATTTGGAGCTGTCAAAATCTACGACAAAATCTTCCAGGTGCTTGCAATCAGTACACGTGATTTCCCTGAGGCTGTCCTCATCTTCCAAAAACAGCAAGTGGCACTATGATTTTATCTGTTTCTTTGTGTATCGGTGACTGACTGTGGGTCACTGACATCCGTAGTTCATGTTCCATTCTGAGAAATTCACTCACAGGAAAGAAACATTTGTTTCCGAAAAAATATACATATATTGTAGTTACTCATACGAAATGTAACGCGAAAAAAGTAACGCAAACTAGGTACGTTACTTAAAAAATGTAACGTGTTACCGTTACAGATACTTTGGAAAAAATGTAACGCATTACTAGAAAACGTTAGTTAAAAGTAACGCGTTATAAATAACGCGTTACTTGCGTTACATTACTTCCCAGGATTGCACGAGACGCCACTGTTAATATAATTATTGTAAACAATCACTAACTTATTGAGATAAAATATATTTGCCTTTTGTTGATTCTAATGGTATTTATTTCAAAGTTGGTTGTCAGGTTGGTTTTCGACAAAGAAAACGTAATAACAGCTACGAAAATTTAAAAATAATTAATTTTTGAACCGCTTTTAAAAGGGTATAGAAGAATAGGGTAGAGTAGAGTATAGTAAGGTAGGGATAAGTAGGGTAGGGTAAGGTTAGCTTACGGTTAGGGAAGTTAGGACCTATTTTGTTAAAATTAATAGACTGCAAGTTCTCGTCTCTGCGTAAGGATACCAACTGGAGTGTCACTATACACCTACAGCCATGTTCAAAATACAAATGCTCGTTATTTCGCCACAATCCAACCTTGCGCGAAGTAGTCCCTCCGCTTGCCTAATAGTTCCATGATTATATCCGCTTCTATATAAAAATAATAATCACAACTTCCGCTCTCGTTACATATTATCAAGCACACAAACGAACAAATTAACCATTTCTTCCCGGTATATTTTTAAAAGTTTGCTACAAATGGACGATCAACTACGGAACTTAACCCATTCTAATTTCCATGTAATTAATGTCTAGGAACAATTCGTATATCATATGCAAAGATATGAATTATTTATTTATTCAGATACTGTGTGTATTTATTTAGGTATGAACTATTTATTTATTTAAGTACTGTGTATTTGTATAGATATGAATTATTTATTTATTTAGGTACTGTGTGTATTTATTTAGGTATGCATTATTTATTTATTATTTAGATACTGTGTGTATTTATTTAGGTATGAGTATGAGAAAATTATAGACACTCACTTCCGAGAAGAATTATTTATTTATTTAAGTACTGTGTGCATTTATTTAGATATGATCTATTTATTTATTTATTTATTTATTTAGGTACTGAGTGTATTTATTTAGCTATGCATTATTTATTTATTTAGATACTGTGTGTATTTATTTAGGTATGAGTATGAGAAAATTAAAGGCATTCACTTCCGAGAAGAATTATTTATTTATTTAAGTACTGTGTGCATTTATTTAGATATGAATTACTTATTTATTTATTTATTTAGGTACTGCGTGTATTTATTTATCAACTATTTATTTATTTAAGTATTGTGTGCATTTATTTAGATATGATTTTTTTATTTGTTTAGGTACTGTGTTTATTTACTTAGGTACGAATTATTTATTTATTTTGGTACTGTGTGTGTATATATTTAGATATGAATTATTCATTTATTTCGGTAGTGCGTGTATTTATTTAGGTATAAGTATGAGAAAGAGGCATTCACCTCCCTGAAGAATTATTTATTTACTTAAGTACTATGTGCATTTATTTAGGTATGAATTATTTATTTGTTTAGGTACTGTGTGTATTTATTTAGGTATGAATTATTTATTTAGTGATGTGTATATTTATTTAGGTATGAATTAGTTATTTATTTAGGTACTGTAAGTATTTATTTATAAATTAATTATTTATTTTTAGGTACTGTGTGTATTTATCAAGAAATGCATTGTTAACAAGCTGATTGTATCTATTGTTGCTTAATATTTTTTAACAGTGACACATATGACGCAATACTTGTAACAGGACATACACGCCGCTAACAGTGATGAGATAATCCTAACATTGAGGTTCGTATTAGATTTTCCTTGCATAAGAACTGTTCCAAATTAATCTTCACAGTCGGTGGAATAGAACAGAGCGATGTTACAGCATTCTGCAAGTGTATATATATATACCGAGAAGGTTTGAAACACACAATATCTTCTGGGTTTGACATTCGATCCAGCGCTTTTTTCTCTCTCCCAGTTTCTTCCTGTCTCTGGACTTGGTCTGTTATATGCAGCACCACCTGTTTTGCAAGCTGTCCCCTGGAGGCTGACAAACCCGCCGAACAAAGTCCCCAGCGTCCCTGCACTCTCTCTCTCTCTCTCTCTCTCTCTCTCTCTCTCTCTCTCTCTATATATATATATATATATATATATATATATATATATATATATATATATATATATATATATATATATATATATATATATATATATATATATATCGGTATTGTCTTTGGTTAAACAAACGGTCGCCTTGCATCTTTTTTTCCAAGTCCCTTTCGACTGACAGACATGACATGCTGCAATCAATAGTCTCGCTCTTTCATCTACTTTAGTAGCCATCTTTTCACATACATAAGCGTTCGCATATACACATCCATTCAGTTAACAGAGCTAGAAGAAAGAAAAAAAAAGAAGTATACGGTTTCACCTTGTCTGAACCACTTTATTGTTTACGACCACTTTTGTTTGCAAAAGTTAGAACAATAAACTCCTTGCTTGGCTAACAAAGAATAGATTTCCCTACGCTTAAATGACTCCACTTAGGGTGGAACAAAAAAAAAAAGTTCAGGAGGGTATGTATGTGTCCGTAATGAAACAGCTTGCTAACTGCAAAAGCAAGTTACAGACCAGTTAACATGTGCACACTTGCCTTTTTATTATTGTTATTATTATTATTATCAAATTCCCCTAGCTGTTGTCTTGAAAGAAGCTCATAAGCGGTTATTACTATTTTGTTAGTGGTGTCAAATTTTACTAACAAAATATTCCGACTCATTTATTATTATTATTATTATTATTATTATTATTATTTACAGACCTTATTTTAATACTTGAGTATATTAACAAGAAATAAACAAATATAAAATTTTCAATTCCGATTATTTCGAAGAACCACCCGAGAAATTTTAACTAAAATTCAGATTTTGCACTAATTTAGCTCATACGAAAAGTAAAGTTACTTTCATTTTTATTTCTCTCACTACTAGTAAAAAAAAAAAGTTAACACAGTAGCTCAAGCGAACTTAGAAGATTCCGGAGTGGAACACAGCCCCTGTTACAGGCTACTTGGTCAGCAAACTTCGTTCAGATTCGGCCAGTAGTTACTGAGAAATAAAGTACCAAGTACGAGACGAGCCAACCAATCCCTGATCAGAAATAGAGTGGGTCATTGGGTCGTGGGTCAACAGGACGTGACCCATCTGACCCACCGGTACACCATGACCCACTCTGCTCAGTCCATTGTATACAGGATTTTATGAACACTGGTGAATTTGTCTACGTGTTTCTTTCAAGGTTTCCATTTTTCTTCCTTTTCGTTTGTTTCTATTTACTTACCTGAGATGAGTATATTTAAGTGAAAAAATAACTTCTGGCATTTTTGGATATTTATACATGTTTGTAATGTAATAACAATAGAGGTAACAACTTGGCTTTCGAAACAAAGTCGAATTTTACACTTTTTTCCTTTACGTTGGCCTACCTTGATATGAGACTCAAATTTCATCCTATTTTCCACTGAAAAGTATCTGTAATTCAACCAGGAAATAATTATGTATGATAATTAAATTGAAATTCATCATCATATGGCCCATGACAAATACTTTACCATTTTATATCATAAAGATCAGATTCAGCGGTATTGGAACAGAACAATGTTTGAGCTATTGACCGTAGAAATTCAAACTCCGATTACTGATCATTTCATAGCCTTGTTTTATTACAAGTGTAAACTCATTAGTCAGTGAAAAGGAGGGAGTGGATCATGGGTCACAGTTTATAACCATGGGTTTTAGTGGGTGGTGGGTCATGATATGTGGTGGGTCAGTGAGTCATGGGTCACGTTTTCATTGGCCTACGCCATCTCTGTCCTGACCGGGTATGGCTACCAAATAAAATTATTTTTATTCTTTAGAGAATGGGTTACTTGTCCACCAAAGTTCGTTCTGATTCGAGTAGTAGTTACCGAGAAATAAAGTACCACTTATACACATCATATACATACACCTAGAGTGAAACTGCAAGCTCGTGTATGCTTATAGTACCAGGAGCTAATAATATTAAAAAGAGAAAGAGAGAAAATTAAAAAAAAAAACGTTTTGGCTCTCTAGCGGGGTGAGTGTTTTTCCGTTCTACCCAATGACACTTCAGCATTTTGTAACACATTTTTTATCTAATCTTATCTTTAGCCAGAACGGAATTGCCTAATTCCATTGTGCCTTATCTTTCCAGAATGGAATATTTAGATTTGGGGGTACGGTATTTTATTAATAATTCTTTCCCTTCCTTCATTTTTGTAGCCTATACCATTTCAGAGACCCTCAAATTAAAGAAGCAATCATGAACCACCATTAGTTTACTACGAGTATATCTACAGGCAGTGGTGCTATGGAGCAAGCTCGCACCGGTTCGTTAGAACTGATTGTTAAAATATTTCGAGTTCGCAGAACCGTTTGTTATACTCAGACATAACAGTAAGTTTTACTCAGCTATACCCAGGAAGAGTAAATTTTAGTTTAACTCCCTTTGTTTTTAGAAATTCTTACAGCTACATGCAAGGGCGCCCATGTTGTGGTTTCCAAGGGGGGGGGGCAAGTATAAGCGACGTTTCAAATATAGTTTCAAATTTTGCTCTAACTAATGTAAACATTCTATTGGGTTTTCGATATTCCCAAGTACAATTTCCTCTTAGGGGGGGCGAGCGCCCCACCTTGCTTCCTCTGATGGGCGCCCTTGGCTACATGGTTAAACATAATCTCTCAGAACAAGATACAAGCATTTATTTCTTAATCTCAAATACTCAGATATCAAGAATGAGAACTGTATCACATAGTAGTGGGGGTTATTTATATTTGAAACGCATACATACTATTAGCAACAATTGTTGATCCATTGTTGCATTTAGAAATATTTTTTGACAACCGTCTATCTTGTATATGTAGGCCTATATACAGAACCAATAGTTAAAATATTAGAATAACACCACTGTCTATAGGATACCTGCTGACTGTATGTTCTCAATTCACTAATTTTCTACGACTGTGCTTAATTGTAGTTTACTCTGTAAAATATGACTAAGTCTAATGAATACCTGAAAAGAAAGTATAAGTATACACTGACGTGCCACCTAATTAGGCACATTTGATAGTGTGAAGTTCGTATTGCGACGCCCACATATAGTACGTTGCCCCGATTATACTCACATTGAAAGTATAAATACTTGTGGCTGCAAGGCATGGTAGTCGTGACAAGCAGAATGGGAAAAGCACAGAATTAGACGTAAGCTTATTCGACTCAGGGCAGATTGTTGGTGCTCGACGAATGGGGCACTCCTTCAGAGATTGCGACTCAACTGAGGTTCTCGCGTACCACAGTTGCAAAGGTGTGACGAGATTATGCAAATGTAGGGAAGGCATCCGGGAATAGATTATAGTGCGCCCTCAATGAACGTGGGCTGCACCGGCTAAGCCCTATCATACTAGGCATGCGCACGAGACAAGATTTGTGGCTGTCTCGTCTCGAAAATGTGCTGTTAAAGTGATGTCTCGACTCGAAAAATGTATATTTATCGATTGGAAGAGCCGTGTCTCGACTCGAATTTTGTCAGGAAAGTCCTGTCTCGACTCGTCTCGTGCGCATTCCTATATCGTACTAACCAATAGGGGTCGATAACCTGTCAATAACCCGTCGCAAATCACATCCCGTAGTTGAATGAAGGTTCAAAGTACATTACAATACAAGATGCCTGGCAGAGCAGTCAGTGGGGAAACCATTATGGCACCGGTAAGCACCTGCTCCCTTAGTCCCCTCTAGAGTTGTCACTGGGAGTAACAACAGTAAATTTAGTCTAGAACAGGAATGGCCAAACTCTTGTGGGCTCCTTCTTATTTCAGATATCACAGACGGTCTATTTATCTGTTCACTAGAGGGGCCAATAAATAAACAGTAATTGATGCAGACAGTGATAAGATCAATGCGGGCTACCTCTCAGGACTTGTCGATCTACTAGTAGACCGCGATCGAGGCGTTGGCCACCCCTGGTCTGGAATAATCATTTGCAGCTTGATGCTGATGTGAAGTGTGTCGCCATAGTTTTACCTTACCTATTCTCAGTAAACAAGACGAACAGACTTTAAGGGAGAGAATAACTAACGAAAAATGGCATAAAGTTTCACGTCTGGATTAACCTTAAAATTAAGATTGCTATTTTTAGATAGGGTGACCATGTAATACTAGGAGCATGGTAGAAAAAAGGCCCGATATTTTTTTTACGCGGGATTGGCAACACTCATGAAGTTGAGCATGCGCATAAACATGCCCTAGTACTCTGTGCTTGCAACAGAGATATCGTCCCTCTCAAGACAAAGGGGCGTATCTCATTTTCTTAACTTTTCCAGGAGATAAGTTTAAACGTTTTCTCATTATTTTGTTCCATCATCATCTTTTAAAATTGAGATTGATTTCGTAAGATATATACCTGAAACGCAGGATATCAAACTAAATTTTAAAAGAAGATTACACAATAAATAATGAGAAGAGGTTTAGATCTGCCTCCTGGAAAAGTTAAGAAAATGAGATACGCCATTTTGTCTCAAGAGGGACGATATAATCGTGTCGTCCGAGTGGAGTGTGGAGTTGCACACGTACAAGTGACAGTAACGTGGAAAAAGTGAGATCTCTTGTAAGATTTTTGAACGCCAAAGGACAGAATGCAGCTGGCATCCGTTGGAAATCGTTTGTCATTTACGCACCGACCAATATTACATGATCACTGTCTGTATCGATCACTGTTATTGTTTTATGGTTTCCTTTAGCGAACTAGTGAACAGTTAAGTAAACCACTTGTAATATTTTAAATAAAACGGAGCCTGCAAACGTAAAGAGTTTGGTCATCCCTGTTCTAGACTAAAGATACGGTTTTTACTCCCTACTACCTCCAAGCGACGACGCTAAAGGGGGTAAGGGAGCGGGTGTCGCCCCGATGCCTCACTGACTGCTCCACCAGACATGTTGTATTGTAATGTAGGTTAAGTAATATTGAACTGTTATTTTCAGTATTTTTTAAAAAATGCTACTCTCCCAACGATGTCTCTGCTCCTATAGTTGTTTCCCTCAAGAAATTAAAGTTGGCGTCGTCACGCTTCCTTCTAAAGTTTGGTGTTGATTAGTGGCGTATTTAGGGGGGCTTCCGGGCTTAAGCCCCCCCAAAATCTTACTATAGTAAAGTATATGAAATATCTTGCAGAATTTTCACATTTTCAGTCAAAGCCCCCCCTCCCGAAAGTTAGCAAAGCCCTCCCCGAAACAAAATTGTAAATACGCCACTGGTGTTGACAATAATACACTATCATTTAGTATATTATCCCTAAAACGTAGGTAGTTCTGACCCTTTTCTCCAGGACATTGCGATATACTTTTAAGTGCCTAATGCCTAGTAAGACATTTAGAAGTGTTAATTTGATTGTCTATTACGTAGGATAGAGCATTTGCAATATACCTAGGATATTCTGACGTTAATAATACGAATTTTATTTGTTGTATTTACCTAGCTTGTAAAAAAAATGTACTTCTTTCGTAAAGAAGAAAAATGCATTGATTTCTAAAATCCTAAACAAAAAGCTCAAATTGTCTGTACTGGAAAAAAATAGAACACAAACACCGATGTGCATGTAAATATAAAGAGGTGGATATAGTAAAGAGGAGGGCTGGAAGGGGATAGTAACTTCCCGAAAATTGGGTAATAACTCCTCATATACGTCTCACTTGGCGCAAATTCTATTTGGCATTGGCACAGCGGAGAAGGGGGTATGTGAAAGACGTGTGTCATCTGGGAGAACTCTATCAAATATTGTCCTCATCATCTCCTGCTGTGTGTGCGTGCGTGTGTGTTAGTGACGTTACCCCCTTGTTTCGTTCAGAGACTGTTAATCAATTTGTATCCTCGTGTTCAGCCGTTAACCCCCCAAACGCATTGCTATGTTGGAGAGGATCACGCGGTTGATTGATGTTACGGAGCGCGACAATCCATCTTAATGCCTGTCACGTGACACCATAGGGCTGTGTTGTAACTGCCATATTCAATGTTCGTCTTTAAGAGGTTCAGGGTTGGGAACCCGGAAAGAGGAAAGAGGTATGTATTACTCGAAAAGAGAGGAACATTGCTGTTATTTTTTTTCCCTTTCTTACTGATATTTCACTGGCCAATACTTCTGATAACATGACTAATTCAAACAAATGAACTGTTGCGTGTAGTCTGAATATTGAAACAAACCCCATATAAACCATACTAATAGAAAACATTTGGTCATTCGCCCGGTGGCTCTTATGCAGATAAATCCGCAGTTGATTTTTCACATTTTAGAAATCATTTTATTAATATTGATAAAAGTAGGACAGAAAGTTATTGTCAACCATCGGAAGATTATCCTTTAAGCCGAAAGAAAGAGAAAAATAGTCTGATAAGAATGACTCGAAAAATTCTTTTGTTATGCGCATTCAAACATTTTTTATTAAGGAATATGGTTTATCAAAACTTCGTTATATACACTGAGTGCTCACTAAATTGCGACCACCCATCCTCACAAGAAACTGTGGTCAGCAGTCAAGGATGTCATGATTACATGACCACCCCAACTGGTAGTATTGCAGAGCAAGAACATATTAGAGGCTACATGTTGACAAACTGTTATAAGGGAGGTGAGCAGGATTTATCCGCATTTTAATAGGGATGGCTGTGGGCACCCGAGCAATAGATGCATCAATAACCCAGACAGCAATACTTGTTGGATGCGCCCGTTTCAGTGTGGTGAAGGTGTACAAGAAGTGTGAAGAAAATGGGGTAACTGTCTCCAAGATACGGAACTACGAAGGCGTGCATCGTGTCAAATAGCTCGTGACAGTCAAACAAATCATTAGTGTACGAGAATTACGTGACCAATACAATGGTGGATGCACAACACCCATACAGGGCCGTGCCGTGGAAAATCAGCGCCCGGGGCGAGAGTATACGACGGCGCCCCCATACATATATTACAATTTTTCCTATCTTTTTTCCTTTTTTCTCCCGAATTTTTCGCCCCCTTACTTCGGCGTCCGGAGCCGTTACCCCGTTCGCACCCCTTCCCCCCCCCACACACACGGCACGGCCCTGCACCCATATCCCACGCAACTAAACATCGTACACTGGCATGCATGAAGTTCCACAGCAGATGACACACTCGTCACCCACTTCTTACGACTCGTCATTGCCGACTTCGTCGCGCTCGGGCACAGGAACATGCTAATTGGATCATGGATGATTGGAAAGGGGTAGGTTGGTCCGATAAATCATGGTTTGTGCTACTTCTCTCGGACGGACATATGCATGTGTGGCGCCAACAGCACGATGCTATAGATCCCTCGAGCATGATGCATACTATACAGGCAGGTGGGGGCGATTGTATAGTTTGGTGATGCATCTGTTGGCATGAACTGGGTTCGTTGATATGTATGGACCACAGCAGACATCCGTTGTGTACCTGCAGGTGTTAAAGAATCACATACACCTTACAATGCAACACTTCTACTCACACGAAGATTGCAATTTCCAGGACGACAACACACGGTACCACGAAGCCAGGATTCTACGTGCTTGGCTTAAGGAACATTCCATGGAGCTGCAGTGTATGAATTGGTCCTCTAAATCACCGGACTTTAACCCTATAGAACATTAATGGGATATTGCGGAACGAGCTCTTCATTGGGTTCATTGTGGGATGCCATCAGGAATATATGGTGTCAGATCCCCGTGGAAATATATAGCAACTACCAGAATCTATTGCACACCGTGTCCAGGCGGTCTTTTGAGCAAACGGTGGACGAACAAAGTATTCAGTAGGTGGTCGGAATTCACTGAGAACTCAGTGTACATACTTATTCCGTCCAGGAGACAAAATTTCTCGAGAACTAATAGACAGGATGAATTTTGTTCAGGATATAGAGGGTCAAAAATTAGGAACCAAGTTCGTTGATGGAGATGGCATTCAAACCGGAAGTGGTAGAAATAAACTACTTCCTGTTTGAACGTTGATCACTATAGAGCAAATACAGTAATAGATAGTGAGAATCATTTTTTCTGTAGTCGATTAAGCGTCCTATACATTGTATATCTATCCTTAACACTCTACTAAAAACCGGAAATGACAGAAATCCACCACAACTTCCGGTTTCAATATTGATATTCATAGAGGATAAGCGATAAGTGATTTATTGGAATCAACTAAGCGTTCTATGAATATGTAATAAATATAATTTATATAAAATTTTTTTTCGATTTATTAACCACACTCATAACTTATACTGATCAGTCTGTATACTAAATTTCACCTCAATCGGCAGACTTCTTCCACTGCAGCAAAGTGCAATGATTACTCCATGATTTCCTGGGAAGATTCTTCTTGTAGTCGAATCAGTTACTTATCTCCAGTAGCAAAATAATACTTACTGTACCTTACAAGGGAGGGTCACGCAGTGGCTCCGCTGAGATCCGAGTGAGACAATTGTGTTTACATTTGATATAACTTGATGAATCCCAAAGTTATACATGCCACCGGGCGGAATATCGTGAGTTACAACATATTTTGTAATGTAAGAACTACAATAAATTACCTGGCAGAATAGTTTGAACCGATTCATTTGTTCGGAAACGGTTGGGTAAGTGGAAAACTCGGCCAACACGTATCCCATCATTTTCAAGGACAAACTTTTTGGGGTAAAAAACTTTGCCTCAGGGTCCCAGACGGGGTCCAACTCAAAATTTTCAAGTGGGAAGTGCGGGTTAAGTGGCACATCGTTTGAAAGCTGTTGTAAAGTGAAAGAAAATGCAGCAAGTCTCGAATCTCTACAACAACCCTGTCCAAATGGCGATGGGTCAAAATGTAAAATAATAATAATATTAATAATAATAATGAAATGAAATCTTTAAGTTTTACGTCCCACGGTTATGCCGGTTAGGCTAAAGGAGACGGTGAAGATGAGAAATAAATGAAATGGTGGAATGAAAGAAGTGGCAGGAAACGGGAGAACCCCGAGAAAACCCACGAGCACGATGTTTGTCCACCACAAAGTCCACACGGTGCGAGCTGGGATCGAACCAGGGACCCCAAGCACCGGAGGTGAACGCTCTACCACTGAGCCACCGCGCCCCCATAATAATAATAATAATAATAATAATAATAATAATAATAATAATAATAATAATAATAATAATAATAATAATAATAATAATAATAATAATAATAATAATAATTGAAAAGTCCATGGCCACCCCTATAAATCGGAAACGATGAGACAAATATGAAAATAGGAAAGGAAGTGTGGCGTTATTTTCAAAGTACAATGGTTTAAGTTAAAACGTCTTGTTTAAGGGCCCCCACAGGGTCCCAGGTGGGGTCCAACTAAAAAGTTTCAAATAGCAAGAGGGGTTAAGTAGCACATCGTTTGAAAGCTCTTGTTAAACGAAAGAAGATGGAGCATGTCTCGACTTTCTACGACAACCCTGTCCAAAATCGCGGCTGATCAAAATGTAAGGAAAAGCTTAATTGAAAATCTATGGCCACCTTGAATCTAAGTTGGCCGCTTAAAACCTATAACGAAAGGATAGGCATACCAAAATACTGAAGCTAGGAAAACCAAATTTGGCATTAATGTTGATTAGTAGGTGACGAAAATATGCGAAATGTTCAAAAGCGCGACATCTTGAGTTCAAAATGCCGTACTATGTATCGAACGCGTGTTTGAGCTGGAACACTGGTGTTGGAGAAGCGAAATATGGTATTTACGTTTATGGTTAAAAGTAGATATCCACAAAATATCAAAGAGTATTATTTGTAATCCAATATGGCTGCCAGCGTGAAAAATAAGTTTGTATATAAATATGTTATTTCTTGGAATACAGTGACCAAACCGACAAAGTTTGACGCAGCTCGATGTACTGAAATGGCTTACATGTGGTTTGGTACTGCTCGCCAATCTTGTAAATGATTTTTTTTTTTTTTGTATATTTGGTATTGAAATATTGCGATCAAACCAACGAATGACACAAATCTAACCATCACGAATACGTTACAATAGAGTCCCCAACCTGACTGGTGCAACAAGTCGTTTTTGTATGAACTACGTATGACAAAATTAGAAAAAATACCCGAAGGTATTCAACTTTTGTTTAGCAGTATGAGTAGGAAGTCAGAGTTGTGTTTATCGCATATTCGTTATATTCACGTAAATGATGTCGAAAAAACCGTGATGATCGTGCATTACGAACAAAACATATATATGTGTTCTTACCGAATGAAATAATAGTTGAAGTGAATCGAAATTCAATTGTTCTTTAGTCTTCCTATTGTTTCTAAATACATAATATAGAAAAATAGAGATTTAGATTTGTACTGTTATGAATGACATAGGTTTTAAGCGGCCATCTTGGATTCAAGGTGGCCATAGATTTTCAATTAAACTTTTGTTTACATCTTGACCCGCCGCAATTTTGGACAGGGTTGTCGTAGAAAGTCGAGACTTGCTCCATATACTTTTATTTAACAAGAGCTTTCAAACGATGTGCTACTTAATCCCTCTTGCCATTTGAAACTTTTTAGTTGAACCCCACCTGGGACCATGTGGGGACCCTGGCGCAAGACGTTTTAACTTAAATCGTTGTACTTTGAAAATAATGCCACACTTCCTTTCTTATTTTCACATTTATGTCACCGTTTCCGATTTATAGGGGTGACTATGGACTTCTCAATTAAGTTTTTGTTTACATTTTGACTCGCCGCCATTTGCACAGGGTTGTCGTAGAGAGTCGAGACTTGCTCCGCTTTTTTTTTTCATTTTACAACAGTTTTCAAACGATGTGCTACTTAAGCCCCATCATCATATGAAAATTTTGAGTTGGACCCCGTCTGGGACCCTCGGGGGATCCTGGGGCAAACTTTTTTTTATCCCAAAAGGTGTGTTCTTGAAAATGATGGGATACGTGTTGACTGAATTTTCCATTTACCCAACCGTTTCCGATCAAATGATCGGTTCAAACTATTCTGCCAGCTTTGTAGCTTTTACATTACAAAATATGTTGTAACTCACGATATTCCGCCCAGTGGCACGTATAACTTTGGAATTCGTTTATTATAATATATCAAATGCAAGCACAATTGTTTCGTTCGGATCTCAGCGGAGCTACTGCATGACCCTCCCATGTTAGTATTACTATTTGTATGGGATATCAAACTAGTTTGCTAAATCTTCTAGCTACAGTGGACCTAATACTTACCTTGCTGATTTAACATCTATCCTACAAAGAAATGCGTATACTTACTTAACGCTAAATTAGTCTACAAAGAAGCTCTATCATCTAGATACAGCATCTAAGTATTAATGAAAGAGAACGTGTCCTACGAAGGAAATGCCTAAGTACTTACCTTATTCTATGATGAGCGATTTCCCATACGAGGTGTCTTCAAAAAGTATCGAACCTTACTATTTTTTTTTTCTCGCGTAAACCAATGAAGCGCGGGAAAGTGTCTTCAGTGTAGATGTAGAGAGAACACTCATGCACAGTCCTGAATTTTTTCCGCCCGCAGGAAGTGTCAGTTGCTGGCCAACGAGTGAAGACGAGTAGTGAGCGGTCATTGGATTTCAGTTTTTTATAAAAATAACAGAAAAATTTGAGCAGCGATATTGCATCAAATTTTGCCAAAAGCTTGGCGATGCCCAAGCGGAACCATTCAATCGGATTGGTAGATTCAATTTTGAAAGGGGATTTGGGCATGTGAAGAGTGTCCGCGAAATTCGGTTCAGGCTTTCATCACTAAACACAACATTCCTGTATGTTGTCACGCTCCTTACTCACCCGACATGGCTCCGTGTGACTTTTGGTTATTTCCTAAGCTGAAAATGCCATTAAAAGGGACCCGATTTGTGTCAAGAGAAAACATCATGCGGATTGCGACGGCACAGTTCCTCACCATTCCAAAAACTACGTTACGGAAGTATTTCTAACAATGGCAGAAGCACTGGGAGAAGTGAATGCATGACCAAGGAGATTACTTTCAAAGGGATTAGTGTTTCGGATTTCCAAATCAATAAATGTATTTTTGTCAACCAAAGGTTCGATAATTTTTGAACTCACCTCGAACCTATCTATTTTTTTTTATTCATGATGATATATCTATATTACATAATGAATAATATATGGTCTGAACTTATGAACTATTACAATTTATTGTATACGAATCCAAATTGTACTTCAGCTTATAGTTTTAGGTGTAGTCAATCCGAATTTTAATATTTTATTTATTTTATGGTATTTGATTGTGGTAACCTGATCCACAACACTACGTATATTCAGCATTATAATAAGCTTTCTTACGTCCCACGGTGATCATTACGATATTATCAATTTTACGGATACTTCTCGGGTGATAAATTAAGGAATAAAACTGATAACTTTAATTCGAAATTTGGGAGAATTCTGATGAGCCATGATGGATGTAATAGTTTAATAACCCCGCTAATTTACATTCGATCGACGCAAGATAAATTTCATTTCGTAGTGCTGCGGTAGCAACAAGGTAAACCGTATTTGAATTTCTCCATGTTCCTGCAACAGTAAATAGAGAGTGTAGAACAACATAAAACAACCGTTGCCCGTATATATGAAATGAAAAAATAATTATTTGTTTTACGTCCCACGTTATGCCGTGTAGGCTTAAGGTCAGTTTAAAGGGACACGTTTTGCCGATAGATGTCACTACAGTCTTTGTATCTCTCTCATGTATTTTTACCTTTCACGAAAATTCACGATTTCCCTTACAAATTTCAACCTAGAGACTTCAAATTTTTTGGAGAAGAAAATCGAAGACAACAATCTGTGCCGACTTTTTAATTTAGAATTCTCTTCATTGTTGAAATGGCTTAACTGTTGAAATGGCTTAATTGTTGAAAGGGATATCCAAACTTTTAACAATATAACTCTTTCAACAATGAAGAAAATTCTAAATAAGAAATCGGCACGGATTGTTGCCTTCTATAGGTTATGAAGTTCCTTCTCTAAAAATTTGAAGTTTCTAGGCGACAAAACTGACTGTAATAATTATCGAGGCATTTCTCTTCTGTCAACATCCTATAAAATCCTTTCAAATATTCTGTTGGCAAGACTGACCCCATACGCAGATGAAATTATTGGAGATTATCAGTGCGGATTTAGACGAAATCGATCAACTATCGACCAAATATTTACCATTCGCCAAATACTCGAAAAGAAGTGGGAATACAATACCCCGGTACATCAACTATTTATTGATTTTAGAAAGGCGTACGACTCGGTTAGGAGAGAAACATTATACAACGTTCTTACAGAACTTGGAATACCGAGAAAGCTAATTAGATTAATTAAGATATGTTTAAGTGAATCCCAAAGTAAAGTCCGGGTAGGAAAATTTTTGTCCACGAGCTTCCACGTCGAAAATGGCCTGAAACAAGGAGATGCGTTGTCGCCATTATTATTTAACTTTGTGCTGGAATACGCCATAAGGAAAATCAAAGATAGCAACCAGGGCCTAGTAGTGCGGTCCGTAAGTGCAATTCTTTGTATGGATCGTGCATTTCCGGTTACCAGCACGAAATTCGGTCAGTGTGTTTAACGCGACATGTAAATGAGAAAAATGCCGGGAGACAGCTTCTCAATATGTTTCGTGTGACTCTGGACGCCATCTTGAAAAATAGCCTTCTTTTCACAACTTCCCCAAATTTTGTCCGATTTACACCGTCTTTGGGCTCAAATTCACAGGCAAAACGACTATATAGAAGACTGTGAACTGCTAGACAATAACGGCAATAGCTTTTATTTTTGAGGGGAGCTAGTGAAAGGGTACAGATATTCTTGGGGGGGAGGGCAGTTATTTTGTGTACACCAAAAATAAGACTATTGTGTTACTTGACCTATATATCAAGTCAACATCTCTGGGAAGGGGGCTCACGACAGGCCCGTATCCACGGGGGTCATGGGGGCCACTCCCTAAATTTCTACTGCCCCCCTAAAGTTTTTACGTTAGGCTTGCAAGAGCAGATATTACAGTTAATATGGTTGGATCGGGCCCCCTAACTTCTAACGCCCCCCCCCCCTACATTTTTTTTCGATGGCTACAAGCCTGGCTCACGATGCCACCAGAGGACACTTTCCCCCTTCTTTCCATCTAGCGTTGTCACAGTGCTACCATTCTTTGCAATATGTATCGACTATTAATACATGTTTCTGCTGCATTCAGTAATGTTTCGTTGGAAATAACCAGAAGATTCGTGCCAGTCTGTCCGCATCGCAGCTACCACAGGAACCAAAATGTATGAGGACTTCGTTTATAACCGTGTAATGACATGCAAGCAGTTCATACACGAGTTATAAAGAAAGTTAATATGTAGTTTTTCAACTGTAGCTCGTTGAAAGTTCGTTGCAAAGATAAGATGAAACTTGCTAGTGCACACAAAGATTCTAACCTGTTATGCAAGATGTTCATAGCATGTCAGGAAAGGGAGGGCGATATCAGAGAATTCTTTTCTCATGAGAACACAACTTATCCTTCGTCAATATCTGAATTTGGAGATCTCAGACTTCTTATCTCTAAATCAGATATTTTGAAATGTTTTGAAAACTTTGATGGGTGTACAAGTACTATCATCTCCCATTCCTCTTGTCTTGTCGTCGATGGAGCGATGCTGGTACACCAACTGCAATCAGGAACAGCGAAAACATTTGCAGAATATGCCGCAGTTGTGAATAACTGAGTTTCTTTCACACTTCGAGACACTAAACGCTTAGACGTGGTCTTTGACCGCTATTTTTGAAAAGAGCTTGAAAACACAGACGCGTCAGAAGCGTGGGCAGGCTGACCGCTTTGTGTCAAGGCAACGGGACCGCTTCCAAAAACAATTCCAGAAATACCTTACAAACGATGACAACAAGGAAAGGCTATTTCATTACCTCGCCGAAACAATAACTGCAGCTGATATTTCAGAAAGAGAAATATTCTGCACAAGAGGAAATTAAGTCTTATCTTCTTCCTCAGACTTACATATTACTGGTATTTCTCCCTCATCCCACATAGAAGCCGATGGAAGAATCGTTCTGCACGTCCGTCATACCGCCGAGAAGGGACACAAAAATATTACAGTTCGTATAATTGACTTTGATGTTGTTATCGCTCTCTTTGCGTTTCTGCATTTGTCACCCACTCTGGAGAAACTATGGATTGATTGTGGTTCTGCAAAAATGCGACGTTTCATTCCTATACACACTATGTGCACGAACTTACCTTCTGCCGTTTTTTCACAGTTTTACGGGCTGTGACACAGTGTCAGCCTTCCTTGGCGTTGGCAAGACAAGTGCATGGAATACGTGGATGGCTTTTAGAGAAGTGGATACAACTTTCCGGGAACTGTCAGTCGTTCATTCTCACGATGTTGTAAGTTACCAATCTCGCATGCTAATCCAGCGGTTTGTGTCGCTCATGTACTACAGATCAAGTACTTGCGAGGAAGTCAACGAAACTAGACGTATTCTATTCAGCAAGAAAAATCTCACAATAGACAGAATACCTCCAACCGAAGACGCATTGAATCTCCATACAAGAAGAGCAACTCTTCAGTGCAAGATCTGGCGACAGTGCCTCGAAAAGGATGTGCATGATGTTGAACCCCTGAACTGGGCTTGGAAGGAAACAGATGACGGACTCGGTTACCAACCTGTGTGGACTACGTTGAGGAGCATGTCTGATAACAGTCGACAACTGGTGACATGCCGTTGCAAACTGCGCTGTACTGGGAAATGTATTTGTATTAAGAACGGCCTCATCTGTACGTTGCTTTGCGAATGTGAAGGACAATGTCACAGTGATATCACTATGAACACAGCAGCCGAACTTTTTTTTTTTTTAAATGCGAAAGTGTTTATGAGTTATGTAGATATGTAACATTGTAGCAAACGTATTAATGTTGTAGAATGATGAACTGTATTACTTGATATACAATAACTCTACAATAAAAATTCACAGTGAGGTCGGGTGACCGGGGAGGCCATTCATGCACTTACCCTTATGGGGCCTTGCCTTTTTAGGTAAATTTTAGAGTTTCAGTCAAGCAGCTATTACAACGAGACTATTTATCCTAGGATCATGCCTCGTTTTTTTAAATGAAGCTGCGTTTCCAACTGTAGTAGTCAAATTTTCTTATTTTGTACCTAAGGAGGGAAATTCCCGCCCAAAATAGGAAACACTGAAATTACAAAAAATAATAATAATAATAATAAATAAATAAATAAATAAAATGGCATCAATATCTCCCTTCGAACATGCAAGTGGTACCAAAAACACCTTGCTTTATAGTGAATAGAATGAGGTATGAAGAATGGTCCCCAAAAAATGAGTGTAGATGCTCTAGCCGATTTACCAATTCCCACAAATAATACATTGTCAATCAATTGTTTTTCAATGAGCCTCAACATAAAGATTATTCTTCGTAGGAACATGAATCGTACCTTATTGTCTTTGTAATGAATCAACCTTTCGAGTGGTACCACTCCATGTGGGTACCATATGCCTGTGGACGGAAAATTACCTCCAAAGAGAAATTTTGTCAGAAAAAATCACTCATTTTCAAATTTGGGTCCCCCCTCCCCGTGTTAACGCTTGAGTCTCAAAATCTCCTAAAACATACTACATGGTGTATGTAATATCTCTGGAAAATATCAACCTCATATCTTGAAAACTAAGTGCGGTGAAGAAAATTCCCCCAAGTGGGAAGCATAACTCGTACTACTTTAACGGAAAAACAAAAAATCCCTGACACGTCCCTATTTATCCGAGGATCATATTTCGCAAACGATTTCGTATCAAATTAGAGTAGCTTTCAAATGGTACTATCACATGTCCGTATCGTGTCCCTGAGGGGGAGAAATCCCGGAAAAGGGAATTTTTCCTGAAAAAATTTCATTTTTTCAATTTGGGCGCGATGTTTTTGCTTCTGATACCCAATAGGGAAATTGTAATACTACAGTCGGAAACAGTGATTCATTACGAACACAACGAGGTACGAACCATGATCCTAGAATAAATAGGTACGTGTCAAAAAAAATCCAAAAAACCTCTAAAATTTACCCAATTTGTTTCTTCTTCTTCAATATTCGTGACGTCACCACCCGTAGGCATCGCGCGCGTGACTGAAAAATGTCCATGAAACACGTATTTTGATGCTTCCACACTCGAATAAATGCAAAAAGCCCGGTGTGAAAACTAGAGACTTATAAGGCAAATTCCAAAGGTCGACGCTATGGTACAGATCTGTTCCATCGGTCCCCAAAGGGTTAAATGACTAAAATCGGAAAATGTTTGCTATTAATTGTTTCTTATTCTGTTTGGTATCAGACTGGAGAAAAAGAAAAGTGTTTTCTAAAGCTTTCATGTAAATATTTAGATTAAGTTGCTACAAGTTAGCCATTTTCCAATATGGCGTCCAGTGTCGACCATAATGATCCTACGAACTGTCTCCCGGTAATTTTCCAACCTTGATTGGACATGTAACAAACTGGCAAACTTTCATGCTGGTAACCGGAAATGCAGGATACTTACGCTAACATACCACACTATAGAGTTGAACGGCATTCACCAGTTTATGGCATATGCTGATGATGTAAATTTAATAGGGGATGATAGGAGAAAAGTAGAAATAAATGCAGAGATATTATTAAACGCTTGCAGGGACATGGGTTTAGAAGTAAATGCAGAGAAAACTAAATACATGGAAGTGCGTCGGGACCGTAATACGGCAAATTGTGGAGGCGTTAAAATATTAAATAATACTTTTGATAAAGTGGATAGTTTCAAATATTTAGGATCAATATTAACAGACGAAAATCATATTCACGAAGAAATTAAATGTCGACTAAAAGCAGGGAATTCGTGTTACTATTCGGTTCAAAATATCTTGTCGTCGCGAATTCTGTCGAGGAATTTGAAGCTTAAAATATATAAAATGATAATCATGCCTGTTGTTCTGTATGGTTGCGAAACATGGTCGCTTACTCTGAGGGAAGAACATAGACTGAAAGTATTTGAGAACAGGATCCTGAGAAGAATATTCGGACCCAAGAGGAACGAGAATGGGGAATGGCGGAAGCTTCATAACGAGGAACTACATAGTTTATACGGTTTACCCAATATTGTAAGGGTCGTCAAGTCTAGGAGGCTTAGGTGGGCAGGTCATGTAGCTAGAATGGAAGAAAGTAGAAACGCTTTCAAAGTCTTGACTGGTAGACCCATAGGAAAACGACCATTAGGAAGACCTAGGCGCAGATGGGAGGATAATATTAAGATGGATCTGGCAGAGATAGGAATACAAAGTAGAAACTGGATCCAATTAGCTAAGGATAGAAGTCAGTGGAGAGCTTTTGTGAACGCGGCACTGAACCTCCGGGTTCCATAGGCCATAGAGTTAGTTAGTTAGTTTAGTTAGGTTGAAATTTGAAAGAAAAATTGTAAATTTTCGTGAAAGGAAAAAAATACATGAGAGAGATACGAAGACTGTAGTGACATCCATTGGCAAAACTTGTCCCTTTATACCGACCTTAAGGAGGTGGTGATGATGAGAAATGAATGAAATTATGGAATGAAGAAAATGGAAGGAAACGGGAGAACTCCGAGAAAACCCCCGCACACGATGTTTGTCCACCACAAAGCTCACTTGACGCGACTGGGATCGAACCAGGGATCACATGCACCTGAAGTGAACGCTCTATCTCTGAGTCACCGCGGCCCGTTACGCTTATATCACTGCTACCTCTTGTCCAATGTGATGTCATCTGTCTATCAGCGGTAAAGAGATTTCGAGATTGCAGACTTGGACGTTTAATCTGTGTTTGTGTGGTTGACATTACGGGCTGTGGGGTAGGTCAAAACTTTAGCTTAACGTCTGATATAGCATCTGTGCTAAAAGAGATATTAATAGTGTCGCCTACGAGACGAGACATTTCTCGTTTCCTCTCGATTTTCGTCTCGGAAAAGACTGTAAGAACGTTTTTAAATTTGAGACTAGACGAGAAACATAGTAGTTCTAGTCTCGAAAACGTAACGAGAATCAAGACGAGAGAATTTCATGAGTTTTGTGGGCAACACAAGTTCGTCCAAGCTTTAGATCTTTCCTACGATTTTAGTCAAAAACTATAAATTGAAAAAGTGATTATACGAACTCAATGAAGAGCATTTATCAATCTTTGAAGATACACAAGTCATTGTACAATATACTTCAATAATAAGTATGGTTTAAATGTTGTTATACCACACCCTTCTTGGGTTTCTTATGATACAGAAGAATTCTGATTAAGTACCAAGGAAAAAGTCAGCAGCAAATGACAGCAAAACACGTTTGAAACGACAAAATCTTTTTCGTCTTTTTTCTCGCGCTATATCTTTATGATAGTGTGTGTGTGTGTGTTCATCCATCTCCCTGCATGTAATGTTTACATATGAACTAACCTTCCATTTGCATATTTCAGAATTTTTTTTATTTTTATTCCTTACCACTTTCGAGAAAAAATATACTTGCCATGACCCTTCGTATCTCTGACACCACTACCTCCTGTTATTTCTTACAATTATTAGATTCAGTCATTTTATTTTGAACTTTCTATCTGTGATTGTTAACGGGCTATTTTGGTTACAGCTCATACTGTAACTTTTAAACCACTCTCCACATTAAAACAATTTTAGTGCCAAAGTCGACATGCCTTTTTAGCTGCAACTATAACAATGAACTCCGAAAGTTTGAATAGAATAGAATAGTATTACCAAGGATGTTGTAAATAGATTATCTGCCCATATGTATCTTCATCCTATTAAATCGATGAAGCCAAAAAATAACCGAGCATCGGCACGTCTGATTGGCTACTTTCGTTTCTGCCATCGTCTGATTGGCTATTTTCGTTTCCGCCATGATTGTTGGCTCAAAACATTGCGATCCTATTGGTCGGAGTGAGCAGAGTAGGGGTGGCGAAACTGTGACGTATGGCTTCAAGACCTTGTTGTAAGGGCAGATCCTCTATTTTATAAGATCCTTGAGTATTACATTAATTTCAGTGCATTTTCATTTTATTTGGAGGAAAGTTGTTCGTTCAGGTGGTTTCACCTCCTGGAAAAGATTCAACTATTTAGCTCTTGTATTTAGCTGGGCATTGTAATGTGATTTATTCTCCTTCAAAATAATTCTAACACAAAATGAAATCACGATTTACCGATGTTCTGCTGCACAAATCTAAATTCTGCACTTGTACTCACGAAGTTTAATTAAATATCGAAATAATGTCTAGTTTTTTTTTTTTCCTCGTTTTTCTTCTAAGGAAACTACAGAAATATAGAGGATCTGCCCTTACAACAAAATCTTGAAGCCATACGTCACAGTCCACTACACCTACTCTGCCACTCCGCCCAGTAAGATCGCAATGTTTTGAGCCAACAATCATGGCGGAGACGAAAGTAGTCAATCAGACGATGGCGAAAACTAGGGATGGCCTTTTTCGAAAAATCTGTTTTTCGATTTTCGGAAATTTCATTTTTCGTTTTTTCGTTTTTCGCTTTTTCGAAAAATTTTTCGTTTTTCGTTTTTTCGAAAAATTTTTCGTTTTTCGTTTTTCGAAAAATTTTTCGTTTTTCGTTTTCCGAAAAATTTTTCGTTTTTCGTTTTTCGAAAAATTTTTCGTTTTTCGTTTTTCGAAAAATTTTTCGTTTTTCGTTTTTCGAAAAATTTTTCGTTTTTCGTTTTTCGAAAAATTTTTCGTTTTTCGTTTTTCGAAAAAATTTTCGTTTTTCGAATAAAATTTCGTTTTTCGTTTTTAGTTTTCGAAAAAGTATTTTTCGAAAAAATGTGGCCATCCCTAATCTCAAGATTAAAGAGATTGGGATGTGTGCAACACTGGCACTAGTACCCGTAGAGTATATTTCTGATGGTTTGTTGATCAACATGGAGGCTGTCGATTAGACGAAGAGTCGAAGTTTTCAATGATTAGGAGCAATGGCTGGAAAATCGAAATTTTTCTCCGGAAAGTTGGAATTGTAGCAGTCACAGGAATCGAACAAATAAAGCAGTAGAAGACTGACACAAATGCTTAAACAAAATATTATCCAGAACCCCTGCACATTTCCAATCTTGTGAAGACTATTGAGGGAAGATTCTATATGTAATCATGTTTTCAGAAGAATGGAAATGCTGAGCATTACTCAAAAGAACGGAAAAGCCATGTATATGAAAGTTGACGATAGGATACAGTCAATACTTCATAATTTGAGAGAACATGTTGACCTGAGAAAATGTCTCAGTCGCTTGAGCTTTGTATGTACATAACCTTGAACAATTTCCTATGGGGGCGCGGTGGCTCAGTGGTAGAGCGTTCACCTCCGGTGCTTGGGGTCCCTGGTTCGATCCCAGCTCGCACCGTGTGGACCTTGTGGTGGACAAACACCGTGCTCGTGGGTTTTCTCGGGGTTCTCCCGTTTCCTCATTTCATAGCGTTGCACCATTTCATCCATTATTTTGCTCATCAGCATCTCCCTTAGTTACGCAGCCCCATTCGAGGTCCCTCGTGACTATATGTTTAGCGTATGCGTTTTCGGTTCGGGAGACCGGGTTCGATTCCAGCCTGGAGCTTAAGTGGTTTGTATCTCATGTTACGCTGAGTTCACGTCTCTATAGCTGAGTAGGACGCTAAACTAAAACCAATATCCTCATCATCATCGGAACACATTTGCAAGGTGTTGAGCTTAAAATAAAAACTAGATTGCGAATCTTCTATTTATATGTTTTCTTTTCACTTGAAAAATATTTTGAGTCTCTTTAAAAGAAGAAAACACAACAATCATTTGAGATTTTACATTTAAAGAAAGAAAAAAATGATTAATTAGGCTTATATTATATGGAACTTCTCCACTTTATAGTATAAAAATTTGAGATGGGCCATTTATCTTGATACGCCCATGTAATTTTGAAACTAATTGACAAAAATGGCTGGAATTTTGTAAGATGCAAATAACGACAAGGGAACTCTGTCTAATAAACTCTGCAGTACCAACAAATTAATAGTGTTGCCAACATAATATAAAGTTATATTTTTAACGCCACTATGCCATGTTATTACATATCTCAAATCTAAATATTAAACGAAACCTTACAACACAAATTTGTTATTCAGTGTTGCAAATTAAGGACGCTGCAATATGACAAGCATCTAAACTTTAGAAACCTGATAATAGTATTAATAAAAGCAGAGGCGGATTCAGGACGAATTCAACGGTGAGGAAAGAAGGTAGTGAAAGATTCTGTTTTCTCTCTCACCGACTTTTGCAGCACTGGTGATTGTGAAACTCAGGGAGGTGAATAACCTTTCCCCCCCCTGGATCTGTCTATGAATAGAAGTGAGACGGACAGTGAAATGCAAACCCGAAATACCTTAGTGTCGAATACTATGACCATGGCTTATTTCGAATGAATACAAGAAATTAAAAATTAGACTTTTTTCGAAAAATTTCTTACATAAACAGAACGTCTAATCACGTAGGTGATTCTCAAAAGACGTAAACTTCTCGGAGCCGTTACAGCAATTTGATATCTCAAATCGTTCAGGAGATATGAAAAACGTGAATACTGATAGTGATACTCCTAAAAATGACGTATTTGGGGATTGTTCGTAATGTATCTTGATTCTCTTTGCTTTTATAACATTACAGAAACAGATTTTGGTACTTGTAATTACAATAAATTCTTGCAATTACATAATTTTAACCAGTGTTGCAAACTTTACCAATGTGTATCACATCTCCAGATCAGTTTGAGATATCAAATTGCTGTAAACTGCATTATGATCTTTACGTCCGTTGAAAACCTTCTATGTTGTTGGATATGATACTCATCCAAGCAGTTATCGAAATAAAATCTTTCTGGAAAAAAAGTCAAATTTTCAATCCCTTACGTGAAGACTAAGGAGCATGGAAGCTTCTCAGTTGCGGCAAGTGACTTGCCAATAATGGCAGAATACCTATGATGACAACTTTGTACCTATTTATTTGAAATAAATCATATCATGATCATAGTATGTAATGTGCTAATGTGCTGTGGATGTGCATGCCCCGTCCAAGTTATTATTTATTACTATTATAGAAGCCTAAAACATTTGGATCTTTGAAGGCCCGTGCTGGCCCACCGGGACACCGGGACATGTCCCGGTGCGCCCTCCCAAACATCTCATTATAAATAAAGGTACAACTTTTTTATATATATAGATCTAATAAATTCTTACATTTATTATTGCTAAAGAACTGGTGGTGAATACAGCGCGTTCTTTACATAAGACGCCCTCGCGAACTACATCAAAAATAAACAGTTTTATTTATTCTTCTGTATGGCACAATTTTGTACAATGAATACATACTGTTACTGTTGGTAAAAAAACCCATGAAGGTTACAGTGCGCCCTCTATATAAGGCGCCCTTGCGGAACCTCACCAAAGATAAACGGTTTTATTTATTCTTCTGTATGGCATAGTTCTGTACAATGAATGCATACTATTACTGTTGGTAAAGAACCCGTGAAAGGTACAATGCGCCTTTATGTAAGGCGCTCTTGTGAAACCAAATCAAAGATAAACGGTTTAATTTATTCTGCGGTATGACACAGTTCTATAAAATAAAAACTTACTGTTACTGTGGGTAAAGAAACCGTGAAGAGTACAGTGCGCCTTTTACGTAAGGCACCCTTGCAAATCAACATCAAAGATAAAAGTTTAATTTATTCTTCTGTATATTGGTGGATCCACGACCACGTGGGGGCAGAGGGGGCGACCGCTCCCCCAAAGGTATTTTACTTCCAGTTTACTTTCGGAAATAAAAATATTGTCTTTTCAATCTGGCCGATCCAATCTGTGTGACAAGCCTAGCAGAGTCTAATCAAAATGTATGGTACTTAATACAGACATATTTGAATTGTGAATACTTCTGTCCCTAGTTCCTTGAGACTGTCACCATAAGCCGCAAACGAGCGAGAATGATTTATTCGTTGAACAAACAGCTGTAGGAAGAAGGAAAGATGGATCACTCTTTGAACTAAAAATGTATATTTTAAAACTATATCCTAGAAAAAAATGATGTGTGATTCAAAACCCGAATCTTCAATTACGTTTACTTTGAATAAAGAGAAATATAGAATATTCAGCGCTCCTTACCGAAAAGCTCTCTGAATCTAAAAGGAGACTTTTCGGTTGGTTGATTGATTGATATGTATTTATGTCGTTTGTCAAAAGCGATGCTTTACAGAACGAGAACTAGAGTTTAAAGTTGGATCTGAACCACTGCAGTGCGTTCTATGTTCACTTACCTTGTATCAAACCACAGAACCTCATGCATCAATTATCAAAGGTATGTCCGCTAGCTACTACATCAACAAAGAACTGTGACTTTTGGGGTTCAACACGGAAACATTCATTGTGACTTTTAATGGCATTTCATCTTTTCTTAGGAAATAATACAAGCTACAAGCTGTTATTGTAATCATATATAAAGAAGTCGTCCTGATCTTCGCACAGGCCAAACCGCTTAAGCTAGAAACTTGAAATTCGGACAGTAGATAAGATTTTCGATCTAAGGTATCACTAAGGAAGGATTTTTGGGAAATTCAAAGAAAGGAAGGGGGAATGGGGTGGGAATTATTTTAATAAGATGATCATCTCTCCGAATCCCTTAAGGTTAGAAAACTGAAATTTTGATTTTGATTTCTCATTTAAAATAATGCGTTTCAACATTTTTTGATACTTCAGTAAAATGGGGAAAAGAGGTGTAAAGAAAATGGGGCGGGGATTGCAATTATCATAATAAGATATCAATATCTAAGAATCTTTGAAGGTTAGAAACATGGAATTAGATATATGGACTTCTCACTTAAAACAATTCAATATATATTTCAGCGTTTTGTATTATTATTATTATTATTATTATTATTATTATTATTATTATTATTATTATTATTATTATAAGATGCCTATATTTCGGGATTCCTTACGGCTAGAGACATGAAAGTTGCTAATTTGATTATTCATTTAAAATAATGAAACATGTATTTGAGCATTTTTTGCCACTTAACGTACAGTAGAAAGGCAAAAAAAAAAAAAAAAAAATAGGTGAGGGTTGACTAAAATGCCTTGCGAGGTGTTTGAATTTCGTGACAGCGTTTTAGCTCGATTCAATTATATGTATATGAAAGACACAGAAGGGAGAACGCAAAATATTGTGCCACAATACACGTAGAAGCATTTTCTACATTGTACAGGGCCGTATTCCGAACAAATTGGGGGTCTGGGAGCGAAATCCCACCTAGGTAAAGGCTACTATAATATAATTTTATTGTTGTTGTAGGCATACATGTTTCTAAATGCTGCTTTTAAGAAATTAATTAATAGAGCCAATTTCCAACACCCTCTTCCTCGTCTGGTCTTTTTTTTTTTTTTTACATAATTATACCACTGCAAAAGCAGAGTATTCGGACAAAATACCCTATACGGTGTTTAAAGTCCCCAGTTTGATTCCCGTTGAGGGTACATTTCAACGAAAAATGTGGTTCGGATTCCATTACAATCAATAAGTGCACGTCTCCTTTAGCCGTCATGTCACTACCATGGAACGTTAAGCTCAAGCAACAAATCAAAATACCCTATGTATAGAGGTCTACACTTTTGTAATAGTATCCTATATTTGTCTTCTTGCTCTCTCCTGCTTAAGTTAAAAATTCCTGAATGTACCAGAAATTGAATTCCTTACACATTCATCTTTAAATGCATCAATTGAGTATAGTTGGGAGCTTTTCTTGAGAAATGAACTATTCCATGCACACATAACGTCAAGGCTTATCAATGACTCCCCAACTCCTCGTGAATCCTGGGTTCTATACCAATCATAGAAATGTTTTCTTCATCTTTGATACATCAGAAGATTTTGGTACGACTTATGTAGCCGCAATCTTAACGCGCACTTAAGAAAATGTCAATAATGTTGATAAACTGAAATCATGGTGAAATATTGAGTTTAGCAAAACGAAACGTAACGGAAATCCAACATCTTGCCCTCAGGAAATGTTCTTTCCATAGCGCCATAGATCAAAGATCAGATCAGAGAGACAGTGAAAAAAAATGTCATGGATAGGGGTCGACGAACGTCAAGGCATTCTATTGGATAATGAAATTGATAGTTATATCAAACTTCATGTTTTCTTGCGATCACTTTAGTGAAACAAAGGGAAGCTATATTTATATACACAGAGGAGATATGGGAGAGGCTCGTGACAGATAACAGGTGACATATAAATGCAATCGTCAATATAGTACTTTGTGTAAGTACTGTGCAAGACAGTGCATCTGATATATTGTGGTGACTAAGTGTGAAGTGAATTATGATACCGCCACGCCTCCGAAACGGAAGTTCGTATTTAATTTAACTCTAGAGAAAGAATATACTTTCATAAAAATAATAATAATAATAAATCGGGTCACAAAATATAATCTGAGAATCAGGTTTACGCCCCCCCTCCTCTCCAGCCCCGGATTCATATGTGTCCCATTTTTGCAAATTAAAATTCTGGTCACTTTTAGGCTATCTCATCTTCCAGAAAGCGAACCGCACCTCCAAACGATACCTCTGGATCCGCTAGTGCTTCTGTATGGCACAGTTCTATACATTATACATACTGTTATCGTTGGAAAAGAACCCGTCAAGGCACCCTTGCAAAACAACATCAAAGATAAACGGTTTTATTTATTTTTCTGTATGGCTTAGTTCTATAAAATGAATACATGCTGTTACTGTGGGTGAAGAACCCGTGAAGGGTGCAGTGCGTCCCGCGCATACAGCACCCTGCGAAACACCACGTTAGAGGGAAGTGGTTTTAATTGTCCTTCTGTATATCAGTTCTATATAGTAAATTCATATAGTCATTGGCGCAAATCCCGAGAGGATGAGGGGGACATGTCCCCAACCTTGGAACTACGGGGGACTGTCCCCTCAATAATTCGATTTGAAATGTGTTTTTGGGGGAGAAATGTGATGATTTGTGTCCGACTGCCACAAAGGAAAGTGAGATGAAATTGATGTCTCTTGGCTTGTTTCATTTTAAAAAAAGAATCGTATTCCTTCATATTTCAAACTGAACTTCGTATCCTGGCGTATTTACGTCACACCAATCTGTATTAATTCAGCTCCCGTTACTTGGACACAAATTGCAATAAGTGTCAGAAAAGGATATGTGCCTCTCCTCATGCTGGAAAATTGTATCAGCTGTAGATAGGGCATAAATCCCGAGGAAATGGGGAGCCTGCCCCCCAATTTCAATACATTAAATTCGTCTTTAATTATTGTTAGTCTATTTATTTAATTCCTGTAACGATTCCTATAATGCTATTGAGATCATCATCATTTTTCTCAAATAATAGTATTCTTGCGTCATACATAATTTATTTTCTTTCTTCATAGTTTTGGGAAAGTCATTATTTAAGTTATTATAAAATAAGTGTCCTAAAATTTAATGCGGTCTAAGTAGAAGCATACCAATTACAAATATGCATGTATTCAGATTTCAGAATAAGTTCATGGCACTGATTTGTAATACTGATATTTACCACTATTTCATCTACATCGCCTGATATATAATATAGATGTTCACCTCAGAAAGCAGATTCATCTGAGTCTCATCTGCCCCTTCGCCACCAAAAAAAGCCTTAAATCTGCCCGTCTCCCAATATTGAAGACAACTGTGCTCCCCCAGTTTCTTTGGGAGCCACCCTTGCACCGCCACTGCACTTTATCCGATTGTACACTAATGGAATCTATGACTAAAAATAATGGACATTCACTTTTGCCCAATTTCAATCCGACATTTTGTTCTGGAGTATGTCTGTTTTTGCATTTTTCCGAAAATTTTCGGATGGTCATCGCTCCGAGGCATTTCTACACCCAGGTTGGTCTATACTTTTCTTTTTATCTTGGAGACAGGAATTAAATCTTCCAAAAGACACAGACACACACACACACACACACACATATATATATATATATATATATATATATATATATATATATATATATATATATATATATATATATATATATATATATATATATATATATATATATAAAACGTAATCACGTTTGTATGAGCGCCCTCTTGGTAGACTTGTCCACCGCCCTCATTAGTAAGCCAGCACGGGCCTGGATCTTTGTGGATGTTTGTGATACTGTAGCATCCTTAGTTTGTAACAAAATTTCAGCCTTTTTTTATATTATTCTAAAAGTTACAAGAGTGTAAAGATAAATAGTCCACTAAGTGTGTTCGTGTCACGTTATTTTTTTTATTTTTACTCTAAGAGTGTCAAACACGAGTATCCTCTAAATAAATCTTATCTACCCCACTCGGGGAGGGGGCTAGAAGATTCAAATGACACCAATGTACAATCACTTACCTCTGTTTCTTTTGTGGCTCCATCTCTGGATCATCCTCGGCCTCAATAATCTCTTCCAGTGACTGCTACCTTGATGTTTCCTGTATAACACCAACGTGTCGTGATCTTAAATGGTACCACAAGCCAGTCGTTGAATTTCGATTGTGGATAATACTTCGACAGTAATTGCATTTTGAAGAAACACCATCATTTTCACGAGTGAAATGTTCCCATATATTCGACTTTCCCATTGTAAATACTTCCCGAAAATATCTCTTGCAGTTATCTTATATAGTTCGAAACAAGCTCTGCGTTGGTAACTGATATAATGAACTCAGTTAGGTATTCCTCATAACGAACTAATGCTTCTCCCACTAGGCCAATAAACATATCAGAAGTGTTGATATCGTAGGACACGTGTCCTTTCTCTAAACAACAATCTTTTATTGTTACCAAAATATTCAGTCACAGCGAATACGAAACCACGTACCGTATCAACAAAGGCGAGTACGAGATAGCTAGCTAAAAGCAGTCTCAAATAGCTATTACGATTAGAACACGCCGCATCAGCGAAATAAGATACTATTCAATTTCAGTCAGGGAGTAAAGCTTATCTGTATGTAATGATGCGTTTCTTTTCTTTTGTTTATAACTTCAATCAAACCAGGCAGGGAAGGAAATGTTGCTCTTTCGCAACTTCAAATTTCTCATCAGTTTCGTTTCGTCCCTTCGTGTTCCATCTCCTTCTGTTTCGATTTTTTTCGTTTTTCGTTTTCCGAAAAATTTTTCGTTTTTCGTTTTCCGAAAAATTTTTCGTTTTTCGTTTTCCGAAAAATTTTTCGTTTTTCGTTTTCCGAAAAATTTTTCGTTTTTCGTTTTTCGAAAAATTTTTCGTTTTTCGTTTTTCGAAAAATTTTTCGTTTTTCGTTTTTCGAAAAATTTTTCGTTTTTCGTTTTTCGAAAAATTTTTCGTTTCTCGTTTTCCGAAAAATTTTTCGTTTTTCGTTTTTCGAAAAATTTTTCGTTTTTCGTTTTTCGTTTTCGAAAAATCCATTTTTCGAGAAAGTATTTTTCGAAAAAATGTGGCCATCCCTAGCGAAAACGAGAGAAGCCAATCAGACTTGCCGAGACTCGGTTGATTTTTGGCTTCATTCATTTAATAGGATGAAGATACGTATAGGCAGATCCTCTATTTTATAACATCCTTGGTATTTTCCCACAAAATTGAACATTTAATAAATTACTCAAAATTCATCAGTTCGATTAATATGTCATTTATTTATCCATTAACACCTATACAGTTTTAATATTGCAGTCGCAACACTTTGGCCAAATCGACTATTGTACTACTTTTGACCCAAAGTTCAATAAATTATATTACACTAAATATTCACAAGTAGCAACCAAAATAGTGCGGGTATAAGCCCAAATCCGCTTGCACTATATAATAAATTGTTACAAAGTAAATAAATTGTAGGTAATCAATATATTGACGCCAAGTATGTCCTCACATTTCAAAAATTGCAAACAGGATAAGTTCAAAAGTAAGTCCAGAATATAACTTGTATTAAACAAAATATTTGTATGAAATAAAAGTTCGAGACACTCTGTCGATTCCTGGTGCCATAATGTCAAGCATATTATTACAGGGCGGCGCAGGGAAACGGGAAATTTTGAAGTAACGTAATTTACACGAACAAACACAGGAAAAACATCATTTATTAACGAAGTGTATGTAAACAGTATGCCATTTATGTTTTCATTTCAAACTATCTCTTTACTTCTACAGGACGACATCGGAAAGATGTGCTTCCTTTCGGCGTTCATATTATAATAGTTTGTTATAGAAACTTCGGAATTCTCAGTGTAGCATACCTCAAGGAATGGCAGTGATATTGTCTTCAATCTTCTGTTTCAGTTCATGGATTGTTGCAGGCGTGACCGATATATATATATCTTGCCTTTAAAATGTCCCCACAAGAAGGAATCGCACACACCAAGATCAGGGGATCTCGCACGCCATAAGATATCACCATTATGTAAAATTACGCACCTTCCAAACAATTGGCGAAAGACTTCCATTGATTGTTGAGCAGTATGTGACGTGGCTCTTCCTGTTGAAACCACATGTTTTTGATCTTAAAATCGTGGAGATCGGTATAAAGAATGTTTCAAGCATAACATACCAAGCGGATGTTATTGTTGTTGCACGCTCACATTCAAAAACAGTAAGGACCAATGACACCATGGCATGATACAGCACAACATATTGTAAGCCGATACAACATTGGCGCTATGTAATGGACGCTCGTGAATCTCACAAGGATTTTTCTGTGCCCAGTAACAGAAATTCTATTTGTTCAAGTATCTGTTAAGATGGAAATGGGTTTCGTTTGACATTCATATGTTGTTACGAAATTCGCACTCTCGTTGATTGTAGCCAACGCCAGTTCACTAAACTCCCTACGTGCCACAGGGTCTAGTGGGTGTACATAATTTCTGCACAATCTCTAACTTATAGGGATGGAACTTTAATTCGTGCAGTACTATTTTCACGCTTCGTCATCCTATCTCTAGTACAGATGCATGTTGTCGAACGGAGCGATGAGGGCTCTTCTAGATGGAAACTCGAACAGCTGCAATGTTCTGTGGGGTACATACCCCTCGAACGCCACTTGAAGGTTTTTTTAAAAGGCTGAACCAGTTTCTTCAAAATTATGCACGACGTTGTAATTCCATGGGCAGATGGCACACGTCCATTTCGCCTTAGCAGGTAATGATGTCGAAATACCCTTTGCGCAGCAGTCACGCTATCACCCAGCTTGTAAAATGCTCTCACAGCGATAGCACTTTCCTCAGCACTCCAACGCTTAATGATTATTAAGTGGCAACGCGTTCACAACAACCACGCGTCGGTTTCAAACAACTGCCAGCACTACAATGTTGCTAACAACGTTCAAAATTTCCCGTTTTCCTGTGCCATCCTGAGTTGTAAATTTCCTTTTATTATTATTACTCAGATGCAGCAATTCGCCATAAATCACGTAATTTTCAAACAAAACAACTAACAGAAAACTAATCGTAAGTTCATTTGTATAAATTGGAATAATGAAACAACTGAGTAATGAAAATTAATGAAATAAAATGGAAATTAACAATTAAACATGAATATCAACATAATAACAATAACAAACTGTACTGATAAAATAGCAATTGTGCTAGTTCCCTTTAGACGAACGATACATGTCAATTTGTCAGTCGGATGATCTGTGATCCAAGTGCCAGCTGTCTCTTTACTATTGTACCTGGCTTCCAAAACTGAAGAGCGTTGCCTCCTAATCCAAGTAGCTCCCTAATATCCCTTAATATCAAATCAATGTTAGGTCAACTCCGAGAATTCAGTGTCCTAGGCAAAGTTCAATCCGAGATTACGCGCACCAAAGACAGGAGATCTCGTCATTCGAATCTTAAGATAAAATATTTTGCTTTCCTGGATCTTTAACATTGTTTTCCGTAATTGTTAAAAAGAGTATTTTTATCAACGTATTTTAAAAAAATACATATCGATGACAACATAGAAAGTGAGTTGATTTCGGAGGAACAAGACGTATATTTTTATTAGAGCGACGAAGTTAAGCTTGTTCAAACAACTTTTGTCCTCTATCTTCATAATTAACATCCATTTGACTAGTTATTACTACAGAAACAAGCTCACTCAGATCACACTTTCCATTATGGAAAAGAAGATATCGGTTTATGCATTGAGCTCCGATCAAATGAGCTACAGTACTTCTGCCCAAACAACTAGATCACACGAAAAGCGAGTCTTTCCTGAAGTAGTTGATTCTATAGCAATATTCTACCCTAACTTTATCGGAGGAAGACTCGACACAATGAGTGATGAGATGCTTGAACGTTCTGTCAAGATACTCAGAAAAGGTAACAGATTATTGAGATATGAGAATGAAATTCTCTCCTTCCATTTGGAGAAATATGAATCTGGTCCCTTGGTGGACCTAGATACCCGTTCTCTTAGGTTTGGCGACTTTGACTCTCGACGAAGTAGTGTCTCTTCTGATAGATCCGTTCACTCAATCTTCTCCAGGTCAAGTTTCTTTTCTCAGAATCAGATGCGGCTTCAGTTGAAACCACAGCAAAAATATGACATAGTGGCAAAAGTTTTGTCTACTTTTAAAGATCAGTACCGCAGCTTTTTAAACAAATCCAAAATAAAGAAAGCTAATATTCTCCGAGAACATGAAAGTTTGCAAAAGGCTATCGAGGAAATGATGAAGACAGCAGATGCTTTTACAGAGTGGAGTAAACTTTTTCGAGCGTCTAGAAGTATGACAGGAGAAAAGTTAATTGCACGCATAAACGATATCCTTCGTGCATGGCATCAAGTGGGGAAGGTATTGGAACGAGAGACAGCAATTCTTCGAACAAGATTTACTCGGCAACAAAATGAGATCAAACAAAAAGAGATTTTAGTTGAAGACATTGTGAAAGTTGATTTTGATTTCATGGGGCTTCAAAAACAGCAGTTGAAGGAAAACTTACGGAAGAAGTGTGAAGAAATTAAGACATTAAGAAAAACAATAATCACTTGTGGACAAAAGTTAAACCAGTACAAAGTACAGGTAGATGAGAAAATGGAAACAGTAAAATCGCTGGGAAATGCAAGGAAAACTTTGGAAAATATCCTGCAAAATATGCAAGCCAATGTCAAAAGTTATGAACATGATCTTCAAAAAAAGAAAAACTACCATAGAGAACTTACAGAGTTGGTTGAAACTTACACTGTACCATCTGTACTTAGTTATGTACAATGGAAAGCAAAAACTGAGGAGTTACGAAAAAAAGTAAAAATTCTTTCTTTGTCAAGTCTTCGATCAACAACCGAAACAGTTAAGGTGTACGTAGCTCAAAGTAAGATAGACTCGATGCAGATGAAATATATAAATAGATTCAACGACATCATTGAGGCAAAACTACAACTGGCAGAGCAAGAATCTACCCAGCCCCCGCCTTCGCCTGTGCTCACTCTGAGGCCACCAAGGTTACTCAAAGACAGACAACGTTTACACGCATGGTCAATGGATAAATTAGCAGCAACTACGGAACAGAGGGATTCTATTGAATTTTCCAGTGTACAAAAGCTGCCAAACCTGTTTCCAACTCACGAGAAGAGATTAACTGGCGAAATGCTCAGAGGTATGTTGTCAGCAACTGGGAGTTAATGACTTCATTTACACAAGCCATGATTTAGGACACTGACCTGTCCTGAATTAAGTAACCAGACCTCTGGAATAATACTTCCAGCAACAAGAGCATGTCAGGAAAAGAAAGAACCCAAAAACTGGCCTAACATCTCAAGCCACTGATCTATGGATAACATTTTATAGGATTTCAGGCATAGGAAAAGTTTTAGATACGAAAGAATCAGAAACAAATGTAGATAAACTAAAACGAGAACTTGCTATTCGTCATTTTCGTTGGAAATAGTTAAACCTCATTAGTTATGGAAATCTTAATCTTTTCTAAAACCTTATTAAAGTATTCATTGCATAGATATAAAAAATATCCAAATTTTAGGTTATAGTTTTATAAAGACAGGTCTTTGTTGGTAGTTTTCCAAAATAGATTTTCAAATCTTTTCCATGTATTACTGTAACTAATATTTCTAACTGAGAATAAAATTTCGAGTAGAAATATTTTCATAATTTGTTTTATAAACCCACTGAATCATATTGTGTATATACAGGGTGTTCCAGGAGGAAGGGGCAATACTTAGGAAAATGGTAGTATGGGTGCTTCTAAGCAAAAATATTCATATGAACACGGGTCCTATCTCAACGGTTTGAGAGCTACATGTTGTGAACCATTTTTGACTTTATATTTCATATTGCTCACCCTGTATTTACTCTACAGAGGTGAGACATAGGTTATTTGAAAGGTGATGGAATGGCTTTTCGAATGGTATGCAACATGTAGCAGTGGTGTCTTTGGAAGAGAAGTTATTAAAGGATATTTGAAAATCAGTGTTGCCATCCAATTTCTTTAAATAACCTTAACTTTCCGTAATTTCCCTCAATAGCCTCCCTTCCAAAGATGCCATTCCTACATGTTGCATACCGTTCGAAAAGCCATTCCATCACCTTTCAAATTTGCCATGTCTCGCCTCTGCACATTAAATACAGGATGAGCAATACGCAACATATAGTCGAAAATGGTTCACAACTTGTAGCTCTCAAACCGTTGATATTAGGACCTGTATTCATATGAACTTTTTCGCTTAGAATCACCGATACTACCATTTCCCAAAATATTGGCCCTTCCTCCAGGGACACCCTGTATATATTTAATAAGTTGTTTACAAACAAATCCACGCATCAAGTGTTTATAAACACCACCTCGTGCTTCATTAAGAGGAACTTCCACCAGGGGGACCTGCAATCACCTGCAGACGACGTTTAGCCCCTCCCATGGAGCAGAAGACGAAATTGAAGCAGCAGCGCCACCGCCACTCAAGGGACGCTATAAATTGGACAGAAGAATCCAGCTCAGTACCAGTTCTCTGGTGACCCTCCTCTAGTCTGCTACGGGACTCTTGGAGTAACCTAACCCCAGGCCTCTAGTCTGCTACGGGACTACGCCTATCCTATCTCCTGGCTTAGCCTGCTACGGGGCTCTGTCTGGGAATCCCAACCTCAGCCGCTTAGCCTGCTACGGGGCTCTGTTGGTAACTTAACGTGCCTCTGCTTGCTACGGAGCATTGGTTCCTTAATTCCACTCCTCTTAGCCTGCTACGGGGCTCTGTTGGAGATCCTGTCTGCGACCTTACGGTCAAAGACCACCTATACTCACCCTGATTATAGAGAAATTAATTTGTATAGTATTTTGTAAAAATACTTTTATAGAGGAACGTTTTATAATAAATACTGGTAGTGGGAGTCGATTCCGGACGCTCTTTTTATTAACAACTCTACCTCTTCCTTATATATGAGACAAAACTACACGAAGTTTTACGTGGTAGAGGATTGACCGGCTCAAAATAAGCTCTGAATACTCCCCTACCGGACAGTATTTTTATTAACTGGAAGTGGACTTTTTTCTTTGGAAGGTATGTGAATTTTTAAGTGTTAGTGCTTTTAGTGAACTGAATTTGTTTATGCCTCAAACTAGAACTGGTAAAAACACTTTTCCAGAAAACATTTTTAACATGGAGCAGAATTCGCGTCTTTCCTTTAATGTACCACACCTTACTAAATACTCGGGTCATGTGACGGAGGATCCCGATAGATTCTTTATGCTCTTTGACCATCTTGCATTATTACATTCGTGGAACGAACAGAAGAAAAAAGAGCTGTTACCTATGTATTTGTAGGATGTCGCTCTGGATTTAGTTTTGCAATTAAAAGCTCAGAATCAATTGGACACACTAAATTATGATCAATTAAAAGACAGATTAATAGACTTGAGCAGGCCGAAACTTCCAGCGTATAAGGCGGAATTTGAAATTTTCCAGGTTCAGCAAGGGGAAAATGAACCTATAGATGCTTACTTTCTTAGGAAATTAAGAGTAATTAGGCAAGTTTTACCTCAGGCCACCGAGGAGCAGAAAATCAATTATTTATCATTAGGTTTACAGATTTTTTTTTTTTTTTTTTTTACAAAAAATAGCATTAGAATCCTTTACAACCGTTCAGGCTCTACAGACTCACTTACATAATTTAGAAAAAGCAAATGACTTGATAAAGAAACGTGATTATGTTGAGCTACAACAGGCCATTTACTCGCTGTGCGAACAAAATACACCAGTCAGCAATTTACATTCTAGACCGATCGCTGGCGCTTCCTTTCCTGTTCACCAGCAACAACAACAAATCACATATCCGTTATATAATCCAGCGCATAATTGGAGTCAATATCAACAACCTCCTCCTATGTTCCCTGCACCTTCTGCACCACAATTACAAGCTACACCACAAAATCAAATACCTACAAGTTCCTTTCACCAAACTGCGAAGCAGAATCTGGCAGTACTTCCGCAATATTTTTTATAAATAAGTAGTTGGCGAGTACTTCAAATTATATGCCCGTAGCAAACTCCCACTATAAAAATTGTTGCGTGAGTACTATAAAATTCTGAAACATATATTTTTGGATAGCGCACATATTAGTTCCTAAGTGAAGTCTTGACCCAACTACGGTAGGTCCCATAGTATTGGAGCTAAGGAGCTTTAAACTTCATTTTTCCATATTTTCGGCAGCCTAAAACTCCGAAAGGAAGCTTTTGTGAACTCAGATTGGTCTATACTTTTGGTCTTATCTTGGTGTCAGGAATCAGATCCCAAACGTTGTTGGTGTTGTTTTAAAGCGCCCTGTATACCTTCAAGCTGTTGCTTTGTGAACATCAGGATGTTTTTCATCTTACAAAATAAAGAAAGAATTAATTTAGAGAGATTTATCTAATTTGGAACGTTGTTGTATGCAAAAACTGGATAGAGGCATCAGTCATTGCGAATGCATCCATCAATGACTTGGTTTATGCTAGAAAATATGTTTTCGATAAAGACAGATTTATGACAAGAAAAAGATGTGCAATATCACCTAAGGTACCTCTCATATCTACTTGTTTTCTATCTGCCTGTTTTGTGAGAAAATATCGGAAAAAGAAGCCAAAGCCCTTCACCTAATTTGTTTCATAAAAAATTACAAAAAATAGTCTTTGTATTTACACAGTGAATATCGTAAAATCTTCTTTATAACAAGTGAGGTGAAGGAAGGAAATATTTTATGCGGGAATCCTTTAGCTCATAGCGACCTCCACGGCGTCTTGCACCGACTTCAGGATACGGAACTTTGGTAACCTCCTTAGCTGATAGCAGCCTCCAGAGGTTCGGGTTGTGGTAAGGAATCTCCTTACCTCATGGCAGTCTCCAGTGATTTAGGCTTCGTCCAAGGCAACTTGCGGAGCAGGTGTAGGTTAAGTGATCAATGGTCAACTGATGCTTCTCTTCAGGTTCATTTTTATAGGCCATTTCTGGGTCGTACTGACTTCGTGTCTTCCTGGTTTTATGTGTATCGTCTGCTGTATTGATGCTTGTAATCAATAGCACGTGTTGAATGAATAACATGTGCTTGTACTGAGTTATAGCTCTGCTTACGGGTTTCTTTATCTCTTCCTATTGCGCAACAAATTTGATTTGATACAGTCTCGCGACGGGCGACATGGGCAGGGGGGGGTCGCGAGGGCGCGAAACTGTAGGCCCATGGTCGCCATGGTCGCCATAGAGGTGTATCCTCTAAATATGATAACGCATCCGATATTGCATCGAAGTCTTTGAATTCTATAGAGGCATGATGAAATCTTAAGTATATCACAACGCACGGTGGTGAAAATTTTGAACCGTGACGTAATTGGAATCAGAACTCAATAGTGATCTGATAATATAGAGTAAATTACAAGTACATAGCACATGAATTAAAATTAAAATAAATTGTCAAGAGAATTTTCAAATAGAATGTTGTGTTCAGTCCAAAATAAATTGCACTAACAATATGCAACTATAGCATTGAGACCCAACATCATGCGTATACGACAAATAAATAATCCCAATTAACATAAGTTGGATTGATTAGCTTCTAGTCAAGTTAGAACACCGTATGCAAAAGTTCAAAACATGCATAGAATAGTTGCAAGTTTATTTCAGAGCAAACAAAATGATGGAAGTGAATAACCATAACTGTAGACAATAGATCTTGCTAGATATATGTTAGATAGAAGTACATTAATGATAAGAACTTCGTATTTCATCTTAACATAAATACAATAGTATTTAGTATTTGTTTATTACAAGATGACGGTGGAACAAATCATCCTTAAAACTAATTAAATGTGACCAGGTAAATTAAATTGCTTATACAGAGGTTGTTCAGTCTACATTTGGCCAATTTTGACTTACCTAACAATTTAGAAGAATCCATGACGCCAGGTCCGTAATTGATCGATGTGTTTCCCTTGGCTCCTAACAATAGCCCGACAGCGTAATTTCCACTCTAATAGGCTTCTCTGAAGAATTGGGAGGGGAATCTTGTCCCATTCCCTTTGCACAGATATCTAAAGTCCTTCCACAGTTGTCACACGCCGTTTTCCCAAAGCCCGCTTCAGCAATCCAAAACACAATAGTCCATAGGACTTGCATCTGGAGATTTAACAGGTATCACCTGTCATTGAAAGGTATCACCTGTATACCACTTGCCTCCTCCATCTCCCTGTAGAATGCGAGGGACGATCGTGAGGTATATGATGAGGCCTTGTCCATGTGAATGTGCACCAAATTGGCGTTATTTCCGTACATTGTTGGAATCTCATGCTCATAGATCGGCCGCATGATCTTCTCCTGAAAATATTGCGAATTTATTTTGCAGTTCTTCGCCACCCTACGAATCTTCAGTTTACCTCGGTAGCAGTAGCCAGTAACGACCATGAAGCCTTTTGGGAATCATTCTTTACAGGTAATGGACGCACCTTCTGAAGTTCTTGGCTCCTTTCTCTCGGTACATGATGGCTCTCGCTTTGCCGCAGTCGGAAAGGCAAATCTATACTTCATCCAGCGTTACGACGTACATCCACCTTTGTTTTGCCAGATGCCGTTCTTACAGCTTCCGGGCGTTACACTTTCGTTCCTTTTGGTGGGCATCCGCGAGCTTTCATGACTTTTTCCAGCTTGAGTTGATGGTCTAACGTCCGGCTCACAGTCCCCAAAGAATCGTCAAGACGATTAGCCATTTACCTTTGTGTTGGCGGATTTTCTTGCAATGCCATTTTGCAAAGTTTCCTCTGGATGGTGGATGTGACATTGGTGCATTCCCGCTTCCTAGGCAACTTCGTTGGTGATCAAATGGTGGAGCTTCCTTGCCCTTGTACTTTTTAATACCATTTTTTATTCCACTTAAACTGATGTTGCAGCCATTCTTCTTGCGCTGTTTTCTAATGACAGAAACACTAAAGTGGGCGTCCTAAAGAGCCGCAACATAGCCTTCCCAAAACTGGCTTAGTTTGGGCGGCATTTTGGTCACAGAGCGGAAACCCACACACTTGGAAACAAATTTAACACTCACAACAATGGTCCTGTATTGTGCATTATTGTCGTCCGCGCGGCAAAACAACTCCTTTCCGAGGAAGCCACTGCACAACACTGCAGAACGCCACGAGCCAGGTCGGGTGAGTCCATTCTGCCCGGGAGGGGGAAGGAACGAAATCGGCCAAACGTAGGCTGAACAACCTCTGTATATTGCGCATAGCATTATTTACTTTTAACAACATTCATACTATTTTCAAATAGATTAATTCATCATCACTTATTCTCATTAATAATAGCAATAACTAATACATTTTACGTAAATCGTTCCCATGGACTTTACTTTCGAAGAACTACAATTGCTTTTACCGGTACATATTAATTCTAGTTTCTTTAGTTTCACGTTATCATGCGTCAGCTGTTCCAAAAATGACGTACCAAACCATCGTACCTTACTTGTATACATCTAACAACATTAAAGACTTCCACTGTGACTACTTTGCTCTTTATTCTCGTATATTACTATAGTGTTAGAATAAATTTTCTTATTGTACATGTAAGTAATATGAAGTTTCACTGAACCAACTAGTTGACACTTAACCACTAAATGGAAAATCAGCGAAACAAGCAGCTTACTTGAAGTTGCCATTAATTTTGAGATTTAAATGTAAATATAAAATGCTACATGAATTTGGTATTTTGTAGTTATCCCGGATTATTAGAGAAAGGGGTGGAGCCCCTAAACTTACTTTTACAGACACATAATCTGCTGGTCTTTTCTCTACGTCATGATATTAACAGAATAATAATATACACAATTATATCACAGGAAGTTCTTATGTAAATACTAGTAAAATTTAATTAAATTATTTAATTATTTATTAAAATATATATAATTAAAACAAATTTAAGTAATAAACTAAACTAACGGAATCTTCAAGTGAAGGATGTGCTTCACAAGCTGGAAAGATGTGAAGAGAATCACTTTTACAAATAGTGATTCAGTGCCAAGTGCTAGCAATGGTAACTGTTTCCCTGATGCTTCTAGAAGTGCTAATGCATTGCCCTGTCCTCATTATAGTAAACATATAAGTGCTAGAGGCCTAGCTATACATATTGGTAAGAAACATCGGGTTGCGTGTGATGATGATGTTTGCTCTGATATCACCTTTAATGCCTGCCTTCAGAGTAAAACTGCAAATGCTACCGACACTAACAGCAGTAATAACACAAAAGTTTTGACGATATCTAACTTTGGTAAGATAGTACTGTCACTAAGTTCCTCGACACATATTTTAAGACGTGTTCCAAGGGGTGCTCGATCAACAGTGGCTGATGCACTCGTAGAGGTATTAAATCATATAACAACTTCAAATGATACAAAAGACTGGATCAACCTATGCCTATTTCCATTTGTTGCCTTAAGTGCTCCCAAACAATTAGATAAAGTTAAGAATCTGACTTCTTGGGTGAAGCAGAGAGTTCGCCTCTGGTGCAATATTGGCCATGACGCTTTAACCTGGCCTTCAACAAAGATGAACACATCTTGATTAAACCACAAATTGTGTAATATGAAGGATGTAGGAAATAAACTTGTCGATGGGGAGATACGTGGAGCAGTACGTCTTTTAATTTCTGATGATATGGTTGCGGCTCCGGATACCTCTGTAGTGGAGACCCTGTTAGAGAAACATCCTGCCCACCCTGGCAATTTCATTGCGCCGGATCTTCCTGATGATCAACACACTTTTCAAGGAGTTTTGACTATGGAGGTTCAAAAGGCAATTAACTCCTTTCTGTCAGGAAGCGCGGGAGGTCTAGATGGGCTTCGTCCTTCAATTCTTAAAGACCTTCTTTCTTGTCAAATACTGGAATCGAAAGAAAAACTCCTAAAATCCTTATGTGATCTATTTAATTTAATAATTTCTGGAAAAGTACCAACGGAAGTTCGCCCACTGTTCTTCGGTGCCAAACTTACAGCGCTAAGAAAAAAGGATGGTGGTATTCGGCCCATAGCGGTTGGGAATGTTTGGCGTAGAATATCGTCAAAAATAATTTACTTTAGAATACGTGAGCCAGTTAAGAACTTTATATTCCCCCATCAACTTGGTGTTTGTGTTCCTAATGGGGCCGAGGCAGTTGTTCACGCAACCCGAGTTTATTTCTCTTCTACTCACAGTGCTACTAAGGCGGTTGTAAATTTGGATTTTCGTAACGCATTTAATTAGCTTCGCCGGGATAATATGCTTGCCGCAGTGATGAATGATTTTCCTTCAATTTATCCGTATGTTTATCAATGTTATGCTCAAACAAGTCACCTGCTTTTCAACTGTTGCGTAATGAAATACACATATATAATTCCATGTATCCGCTAATTCCCAGTTCTAGCTGTTTTACCCACTAGGAATATAAATAGCATTAAAATTCTTTACTGCAAAATAATTCCTGAAAATAAAACAACCAGCACTGACAATTAACGTCCACACATCGAGTGAGCGCGATAGTTACGATAGAAGGGTAGAATAGGTTTGTATCAGTTTCAAATTACTACAAATCCCAATTTCAGATAACAACTAACAAACTTTATTTTGTGAAATTTAGTAACAAATAACTTGAACGAAAAGTAATAAAGAAAGTCAGATTGGTCTATACTTTTGGTCTTATCTTGGTGTCAGGAATCACATCCCAAACGTTGTCGGTGTTGTTTTAAAGCACCCTGCATACTTTCAAGCTGTTGCTTTGTGAACATCAGGATGTTTTTCATCTTACAAATAAAGAAAGAATTAATTTAGAAAGATTTATCTAATTTGGAACGTTGTTGTATGCAAAAACTGGATAGAGGCATCAGTCATTGCGAATGCATCCATCAATGACTTGGTTTATGCTAGAAAATATAATGTTTTCGATAAAGACAGATTTATGACAAGAAAAAGATGTGCAATATCACCTAAGGTACCTCTCATATCTACTTGTTTCCTATCTGCCTGTTTTGTGAGAAAATATCGGAAAAAGAAGCCAAAACCCTTCACCTAATTTGTTTCATAAAAAATTTCAAAAAATAGTCTTTGTATTTACACAGTGAATATCGTAAAATCTTCTTTATAACAAGTGAGGTGAAGGAAGGAAATATTTTATGCGGGAATCCTTTAGCTCATAGCGACCTGCACGGCGTCTTGCACCGACTTCAGGATACGGAACTTTGGTAACCTCCTTAGCTGATAGCAGCCTCCAGAGGTTCGGGTTGTGGTAAGGAATCTCCTTACCTCATGGCAGTCTCCAGTGATTTAGGCTTCGTCCAAGGCAACTTGCGGAGCAGGTGTAGGTTAAGTGATCAATGGTCAACTGATGCTTCTCTTCAGGTTCATTTTTATAGGCCATTTCTGGGTCGTACTGACTTCGTGTCTTCCTGGTTTTATGTGTATCGTCTGCTGTATTGATGCTTGTAAACAATAGCACATGTTGAATGAATAACATGTGCTTGTACTGAGTTATAGCTCTGCTTACGGGTTTCTTTATCTCTTCCTATTGCGCAACAAATTTGATTTGATACAGTCTCGCGACGGGCGACATGGGCAGGGGGGGATCGCGAGGGCTGGAAAGATGTGAAGAGAATCACTTTTACAAATAGTGATTCAGTGCCAAGTGCTAGCAATGGTAACTGTTTCCCTGATGCTTCTAGAAGTGCTAATGCATTGCCCTGTCCTCATTATAGTAAACATATAAGTGCTAGAGGCCTAGCTATACATATTGGTAAGAAACATCGGGTTGCGTGTGATGATGATGTTTGCTCTGATATCACCTTTAATGCCTGCCTTCAGAGTAAAACTGCAAATGCTACCGACACTAACAGCAGTAATAACACAAAAGTTTTGACGATATCTAACTTTGGTAAGATAGTACTGTCACTAAGTTCCTCGACACATATTTTAAGACGTGTTCCAAGGGGTGCTCGATCAACAGTGGCTGATGCACTCGTAGAGGTATTAAATCATATAACAACTTCAAATGATACAAAAGACTGGATCAACCTATGCCTATTTCCATTTGTTGCCTTAAGTGCTCCCAAACAATTAGATAAAGTTAAGAATCTGACTTCTTGGGTGAAGCAGAGAGTTCGCCTCTGGTGCAATATTGGCCATGACGCTTTAACCTGGCCTTCAACAAAGATGAACACATCTTGATTAAACCACAAATTGTGTAATATGAAGGATGTAGGAAATAAACTTGTCGATGGGGAGATACGTGGAGCAGTACGTCTTTTAATTTCTGATGATATGGTTGCGGCTCCGGATACCTCTGTAGTGGAGACCCTGTTAGAGAAACATCCTGCCCACCCTGGCAATTTCATTGCGCCGGATCTTCCTGATGATCAACACACTTTTCAAGGAGTTTTGACTATGGAGGTTCAAAAGGCAATTAACTCCTTTCTGTCAGGAAGCGCGGGAGGTCTAGATGGGCTTCGTCCTTCAATTCTTAAAGACCTTCTTTCTTGTCAAATACTGGAATCGAAAGAAAAACTCCTAAAATCCTTATGTGATCTATTTAATTTAATAATTTCTGGAAAAGTACCAACGGAAGTTCGCCCACTGTTCTTCGGTGCCAAACTTACAGCGCTAAGAAAAAAGGATGGTGGTATTCGGCCCATAGCGGTTGGGAATGTTTGGCGTAGAATATCGTCAAAAATAATTTACTTTAGAATACGTGAGCCAGTTAAGAACTTTATATTCCCCCATCAACTTGGTGTTTGTGTTCCTAATGGGGCCGAGGCAGTTGTTCACGCAACCCGAGTTTATTTCTCTTCTACTCACAGTGCTACTAAGGCGGTTGTAAATTTGGATTTTCGTAACGCATTTAATTAGCTTCGCCGGGATACTATGCTTGCCGCAGTGATGAATGATTTTCCTTCAATTTATCCGTATGTTTATCAATGTTATGCTCAAACAAGTCACCTGCTTTTCAACTGTTGCGTAATGAAATACACATATATAATTCCATGTATCCGCTAATTCCCAGTTCTAGCTGTTTTACCCACTAGGAATATAAATAGCATTAAAATTCTTTACTGCAAAATAATTCCTGAAAATAAAACAACCAGCACTGACAATTAACGTCCACACATCGAGTGAGCGCGATAGTTACGATAGAAGGGTAGAATAGGTTTGTATCAGTTTCAAATTACTACAAATCCCAATTTCAGATAACAACTAACAAACTTTATTTTGTGAAATTTAGTAACAAATAACTTGAACGAAAAGTAATAAAGAAAGTCTTGCAGTGGACTAAATTAAATTTCAGATACAACATCCAATGAGAAAGTAACACACATTAACTTTTTTTTCCAAGATTTTGTTTGACACTAGAATCTTTAGATATAAAATCCCCACTTTAAACGCAATAAAGCACTTCTTATCGAAACTTTAAATGATATTGGAATTCTCTACCCAATACGAATGACCAGGATTAGCTACTGAAACTTAATTTATAGTTAAAAGCAAAAATCCAAAAGGGGTTTTATTCAAATAGCTTAACCAAGGCATTTAATGGTTACGTAAGTTGACAGAATCCAAATTTCTTTCATTTATTTTCCTTTTCATTATTTCATTTCCAAACAAGACAATAAGAAAAGTGAAATGGAAGTTTCTAATGCAAATAAGAATTATTACCATACATACCAGAAACTGTTTCATTCATTTTCATTTCTTTTTTTTCTGTCTCCAAACCTGTTTTCCTTACTGAGCAATTTAGTGGTTAGATATTCCTTTTGTCTCCTTGCAGCCAAAATCCACTGGTTCCTGTCGTAGTAACTACAAATATTAACACCTCCATTTCACAATTCCCACGATCGTGTTTTCGAACTTCACTCTAGTAGTACCTATGTTAAAATACGCCGTCCGCTAGTTAAGCAGCAAGCAGCTGGCTGCAGCTACAACTAGCGACACAGAGCGGAAAGCTCGCGCACTTCACCACAGGCACTGCCAAGGTCACTCAATTACGAGTATCTCACGAAGCTATTGCTATTTTAAAACGGAGATTTTATTAACAAACGTTTTACATATTTTTATTTTTCGACTAAACGTAACACATTAATTTCCCCCTCCCCCGAAGAGGGCAAACAATATTATTACTAAACAAGAGGAGAATAATAAAATTAATTTGTACATTACCAAATTTCCTTCAAAATCAATATTATATGGTTAATCCTCTTACAAACTTAGATTATCCACTCCATTACATATTAACGACAATCACGCGACGAACACGGATGATGATGATGGGCTCTACCACCACAACTCCTAGCCCTTACAAATAATGAAGATTTTCCTGCAGGAAAAAAAACAGAATAAAACAAACACAACAAGTATTCCAACAAGACATATAACAATAAATCTCAATACAAATACCAAGCTATTCAAGTATATATAAAGGTATCTTAATTATTATTACCTTGAGCATTAGGAGGAACGTTAAAAATTTTACAAAAGGATACATGGCGTTTCAACCTTATATTAGGATTTTCTACACTTCTCAACCACACTGTGTTCTGTGTAGGTTTACTTAACACCTCAAATGGACCATCCCAAGGAGGAGCAATTTTTGGGTTAAAGTGCTTTTCCACTAATAATTTTAACATTCTTTTCACTAAGACAAGATCTCCTACATGTATATTAACGGGAATATGTTTCTGAGAGTAAATTTTCTCACTACGTTTCCAGGAATTCTGAATATTATTACAGATAATAGCAAATTTCTCATCTTTATTTAGGTCATCGTCCAAAATTTCTAGATCTAATAACCATTTAATATCAAGAGGATGATAAAATTTTCTTCCCATATAAATTTCGCTAGGTAAATAACCAGTAATTTCATTCATGCTAATGTTGATAGTGAACGCGATTTTAGATACCAATTGGGCCCATTTTCTTTGTGATTTATCAACGTATGCACGAATTAAATTCTTCACCGACCTTATGGTTCTTTCCGCCTTATTCGGCGACGGGTTATAAGGGGATAATTTTACATCCTGAATACCATAAGAGTACAAAAATTGAGAAAAGTACTCTGATACAAAATATGTCGCGCCGTCGTGCAGGACAGAACCTGGAAATCCAAATCTCAGACAAAGATCTAATAATTTATTACAAATAGTCTTAGAATTTAATTGTCTCAAAGGTTCTAAAAACACAAATCTACTGAAAGAATCTGTTACAATCAAAATAAACTCATATCCCGAACTGTTGGGAAGACGCCCAGCTACGTCAATGTGCCAAATGTAATTCGGATGTTTAACATTTCTAGTATAGTAATTTCCCATAGGTTTCTTAGTTTTATCTTTACATTTCTGACATATTTCACAAATATTCACATAGTTCTTTATATCTGAATACATTGTTGACCATGTAAAGCGAGAAGCAACCTTTTGTATCGTTTTCTTAATTCCCATATGACCTCCCAGTACTAAAGAATTATGAGCATACTCTAGAATGCTATTAATTAAAGAAGAAGGTACGACAGCTCTAAAACCTTGACCAGATTTACCTTTCGTTCGTTTTAGCAAGATGTTATTCTGTAATTTGTAACCTCTTACCTCCTGCTTACTTTCGAGTTTGGCTATAATCTCTTGAAGCTCTGGATCTTTCCTTTGATGTTCTTTCAAGGATATACTGAAATCAGGATACTTCCAAAAATTTACAAAAGACACATTTACACTTTTACCATGATCTTTGACAACTTCAACAGTATCTGCGTCTTTCGTATAAAATTCCAAATGATTGCCAACACGGCTGAGAAAATCAGCTATACAATTGACCTTAGTGCGGATATGGACTATTCTAAACCTAAAACGAACAAGTTTCTCCAGAAGAGTTCCATACCGACGTTGTCTTTTATGATTTGTAAGAAGCCAAGAGAGGCTTTTACTATCGCTGTATACAACAAATGGATTGAATAGATAATATTCAAATCGTTCTAAGCAAAGAGTGAGAGCTTTAAGTTCCAACTCATAGACATTTTTACTCCAATCTGTAGGGGGAATTGCTTTAGAGAACATAGCAACAGGTCTCAAATTACCATTTTCATCATATTGCCTTAAAACTCCTGAATAATGACGCAAACTACTATCCGAATGGACAATAAAGCTTGAGTTCATATCAGGAACTTTCAAAATTACATGAGTACAAAATTCATCCTTCAATCTTTGAAGTGCAATATCATGATCTTTTGTCCACTTAAATACTCGTTTAGGAGATCGTAACTCCTGTAGAGGAGCTATCAATTCCGAATAATTTCTTACAAATTTAGAGTAAAATGCAAAAAATGAGCATATTTTATTCACTCCTTTTCGATTTTTAGGTTTAGAAATATCCTGAATTGCCTTAATTCTGTCAGAGTCAATACACATAGTTCCCTTTTCAAAACGAAACCCTAAGTACTTTATAGATTGTTGAAACAAGAATGTTTTCTTAGGGGAAATTGTTATACCCCATTTTCTTAAACGGGAGAGAACATCCTCTAACAATTTCTTATGTTCTTCGACATTAGAGCTAAACAATAGAATATCATCATAGAATATTTCCAAATTCTTTCCAATTAACCCATCAAGTACCTTATTCATTAAATTACTTAACACAAATGGACTATTTAGAAAACCCATAGGACAAACCTTAAATTGATAAATTTTATTTTTTGTGACAAAGGCAGTATAAGGACGACTGTCTTTAGTCAAGGTCAACTGAAAGAAAGAGGATCGTAGATCCAGTTTACTAAATATAGAGTGATTAGAAATACTTGATATAACATTCTCCATGTTAGGAGACGGTAAATTATTACAAATCACCCGCTTGTTCATTTCTCCATACGCTACGACCAAACGACTACTTTTATCTGAGTTTTTCACAAGAAAGCATGGGGAAGTAAAAGGTGAAAAGTCTACCCTCTCAACTATATCATCTTTCTCAAGTTGTTCAATATATTGTTCTAATTCTTTTTGTTTAAAGGTAGGGAGATGATAAGATGTTGTCTAATGGGAGTATTATCAGTTACTTCTATTTTCTATTCAAAGTTCTTGACTCTACCGATTTTATCCGAAATCACATCTTGATAATTATTTAAAATTTTATCCACATATTTCTGTAAATTAGGATCTATTTGTAAAAGTTCAGGCGAAACCTTATAATTACCTTGTAAATTTTCCTCGGTAATCCTCTCTGGATGAAGAACCGAATGATCATAGCAAAACTCCAACTCTGGGTCTGGTTCTTTTGGAACAGCTCCATGTGACGTGGATGCAGCAGCTTCCGGTAATCCATGCTGTTGTTGAAAACTCGCAGAAGTACTAGGAGTAGAAGATGTTTCCAGCGAACCTAGGTTGCATGGTGGTTGCCTTCCACGATCCTCTCCCCTAGAAGTATAAAGGGAAGAGCGCACAGTTTCTGCCGACAACTGGGAGGCATCATGTATAGGTACGCTTAATCTTCGATTTTGTACTCTATATAAGTTATTTGGTAAGTCTATAACAGCACTATACTTTGTCTGAAAACTGTTACCCAAAAGAATATCAAAGTCGTCCGACTCGATGATATAAAACAGTTCACAAAACTGCTGACGTCCCATGCGGAAGTAAATACGAACTCTCTGTTTTACGAGAATCTGAGTATTTCCAAGACCCGTAGTTTGTAAGTTCACATTCTCACTCTTTATACGACACATACTACTTAGAAGTTGATAATAGCGCTGACTAATGAAATTGTTACTACTGCCAGTGTCTATTACACAAGGTACAGCTTCGCCTTTTATATAAATTAACACCGAAATTAAATTCATTAATCTTTTATCAGGCGTATGAGCTATACTTGATTCAGTAGATTCCCCAAATTCATTTATTTTCACATTAGACCGTGGTTGAGAATGAATACCCCGTACTCTATTGAATTTATCTAAATCTGAATGAGGACATTTACATTTTAGTGTATTATTACCCAAAGATCTATTTACTTTTGTAGCCTGACTATTCTCCCTCATTTGCATTCCACTAATTAAGTCGTCTTCATAACCTAACTGGTGAACACTAGGATGATTAATATAACATTTTTGTTTCGGTACCTGTACCACTGAGCTACGCATGCCACGAGCCTTCAACATATTAGGTGACATATTTTGTGTAGTGACCTGTTTTTGTTTGTCCCCTAAGGTTCGTTTACTTAACTTATAATAATCCCTTTTATATCGGAACAAGGCATCATACCTAGCAGCTAAAGTTAACAAGTTTTCAAAAGTGTTAGGAAATCCGTGCTCAACTAAAAATTCATGCGTTCGAGGAGTAACCATATTTACAATTAGACTACAAATAGTATGCTCATCAAAATTCATATCCAAAACCTTAATTATAGATAATTTAGAATCAATAAAGTCATAGAGTGTTTCCTCTTCACTCATAGTAGTGTAAAAATATAACTTCATATATTGAGTTCTAGCAATAGTAGAGATGAAACGCAACATTATTCGCCTACAAACAGTCTCCCATGAGAGGGAACTTCCAATCAGAGATTGTACCATCTCCTGAATTTCCCCTTTTGTTCGAGAAAGACAAGCGATTAGCACCAAATCCAACGGGAAATCCCGTCCCCTGAGAAAACTATCTAAACGAAGCAAAAACTTGAAAGTCAAGTTAGTATTTCCTCCATCAATTACTGGTAAACTATTAATTTCCTCCATTAAGACTTTATACATGCTATCCGAAGCATGCCTTGAAAAATTGAATTGAAATTGACGGGTTAGTGGAGGTACCATTTCGGTCCGACCACCCCCACTCATATTGGAGGCTCCCCCCCATATTAGGAGAAGCACTATTATAATTAGGAATTTGTCTTCCGCTCAGGTCATTTTCAAATAAAGGATTTTCATATTGATACCCTACAAACTCATCGCCACTAGAGCTAGATTGATCATTATCGTGTACAAAACCAGCCCTTATATCATTAAACTGCGCCATATTACTCTTAAATACAAAACAATATAACGGGGAGAGAGGAATTACATATATACATATAAACACTACAATATAAATTGGGAATTTTATATCTATTATGTTTCTGTAATATACTTCCATCAAGTTTCCTCCCACATTAGCATGCGACTTCCATAACTATCAGTTTTACGCATTTAGCAACCTGCCATAAACAATGCAAGAGGCACGAACACATTAACGTCTATACACAAACAGTACCAATTGCAATAAACAAATTGCCAATAAAGCATTAAGCAGGAAATCCTTCCACAGAAACTCTGCTATACAGAAACTTTCAGAAAGAGAAAACCTTCAATTATTTTTGCACTCGTATTTTAACATAGGTACCTTATTTAAATTATATATGTGTTGCGTAATGAAATACACATATATAATTCCATGTATCCGCTAATTCCCAGTTCTAGCTGTTTTACCCACTAGGAATATAAATAGCATTAAAAGTCTTTACTGCAAAATAATTCCTGAAAATAAAACAACCAGCACTGACAATTAACGTCCACACATCGAGTGAGCGCGATAGTTACGATAGAAGGGTAGAATAGGTTCGTATCAGTTTCAAATTACTACAAATCCCAATTTCAGATAACAACTAACAAACTTTATTTTGTGAAATTTAGTAACAAATAACTTGAACGAAAAGTAATAAAGAAAGTCTTGCAGTGGACTAAATTAAATTTCAGATACAACATCCAATGAGAAAGTAACACACATTAACTTTTTTTTCCAAGATTTTGTTTGACACTAGAATCTTTAGATATAAAATCCCCACTTTAAACGCAATAAAGCACTTCTTATCGAAACTTTAAATGATATTGGAATTCTCTACCCAATACGAATGACCAGGATTAGCTACTGAAACTTAATTTATAGTTAAAAGCAAAAATCCAAAAGGGGTTTTATTCAAATAGCTTAACCAAGGCATTTAATGGTTACGTAAGTTGACAGAATCCAAATTTCTTTCATTTATTTTCCTTTTCATTATTTCATTTCCAAACAAGACAATAAGAAAAGTGAAATGGAAGTTTCTAATGCAAATAAGAATTATTACCATACATACCAGAAACTGTTTCATTCATTTTCATTTCTTTTTTTCTGTCTCCAAACCTGTTTTTCTTACTGAGCAATTTAGTGGTTAGATATTCCTTTTGTCTCCTTGCAGCCAAAATCCACTGGTTCCTGTCGTAGTAACTACAAATATTAACACCTCCATTTCACAATTCCCACGATCGTGTTTTCGAACTTCACTCTAGTAGTACCTATGTTAAAATACGCCGTCCGCTAGTTAAGCAGCAAGCAGCTGGCTGCAGCTACAACTAGCGACACAGAGCGGAAAGCTCGCGCACTTCACCACAGGCACTGCCAAGGTCACTCAATTACGAGTATCTCACGAAGCTATTGCTATTTTAAAACGGAGATTTTATTAACAAACGTTTTACATATTTTTATTTTTCGACTAAACGTAACACAACGGAAACATTATTTATTCTCAGAGAGGTGTACAACAAGGTGACTGGGCCCGGCACTTTTCGCTATAACTATACACTCTTTAGTTAAATCATTGGATACCGAATTAAACATTTGGTACTTAGACGATGGAACAATTGGTGGTGAGCCCGAGGTGGTTCTTTCATCCTTAATAGAAACAAATAAGAAGGAATCACTTCTTGGCTTGCATCTTAACTTTTCTAAATGCGAAGTGGGTTGCCTTGGAACAGATAAAACGACATTCGATGAAATCTTTACAAGATTTAATGAGGCTGCACCAGGCATACGTCCTCTAACAATTCAGAATGCTTGTCTTCTAGGCGCTGCTCTCACGTCGGAAGCACTCACGAACGTGCTATTGAATAAAATATCTAATTTAGAATTATTCTTGTCTTGACTTTCCTCAATTTCAACCCATTCAGTTGTTTTTTTTTTTTTTTCGTTTTACGGGCATCTTTATCAATCCCTCGTTTTAACCTATTTTTTACGATGCCTTCTATCTTGGCATGAGAGTTCTTTGCTGGAAAAATATGATACTGTCCTGAAAACTGACCTTGAATCAATTCTGAACTGCTCCTTAAATGACGACTCTTGGATGCAAGCATGTTTACCTGTTGGCTTGGGCGGTCTTGGTATTCGACGAGCTGTGGATATGGCGATTCCTACATTCTTAGCATCATACCATGGATTTCTGCGTTTAATCGAAGCTCTCCTTCCACAGGGTTATTGTTTGGACCCAGATGGTTCAGTTCAGGAAGGGTCTAATAAGTGGGCAAGCTTAGCAGATACAAACCTCCCAGAAATTAGCAAAAAAGTGTTATCAGTCATCTTGGTATACACCAATTGTATCTCAATTACATAATCATCTGTTACAATCTGTTGTGGTTCTGGTTCCGGAAGATAAAGCCAGGCTCTTTGCTGCCTCATCTCCCGAAGCAGATGCATGGTTGATGGCGATACCTTCTCCGCCTTTAGGCCTTCATTTGTCAAATGAAAGCGTTCGAATTGCTGTTGCCTTACGTTTAGGTTTAGATGTTTGTGAGCCTCATCACTGTCCAGCTTGTGGAGATGAGGTTAACCAACGTGGCCTGCACGGCCTGTATGAAGAGCGCTGTTAGATTCGCCCGATACTCCTCCGTTAATGATGTAATACTACGTGCCGTTAACACAGCTGGAATTCCTTCAATATGGGAACCTTCTGGTTGCTGTCGTTCTGATGGAAAGCGACCGGGTGGGATGACACTGGTTCCATGGATGAGAGGTAAATGTTTATTGTGGGACTTCACATGCGCTGATACATACGCTCATTCAAGTGTCCCTCTGTCAGTAATGAACGCTGGAGCTGTTGCTAATCGCAGAGAAGCTGAAAAGGAAAGAAAATATAACAACCTTCTCGAAAGTTTTGTTTTCACTCCAATCGCTATTGAAACCAGTGGTGCTTGGGGTGCAAGAAGTCTTGAATTCATTAGGGAGGTAGGAAGACACATTTCTTGTGTTTCCGGCGAAGTTCGCTCCACATCTTATCTAATACAGCGCATATCTGTTTCTATCCAACGTGGTAACGTCTCGTCGGGCCTTGCACTTTACCTCCTGGAAAGGAACTGGATGAGGTGTTTATACTCTGAGAAGAATTGTTTTATATATATTAATCCCTAGACAATAGTTTTTCTTTGACCTTATAATTATATATTTAAATTGTAATTTATACGAATGCAGTGTAATTATGTCGTTTCGGTTAATAAGTTTTAGTTACCATATCATTATTTCTATTATTGATGTAGGATAACAAAATGTTAAATATGTATGTTAATTTCGTTATATTTTGGTGATTACTTCCATGATTAATCTGGTATGAAAAAGATGGTTAAATATGTAAAATGCAATCATGATTGATGTATGACAAAAAAGAAGCTATTAAAATATTCTGTTTTTTCTTCTTCTATCAGCATTGATTTCTGTTATGGTTCAGACCATATTCCAAGTCTCCTTAACACAACTTCTGTAACTAGATTGAAAACAAGGTATCTTCAACAAACTTAACATGGACTTCATTAAATATTTCAGAATAATAACAAGATTGTAATGCCCATACCGTAAGAAGCATTACAAATGAAAGGTGGGGATCCTTATATCGGGTGTTGCAAAATAAGTGTTACAACACTTGGGAGGTGACTCCTGCCACTGAGACAAGAAAAAAAGTTCTCGGACATGGTTTCGGACATGGTTTCGACATGGTTTCGGATCTACAAGGTGCCGAAATCGTGGGAAAATGACTTTCGGACTCCAATAGTTCGGAAACTATCCAACGTAAAGAGGGCGGGTAAAAAATTTACTGAAGAAGTCATATCTGCTGTATTGAATTTTGCATGTTTCACAATCCTACCATGCACGCGCAAGGGATTGCCCTAAGGAACGTAGGGAGTCCAGGATAATCTGCCAAATGAAAATTGGTCTAAATGGATATGAATTGATAGGGTTTTTACCAGGTAACAATAATTCGTTTGTATTAAGTCGATATCTGGAACAAATACAAAATGGCGGACACCTTCATGCCCGATGTGTGTGGTTACATAATCGCTAGGTACGGATCCTGGCCAACAGTGATGTTCTGAGTATTAAGTGTAGCGAATTTGTACTCAAATGCTCTAGAAAGACATCTGGAGTGTCGGTAGAGCACAACAGATGAAGCAGGGTGATTCACATGTGTGGAAACACGTAACGAAAAATGCCCAGAATAAATGCACTCATACTAAGTAAACGTGAGTTCAAAGCGTCGGAAATGTAAGGAATAGCATCAAGAACTTGAAACCCATTGCAAATTCACCAATAATATTCCATCAATCCGACGTAATATGATGTGTACGGTTGCATACCAATAAGGATGCAACAACTGAGGCCAAATTGAAATTGTGCAAGGGGACTCACAAAGAAACTGGGTAACCAAATGAATGTCATTCGTGAAATCGCATGATTGATATTGAAATGTGGCCAATGTGTGTGTTGATATCAATATGTAGCTAATGGACAAATGTCAACATGTCCCACTACTGCTGGGACACCGTCTCACGTGTGAAAATTAGGAAAATAACGTTGTACATTCTGCTATTACATCTGGTGCACTTTTTGGTAGAACGTAACTAGAACACGATTGTATCAATGTCCCTCTTTGTTTAGGACATTGACCCACAGTCGACACATATGAAAAGAAAGCTCTTAATCCATGGTTCAAATTCTGATCGAGCGTGAAAATAAACTTCTATCATGTCCCACGTCTTCAGGGATATATGACGTACTGAAAATACAGTAAAATACCTCCAGAAATTTGTATCTTACACACAGTGCACATGTCAAGACAAAGACGAAACTGAACCAATTTGGCACATGTAACACTACAGCTGGAACACCATACATATAGAAAATAAAACGACATGAGAAATAGGAAACGTCTCAAAGCTCTGATTGTTTACAACTGTGCATTAGGAGTAACAAAATGAAACACACAAGCATGTCGGGAGGCTGTACAAGAGCGCTTGCCAAACAAAGTGGGTACCCCTCAAAGAAATGAATACACAAAAAGTGAGGCTCCCTCGAGCCTCAGGGCTACAGCGCTCGCTTTCGCTCGCATGGTCGCAGTTTCCAATCCTGCTGGGAGCCCACGGCCTCAGATTCAAGACCCGAGTAGTTATTTTCTCATTTTTCGCACGTGGGAAGGTGTCCCTGCAGTACTGGGACATGTTGATATTTGTCCATTAGCTACATGTCGATATCAACACACACATTGGCCACATTTCAATATCGATCATGCGATCCCACGAGTGACATTCATTTAGTTTGCCAAGTTTCTTAGTGAGTCCCCTTGCACAATTTCAATTTGGCCTCAGTTGTTGCATCCTTATTGGTATGCAACCGTGCACATCATATTGCATCGGATTGATGGAATATTATTGGTGAATTTGCAATGGCTTTCATGTTCTTTATGATATTCCTTACATTTCCGACGCTTTGAACTCACGTTTACTTAGTATGAGTGCATTTATTCTGGGCATTTTTCGTTATGTGTTTCCACACATGTGAATCACCCTGCTTCATCTGTTGTGCTCTACCGACACTCCAGATGTCTTTCTAGAGCATTTGAGTACAAATTCGCTACACTTAATACTCAGAACGTCATTGTTGGCCAGGATCCGTACCTAGCGATTATGCAACCACACAAACGGGCATGAAGGTGTCCGCCATTTTGTATTTGTTCCAGATATCGACTTAATACAAACGAATTATTGTTACCTGGTAGAAATCCTATCATTTCATATCCATTTAGACCAATTTTCATTTGGCAGATTATCCTGGACTCCCTACGTCCGTTTGGGAATCCCTTGCGCGTACATGGTAGGATTGTGAAACATGCAGAATTCAATACAGCAGGTATGACTTCTTCAGTGAATTTTTTACCCGCCCTCTTTACGTTGGATAGTTTCCGAACTATTGGCGTCCGAAAGTCATTTTCCCACGCTTTCGGCACCTTGTAGATCCGAAACCATGCCCGATAGCCAAAAGTTCAAGAGAACTTTTTTTCTTGTCTCAGTGGCAGGAGTCACCTCCCAAGAGTTGTAACACTTATTTTGCAACACCCCCTATATATATATACATATATATATATATATATATATATATATATATATATATATATATATATATATACTTCATGCATAGGCGGAACTAGAGGGGGGCCAGGGAGGGCCGCCCCCTCAAGAAGCAAAGATGGCCCTCCCCGGAATTTTTCTTCTGGACGAAAATAATGTTATTAATTTATCTGAATTTACGCATAACAATTTTAGTGATGCTTGCGTTCGACATATTTAATACTGTCTGTATTAGTCCGCCCATTGATTTCTTTTCTTTAAAAAAATATGGTGCCTGGATGTAATAAAATCCCTGGACCAATGTGATAGTGGGCAGTATAGGGACCTCTCAACTTGTTACCTTATGCCCAGCATAATGTAACATGGCCCGATGCTTTTGAGCACCTTGTATGTTGGTAGAAAATTTTAAAAAATTTATTTACAGTGTAAGAGAAACTTTTATTTTATAGTGGAAGAACAGTAGGTCGAGAATTTTGCGTAATTTTAGTACAACAGAGCGTTTCGACAGATAGTATATGAGGATTACATGATTATTAATTATATTTTATATATTTTACGCATTTATTCATGAATATATTATTATTTTAGACAAATAAGTATATATTTCAGCTTTTTCAATGGTTTTCAGTTCATTTCTATTCATATTTCGGCATAGGGAATCTTCACAAGAAAGCTAGAAATTTTATTTCGTAAAATCTTCTTCAAAATTCCAAATTAATAAAGTCAGCCATAATTTCTTCTTGGTGCATCTCTTTGTTTCGAAGTAAAATTATCTGATTGGATAATCCACAATCACAGCTGCGGCTGAGATTTCGGTTCTCTTTGATCTTCGCACAGAAGCCTATCATCCGATCATTACGTCATGATTATCTTCCAATTAGGGATCATCTTCTTGTAACTCTTTGTCTTACGGCGTCAGCCATTTCAGGAGTCAGACGTGCAGTGTTTAACGTCTGCAGAAAAGTGGAATAATTTGTGATCACGTTAAATTGTGTTAAATTTTGCGTTCTGGCGAATATTGGAAATTGTTATCAGAGATAAACGTACGGTGTTTGGTGTTTTAACAGACTATTACTCCAGAAATAGTCCAACTGTGAAGTGACTTCGTATAACATAATGGATACTAGCCTGTAGATTTCTAGTGGTATGGAATGAGCTCCTTAGCAAATTTTGCGTTCTCGATCATCCAGAGAACCTAAGAGAAGCCAGAAGAAGACGGTGAAGGAGAGAGAACTTTGAGTAGTGGTGCAGACATCGAGGAAGAAGAAGTTAAGCCACGCTCGATGCTTCTTTCTGGATAGGTGCTGTAGGAGTTAGTATCCTAAAACATTTTTTTTTGACCACGTATTACGAGTTTCCCAGGAATCTCGCGTGGAAGCTTTATCAGGAACTTTTTTTTTTTTTGTTATTAATATATCCGTCCAGTCGCTGTGAAGAAGAGGATTCATGTAAGTAAGGAATAGTGAAAGTGAATCTCAATCCAGGTATTTGGCATCAAAATTTCCTTGTTCTGACAAACATGTGTGAATATATTTTTCTGGTGTAAGTGTAATATTCGTGATATGAAGCATTAAGTTCGTAAAGTTTCCCTCAACGCCGCACACATGTAGATTCAGGCAATGTGACATCGTGTTTTCATTCGATGGGGGGGGAAAAGATAGCTAAAATCTCAGCACAGAGCGATTGTTGTAATCTCAAGAAAATGTGTGTACCACACACATATTTTCCCCAGTGATGAAAAGATGTTTTAGATTCCCCAAAATCTAGAAAGTATTCATTTCGGTAATTCTGCTCAAAATTCAACTTTTATTTATTTTGGCATGTTTTCTTTGGTTTTTGAAATAGAATGATTATGAATGTCGAAGATGTAAACAAGTGTCAGTTTCACGGCTACTGTCAAGTGCAAGGGTACATGCATTTTGCGTACCGATAACTGAAAACTTTCATCAGTAGGCTATACCTACGTAATATTTTAAAAATCTGATACCCATCAAGTTAGAAATTGCAATTTTTGTCAATTACTAGTAAATATCTTTCCTTTTTTTTTTTTTTTAAGAAACTCAATATATATTCTGAGCGACACTGATGCAAAAATAACCACTGCGTCTTCGGCAGGATTGTGGTAGCGAAGCTAAACAAAATATAGAATGCAAAATAAGTATGGTGCTTTATGAAATATATGTGTGATTTTTTTTTTAATATATATATGCTTGTCTAGGTTAAGTTAGATTAGTTAGATTAGGGCTTTAGGTTTAAGTGTGATGTCAATATGTACATGAATGTTTCGCCTGTGCTAGATTGTCATGTGGGTCCGAGCTGAAAAGAGGTCGCGAAGAGCGTAAATCCTCTACGCCGGCCACAATCTCGACGCACAGAGGAGTTGAGCACCGAAGAATATGTAAACAGAAGCAAAATAAGCTAACCACAACATGTAGGCAGTGAAGTTAATATTTTCAGTAGTGTTTTGTATTTCCTATTGTGTCCTTTTGGTTGTTTTTGCGTGTCGATACAATGTCAATGCCCTAGAAGGCAAGAATATTTAATGAATATTGAAGAATATGAATATTTCGAGAATATTAGCAAAAGTAAAGAATGTTTCGGCTCTGAAAAATATAGAAATCGATTTTATTAATTTATTTTGATGGGTATGTCAGTTCAATGTAAAATATTTTTCTGTTAATGAATATTTTGTTCAATAATACATTCATGAATATTTTGGAAAAGAATAAAACTTACTAGCCGTGAATGCATCTTTCTTTTCGCATACGAAATCTAGTTAGCTTGTAATTTTAAGAAGTCATAGAAATATGTAGTCGATGTTTTTGGTATGCATGCGAAGCATGATCAAAACAGAGAGCAGTACGCATAGAATAAGTTTGCTGGGGAAATGAAATAGCTGTGGAATTCAGGGAAGAGACTTTCCTTAGTGTGACCGAGTTGAAAACAACCGAAGCTGTAGAAATTTCTCATTTAATCAGTTTCTATCAAAATCTCAGTTTAGATTTTTTTTTTTTTAATTACAAAATTCTGTTTCGAGATTTTTTTTTTTTTATTCAGATAGGGCTTTCACATACAACATTAAGATCTTCTTTGTGCTCAGTGCCAGCTCCACTCAGAGGTCGGTGTCCCGTGTCTGTAGTCGTGGTTCACAACCTATTTCCGGATGGGATGGGGATGATGAACTGCAGGCCTGGATATCGGACTGTGAGTCGAGATGGAAGAGAGTTTGGAAGCTTTATATTTCGGGCCAAATTTGAGTTCTATTTTCCGTAGATGATTGGCTTGGTGAGTGTATCAGTGACTGTTGATGACGAGCCCATACGGGCCCAGTAGGTTCGGTGTCACTAGTCAATGATACATTCAACATAGCATGTAATCTCAAGGAAAAGGAACATCATACAAAAACACAAAATAGTCAATTAATTCATTTTATTTATTTATACATTTTTTTTTTAAAGTTAAAATGGCGACCCCTTATCCAGGATTTCTGTTGTTTCAATCCTACGCGAGCGCTAAGGAAAGCAAACAATCACAGCGAAGTATTTGTAATGGGGATCATTACGACAATCGCTACATTGAATGAAACATGGTCACTTCTGAATCTGTATGTGCGTGATGTTGTGGGAAACAACCTTCATGAAAGTGGAAATGTCTGTGGGTAGCAGATCAAGTAACGAATCTCGTCATCCGAGTGAATACATATGCTGTTCTGATGAAATTGCAGGGTTTAGTGTTTATTGTGACAGCTGTTTTAGATGGGTACATGCCCAGTGTTATGGATTGTCAGATGAACAAGTGCAGGAGTTAGACAAAAGTAGTGAGCCGTGGCTATGTAAGCCTTGCCTGGCGAAGCAGGTGACAGTGTTGCCACTGCCGAAATCTCCGGAAACTGAAAGTGATGAAGGCGAACGTGGAACGCGGGGTAGTCCGAACAATTCTGACAAGGAGGAAGGAAGTCGAGGAAACGTAGCTTCCGGTTCAAATGTACAATTAACAGACTTTGCGGCCATGATGGAACGCTTCAGTCAAACTTTAACTGTAACCCTAAATGAAAAATTCGAAAAGGTTGACAGTAAATTCCAGGACATTAATAGTAACTTTCAGGCAATGAATGAAAAATTCGATAATGTAAAGTTTGAGTTGTTACAAACGATTAATGAAAAAGTAGCCCATGTGAACGAAGACGTAGAGGTTGTTAGGTCAGAAGTTCGCGATTTATATACCTCTGTTGGGAATTATCAGAATAAAATAGACGCGCGGGTAGATGCCGTTGAGGAAGGTCTCCGGTTATCGGTTGAAGCGCAGAATCGGCGATGTGACGACTTGACAAAGGAGTTCTCACGTCTCGAACTCAGTACCCAAAGGTCGTGTCAGGCACTTGAAGCCAGGATTCAGACGTTAGAGGGAAAACAGAACCAAAGAAAAGATAAACGGTGTAGTCGTAAACGAGCGCGAGACTTTGTTGTCGGTGATGAAATCGAGTCTGACGGGACCGAGTCAGACATCCAAGTGGATGTACCGGTCTCTTCAGTTGGGGAGACTCGTACTATTCCCACGGTGACTGTCTCTGTCTGTCAGCCGACCGACATTCACGGCACAAATGTCCTTCCCTTTGAATTATCTACACGTACGTTGAACTCAAACAAGTCACATACGTCCTGTGTTGAGACAATAGGTTGTCAGGCGTTGTCCAGGAGGTCGAATCCATTGCTAGTTTCATCTCAGGTGTCAGGATTTTCCAATCCTAGTTGTCGGTTGAACCATGTGGTGTCCTCTAATAATGTAGCAGACATGACTCCTTCGTGTGCTGGAGTTCAGGAGGGAATATGTGGTCGCGCGGTGGTATCAATGCCAGACAACTTAATTTCTGGACAAAATTACCAACACTATTCCATTTTCGGTCAAAATCACTTGGGTGCAAAGAGCCCCGTCGTTGGCCACAATTCTCCCGTGAACCCCAGTAGAAGCGAGGAAGGCTTTAGCAAACGAACGCTAAATTTAAGACTTTCTGAATTAAATCACTTACCCACATTTTCTGGTGAATACGGTTTGGCTAGAACATTTCTAGAAAATTTGGAACAAACTTTTAAGGTAATTTCGGCATCAGAACACGAACGTCTAACCTTGGTACCTTGTTGCTTAACAGCTGGGGCCAAGACATGGTTCCAGACTGTATGTCAAGACATTAATAGTTATGCGGATTTTGTGCGTCTGTTCCGAGAACACTATTTTTCGGCGAGAATGGAGAGGTTGCAAAAGAAGTTCATTCAGGGAATGAAATACGATCGAGCGAAGTACAGCCGATTAACGGACTTCGCGTGGAAAATTGTAGCAGAATATTATGCTGTGGCACAACACCCGGATGAAACCGAACTGATTGAGATAGTCTTGGATTGCTTACCAGCTGGTGATGCCAAGTTGTTGAGGGCTGTTGAGCCAAAGAACATTCAACACCTTATGGTGAAAATAGCTGAGATAGAGGGACATCCAGAGCCTAGTGAACCGGTCACGGACAAGAAGTTTAGACGCTTTCAGGTGCGTCAGGCGAAAGTCGTCAAAAAGACAGAAAAGTCAGGGAAACAAACCACCAAAGATACTTCGTCTCAGACGGAGGAAGACGAAAGCAAGAGGAAGGAAGGAAGTTCCAATGGCAAAGGAGATGACCGATTTTCCGGAAACCGGGGTCGAAGAAGAAATTTTCAGTCTCGAAGACCATGGCCCAATCAAGGAAGACAGAATTGGGAAAGAGATGGTAATGGAAATCGGAATGCTCCGTATGGGTACAACGAACGCTACTATCCAGCAGCGATGAGTTATGGGTATCCGCTGGGTACATCTCAGACATGCGCGCCAAACGCGATGAACTCAGCAGGAGCGCAAGCCTATCCGGGATACGCGCCGAATTTACTTCCTGGAGGGGGAGTAGCGGCTCCCACGTCCACTTCTTCCCCGGGAGTGAACATGGTGATGTCCACTGGATGGCCTCCGCAATACACGACATTCGTACCTACGATGGCTCAGCCACCGGAAACGAACGGGAATAGTTTGGGAAATGCGTATCGCAGCCCTCATTAGGGGAGAGTGTGGACTGCGATGTGGATTCCTCAACTCCCCAAAAAAGAACAAGATCGGTTAGCGAGTGGTCAAAATTTCCATTTGGTAACAACCTCGTTCGATTTTAATTCTAACCTTCCAAATTCGAAATTCAATGTTTTGGCAGATTCCGAAAATCGGGAAACAAAATTGGGCACGCCTCTGTTCTCGATTCGTTTCGTGATCGACGAGAAGGAGTGTGACTCCAGTGCGGGAAAAGGTATCCTTTTAACTTATCCTTCGCCCACGTTAAGTTGTTCAGTTGGAAGTTTAACTCTAGTTTGCATTCTGGATTCTGGAGCGGACACGAATTTGTTGTCTGGAGACGTTTGGAGGAGAATCAAGGAGATTTATCCGTCAGCTAAACTTCGTCCAAAATCCAACATTTCATTACGAGGTTTCGCAGGAGACGAATCTTTTCAAGTCAAGGGTTTTCAGATTCTAAATTTCACGATTCAAGGTTACGTTTTCGAGGTTCCAGTCTATGTGATTCAGAAATTGAAAACAGATTGCATTCTAGGTTTTCCCTTTTTTATTCGGTATCATGTTCTTCTAAATTGTAAAACGAAAGAAGTCTCTCTTGAGACTGATTCTGGTCAGACCATCTCCATCAACATGGAAAAGCAGCATTGTTGTCGAGTCACAGTTGCGGAAGTATCATCAGATGAAGAGGAAGACTCTTTGTACCAACCAGCTATTTCGAAAGAAGACATTCAAAATTTTGTTTCTCAGAGAACTGATTTAGATTCGGATTCTAGGAATCGTTTATTTTCTTTGTTGATCAGGTTTCGTTGTCTTTTTACAGAGAATCCCAGAGTCGTGAAGGTTGAGCCGTATAGAATACAGCTTTCAGACGACGTTCCCGTGGTAGGAAAGTTGTATCCTGTACCTGTTCACCTCCAGAAAGAATTTGAGCAAGTGCTGGACAAATGGTTGAAACTTGGAATCATCATAGAAGGTCCTTCACCTTACAGATGCCCTGTTCATATTGTGCGTAAGGCGTCTGGAGAGCTAAGGCCTGTAGTTGATTTGCGTGGTATCAATGAGCGTGTGATTGCACCAAAGATTCAAGTCGAACCGATCTCCGATCTAATCGCGCGAGTCAGTGGTGCAACCATTTTCACCTCATTGGACTGTACGCAGTCATATCACAGTGTCCCGATCCATCCAGACTCTTACAAATACGTCAGTTTCATTTACAAAGGTCGTCAGTATCAAATGACACGTCTAACCATGGGTTTGAAATCATCTCCGGCAGTTTTCCAATCGATCATGCATACTTTTTTCGGCCTAGAACCTTTCAAAAACTTTCTCATTGTCTATCTTGATGACGTCCGTTGTTTTTCATCATCTATTGACGAACACTTTCAGCATTTGGAAAAGGTCTTTGAAACTCTTCGTTCGGCAAATCTTTCGCTCAATTTTCAAAAGTGTAATTTCCTTCAATCACAAATTCCTTTTCTTGGCCACATAATTTCAGGATCTTCAGTCAAAATTAATCCAAAAAGTAACGAGGCCATCCGTCACTTTCCTCTGCCGCGGACTAAGAAAGCTTTACGAAGATTTCTTGGTCTCGTGGGATGGCGAAAGCGACATTTTCCTGACTTTGCAGGGTTAACAGCTCCATTTTATGATCTTCTAAAAAAGGACCGAAAGATTGAATACTCTCCGGAGTTACTGAAAAAATTCGATCAGTTGAGAGAACTTCTAAGTAGTCCTCCCGCACTTGCGCAACCGGACTTCAATCTTGATTTTCATTTGTACAGCGATGCGTCTGCGGAGTCGTTGGCCGGCTATGTGGCGCAATATCCTCCGGGACAGGATGATCCGGAGGTTATTGCATATGCGAGTCGGCGGATAAAACCGCACGAGGCCTCGTTGTCAGTGTTCCAGTTGGAATTAGCTGCAGTTCTTTTCCTCTGCGAGAAATTTTCATACTTCATATTAGGTCGTCGGACTACGGTCCATTGTGACAACGCTGCAGTCACGTATGCTTTCAGTTTAAAGAACCTAGATGCTCGAACAACTCGTCTTCTGCTTAAACTGCAACGCTTTGATCTTCAGTTCATTCACATCAAAGGCACGGACAATGAAATCGCAGACCTGTTGAGTCGCTATCCTCCAGAGATTCCTCAGGCAGAAGAGGATCATTTTGTAAATTTCTTGACCGCGGAGGACACGGACTTCTTGAATGTCACGGAACTGAAGCGAGAACAGCGGAAAGATCCGTATTGTAGAAAACTACATGCCATTTGGAAGGGTTGTCAAAACAATACTAGGGTACGTGTGGAGAATAATTTAGTTTACGTCAGAAATTCTCAAAATTCTGTTTGGTTGCTGGTCATTCCTTCCAGCTCAGTGAAAAATATTGTTTCGGCAATTCACAACAAAGGCCATTTTGGAGTGAAGCGATGTTTGTCGTTCGCTAAGGCCATGTTCCATTGGAGAGGTATGCGTGAGACTTTTACAAAGTATATTCAAGAGTGCCTTCTTTGTGCACGAACCAAATACTCCTACAGGGTGATTAGAAAGGAGCCCTGTCATGTTGAGGCGTCTTCTTCCTTTGAGAAGCAATGCCTCGACCTGGTCGGGCCTCTTCCTAAGAGCCAGGGATATAAATATATCTTGTCCATCTTGGACGTCTACAGTCGTTTTGTGTGTTTCTTCCCTCTTCGGACGGCACACACAAGAGAGATTGTGGCGGTCCTGGAAAAGAGATATTACTATCAGCTACCATACCCGAAGTATTTGGTGAGTGACCAAGGTCCGCAGTTCTTGTCGCGCGTCTGGAAAGAGTTTTGTCAAAAACACCGGATAAAACATATACTTACCACGCCATACCATCCGGCTTCACATGGCATTATCGAACGCAGACATCGTGACCTTCATCGCATTCTCCGCCTATATTGCAGTGACAACCAGTCCAAATGGAGTAATTTTCTAAAAGCAGCCCAAGATTTGTGTAATCACTCTTGGTGTGATGCTCTCGGATGTACTCCAGCGGAGCGTTTCTTGACGTATTCAGCATCCAAGAGCTTCAAAGAAAACTTCGTTTGGCCCAAAGAGACGGTGCAAGTAAATGAAGACAAGAAATTTGTAGTTTCTGTTCCGGCAGCAGAACCGAAGAAGGAGAGAAAGCTGCGGAAACAGCAAGACATCGTCACAGAAGGTTCTTTGGTGATGGTGAAAACTCATCATATATCGTCAATACCCAAAAAGGTGTTTGCTAAATTTATGCACACATATGTCGGACCTTACCAAGTGGTATCTGTATCTCGAAATTCGGCGAGATTGCAAACTCTGCATGGAGAAAACATAGGAGTTCAGAGTTTTGACAATCTGAAACTGTTTCGCTGTTCAGAAGAGAAAAGAAAGGAATTATTAGAAGGATGAAAAAAAAAAAGAAAAGAAAACTTAGTTTATAGGTTAAGGTTAGGTTAGGCTTGATTAGAATGTATAGTTGTAATTAGAGAAAAAAAGGGAATGTTTTATCTTGTATAGTCTCTAGTAATTTAGTAGTAACAAAAAAAAAAAAAAAAAAAACTTAAGAAGAACTCATAAGTTCAGATTTTTTTTTCTCCGAAGCTCCCGGAGGATGTTACCTTATGCCCAGCATAATGTAACATGGCCCGATGCTTTTGAGCACCTTGTATGTTGGTAGAAAATTTTAAAAAATTTATTTACAGTGTAAGAGAAACTTTTATTTTATAGTGGAAGAACAGTAGGTCGAGAATTTTGCGTAATTTTAGTACAACAGAGCGTTTCGACAGATAGTATATGAGGATTACATGATTATTAATTATATTTTATATATTTTACGCATTTATTCATGAATATATTATTATTTTAGACAAATAAGTATATATTTCAGCTTTTTCAATGGTTTTCAGTTCATTTCTATTCATATTTCGGCATAGGGAATCTTCACAAGAAAGCTAGAAATTTTATTTCGTAAAATCTTCTTCAAAATTCCAAATTAATAAAGTCAGCCATAATTTCTTCTTGGTGCATCTCTTTGTTTCGAAGTAAAATTATCTGATTGGATAATCCACAATCACAGCTGCGGCTGAGATTTCGGTTCTCTTTGATCTTCGCACAGAAGCCTATCATCCGATCATTACGTCATGATTATCTTCCAATTAGGGATCATCTTCTTGTAACTCTTTGTCTTACGGCGTCAGCCATTTCAGGAGTCAGACGTGCAGTGTTTAACGTCTGCAGAAAAGTGGAATAATTTGTGATCACGTTAAATTGTGTTAAATTTTGCGTTCTGGCGAATATTGGAAATTGTTATCAGAGATAAACGTACGGTGTTTGGTGTTTTAACAGACTATTACTCCAGAAATAGTCCAACTGTGAAGTGACTTCGTATAACATAATGGATACTAGCCTGTAGATTTCTAGTGGTATGGAATGAGCTCCTTAGCAAATTTTGCGTTCTCGATCATCCAGAGAACCTAAGAGAAGCCAGAAGGAGACGGTGAAGGAGAGAGAACTTTGAGTAGTGGTGCAGACATCGAGGAAGAAGAAGTTAAGCCACGCTCGATGCTTCTTTCTGGATAGGTGCTGTAGGAGTTAGTATCCTAAAACATTTTTTTTTGACCACGTATTACGAGTTTCCCAGGAATCTCGCGTGGAAGCTTTATCAGGAACTTTTTTTTTTTTTTTGTTATTAATATATCCGTCCAGTCGCTGTGAAGAAGAGGATTCATGTAAGTAAGGAATAGTGAAAGTGAATCTCAATCCAGGTATTTGGCATCAAAATTTCCTTGTTCTGACAAACATGTGTGAATATATTTTTCTGGTGTAAGTGTAATATTCGTGATATGAAGCATTAAGTTCGTAAAGTTTCCCTCAACGCCGCACACATGTAGATTCAGGCAATGTGACATCGTGTTTTCATTCGATGGGGGGGGAAAAGATAGCTAAAATCTCAGCACAGAGCGATTGTTGTAATCTCAAGAAAATGTGTGTACCACACACATATTTTCCCCAGTGATGAAAAGATGTTTTAGATTCCCCAAAATCTAGAAAGTATTCATTTCGGTAATTCTGCTCAAAATTCAACTTTTATTTATTTTGGCATGTTTTCTTTGGTTTTTGAAATAGAATGATTATGAATGTCGAAGATGTAAACAAGTGTCAGTTTCACGGCTACTGTCAAGTGCAAGGGTACATGCATTTTGCGTACCGATAACTGAAAACTTTCATCAGTAGGCTATACCTACGTAATATTTTAAAAATCTGATACCCATCAAGTTAGAAATTGCAATTTTTGTCAATTACTAGTAAATATCTTTCCTTTTTTTTTTTTTTAAGAAACTCAATATATATTCTGAGCGACACTGATGCAAAAATAACCACTGCGTCTTCGGCAGGATTGTGGTAGCGAAGCTAAACAAAATATAGAATGCAAAATAAGTATGGTGCTTTATGAAATATATGTGTGATTTTTTTTTTAATATATATATGCTTGTCTAGGTTAAGTTAGATTAGTTAGATTAGGGCTTTAGGTTTAAGTGTGATGTCAATATGTACATGAATGTTTCGCCTGTGCTAGATTGTCATGTGGGTCCGAGCTGAAAAGAGGTCGCGAAGAGCGTAAATCCTCTACGCCGGCCACAATCTCGACGCACAGAGGAGTTGAGCACCGAAGAATATGTAAACAGAAGCAAAATAAGCTAACCACAACATGTAGGCAGTGAAGTTAATATTTTCAGTAGTGTTTTGTATTTCCTATTGTGTCCTTTTGGTTGTTTTTGCGTGTCGATACAATGTCAATGCCCTAGAAGGCAAGAATATTTAATGAATATTGAAGAATATGAATATTTCGAGAATATTAGCAAAAGTAAAGAATGTTTCGGCTCTGAAAAATATAGAAATCGATTTTATTAATTTATTTTGATGGGTATGTCAGTTCAATGTAAAATATTTTTCTGTTAATGAATATTTTGTTCAATAATACATTCATGAATATTTTGGAAAAGAATAAAACTTACTAGCCGTGAATGCATCTTTCTTTTCGCATACGAAATCTAGTTAGCTTGTAATTTTAAGAAGTCATAGAAATATGTAGTCGATGTTTTTGGTATGCATGCGAAGCATGATCAAAACAGAGAGCAGTACGCATAGAATAAGTTTGCTGGGGAAATGAAATAGCTGTGGAATTCAGGGAAGAGACTTTCCTTAGTGTGACCGAGTTGAAAACAACCGAAGCTGTAGAAATTTCTCATTTAATCAGTTTCTATCAAAATCTCAGTTTAGATTTTTTTTTTTTTTTAATTACAAAATTCTGTTTCGAGATTTTTTTTTTTTATTCAGATAGGGCTTTCACATACAACATTAAGATCTTCTTTGTGCTCAGTGCCAGCTCCACTCAGAGGTCGGTGTCCCGTGTCTGTAGTCGTGGTTCACAACCTATTTCCGGATGGGATGGGGATGATGAACTGCAGGCCTGGATATCGGACTGTGAGTCGAGATGGAAGAGAGTTTGGAAGCTTTATATTTCGGGCCAAATTTGAGTTCTATTTTCCGTAGATGATTGGCTTGGTGAGTGTATCAGTGACTGTTGATGACGAGCCCATACGGGCCCAGTAGGTTCGGTGTCACTAGTCAATGATACATTCAACATAGCATGTAATCTCAAGGAAAAGGAACATCATACAAAAACACAAAATAGTCAATTAATTCATTTTATTTATTTATACATTTTTTTTTTAAAGTTAAAAACTTGCGCTATATGAGTTCTTTTTATTTGATAGCTTCATTAATGTAAATTATTTTTGTAATATTTCAAGTCATTAACATTATTGACGTAGTAAGTTTTTCTGGTTCATATAGTATGTATGATAAACTAGTCTTAATGTTATTTTATTTATAGCATAATAATATTTGAATAGTTAAGATTCTCACAGCAAATTATTAATTTACACTAAAAATCAACAGAAAGGAAAGAAAGAAGCCGAATTCTTTAACTGCTAAACTCAAACGACTGTTGCCTTCTACATACATGCATGTAACAGCCATTCAAAAGTCATATCGTTTGTTGTTTTCTTCTTCTTTTTCTTTTTCTTCTTCTTCTTCTTCTTCTTCTTATTATTATTATTATTATTATTATTATTATTATTATTATTATTATTATTATTATTATTATTATTATTTATGAACTGAAGTTTGTGGTTAGATTCTTAAGATATAAATTAGAACCAGGCACGCACCCAGAAATTTTTGTGCAGGGTATCGAGGGGTTGTAAGGGGTGCAATATTACAAGACACAGACACATTATTCTGCACCCGAGTAAACAATAAATAACTGCCAATAGCGGAAGTCGTGCATCCCAGAAACACTTCTTATATTTTGCTTTTGAAAAGTGAGTATATTTGTGCTATGCTAAAGAGAAAAAAAAATTAAGTTTTTGATAACCTGATAGTTTAATTTCATACTGTAAAAGTTACATGGGTATTGCAGCAATAACAAGAGCCAGAGCAATTTTAACGGAGCAAGTTATGTCATCTCTTGGTACGGGGGAGGGGGGCATGTACCAAGGGACTTAAATTATTGTACCTAGGGACAATCATAAATCTGATGATAATCGATTATTGCTAACTAATTTGTTTGTTAAATTAAACAATGATAAATACAATATAGAAATCATAGTTTTGTTTTCACATTCTCAATAAGATGGGAATTTTTGCATTGTCAAGTAACTTCGTAAATACAAGGAATATAATGTTACATAAAACAAATAATATTGTAGTTTTATCACATTATTTGCTGAAATAGCATGTAATGAGTATGGTACTAGGCATATTGGTATAAAAAAATACAAATTCATAAGTTTCAGAGTTACATGAAATAGCTATCATCATATTCAAAGTAATGTCCCTTGGTACTTGGATCGCCCTATTTATAAATAAAAGTAAATTTAACGAAAGGAGTGCATAATAAATTAAAAATCATCAGAATATAGAAGTAATACATAGGTATCTTAAATATGCTGCGGCATTTACTTCTTACTTCCTGGAGCATTTACTTGTGTATAAAAAATGATTATTTCTTTGTTCGCAAAGGTTTGTGTAATTGAGCCACAATACTATTTATTTGAGTTTCTATTAGACGTAAGAGTAAACTTACTTTCGCTCAGAATTGCACGAGTGAAACAGTAATAAAAATAATGAGTTTTCATAATTAGAGTAGATTTTAAGTATACATTGTTCGGCGTAAGCTCTAAACTGCGATAAACAAAGCCACGTGAAACTAAATCTCGCTGATTTGCTGTTGTCCTACCGACGCTTGTACTCCTCCGCAAAATAGGTCATGTGATTGCATTATTACTTTTACTATGAAGCTTCATATAAAACTGCTATATTATTATAAATGACAAAAATATAATACGGATAATAATACTGCAATCGAGTGTGGCTACTGAAACAATAGAAATGAACACTAAGCATGCGCAGTAATTATGGCGCCAACTCAACTGTGGACGGGTGTTCTGCTTTTGGTCTGAAAGATGACTGGCATGAATCTCAGTTCCGCGAGTGTTGTGATGAAACACCAAGACAAACCTTTACTCACTAAGCAACAATTGTTTACGAGCGAAATTCATTTTTTTTTTTTTTTTAATCTTTCGAGATTCTTTTCTTTCTTTTCTGCTGCTGCTGTAACTATCTGGACAACACGAGACAGTATTGTCAAAATGCTCGTGTATTATTTGCTCCTCCCCGTGGGGAGTGGGAGTGATACATCACTAGCCAATCGTATTTGTGACAAGCGAAAGGATACAAATATTTTGTTTATCGGAGTTTAGAGCTTACGCTGCACATAGTTATTTAGTAGCAACAGAATACAGGAAATATATAATTTTAAGCATTTTTTTGATGTAATACATTTTCACTGAACTGAATATATGATAGTGTCGTGTTGGGATAATGAGTGCGGACTAAGGGTAGGGTTACCATAATTTTTTGATCCAAAATACGGACAAGCCTTACAATAACGATCCATCAAAGATACAGTGCCCAAACACAGAACAAATATTTTAAAATTTCTTATCTAAAAATCACCTTTTTCCAGGTTATCACACAATTGTTTACTGTGAAACTTAAAATACTATTGGAAACTAGCATGTTTTATACTTATTTCATTAACACAGATATAATAAATCATGCCATTAAATTACATATATTAAATCTAATCAAAAGAACCGTGGAATGGAAAAATGAGACACTTTTTAAAAACATAATCTACTTTATTCATAGTAACTAAATTGCAAGTTAGATGATGAAAACACGATTCTTTTCGCCCGAGATTTTAGCTATTTCCGACTCGGAAATTTTCGGACAGCTCCAAAAACTGTCAAATACGGATATTTTCCTATTTTATGGTTTGTACGATACGGACCCAAAAATACAAACAGTCCGTACAAAATATGGACGTATGGCAACCCTAGCTAAGGGGCTTATAAGGAAATATAAAAAAAATATTATAATAAGGTCTTCTAAAATATTTTCCAATTTTCAGAAAATATCCTAGTTACGCCAATGACTTCAAGTTCGGGGAGGATAATTGCCTCCTTTGCCCGTATAAATAACGTTCCTCAGAGAGATGATTCTATGAGATAGATTCAGCGTTCTAAAACAAAAAATAGTCCCATCTACGCCCTTATTCTTCTGAAGTGGTAAATCATATTGTTCGAACATTTATCGTAATTTCACCAAGTGAAACAAAATTTACTTGTCTATTAGAGCATTGGCTTTTAACCCGTCGCGCGGTTCGAGGATCGGTGTTGGTGCGCGAAATTATTTTCGCTTAGTGTTATTAGGAGAATAATGATTTCTTTTTGACCTTTCTAACAAGGGAACCTTCCGAAAATGATAGTTGCAGTGAAAGATGTGGCCTATGCCAATTGAAAGAGCTGTAACAGAGATGAGCATTCCTCAAAAATTAGCTGCCTATAGCAATAGGTTCAAGAAATATAAGGGGTGGAAGTTCGGGAAACAGCAAGGTTGGACAAGGGGGAAAAGTGCAAATTCCGCAAAAAAAGGGGGACACGGCAAAATACAATGCTGACAAGTGATGTATAGAAAGAGACTTGCCACAATAGGGGACAAATGAAGGCCACCAGTGGAGTTACAGTTGGAGTTGCAGTGTTGCCAACTGCAATGAAAAGTACATGTTTTGCAAAGATCACTATATGTACTGAGTCCAATATTCAGTGTCATGTAGAACATAAGGTATGACGTGTATAATCAGTGGTACAATCTAACAAAAGAGAATAGAAAAAACAGAAGTACGAAAAATACGGAAAAGACGAAGTTGGCTATAATGCGCCACATTTGAATTTGATCACGAGCTGTGCATATTAGAATGAACAAAACAAGAAGCACTAACTATGCAGGAAACCGACGTACCTAGAGTCGAAAAGAAAAACAAGTTCCAAAGTTGGCAGCACTGGCCATGAAAATCCAGACAATTCTAATATAGTTAGGCCACTCGCTTCTCAAAAAGAAAATTCCGGCAAGAGGCATTAGCCTTCGCATCATTTGTACATGCTCGTCCACATTGTACGTGCAATTGTTCTATGAAACAATGGTCCAAACAGAAGATACATTTGCAGTGAGCACAGCGGAATACTGCCAATACGTCATACATGGTACAATGATCGCCTGTGAATGTCTCGAAACAGTACTCTAGAGGTGAAGGAACCTTTGGTGGTCTTTCTATCACATATCCACACCAGTAGAAAGCAAACATAATCAAAGGCTTGATCTGCTGTGTGTTGCTGTCTGCAGTGCTATCACCGCCTATATGATGTATCCAGAGTGTCCCACCTAACTCTGCGACTGAAATAGTTTCAAAGCGAAACAAAATGTGACACATCCAGTTGTGCAGGAATGTACCCATGTCAGCGGGCGAGAAACTTCTGTGAGACGCAAGTGTCCCCAAGTCCCCCATCATAGGGTCCCAGGGGCCAACTTCAAACTTTCAAATAGCACCATCGAGTTATATTTCTTTCGATAAATCATGGAATATGCAACAATGCATATCAGAAATATTTACTATATGGGATTTCAAAATGGCCGCCAAAAATATCTGCTCGGTGACAAGAACAACGTGCATTTTTGGCGGCCATTTTGAAACCCATGCTTCATATGGCAAATGTTTCTTATAGGCGGTGTTGTATCTATCCAGAGAAATATCATCCGCCCCCTGTTCCCATTTGAAATGTTGCGGTTGACCCCTCGAGATTTATGATGGGGACCCTGGGTACTTGCTTTTTACAAAGTTTTCTTGGCCCTCGACATGAGTACATTTCTGTGCAATTGGATTTGCAACAACTCTTTTCGCTTCGCAGCAATTTGAGATCACAATGTTCGATGCCATGTTAAGACACAACATATATTTGTGGCGGCCACTTTGAAAAACATGCTTCATATAGCAAATGTTTCCTATGTGTTGTTGCACATTCCATGATCTATGGAGAGATCGGTCCCTGTTGCCATTTGAAAGTTTGAAGTTGGCTCCTGGGGCCCTATGATGGGGATCCTAGGGGCACTTGCTTCTCACAGACTTTTATCATCCCCTGACATTGGTATATTCCTGCACAACTGGATTCGTCACATTTTTGTTCGTTTCTCAAATCTTTCAGGTCACAAAGTTTGGTGGGACACCCTGTATATTCCCACATACGACCCAACCATGACATAATGTTTACTTCTATTATAGGTTGTTGGCTCAACCCAACCATTTCATGTTCCCCGACTTGGCATTGCCTCAATCACTTTAGCATTGATGCATTCCGAGTGATGCCTGTTGCCGGAATTTTCTTTTTGTGAAGCGAGTGGCCTAACTATATTAGACTTGTCTGGATGTTCATGGCTAGTGCTGACAACTTTGGAACTCGTTTTTCTTTTCGACTCTAGGTACGTCGGTTTCCTGCATAGTCGGTGCTTCTTGTTTTGTTCATTCTAATATGCACAGCTCGTGATCAAATGTGGCGCATTATGGCCAACTTAGTCTTTTCCGTATTTTTCGTACTTCTGTTTTTTCTATTTTCTTTTGTTAGATTGTACCACTCATTATACACGCCATATCTTATGTTCTACATGACACTGAATATTGCACTCAATTCATATAGTGATCTTTGCAAAACATGTACTTTTCATTGCAGTTCCCTTGTCCAACCTTGCTGTTTCCCGAACTTCCACCCCGTATATTTCTTGAACCTATTGCTATGGGCAGCTAATTTTTTGGGAATGCTCATCTCTGTTACAGCTCTTTCAATTGGCATAGGCCATATCTTTCACTGCAACTATCATTTTCGGAAGATTCCCTTGTAAGATATAGCTCCGTCTTTTCCGGTCCCTGAGTATTAAAAGGTACTTTACTAGAGTAGCTAAAATCTATAGATAAAAGCACGTCTCATTACATCGGAAAACAGACTTTAATACTGGAATTGGAAATATATATATATATATAGGCTACTTCATATCTGTTATCAGGAATTTAGGAGTGTGTTGATTAGTTCTTAAGGCTTAGGAAAAATCAGTTGTGATTTGCTGCTTCTACTTGTTTGATGAAGATGGTACATTGTTAGAAGCTACGAAGTCTGGATCACAAATTAAGTTCAAAACAGATTATTCAAGATGTATGTTTTATTTTGAGAAAAATATCACGTCACTGCAGTTAGATATATTTTTTCTACCATCTTCTGTGAAGAATCCCTCTGTTGTACCTAAAGGTTCCCTCTGACATTGAAGGCCGCATAATTCTTTGAGTTCCACGTGGACCTTTAAATGTTGCTTGGCGAGAAACTTCTTCATGTTTAAAAGTTATGCCTTCAGTCTTTCTGTGAAGGATTTTGGCACGGGTGGTCCTAAAAAATGTGTTGATGTACCATTTGTCCCTTGCACTGTCTTTAGTATCTTTAATATACGAATAAAAGGCTTGCTTAGCACTTTTCTTCATGTAGGCAGCAAAAGCACTAGATTCCGCTTTCGTCTTCAAACAATGCAGCTTGTGTCTCTGTTTCACATACATGAGTATGGATGGTGATGTGTAATTAGCCACCAGCTCACGTAATTCATCAAGTTCTACTATCTTTTCGGCCAAATCCGCCTCGTAGTAAGAGTATTTTCTATCGAACTCTTCTCGTGACTTGTTCTGAATTTTTCGAGCCTTATCTAACCTTTGCAGTGATTGTGCCTTGTCACTAGCAACAACTTTCAGTGAATTTACTTCAGAAAAATACCGGCTCAAATCCCCTTTGATTGCTGCAGACAGCTCTGTCTTTTCCTCTAGTTCCGACTTCAAGCTCTTATTGAGGATTAATAAATAGTTGAAATCGCCCTCGACAATTGTCGCTCGCAGGATCTCTTTGTCTTTAAGATCTGTCAGTAATTGGCGGTTACTAGCACGCAGTTTGCTCAATTCAAGTTTGTATCTTTGTGCAGAAAAATGCCATTTTTTTATGATTACATCCATACGTGCCAATAACTGCTCTCCAGAGACATTCTTACGGGAACACATGATGTTGTTGTACCATTCCGTAACTTCAGCTACACATGTTTTAACTTCGCGCGTTCGTTCTTTCATATTGTCACATTCATATTCTAACGTTTTCACTCTCTTGTTAGAGGTCTGTACGTATTCCTTTAATGTGTTGTACAGTTTGTCGAGAAAGATAGGCACCATGCAGACCTTTTGAGCAAGCTTTAACGATGCTTTTTGAACTCCAGTGCCAGATGAAAATAACGAGTCGTCCATCGACTTCCTACTCAGCATGCTACCATCTTGGGATAAAGGAGATTCAAAAGATATGTTACTCACAACACCATATGACCTATTACTTGATGTTAATTCCTGTTCATAGAGAATACCAAATTTGTCTAACTGTGCTTCAAAAACTTCGTTTTCTGCGCGCAATAATCTGTTCCCATTTTTAAGTAGCTTTACAGCATTTTTCAACTCAAAGTCGGACATATCGTCTGGACATTGTGCTACAAATCCTTGATAGAATATGTCCGATGGATATATCCTACGATCTCTAATAAAAGGTCTATTTTGTTTGTGAGAACTTGAGGTAAAGAATAAAGAGGAAGTTGTACTTTTCCATGACCCTGTTTCCGTAGCCCTGCGAAATAGTTCAGTCATATTGAGGTATCTGCGGCAAAGAAGATAGAAACACAACACAACAGAGCGTTCAGCGACAGAGAGGAAATAAATAAAGTTCGTTTTCAGTGTTCAATTACTAGTAACAGTTCTTTCTTTATGTTTTCCTATAAGTAATTCTCTTGCTATAGAAACCAAAGTTTCCTAACAATTACCTTTGACATTTTGCGAGACGTTTTGTATCAAAGTATATGCATTGTCCTAATTTTTTATTTATAAGTGAGACCTTGTGAAATTATTGTTAGTCATCACATACCTAATATCTTGCTCATACACAGCAAGAGAGTATTTGTATAAATCATTTATATAACTGCATATGCTACTCCATTGTTTTCTACGTGTATCTACTTGAGAGTGTAAGCAAAAATTACAACAGGAAAATAATTAATAATTTCCGAAACTCAATGAAATAATTTTACTACAAGATTTCTTAGAGTTTATAAATATATATTACAAGTGGTTCCTATTTCCTCAAGCGCAACCCTAGAATTTACCATCCTTCCCCACAAATTTACCTTTCTTCCTCGAATTTACCATTCTGACCTCATATTTACCTTTATTTATCAAATTAACCATTCTTCCCTCATATTTATCTTTCTTCCTCAAATTTACCATTTTTCCTCGAACTTTACCTTCCTCAAAGTTATCATTCTTCCCACCAAATATACTTTCTCCCTCAAATTTACCATTCTTCCTGTCAAATTTACCTATCTCCATCAAATTTACACTTCCTCCTTCATATTTACCTTTCTTCCTCTGATATACCATTCTTGCCTCTAAGTTACCTTTCTTCCTCAAATTTATCATTTTTTCTTCCAGATTTACCTTTCATCATCAAATTTACTATTCTGCTCCAAATGTACTTTCTCCCTCAAATTTACTATTCTGCCCCCAAATATGTCTATCTTCCTCAAATTTATATTTCTTCTTCAAATTTACCATTCTTTCTCCCAGATTTACCTTTCTTTATCCAATTAACCATTCTTCCCCTCAAATTTATCTTTCTTCCTCCGGTATACCATTCTTACCTATAAGTTACCTTTCTTCCTCAAATTTACCATTTTTTCTCCCAGATTTACCTTTCCCCATCACATTTACCATTCTGCCACCAAAATATACTTTCTCCCTCAAATTTACTATTCTGCCCCCAAATGTACTTTCTCTCTCAAATTTACCATTTTTCCCTCAATTTTATCGTTTTCCATCAAATTTACCTTTCTCCCCCAAATTTACCATTCTTCCCCATATTTACCTTTCTTTATCAAATTAACCATTCTTCCCCTCAAATTTATCTTTCTTCCTCAATTTTACCATTCTTGCCTCCAACATTACCCTCCTCCAATTGACCATTCTTGCTCCAAGTGCGCTTTCTCCCTCAAATTTACCATTCTTTCCGTCAAATTTACTTTTCTCCATCAAATTTACCATTCTTCCCTCATATTTACCTTTCTTCTTCAAATTAACCATTCTTCCTCTCAAATGTATCTTTCTTCCTTTGATATACCATTCTTGCCTCTAAGTTACCTTTCTTCCTCAAATTTACCATTCTCTCTCCTAGATTTACCTATCTCAATCAAATTTACCATTCTTCCTCCATATTTACCTTTCTTCTTTAAATCAACAATTCTTCCCCTCAAATTTATCTTTCTTCCTTGCCTCTAAGTTACCTTTCTTCCTGAAATTTGCCATTCTTTCTCCCACATTTACCTTTCTCCATCAAATTTACCATTCTGCCAACCAAGTGTAGTTTCTCCCTCAAATTTACCATTCTTCCAGTCAAATTTACCTTTCTCCCTCAAATTTACTATTCTTCCCCATATTTACCTTTCTCTATCAAATAACCGTTCTTCCTCTCAAATTTATCTTTCTTCCTCAACTTTACCATTCTTGTCTCCAAATTTACCTTCCTCAAATTTATCATTCTTCCCTCATATTTACCTTTCTTCTTCAAATTTACCATTCTTTCCGTCAAATTTACCTTTCTCCATCAAACTTACCATTCTTCCCTCATATTTATCTTTCTTCTTCAAATCAACAATTTTTTCCCTCAAATTTATCTTTCTTCCTCAACTTTACCATTCTTGTCTCCAACTTGATCTTCCTCAAATTTACCATTCTTCCCTCATATTTACCTTTCTTCTTCAAATTTCCTATTGTGCTCCCAAAGATACCTTACTTCCTCAAATTTACTATTCTTGCCTCCAAGTTTACCTTTCTGTCTCAAATTTACCATTCTTTTCCCCAGATTAAGCTTTCTCCACGGCTGCGGCATCAAACACAAAATATTTGGCATTCGAGGAGGAAGGTGTAACGAACCACAGCACAACAATTCATTGATTCTAGAAATTTCGTGCAGATTGAAAAAATGTCGAAGAGCAACCAAGGGCTTGCAGGTACAGAGGACAGATTCTGCTGTCATACTACACGCCATTGAGGAATATCCATCCACCGTCACACGACAATTGTTATACTAACGACTCTAAGTTGTCATGTCCCTGTTCATTGGACTGCATCACCTTCACGAACTCCAGAAAGTCATCATAAATCCCGCATTGTTCGATATGAATTACCTCCAGATCAAACCTAGAGGGCAGTGAAAGTGTGCCGAAACTGCTGCAAAATCAGTCTGATGTGCGTTTCTTGGTGCACAGACAACTATTTACAAGCGAATGTTATTTCTTTTCGATCTTTTGCAATTTTATATTGTTAAAATGATAATTAAATGCAACTCAAAGAAATCTAAGATTAGTTCTGCCACACTATTCAGCGGGGTTGTCAATAATTCATTTGTCTGCGTTGAGGTAGAGACCTGTACGGGCCGCATTTTTCGGACCAAGTCCAATCCAGCCTAAATGTACCTAGGCCCGGCCTAGCTCGGGCCCGAAAAGGTTTGTAGATTTTCGGTCCGAGCCCGGCCCGGCCCGGCCCGATAAGTTTTTTTTAATTCTTGGCCCAAGCCCGGCCTGGGCCCGATAAATTTTTAAAAGTTTCATTTTGTAACATTTTTCACGGGCACACTTCTTCAACGTTTGCCTTTATTCTAATTATCGTTTAGCGAAAGTCAATAATTATTAAAGAATTGCAATTAATCGGCCTCAGCCCGGCCTGACCTAAAGAGAAATCAGTGTCGGCCCGCCCAAGCTCGGCCCGGCCCAAAGAAATAACAGAGTCAGCCCGCCCAAGCCCGGCCCGTGCAGGTCTCTACGTTGAGGTAGTGTGATCTGCCAGTGAACAAATGTTTCAAATGTCTACAATAGATTCACGTGTGATGTGAGACAACAACAAACGATGCCTAGTATTTCTATCGTAACGGATTGTTTTCTGAAGATTCTGAAGGAGAAGAATAGATAAAGAATGTGGTATGTTTAGTATGGCTCACATTGGATGTGTAAGTTCGGTCAAGAAGTTTTCATTTATGACGTTTTCAGTGTGAAGTGTTCAATCTCCTGAATGGCCTTCGCAAGGATTTTTGGTAAAGATTACAAAACTTCGTAGCTAATTAATTTGAATTCGTTGACTTGATTTTTTTTTTCGTTTTAAGTTTATAGCTTATTCAGTATCGAAATTTTAAATCTTTGAACCAATTTGTATCAGTTCTTTTATTTATGTACGCGTATTTTCTTTTTACTCTTTATTCTCTACATTTAAATTGAGTCTAAAGATTTTCTTTTAAAATGTAGAAAATGTTCATTTTCGGTCCAAATAAAGATGTAAATCCCTAGTTAATTCAATTTACTTAAGTTAAGGTTCATTTTATCATTTACACTTTGAGCTAATTTTTATCTAATGAACATGAAGTGTGCCTTTAAAAATTGTAGAATCATGTCCTCTATTTTGATCTAAATAAAAAGGATAAGAAGTAAATTTATTATTTAAATTGTTGTTTCATTTTAATAATTTATTGTATCAAATTTGTCCATATGTGCAATGAGTGTTGCTGAAGGTATAAATAGTGTTTTCAAAATTTAAACTTGGTAATTCAAGTTTAAAGATTATAGATAAAGATTCGGGATTATACGTGTTATAATACAGGGTGTCTACTAAAATTCCAAAATGAAATTTCGTGACCTTTTCTTTACCAAATTATAACATTTCCTAATGTTTTCAAGCGCGAATTTGAGTGCGAATTAGGCCGAATTTTCATCCATGCGATAGAAACGTAGTTTGTATATGATTTGGTAGCGTCTAAAGCCGACCTTAGACATTTTTGGTGGTGAATTTTGACGTTTTATAGAACAAAATTTTCCAATCTCTGCTTACATTTGTACAGTTAAAAAAATCGTGATCCAAAAGCTAAATTTCGTGACTTTTTCGTGACTTTCATGACCGTTTTCTGATTTCGTGACTTTTTCGTGACATTCGTTCTTTCGTGACCGATAGACACCCTGTAATACTACATTACACAGTGAAAAATGTATGTGATGTACGTAAAAACGTAGGTTACGTGCGTAAATCCTGTAATGTTTGGACTTAAAATATAACATCATGCAGCAAACGTATATTTTATAATACTGTCCGTAAAAGAGTTCCATCTATACGTACTTTCCGTATGACTGTATATAAGGGGTAAGGATCTCACAGATGGGCGTATATAACATATAGTTGACGTATACAACATACATATACGTATGTAATATACAGAAGACTGTTAAATGTCAGAGATCCTGCAGCTGCATAATGTAGTATCTAAGCGGGAAAAATCCAGTACGTGTGAAGCATGTGGATAATGTATGCTCTGTACAGATTACTGCAGTAAACATATGGATTCCGTAAATTTTTACAATATACCACTGTCCGGACAGATTTTTCTCAGTGTATGAAACCCAATATCCTAATACGGGAAAAAAAGAACTATTTTTGTACCAGAAGTAAGGTTTGACGAACAAAGTTCCAAAACATCATTACCACAGTTCCGAAGTATGGTATCTGCTATGAACCGCTTTCAAACTTTTTTTTAGTCCAATTTTTAGCATTTAGCCATACTTTTTATTTTTTATAGTTTTTTAAAAATTGTTTCTAAGTTATTCAATATATATTTTTAAAAAATAAGAGGGAACTTTTCTGTAATGAATCTTAAAACCGTTACCAAATGTTTTGTGAATTTGGATACAGCTCTATTGAATTCATAGAATTACAATGATGTTATTTTTAGAAATACCATTAATTAATTATGTTATTGCTATACAATGGACAGAAGGAAATAAAAATTGCATTTATTTAGTTGTTACAAAAGATCCGGTACTGATGTGAATTTTAAAACCAATCTCTTCTGAGCCTTTCCTTGCTATACAAAAAAAAAAAAAAAAAAAAAAAAGTTATCGGATACGATTGAAGGTGGCACGTGTTTGTAATGTACGCAGGAGCCTCAATGGATAACCTGTGGTCGTGTTCGACATCAGATGAGCCTCTCTCCTGCGACCTCAGAATCGTGTCACCTGTCCATCCAACAGGAAACGAACGCTGTTAACTAACAGGTGGCGCCACTAAGCTACTTCCGTTTCCTGATCAGATTGGAGTGATTGGGGAGAAAGAGAATTATTTTTTTTTTCTTTTTCGATTGTTTTCTTTGCAACTGTGTTTGACAGGCAATAATCATCACAATTTTCGAGATCTATAGTTCCGCTTCGGTGAGTATACACATTGGACACCACGTGACGTCAATACCCAGTGCAACTGCCCCTTATGTCACCTATTGTCACGGTTTGTAATATCACCGGAACGGAATCGAAATATTGGAGTTGATGTAAAGAATTTGCCAAGTCACTAATTTATTTCACTAGTCATAGTCACTTCACTTATCAATTCAGTGGCAATCATTCTATCAGAAAAAAAAAACCGTTCAGGGGGCACACTTAGTATTCCGGGGGCACTGCTGGTACTATTCTATTTATTCTTATATTATAGACATATTATTTTGATCTCCTGCAGGGGGTACTTTCAGAGTTGCGGAGGCAGATCCCCCAAATTCATGTCTGGAATAAACACTGTTCAGTAGTTTCTCCGAAGGAAATTATAAATATAGATCCTATCTGCCAAACCTACTCTTTGTATAAAAGCTGATAATAAAAATTAAGCATATTCTCAAGTATAATCAAGTTAAAAGTCTTACTTGGCATGCATGACCAAAAGGGGGAACAGGGGGCTGGGCCCTTCCTGGCTCACAAAATGTACATGCGTAATATAGCAAACCACGTATATCAAATACCAGACATACCAGAAGTAATATAGCAACCATGGAGATGAACCCCACTAGAAAATTTTCTTCGGGCGCCCCTGTTGGCGTGTTATTGTTTGTTTGGTTAGTTGAGAGTTCAGTGTCCTTTTCAACACACGGGCTATATGAGACACGGATGTATGGTTGGTATTGGAACCACCTTAGTACGTTCAAATTTGAAGGTTTTTCTATCAGGAATCGAATGCGTGACCCCATGCACCAAAGACGCGCGGTAGCAATAGGCCAGCGGAGAGGGTTGAGTAGTATTAGGTAGTTGTTCTGCGTAAAGAAAGGCAATTTCTAGCCCATTTTCCCACCAGAGCTAGAATAAGCCATTAGACCAGTTAAGTCAAAAGTGTAAAGTGCTGAATTTCTGTTTCGTCAGATTTAAGAGTAAGTGAAAAACTGATGATCAATGGCGTATTTATAGGGGGCTTCCGGAATTAAGCTCCCCGAAATTTTAGTTACTATTTTAAAGTAAATGAGATATCTTGCAGAATTTTCACATTTACAGGAATAAAGTTAGCAAAGCCTCTCGAAACAAAATCTTAAATATGCCACTGTTGATGATTAAGAATCTAGAGTCAAGGAATAAGTTGGGAAATAGGATTATGGGTGTCATATGTGTAAAACTAAGCAATAATGTTTACATCGTTAACACATAAACTCACTTGTACACATAAAATAATAATCGTTTGCGTTATTTTGATACATCGATCGTTATAGATATCGAGTCATAAAGATGGGCATTCCAATATTTCGAAATATCAATTAATTTTAGATATTTCGTCGGTATCGATTTTTGATATTCATATTCCAATAAGCTACAGTCAGGGATATAATAGAAGGTACCGGTATACGGAGGTATACACAACACACCTTTTTTTTTTTTTTTTTTGATAATTCAGTTTATGCTCATTTTAAATCAAAGATGTAATGGATGGTATGAGGTATACCTTAGTCTAGTGGTTACATCATTGGACTTACCGGTTCTCGTGGTTCTAGGTTTGATTCTCGGCCGGTGTTTCCCAATTTTCGGCGTCAACCCAGCGTTGTGAGGCAAACTGGGAATCACATGAATGAAAGACATGACGGCTGCTAGGTCTAGAAAGCCAATGACAGCCTGTTAGAGACCGAGCCAATGACAGCCTGTTAGAGAACATAGTTCAGCCACTCCCCAACAGATGGCGTTCGAACGGCTCAGGCCCATAAAAGGCTGTTAAGCCAAGTGTTCCTTTTTTTTTAATGGAAGGTATACGCAGGGGTAAAAGCGGATCTGAAAAAGTAAGAAGATGCATGACGTCACACCGCCCCCGTGCCTATCGTTCCCCATTGTAATTTTTAGGGAGTGGAGCACACCATAGATATTTTTTGGAAGTGGGGGAACGATTTCCACCCAGTGGGTACACGAGCTCCTATTTCTAATGTAAGTCTGTCTAACACTCATACTTAAAAAAAAAAAAAAAAAAAAAAAAAAAACACCTACTGGTCAAAACATTGAAAATAAGTTGATTACAAGAGGTTTTAGGGAATACTGAGTGAATTTAATATATCGAAGCTCTTGCACAAAGATTCTCATAAAACGACAAATGATTTTATGAAAAAATATATAGAAAATAAAGTGACGCTGCTCAGCCCAATAGTAGGAGGAAATAGAACTACTAACATGCAACCACAAAGAACAGCAACTACAAAGAACAGAGTACTCTCATCAAGTCCTTACAAAAAAATTTTGAAGAATAACGGCAAAGGCAATCAAGAGTATCCGAACGTGGAAAGACCTAATCTTTCTGAACCGTCAGCTAGGTCTGCATGTGCTTCAGGAAACTCTGACACCAAAAAGTGTATTCGAAAAGTAGATACATCCAAATCACGATGCTCCGAGCTACATATTCGTAGTGTTTCAAATGTGGATTTTGCAGAGATGTTCACCCTCGCGAGGGGGCCCTCTCGAGGACCTCCTCGCCCTGAAATTCCCTCGTCCACAATTACGTGAGGGTGAGGACAAGCTTCGACAGCAAGGGCGAGGAGAAATTCCCAACACGGGGGCGAGGGTGAGGACAAGTCTTCAGCATGAGGGCGAGGGTGAGGACAAGTCTTCAGCATGAGGGCGAGGGTTAACGAGGGCGAGGACCAACTGTGATTATAATTACAAAATATCTTCTGGTTTGAAATGCTCTGTAGTCAGGCAAGAACAATCATAGTTGGCAGGGGTTACTGCGAGAAGATTGCTGACCGATTTGAAACTCCTTCCGTTCCTTATTTTAACTGGATGCTTGATTAAAGTGCGTCTCTCCACCTTTTACTATTAGGGGTGTTTATTTACAATGAGCCCCTCGTTTCTCACTACGTCAGAATTTCATATATCCTCAATTATTATAATTAAGAATTTATCGAGAAAACGTTCTTCAATAATGATATCCCGCAAAAAAGTGTGTAATGTATAACCATGCACATTTATTATGGAAATAACTGTAAGCAAATCGCAAAATACTACAGAATCTTTGGAACAAAAAGTTACGGGATTTTCAAATGCAGGTGGTTTTTCTTCCAAGTAACCGTTTTTGTATCACGCATACCGAATAAGATTTGCAAATCTGGGAAAAGAAAACTGATTATGAATCAGTGATTGGATCTTTATTATATTATTACGAGATGTAAATTTATGTTATAGTTGTAGAGAAGAACAATGTCAGAAAAATGTCTCAAGAAGTTTTTCCAGGCCTAAAGAAGAACAAATCAAGAAGCTGAATCCTACCTGTTGTTCCTGCAGGAAGGGTTTCTATTTTGAGGTACTCTTTTGTTCTTAAAATAGGTTCAAAAGTTGATGAATTGTGATCACCACCAATCAAACAACAAAGTGGACTTTGATTAGACACTGGGAGAGAAATCCCACCATTATCTTACAAGACTTGTTAATTTTCCCTAATTTGATGCTTTCAAAGGACATTTTCAGATTTAAACAGGTTGTTTTGGACTATAGTGATAGGCGAAAGGACACTTTAATAAAGCACCCCGGATAGTGAGAGATGAGGGACTCACTATAAGTAAGCTCCCCTAATAGTAAAAGGTGGAGAGACGCACTTTAATCAAGCATCTCTTTAAAATAAGAATAGGAAGGAGTTTCAAATCGGTCAGCAATCTTCTCGCAGTAACCCCTGCCAACTATGATTGTTCTTGCCTCACTACAGAGCATTTCAAACCAGAAGACATTTTGTAATTTTAATCACTATACTGGATCCACCATTTTGAATTTTGTAATTTTGACGTCAGATTCTGCATCAGTTGTTCTAAAACTACCCTGGCAGTATGTTTCTTTTACATTAAATGACTGTTTTCTGTCTATGCTTGGAGACCACCGCTACCGTTCAAAGGGTGGTTTCTACCCTTAAACCCGCGCCATTGCCGAAACAAAAAAAATATGTATTGATTATTTTTCGATGTTCTACAAGTATGCAAAATTTCATTCAAATCGGTAACACTTCTGTAAGTTCCTTGAGAGACCCCTATGTCACCTCAGGATAAAAAAAAAAAAAAAAAAAATATGCGTGGAAGTTTGAGTTAAGCAACAATGTCAAGTTGTAACCTGGGTTGAGGACTCAGTTCAGGTCCATGTGAGAAGGGCTTTACTGGTTAGTTCTACTAACAGAGGTATAATAGTTCCGAATATCTGGAACTGGAGCAGGAACTGTTAAGTCAACGAGGAACATGCTTTAGTTAGAAACAACTGTTAAGCTCCGCACGGGTGTACCATGTCAAAAACCACAACAATAAAAGGTGAAGTTGACGCACGTATGTGCTCTTTCATGTAGCATTTTGCGTGATTACGGAGATTTAGTAAACCATGATTCGGTATTCTCTTAATTAATGAGTCAATCTGACAAGAGGGAGGAGTGGGAGCCACAGAAAAGACAAGTTGTTAGTGAAATTAAATCCATACTGAAGTACACACACACACACATAATATGCCATACATACATATGGCTAAAGCATTTTTTCTAACTTCTTTTTATTTGTTCTCGAGTACTGCATTTAAATGGTGTGCTGTATGAGTCAAACTCGCTGAAGTAGAAAAAAAGATAAAAAAGAAACAATAAAACTCCTTTGCACCTGTGCTATTTAAATCTATGAAAATGGTTAGGTAATTTATGTGACATTTTGCAGCTGCACAAGGAAGAAGCTTTTCCCATAATCAGGCATAGTAGGGACTTCTTAAAAGTTATTTTACACGGAAAACTGGGGAACTTTACACAATTCATGATGTAGAGAAATAACAGAAACTATATCTGGCTACATTGCGTATATTTACTATTTTAGAATGATTAACAGAAACTTTTCGGGATGGATCTAATGGGGCGTTTACACTTGGTCGATTTAGTCGCTCGACTAAATCGACTCGCTGCATTTGCCACTAAATCGAAGCAACTAGGCCGAATCAGATCGATGGATGTGTTCAATTATTTCAACCACAGAAAATAGAACGTCTTTCAATTCAGTTGCCAGTCGATTAGTCGCCTTCGATCAAGAAGCGATTAAGTTGAAGTCCCGTTTACACGGTTGATTAAGTTGAAAGTGACGTCAATTCAACTGAATCGAACGCAAATCGACTAAGTGTAAACGCCCCGTAAGGAAGATTTTTTATCATCATAAGTATTCTGTCATGAGGTTGCTTGCCATATGTTACGGGTATCAATGTACGATTTTCTGTCAGTATTTTAGTTTTGATGTCAGAATTGCCCTCTTTTTATCCTTTGAATGAAAAGAGCGGGTCAAAATGACCCCAACATTCAGCGATGTTAATTTCGTTGTGTATGAATTCATTTTGTGTGGGGAACGCGTCTTTAGACAAGCTCCGAAGACGACGCTAAATCGGAGAGCGCGTCTACAGACGCGCTTAATAAAATGGACTTGTTCGTCTTTGAAAAGTGCATCTAAAGACACATTTTTTTTTTTATTATTATTATTCTTGTCATGTTACTTTTATCTCCCAACCAATCAGAGGCCTTCACAAAGGAGTTTTCGGAGTTTAAAGCGCCTCCTAGAGCAAGATATGGAAAAGTAAATAGCTATATGGTAGGGTTGACAGAAACACTGGCTTTACTAGAGCAAGAAAATGAAGAAGATATGTTGAACCGAATCAAATTTAAGGAAAGCAGTCTTGTACATACTTTAAGTCCCAATCAGCTGAATACCATATATAAAGGTAGGGGAGGCCGAGGTATTCACGAACACTTAAGCTTTGGTTATAAATAAGTCTTTTGTTTTTAAAAATAAAATTAAGGTTACTTGTTTGGAGTTTTTCCCGTTCACTAACGTGCAGAGGAAATTCAAAAGTAACATTTTTCAATAAATCAGTGAGATGTTTTTAAAATAAACCTATGTTCAAGACAGTGGCAGATCCAGGGGTGCGATCGGGGCGAACTCCCCCACCCCCCAGAAGAGGAAACTTTTTTTATTTTATATATATCAACAAAACTCTCCCAGAGTTTGAAACTGTTAAAAGTAGTTCAAAGTAGCAGTATGACAACCCACCGCCCCCACCCCTCAGAAGTCGGTCCTGGATCCGCGTCTGGTTCGAGATTGCCCCAGTGGTCGGGGTAATCCCGGACATACTGTTTACTTTAAACTTTTCTTACGAATGAAGCAAAAAGTATTAAAATACATTAAAATTATACAGTAATTTAGTATTTAAATCTTTAATAAGAGTTATAATTACAAACATAACTCAAGTTAATGAGAAACATGATCAGATATCATCATCTTTGAAACTATTACAAATAAAAGCTAATAGGTAATAGGCTAAACAGAATGCTAAACAGAATATATATCGTCCTCTTCCTGGTAATCCACTCAACTGACTGCCACTAAATTTATGCTATACTTTTCCAGGTCTCTCCGCTAGCATCCAGTAAAATCGTCTGTTTTCTAACAAGTTTCCTTAGGCGCAAACTTGGGTATTCGGCATTACCCCAGTGTTCGCGAAAACCCCGGTTTTCCATATATATATATTATAGCGTAAACTGACTGCCTCTAGAATCTAAAAGAGCTATGGCTAGCCAGATAGGCACATTCAACTGACTGATGTGTGGTCAGTACATCAACTCTCAGCCATAAATTATTTCTGGCCTTCTGGATCTGAGTTCGCTACTTGTTACTTCATGTAATTCTCCAATTGTCCCATGATAATGAAAAAAACATGTTATGAAATCTTTTAGTTTTCTTTCCACGACTGCCTTTGAGACTAAAGGAGACGATGATGTTAATGAACGAAATGGTGAAATGAAAAAAGTGGAAGAATTCGAGAAAACGTGTCTATCAGAAGGCTCACTTGACGCGAGCTGGGATCAAACCAAGGATCCTACGTACCAGAGGCAAATACTTTATCACTGAGCCATTGTGGTCCTCCATGATGACTAGTCAACACCAGAAAATCTTAGTGATTTAATTGAAAGTAGAAGCAAGGAATACATATTACGAATACGAAGACTTGTGAGCTAAGAATTCGGCTAAGGAGCTCAATATATATATATATATATATATTAGGGATGGCCAATTCCGGAATTTTTACTTTCCGGAATCCGGAAAGTAAAATCGGAAAATTCCGGAATTCGGAAAAAATCCGGAATTCAGAAAAATTCCGGAATTCGGAAAAAATCCGGAATTCGGAAAAAATCCGGATTTCGAAAAAAATCCGGAATTCGGAAAAATTCCGGATTTCGGAAAAATTCCGGAATTCGGAAAAATTCCGGATTTCGGAAAAATTCCGGAATTCAGAAAAATCCGGAATTCGGAAAAATTCCGGAATTCGGGAAAATTCCGGATTTCGGAAAAAAATCCGGAATTCGGAAAAATTCCGGATTTCGGAAAAAATCCGGAATTCGGAAAAATTCCGGATTTCGGAAAAATTCCGGATTTCGGAAAAAATCCGGAATTCGGAAAAATTCCGGAATTCGGAAAAATTATTTTTTCTTTTTGTAATCCTAAGAATTTTGTTCAAATGCAAACGAACAAATTTCCTTTTTGTAATCCTAAGAATGTATGATGCAAGTTAAGCTGAAACTTACATCCTAAAGTATACTCTACTCAATCTTCCCATGGTTAATGAGATGTAGTCCAAAAGTACGATGTACTCCTAATATTTAATTTTTGTTTTACTGTGATATTGTCCAGAGGTAAGACATGTATCACACTGAGATAAACAACTTGACATAATGATGTTATCATACGTAGTTTTCCAGAAAATCGTGAGAAACGATTTTTTATGAAGTTAAAATATGCGTCGCTTGTTGCCAGTGTGATGCAATTGATAACTTTTATGCTGGAATAGTCTTATTATTATTATTATTATTATTATTATTATTATTATTATTATTATTATTATTATTATTATTATTATTATTATTATTATTAATCGTTTATGTACTGTAAAAGAAAAATATGAACCGTTAAGTAGTAGATTTTATCTGTTGTTTTTTGATATCTTCTAACAGTAATAACAAATTGCTTGTAAATACGCAATGATTATCAAGGACAATGGCATATTAACCCATTAGTGCCCAGAATTCCCCAGTGGTATTTTGAAAAGTTTCTTTTCGCCTATTTGGTCTTAATAGTACTCTAAAATACAAATTAGAATATTTTTGAAAAATATTTATTTTTTCTTGTTTTTAAGGCCGGCAACTTAAGTTGCCAAATGGCACATACATATTCAAAAAAGGGAAAATTTTGGAAAGTTACAATTTTGAGGGAGAAAATACACTGCGAAAACATAACTATTAAAATCAAGTTAATCCTTCCTTTACAGACCTTCAATCCTTCCTTCTGCAGTCTTTGAAATCAATCCAGTTGAGTCTTTCTCCTCAAAACACATTGTAGCCAAAAACAATGCTAACCTTACGTCAATATATCATACAAAGAAAATGCAATGATGCTATGACGAAACAGACTCCAAAGTAACTTAATGGTTAAAACCTGCAACGTCAAACCATGAATTTCTGCGCTATAACGAAAAATTGCCGTGGCAACTTAAGTTGCCAAGGGGCAGTAATGGGTTAATGTAAGGACTACTCTGCAGACTAGCAATAAACAATAACAGATAAACAATAGTCCCCCCCCCCCAAAAAAAAAGTAACTAACTTGGGCACGTCAGAATGTTCGCGAGAATATAGGGACGCATTGAGACTAGCAAAAAACGTGGTGTTATTATTACTCAAAGGGCCGTACGATGGAGGCTTTAACGTTAATGTTAATGGCACCAATGAGCACTTACTTGCTCTAACGGTTAACCTCATTTTTGAGATGATTCTTAGGAGTGAGCGTGTTGGCATGCAGTTGGAGTACTAACGATTTGCGTCACTATCGAACACTAACGTAGCACTAGCGACGTTTAAAGTCGAAATTGGAGTCTGACATAAGTGGCTTGTCAACTTCACGGACATTATATTTTCCTTGAATGCGAGAATTTTGCACCCTACCACAAAAATAGGAAAAAAATGCGCTCGCAATATATTTGCACTGGGATGTTTGCGCCCTACCCCAAAAAGAAGGGAAAATGCGCCGGCTATATATTTGCACTGGGATGTTAGCGCCCTACAATTCAACTTATTATTGTATTGTGTAAAGTAACTTCCACTCGCTCTTGAATTAGGCTTGCCTCTCATCGTCTCAGTGAGTTACTCCATCCGTTATAATATTCCGAACAAATGAAAAAAATACAATATTATTTCACTAAAGGGCAATCCATACAAATACAATTTTTCATTATACTACAAAATTTACAATAAACGTATAAATGACTGATATATAATTATTTATTAATATAATCAAAGAGTATAATTTAATCTACAAAAGGCTGTTTGGCTCTACCCAGATATCTCTGTTCACAATCCTTGCGAGTTGTTTGGCTTTTCAGGACACAAAATATAGAAAAGAAAATGTAAAGTGAATGTAAAATCAGTTCAGTAATATTATCAAGAAAACTATGTACAGTGTGTTTACTTGCTGGAATTACACTTCAAACACACAATTGCGTTCAGTCGTTCTTTCAGGAAAAATGTTCCGGGGGGCACATTTAGTATTCCGGAGGGGGGTCACTGTTGGTACTATTCTATTTATTATTATATTATAGACGTATTATTTTGGTCTCCTCCGAGGGGGCACTCTGAGAGCTCTGGGGAGGCCAGTGTTCCCCCAAAATCATCTCTGGAAGAAGCAGTGATTGCGTTGATCCGTTGTGTTCTTTTGGCTTATATTGAAGTTTATTCTCCCCTTATATAGCCACAATGAAAATAAATCACAAATGGCATGGTTGTGGGGGGAGGATTGTTTATGCTGTAATGTCAGCCCCTCCGAGGAAATGCGTAAGCTCCAATAGTTTCTTTTATTTCGCAGGGCTCAAACTTCCCGGTGGAGGTACATCGCACGCGCAATTTTCCCTGTTCTTGAGGTAGGGTGCAAATTTCCCAGACGCAAAATTCTCGACAACGTTCGAATGACCTCGGAAGACGATATCTTTATCAATACTTTTTTTATATTCTTTTACTCGAGATTTCTTCATAGCTTCTTATTAAAATACTTACTAATATATCCTCATTTTATTGTCCTAACCAATCAATATGGGTATGTTGTCAGTAAAATATGTAGATTGATCGAGCCTCTGGTGTGTAACCACAGTGTTTCATATCATGCCCCCATTAGAAATCTTGGCTCAACGAACCAATATATGTTGCCAATAAAATAGTTTAGAATGATTGAGCCCCTGGTAAATAACCACAGTATTTCGTGACAGATCCCCCCCCCCCTTCCTATTACCATATTCTAGCTACGTGCCTGACTCAGCTAATTCTCTACATTCTTTACCAAGCACACATTTTCTAAAGCGGAAAATGCTCTCTAAATACCTAAGCTCATTATTTTCAGCAGATACACAAACTGGGTAACATTCTATCTACACGAATGTTATATATGTCGATTACTGGAAACCGCTTCTCGCTATCTATTACCATATTTACTATATAATGATTAACGTTAAAACCGGAAATGGTTGATTTGTACCGCTTCCGGTTTGAATATTACATTCATCAGGGAACTCGATTCTTAACTATTGACTCTGTACATCATGGCCAAAATTGATTGGTAATCCATCAGATAGTTCTTGAGACTGTTTGTTTCACTGGCGGACAGAATGAATATATGGCTATAGAGTTTTGATAAACTAAATTCGTTAATGAGTGATGATGGAACAAATATAAGAAAGGGAACCAAGAGTACCACCGGGAAAATTTTCGAACACAAAATTAGCCATCGAAAACCCACATGTCCTGAGTTAGAATACCATAGATGAAAACTCTACCACTGAGTCATCAATCACCCGCTTATTAGTTTTGTTAACTATGAATGCCTGCTTATGTTAATTATTGAACAATTACATTGTATACTTCGTAAAGTCAAAAATTATAAATTTGTATTTACTGTACATACAGTGAGCGCAGAAAGTGTTCGTACACCTATGCTATTGAAACGAGAATGCCTGCGAAAAAGAAACAGAAAATTTAAGAAGTGTAATAACACACACAATATGAATAATGAAAACTAAGCTTTATGAATATATCAATAAAGAACCACAAAGACAAGTTTAATGGTCAGAAAGTAAATAAATTCCGTAGAAAATGTATAGAGTAGACGCAAAAAGTGATCGTACACCTGACGTACGAATACGAAACAAAGATACCACAACTGGGGTTCACTAGTATTCACCTGAGTATACACCTCTGTATAGCATGACGAGTAACAGAATGAGTTTAGTTGTGAATAGGAGTGAAAAAACTGCACGGTGAGCTGTCGAAATGGGAAGCAACCGAACAGAAACAAATGAGGAGACAAGAAAAGTAATTATTAAAGTGCATAAGAAGGGTAACTCTTTGAGAAAGATAGCAAACCTCAGGGGCAGATCCAGAGGGGGGCGATCGGGGCCATCGCCCCCCCCCCCCACAAGAGGAAACTTTCTTATTTTATATATAAATAAACCAAACCATAACAAGTTTGGAGCTCTTAAAAGTAGCAGTATTACTGCCGACCGCCCCTTCCCCAGAAGTCCGTCCTGGATCCGCCCCTGTGTAGAGTAGCCACAACCGAGTATTTCCGCTGTATGTTTGGAGTCGTTGTCTTGCTGAACAATAAATTGTTTTCAAGAACCATCTTCTGGCACTAGTATGGAGATATTCCTTTAATATGTTAATATAAACTTTGTGGATCATCACTCCATCGATAAGATGGAGACGACCCACTCCTGAGGCACTCATACAACCCCAGACGAGCACGGACCCTCCTCCGTGTCTTACTTTAGGGACGAGATTTTTGAGGATTCATCTCTGTATTCACCTTGCGCCATACCATACGCCAGCCATTGGACTCGATAAAATTAAATTTATTTTCGTCCGAAAATATGGCCCTATTCCAGAAAGAAGCCTGATCCTTTATCTTTATACTCTTTTTCAAACTTTAGTCTCTTTATACGATTTGTCTTGTTCACCCAGAACATTTTCCTGGCTATCCGACCATGATACCCTGCAAATATTCCGCACTGTACTGGCTGATACTTTAACACCGCGTGTTTCCAGATCCGTTGCCAATTGCATAGCACTACTTTTTGGAACCTTTTTTCTTTCCCTAATAATGTAACGTTTAACTTGTTCACTTAACACTCTTGGTCTTTCAGTTCTTTTATTATTATTATTTTTTTTTTTATTATTTTTTTTGGTTTCGCACAGTGATAGAAACATTATACATCGCAATTATTGTTTGTACTGTTGAACAAGGCCTGTCTGCAAGGTTTGCCAGGGGCGGATCCAGGACGGACTTCTGGGGGGGGCGGTCGGCGGTAATACTGCTACTTTTAAGAGCTCCAAACTTGTTATGGATGGGTTTATTTATATATAAAATAAGAGTTTCCTCTTGTGGGGGTGGGGTGATCGCCCCCCTCTGGATCCGCCCCTGACTCTATAATACCTTGAAACAGCTTGGCACACCTCCCCAATCCCCAGACATGAACCCCATAGAACATCTATGATCTGTTCTGGAGACAAGAATCAGAAGGCACAGCTTGTCTACTAAAGAAGGCCTAAGAAAAGCTATTCAAGAAGAATGGGACATAATCAGTCCCGAAGCTACAGAACTACGAACTACTACAGGTGAAATCAATGCCACGAAGACTACAGACAATCATTAACGCACAGGGTAATCCCACAAAATATTAAATAACGTAATATACTTTATAAGCATTAATTCAATCATAAGTGTACGGTGACTTTTTGCGTTTACAAAAAAGGTATTCTCTCTTTCTTCTGAACAAAACAGTGATTGTGTTTGTTTGGCCTTTCTCTTGTATATAGAAATAAAATGTATGAATGTGTAGTCTTAATTCTGGTTATATATATATTTTCCACCTCCCGTTCTCATGCTAGCTGTTTTCAATATAAAGTATGCACGGTGTACGAACACTTTCTGCGCTCACTGTAGGTATGTTGACAATAAGCGAATGTTATTAGAATATTTGTTGAGATTTATTTTCCTTCACTGCCTTTCGTCTGGTTAAAAAGTAGTTTGCAGTGCTTTGGAGCAGCTGCAGGTGGGAACGCGATAATGTTTGAGACATACCGGCGACTTTTTTGTGTGTGAAAATAAGACCTTTCTCATAAAGTAGTAAATAACTGCAGTAGCAATTGCCTACGTAAATGATAAAGACTTATCCAACTACAAGAAATTAATACAGTATATATAGCCTATTCATTATTGTGTTTCTCTTTTAACAGCTACTAGCTAAGGATGGCCAATTCCAGAATTTTTACTTTCCGGAATCCGGAAAGTAAAATCGGAAAAATTCCGGATCTCGGAAAAATTCCGATTTTTTCTAAATTCCGGATTTTTTCCGAATGTCGGAATTTTTCCGAAATCCCGAATTTTTCCGAATTCCGGTTTTTTTCTGAATTCCGGAATTTCTCAAATCCGGAATTTTTCTGAATTCCGGAATTTTTCCGAATTCCGGATTTTTTCCGAATTCCGGAATTTTTCCAAAATCCGGAATTTTTCCGGATTCCGGAATTTTTCCGAATTCCGGAATTTTTCCGAATTCCGGATTTTTTTCCGAATTCCGGAATTTTTCCGAATTCCGGAATTTTTCCGAATTCCGGAATTTTTCTGAATTCCGGAATTTTTCCGAATTCCGGAAAGTAAATTTTCCGATTCCGGAAAACAAAATTTCCGGAATCCGGATTCCGGAAAATTTTGGCCATCCCTAATATATATATATATATATATTTTTAAAAAAAAGAAAAACTTGAGCGTTCCTTTTGTTGTTTTTTTTTTTTAATGTTTTGTACTTGTATCCACATACGGTAAATTTTGATACATATGCTGGCAAGCAAGAGTCCCTCTTGTCTTTGTTTTCATCTCAAATTTGAATATGTAAAATCACACTGTAGAAAAAAAAATGTTCTTGTATATATATTTTAATACAAGAGTGTGTTTGATTGTAAAACTGTTAAAATAAAATAAATATTTTTTCACCGAAATTCAATAAATTTAGGCCAAATGCGCAACTCTAAATGTAAGTTAATTTTAAAAAATGTTCTTACCATTATTCAACAACTAAAGTAAAGTAATTTTATGATGTTAGAAGTCGGAAAACTTAATCTCAAAAATTTTAACGTGAAGACCATAATTAACATTTTTGGTCATTTCTCTTTTCTCAAGGTTTAGGCCTTCTTTCATGTACTGAAGAGAAAATATATGTTTCTTTTTTTTCAATATTTTCTCCTTTATTTGGCGAATATGCAACTTCTCCGCATTATTAGAATTAGATATTCAAAAATTCCTTTTTTCGACCCACCCTAATGTATATATGCATAAACTATAAAAAAAAAATGGGAATCAGGCCTGAAATTTCAAGTCCTGTATATACATATAAGTTAAGCAGAGGCTCACTAATATATTTTAAAAACTGAACATCTAATTTCTTTTCGTAATGCTTTCTATTCGCCAGCGCAGATAGTAAATTTTGTCGCATATGCTACAGAGAAAGAGCCATAAAAGGTGAATAATACTGCATGTAACTCGTTTGCTGAAATCTTTTGAAAGGTTAAATATAGAGCTTCTTCAAAGTAAATTTTTGAACATGACTCTAGAACATTACTTGTTTCTTGTGACTAATTATTAAAAAATGTCATAATATCGAAATCACAAATGGAATATACAAGAGTAGGTCATAAGTCTTGCAATATTCTAGTACACAACATCCCTATATTTATTGCAGCACAATGGAAGTAGGTTAACATTCAGAGTAAAGCCTCTTGTGTTGAACTGTCTGCAGCCACTTTCCTGCCAGTTCCAAGTTCCACATCAATAAAAAGTCTTGTTCTTAGAGGCAAAGATATCAGTCACAGCTGTTTCCATCTCCTGCTGGCTAGTGAAGTATCGTGATTTCAGGAAGTACGCCATGGGCCGAAACAGCAATCCGAAGAAGCAAGGTCAGGACTATATGACGGGTGTAGCATCAGTTCAATGTCATCATCGAGTTCATGTGTTTTTGTCTTGCATGTTTCGAGCCTAGTGTAGTTTTGTGTTATCCCTTTTACAGTAGAGCGTGTTTTCAGTTCACAAATCCAGGATATTTTTGGCGTAGTGCAGCATACATCCGTTCCAACTGTTCGGAATAAAGGTTGGCATTGATGATATGACAGTTAAGAACGAAGTCGAAGTGAATTAATTCCTACTAGTTCTAATACTCACACAGAATAACTTTATGCTCGAAACACTCTTCTTTGACAGCTGGTACTAGAAGCTGACCTATGCTCAAGACCTGTTTTTGCACATTTGCATTTCGGAGAAACACCCACTTTTCGTCGCATGTGACAATTCGTTTCAGGAAACACACATCACGAGGATTTTGCAGCAGTTGTCAGCACATATGCACCAACTTATGCGGAATAATGGGGCAAATTCCTGATGGGTTTTCCCGCGTTCGTGAAGATGACAAACTACATTAGACTGAAACGTGCCGGGTGGGTTTGATAATCGTAGTAGGCTACTGAATGGATTTTCCTCAATGGCGTGTAGTATGACCTCAGAAACTGTTACTCTGAGGCGACTAGTCTTCGACATTTTTAGAACCTGCTTGAAATTTCTGGAACCAACAAGTTGTTGTGCTGTGGTTCACGGGCACTTGCTCCTCTCGCGTGATAAATGTTTCGGGCTGCTGCTGCAGTATTATGACCGAGTTGGAACTCACACAAAAACTTCACTTGTCAAATATTGTTGAGCACCCATTGTCACTGTCACTGACGGAGTGGCAGCCTCTTCACAATCCACTTGCCATACTATCTCTTGGACTAGGTTAATCTTGTAATTACGGTCGATCAAGGCGTGTACGTGCAGCTGCTGTTTCGGGTCTGTAAACATTTATTAATCTGAGAAGTTGTATTTTTCAGTTGTTTCTATTAGACTGTTAAGAACCTGTTTATAGTACTGATTTGACTATAAAGGACATATAATATCAAGTCATTACCAGGGGTGGACTGGCCATAATCAAGCACCGGCCCGATGGCCGCTGCGCCCTCCTTACATCAGTGCCTTTGCGCCCTCCTCGGAAGGGGGCTAAAATCCGTCTTAGCCTCGGGAAAGCGCACAGTTTCCTCTCTGAACACATTTTTTTAAAAAAACAAAGCTACATAATTCGCTAGCCTTTGGCCAGCTAGGGCTCCACCCCAGACCCCGGTATTTGCTCGGCCTGCGGCCTCGCTCTTTCTGTTTTCGGCGTGGGAATGCTATTAATAATATTAGATTTACCCCTAAATATATAGATTTGACTCTAATAACGATCATTTTGGACGATTTTTACATATCACCCTAACCAACCCCACGCTCCGCCCCAAATCCCAGCATTTGCTCGGCCTGCGGCCTCTCTTTTTCTGTTTTTAGCTTTGAGAATGTCATTATAATGATCTTAGGGACCCTGAAATTTATAGATTTGACTCTAATATCGGTCATTTTGGATTATTTTTATATATCAACCCTCCTACCCCCACTGCTCCGCCCCCAGATCCAGTCTTTACTCGGCCTACGGCCTTGCCCTTTCTGTTTTAGGCTTTGGTGGTACCATTAATGATCTAAGCGACTTCGAAATATATTGATTTGACTCTAATCTCGGCCATTTTGGATCATTTTTACATGTCTTTCCCTCCCACTCCCGCCGTTAGAGGCGCTAGTGGCGTTACATAAAAACAAGACTCCGTTCAAGACTTAGAGATGAACATCTGGAATCATTGTTCTTGATGAACTCAGAAAGAGACATTCTGACCAAAATTGACAACAATATTATTGACAAAATGTGTGAAAAAAGCAAGGAGATGCGAAGGCTCCTTCAAGCATAAAGCAGTGACTTTACTTTAATTTTCCAGCTTTGTTTTTGAATTTCTTTTTTCGCTAGGTAGGTATATAATTCTAAATTTACTTTTGTTAATTTGTAGTAAATGTTTCATGTATACTTTTTATTAATGGTTTTAAAAATAGATGAAAAATAAGTTAACATAGCTTTAAAAGGACAGAAGTATGAAAAATAGCATAAGCCCCAAACTCAAATCTTCAGTTATAATTAGGCTATTAACAAATGTAGCCGAAGAATTTAAACAACTGGTGTGATTTTTGTAGTCTCAGTTAAAGTGTGAAGATTTATATAGGCCTAATATACGAGGCGTGTTTTTTAAGTAAGGCCGTTTGAACATAAGTACACAACGAAAGGTAAATGTATTTCAGAAAAGTAAATGTATTTTCAGAAAGTACATACTTGACTCTATTTTTCGACATAGTTGGCAAGTTTGTTCAAACACTTATCATACCTCTCAACCAATTTCAAAATACCCTCTTCATAAAAACATGCAGCCTGCTCCTATAACCAAGAGTTCACTGCCGTTTTCACATCGTTGTCATCATTGTAACGGTTGCCTCTGAGGTGTTGTTTGAGGTGGAGGAACAGGTAGTAATCGCTCGGCGCAATATCAGAACTGTGGAGTGGGTGGTTTAAAACTTCCCAGCCAAAACTGTAAAACAAATCGCAGGTCTGACCTGCAGTGTGAGGTCTTGCATTGTCATGGAGAAGAACAATGCCCTTTGTCAGCATGCCGCGTCGTTTGTTTTGAATCGCTCTGCGTAGCTTTCACAGGGTTTGGCAGTATGCTTCTGCATTGATAGTGGTTCCTCGTTGCATGAAGTCGACCAACAAAACACCATGTCTATCCCAAAACACCGACGCCATGATTTTGCGCTGGGACAGAGTCTGTTTGGCCTTCACCTTTACAGGCGAGTGTGTGTGTCTCCATTTCATGCTCTGTTGTTTCGATTCGGGCGTGATATGCTAAACCCATGTTTCGTCTCCAGTTACGATCTGACTCAAGAAGCCGTCACCTTCGTGATAACGAGTCAAGAACTGCATGGCACACTCAAATCTTTGGTTTTTGTGGTCCTCTTTAGGAGTTTCGGGATCCAACGGAGCACAGTTTCCTAAACTTTAGATGTTCAGAAAAAAATTGTAAAGCACTGATCTCGACACGTCAGGAAATTCGTTTGAGAGACCTGTTATTGTGAAGCGCCTGTTCTCACGAACCCTCGCTTCAACTGAAACCACCAAATCGTCTGTAATTGAAGAAGGACGACCGGAGCGGTCCTCATCATGGACGTTGTCACGGCCTTTTTTGAATTCTCGTACCCACTTACGCACTTTGCTTGCACTCATAACAGTATCACCGTACACTTCGCAAATCTGTCGATGAATTTCTGCAGCAGACAGGTTACTTGCTGACAAAAACCGTATCACTGAGCGAACCTCACACCTGGCGGGCGACTTGATAGTCTTAAACATTGTGAAAGCACAGAACACAACCGTACAGGTCAGCTACAGAGTTGAAACTGAGCACAGTTGTTCTCGAGGCATGCCGGTACACGACACACACGCTAGTTGCGGTATGCGCGCGAACTACTAGTGTCTACAACAAAACGAACCTTACTTAAAAAACACGCCTCGTATTTAGTACTCAAAGTCTCTTTTTTTGTTTATGAAAATATTGAATTTGTATAATTCTATCGTGATTAACTGCAATAGCTACTTAATCTTTTGTTGTTTTTTGTATACTAATTTTCCGGGGGAAGCCCCCGGCACTTCCTTTTATTAGGATGGGGTATTCCATACAAGCGAAAGCCTCAGATGGATGGCGCCCTCCCAGAGTATGTGACCGCGCCCTTTTTACATAGCCAGTCCACCCCTGGTCATTACATAGAAATCACTCTCTATTTAACTTTATCATTCCTTTTCAGCGCAGAGACTATATGTAACGTCGACCTATAATTTAAGGTGGAATACAAAACACAATCATGCGCGCCGCTTACGTGGGTGCTCTGGGGCTCTAGGATCCACACAAATAATCTTGTGGGTGCGATTTTTAGTTTGATAGAAACAAAATAAAATAAATATTTCTCACCTGCCATTGTCAGAAATTAATAAGTAACTAAAACATTGAGTTGAAAATTAAAATTTCTATTCAGCGTCCAGTTGGCCAAAACAAAGCCTGAGAAGGGCATATCTAACTCGAAAGAAAGAGAGAAAGACAGGAATGTGAAAGTGAAATGTATATATATATATATATATATATATATATATATATATATATATATATATATATATATATATATATATATATATATATATATATATATATTCTGATTCGTAGAGATTTTTAGTTTTGCACCGAATTGTCCGGTTCGGATTTTTAATGTCCTTCATCACTTTGCCGTTGAAATCAATTGCTACTTATGAAATGAAGTAAGTTCATTATTAATTCAAAAATAAAGGTATAATTTATTGAAAAATTTAGCTTTCAGTGTGTTCTATAATTAATTATTACTATGCCGTGACGTTAACCATTACTTTTTTTTTTTTAAGTACTCTTCACAGAAGTTACTCGAGAGACCGGTTAGAATTCAATTCGTTTTCGTTTGCAAAACTCAACTCTCAGATGGCAGCACAGTGCTAAAACGGCGATTCGGGAGTCACCTGGTGGATCTTTCTTTTTCATCGTTTTTTCTCCCCCCCCCCCCTTCCCTTTTCACTCATGATGCCTTTCCTACCTACCCACCAACCCTAACATTGCATGACTGACGGAAAAATGTCACCCTGCTAACCGTCGATTTGGGCCCAGTTTCTAATTACAGGTTTCTGTGTTATTGATGAGTTTAGTGAATACTTCACGAGTGCGATGAATAGTTCAGCGGTTGCCTGTCTTCCCAATCAGTTATGCAGGTCGGTTTGGGGGCACGTTGCCGCCAGTCAGACGCTTTTTACGGTTTTCTTTTCTGTCGCACGTTCTTTTTAAAAGGTCCTTAGTATGCGAGCGCGCCTTTTACGAACAGAAAAAGAGGAGCTAGAATAATTGATAACTGAAGTGCCAAATGAAGAAAATATGCAATGATACTCAATGCCAAAGCAGAAATTCCCCTCAACGCACTTCTTTCTATTTAAAGCAGAGTTGATATTTTAAACAAAATTTATTGATATTAAACACTCAACAACCATTATGGGATAGTTTCCTATTTTAACGTAAGTTTGTTCCTAGCATAACGAAATCAGTGTCACGAGGGCTTTCCTTCCCTGTTTTTAAATTTTTATTTACTAGAGTGAATTACCCGCTTCCCTGGGTTAAAAAAAATAAGAAACAATAGTTAATATGTTTAGTTAGTCACTTTTTTCTGTAACTAAAGCGCTCTTAAATCAATAGAAACAAAGAAAATATAATGAAAAATCAGAAAATAATAAGAAATCTATATAAATAAAAAAAATTAAATATTACTGATTTGGATTTAAACAGCATTGGAAGTGTCACTGTTCATCTCCAAAATTATGGATTCGACACTAATATCGGTTATTTTCGATCCTTTTTATATATATCCCCTCTTCCCCTCCCCTACGTATTGTGAAAGTGAACTGATAAAAAGCGTCCCAGGCCCGAAACTCATCGATGTTGAAAATGATGGAGGTCAGTCGTGTGGTTTAAGAGTTATAAGGTTACAAGCATAGTCATTTTCATTATGAAAGGGGTGGAAATGAAACAAGTGGAAAAGCTTTCCATAAGCCGGATAATTTGGATATTATGTATTTGTGATGTTAGGCGGAAAATTTTCCACAACTGCATATTGAGCTATAAAATTGAATTCATGAAGAGAAAAGTTAGACAACAACAAATTATAATTTTCGAATTAGCTTTCAGGAACCGGAAACTTTTTTTAATAATTCAAGTTGGAAAGTAAAAATTTACATAGTGTTTCTTTCTCTCTCTCTCTCTGCGAGCTCCTTCGTAGCTAAGCGGTGACCATACGCGCCTTTAGCACGGGACCTGGGTTCGATTCCCAGTGGAAGCTGATGTGGATCGGATTCCACGTTAATCAGTAGGTCCCGTCTCATATAGCCTCGCTGCTAAAAGGGACGTTAAACTCAAAATCAACTCAACTCTGGGGGGAGCTGTAAAATGCAGGGAACATACATCAAATTTGTAGAGTACAAATATCCCATTCCATTATTTAAAATTTAAATTTATTACCAATGATGAAAATTTTCCGATTCAGAAAAACATACTCCACTTATTCGTACATCGTTGTTTAGCCGTAAAATTTATTGGTAATAAATATTGTCTAAAAAGTTTCGTGAAGGGAAAATCTAACGATTGTTCATTTCTGCAAAAATGTTTCAAAAACTTCAATGCGTTCTTCCCACAGAATTCACCTTTAATCTCACAAAATCATATTTCGTCAGTTCAATACGCGTAAGACGAAGTTTTCTCATAGCTTTACTACTTTTCTGGATTTACATACTTGCAACATATATAAATAATTAGAGATAATACAAAGTGCCTACTGTAAATTTTTGACTACCCAAAATCCGATTTTAAGTAACTCATGAAAACAAATATTGATCATTTTCTGGAAATAAGCATTTATTTATTTATTTATTTATTTATTCAGAAGAGAAAGTAAAATGTAACTAATAAGGAAGATGATTTGTGTAGTTGCTCTTCCAATAAAATACAATGTAATAAAGAAAACATAAAAAAAGCTGCGCTATTAGCGCTGCGTTCTAAAAGCAACAAGTAATTTCATTTTAATTTAAAAAAAATATATATTTCTTTTTTGTTATATATGTAGTTCTTCTATCGAATAGTTATTACTTTTTAAGATATTGATTATACAAAATTCCAATATTGAAATTATAATTTACGGGTGTTAAACACAATACAATCAAACCATTTCCTCTTATTTTCTGTTACAAAAATAACCTTCATAAGGAACTTTTATGTAGTTATTTCATCACATATGCAAGCCTATATGTAAACAAATGGTGTAATTTTCTGTTTTTGAAATAATTGTTAAATTCACAAAGGTTTTTTTCTTTTCGATTTCTTGTTATTTTTAAATAATGAAATGGAATATTTGCTGTCTACGAACTCGATGTATGTTTCCTGCACTTTACACACACACACACACACACACACACACAGAGCGAGAGAGAGAGAGAGAGAGAGAGAGAGAGAGAGAGAGAGAGAAGAAGCACTATGTAAATTTTTACTTTCCAACTTGAAATTAGAAAATTTTCCGGTTCCCAAAAGCTAATTCGAAAATTATAATTTGTTGCTGTCTAACTTTCCTCTTCATGAATTCAATTTTATAGCTCAACGTGCAGTTAAATATAGTGGAAAATTTTCCACCTAACATCACAATACATAATATCCAAAAGTGTCCGGCTTATGAAAAGCTTTTCTATTGTCGTTGTCGGGTCCCGGACGGTGATCAGCCATCATACAATCATGCCTACCGCCTTTCATGCGCCATTGATCTAGTGATCTAGCAGGTCATTGTATAAACCCAATACCAAATAGAACACGCTGGGTATGACATGATGATAGTATGGGATGCGCATTATCCTCCTGGAAGATGGGATCCTGCAAAAGTGTCCAGAGGCGAATAGGATATGTAACTTGTTTTCCCTCATATCAGAATGTCGGGTATGGGCCTTCCATGTCAAGTACAAACACGCGCTGAATTTCTTCACTCACCAGTACATACACGGGTGCAAACTGTACTGAAATGCATTGAAGTGCATTCAACTGAAGCAAATCAAGCAGTGCTTCAGTAAGCAGTTCGTTTTATGCTACGCAGATTAATTTTGTTTCAATTTCTTTTCTCTCGAAAACTTTCAGATGGAGCATGATTTTTTTGTCGCTATGCACGAATTTCCTTATCATGTGAATGGACAGTAAAGGGACCGAGTAAGAAGAATGCGAAAAAGCAGGTCACGTAATGAATTGCGCTTCACTTCAGTATTCCTTGGGGTACTATGCAAAAATGCGTCTTTAAAGGAAGCGAGTGAATCGCGCTTCATCTCCCCAGCTAGCCACCCTACAGTTGGTTCAGTTGCGATGCCAAGTCTACATATTTATCTGTAGGTCTGCAGATTTTTTATAGCGATTCAGAAAATAAGAATTTATGGCATGATCTACGGATTTTTATTATTGACAAATGCATAATTCCAATGGACTCTATGCAACAATGTTATAATTTAGTAATTCGTAGATTTAAAAGAAAATTATGCAACTTACAGATCCAAATATGTAAAATATTATCTTCATTAAGTGTGCTAAAACTTCGACTGCTACAGGATGTTTAAGAATCACCGTACGCCACTGCTGAAACAAAAATAACTCTCATCGCAAAATCTCACCGCCTTCTATCAGTCTTATCACCGAGCGCTATCGGAGACGTTCTCGAAGCAGCTGTCAGAAGCACTGGCGTCTCTGGTATGTAATTTTTTTTTGGGGGGGGGGGACATCAAAGAAAGTTATTTAAATGGTACTACCTAGCCCAACCTGTTTATTAACTTCGATTCCATTTGTTACCTTTCTGCTTACCTTCACAGACCCCCTAAGGTATATCAAGAACTCGATTACAATCGTTTCACAGCCTGAATATATATTCCAAATAAAACAATAATTATTATTTATATGATACTCTGTCGTTAGTAAATAAATTAGAATAAAATATTGAATATTTTGTAATTCAAAATATTGGTGGGACGCGTCCCCCCGCCAGAGACGCCCGTGGTCAGAGGTAATCGTACGAAAATAACGTTCGAACGTGAATTTTTTTCCAGCAAATCGATTGGTTAGTATTGTGTACACACATGATTATCTGCAGTGGCTTCGATTGTACTTGTGGTGAATATGCTGGCAGTTAGGAGATCCTGAACGTTCTTTCAATGCAACCTGGTACATTGCAGAGATACTGGTGGGCATGTTAGCTATGGGGACATCTGCGTTCATCATGTACATCATCGATGGACCACTGATACGTCAAGACCACCCAACTTTCTGTAACCCCAATATATAGCCACGCTCGAAAATTGCACGATAGGCGAGCGTTAGCTGGAGTTGCAGATAAACTGTGATCCATACACACAGTTGTGAAGATATTTCGAAGAATTTCCGGTTTAATACTGAAATATTGCCCCAGTTCATGACATATAGTGCCACCTATGGAAGAAATAACGTATCAACTTCAACAGTCTAGGTGCATCAGTTCTTTGGAGCCAGTCGCTGTGACAAAGCTGAGTCGTGGTGTGTCGCTGCATGACAACGCTACAGTCCACATGTAGGGTTGACATCTTTTAGTAAGCCTAATGTAGGACACACTTATCAAATGTGCGCAACTCATCAGTTCATCAGTGGGCCGCGGTGGCTCAATGGTAGAGCGTTCACCTCTGGTGCACGGGGTCCTTGGTTCGATCCCAGCTCGAGCCAAGTGAATTTTGTGGTGGACAAATATCGTGTGCGTGGGTTTTCTCGGGGTTCTCAAGTTTCCTTCCACTTTTTTCCATTCCATCATTTCATTAATTTCTCATTATCACCGTTTCCTTCAGCCTAACCGTAGGACGTAAAACTTAAAGATTTCATTTCATTTTTCATCAGTTCATCATACGCAAATTTTGTAGGAGAAACAATTTATCAAGAACAATAGAAAGAAATACAAGCGAATATATTCTTGAATGAAAATTTAAATCAGAAACACTCAAAGCAGAAAGCTCGTAGCTTTAGCTTGTTGGTGGTTTGTTGAACGGAAAGTTATGAACCATTCAACTGATTAAAGAATAACATTATTGGCTGTAATTTCAACGCTGCTAACACGACAAAAACTTAGAGATAGAATCGTATTGGTATCTCGATAAAGGTGCACACCACGAGTGGAAATTTACAATTGTCACTAAAGAATACGATTGTCCTATAAGCGTTTTGGATTGTAAGTGTGATTTGGCGTCCCATTATATAATGCGTTCGTCTGAAGTTTAATTCGGGAGATTGAAACTTTTCTTAAAATCGAGGATGTCCGGTCTAATTCGGGATGTCCTGCTTGCGGAGCCCTATCCAGATAGTTTTTATTGCTAAGGTTGTGGTGAAAGACTGTGGCTTTAAAGGAATATCGAAACTGAAAAAAGATCTTCGAGGAAGAAAATTTTCGGACGATAATGAACTGCAAGACGACGTTAAAAGCACAATTTATAGACAAAAGTTCTGGCTATCTTTTCATGCGGATACACATGTTAATCAAAAGATATGAAAAGTGTATTTAAGTCAAGGGAGATTATATTGGAAAGTAAAACCATTGTTTTCTTTCTATCACTTCTCAAAGTTGGTCAAACCGGAAACTTTTGGAGACATCCTCGCACACTCGTCAAAACTATCCGTCAATTTTCAATCAGTGTGCTTTCTACAGACACACTCTGTAGCGCGAAATTCGTTCGGAGGTATTCTTAAAAGCGTTCCCACCAATACACATATAATTACTGAAGTATTTATTCCATTATCATTCATTTCAACTTAAAATTATTTTTACTGATCTATAAGGCTGTCCGCACATTGAGGAAGGAAACGTTGTGCGTCATTTTCGCTCTATTGAAGTTTGTTGAAAATAAGCTTTCCATGGACTTACTCATGGCTCAAGGTATGAGTGAACGTGTGCTTCAAGGTTATTCGCAACGCCAAGCGTCACTTCAAGCAGTGTCGGATATTTACTTTCATTTCTTTGTTGCGCTAAAAAATTTCGCGGAGTATTTCGACCGAGATCTGAATTGCCTATCGTCTGTTGTTTGCATTATACTGTGGATTGTGTTGCTATGGATGTGAAGCTACCGTGCACACTGAATAAGCTAACAAGGAACCCCTTGAGTGCGAGGTCGTAAGTGCAAACTCTAATACGGCTCATTTGAAAATGTAGTGTAAACAATGATGACAGGAAAAATATTAGCTCCTAATGATTCACCATGTGCGTCAGGAGGGCGACAGAAAATACGTGTCCGAGAGGAGCAGAGATCAACCTTCTATGGGATGTATGTATTACATTTCACAAAATGGATATCGCCGACATTCACGAAATGTTCAAAACAAACCATTAACTTGATCCAGGAAAACCGAATGAGAAATCACGCGCCACAATAATCACAAATGTTCGCACCATCAAGATCGAAGGCCAAGCTCCTTGGGAGTTACAAACCGTTCAGGGCATTCATCTAGATATCCACTCTTAAAGAATGCATATAGAATCATATTGGTGTAACAGGTGCCATCACATTCCATCAGTTCTAATCTCCTCGTTATATCAAGATGATTCTATATGCATTCTTTAAGAGTGGATATCTAGCTGAATGCCCCGAACGGTTTGTAACTCCCAAGGAGCTTGGCCTTCGATCTTGATGGTGCTAACATCTGTGATTATTGTGGCCCGTGATTTCTCATTCAGTGTTCATGGTGCAAGTTAATGGTTTGTTTTGAACATTTCGTGACTGTAGGCGATATCCATTTTGTGAAGTGTAATACATATATCCCATAGGAGCTTGATCTCTGCTCCTCTCGGACATGTATTTACTGTCACCCTCCTGACGCACATGATGAGTCATTAAAAACTAACTAACTAACTCTATGGTCTATGGAACCCGCAGGTTCAATGCCGCGTTCACAAAAGCTCTCCACTGACTTCTATCCTTAGCTAACTGCATCCAGTTTCTACTTTGTATTCCAATCTCTGTGAGATCCATCTTAATATTGTCCTCCCATCTGCGCCTAGGTCTTCCTAATGGTCGTTTTCCGATTGATCTTCCAGTCAAGACTTTGAAAGCGCTTCTACTTTCTTCCATTCTAGCTGCATGACCCGCCCACCTAAGCCTCCTAGACTTGACGACCCTAACAATGTTGGGTAAACCGTATAAATTATGTAGTTCCTCGTTATGAAGTTTCCGCCATTCCCCATTCCCATTCCCCCTGGGTCCGAATATTCGTCTCAGGATCTTGTTCTCAAATACTTTCAGTCTATCTTCTTCCTCAGAGTAAGTGACCATGTTTCGCAGCCATACAAAACAACAGGCATGATTATCGTTTTGTATATTTTAAGCTTCAAATTCCTCGACAGAATTCGCGACGACAAGAGATTTTGAACCGAATAGTAACACGAATTCCCTGCTTTTAGTCGACATTTAATTTCTTCGTGAATATGATTTTCGTCTGTTAATATTGATCCTAAATATTTGAAAGTATCCACTTTATCAAAAGCATTATTTAATATTTTAACTCCTCCACAATTTGCCGTATTACGGTCCCGACGCACTTCCATGTATTTAGTCTTCTCTGCATTTACTTCTAAACCCATGTCCCTGCAAGCGTTTAATAAGATCGCTGCATTTCTTTCTATCGTTCTCCTATCATCCCCCATTAAATTACATCATCAGCATATGCCATCATCTGGTGAATACCGTTCAACTCTAGGCCCTGGTTGCTATCTTTGATTTTCGTTATAGCGTATTCCAGAACGAAGTTAAATAATAATGGCGACAACGCATCTCCTTGTTTCAGCCCATTTTCGACGTGAAAGCTCGTGGACAAAAATTTTCCTACCCGTACTTTACTTTGGGATTCATTTAAACATATCTTAATTAATCTAATTAGCTTTCTCGGTATTCCAAGTTCTGTAAGAACGTTGTATAATATTTCTCTCCTAAACAGTCGTACGCCTTTCTAAAATCAATAAATAGTTGATGCACCGGGGTATTGCATTCCCACTTTTTTTCGAGTATTGGGCGAATGGTAAATATTTGGTCGATAGTTGATCGATTTCGTCTAAATCCGCACTGATAATCTCCAATAATTTCATCTGCGTATGGGGTCAGTCTTGCTAATAGAATATTTGAAAGGATTTTATAGGATGTTGACAGAAGAGAAATGCCTCGATAATTATTACAGTCAGTTTTGTCGCCTTTCTTGTGAATTGGAACAATGATTGATTCTTTCCATTCTTGTGGCAATTCTTCTTTGTTCCAGATAAGGAGAATGAGTTTGTGTATCTTGTTCCACAATTTTTCGCCTCCAGCTAAAATTAACTCAGCCGGAATTTCATCTACACACGGAGATTTGTGTTTCTTTAATTTCTTTATAGCGGTTTCTACTTCTATTCGGTTGGGTTCTGGCATATATGGTTCTGCGGTGTGTATCTCCTTTCCTCCACGCACACTAGTTTTTGGTTGCGTGTTAAGCAAGTCGTCAAAGTAATCTCTCCATCTATTTAAGATGCTAACCGTGTCAGTGAGAACTGTACCGTCAGATTTCTTTAATATATAAGCACGAGGTCGATAGCCCTTCTTAAATTCGTTGATTCCCTTATACATGTCCCGGATGTTTTTATTTTTACTATTATCTTCAAGTTCCTTAATTTTAGCTTTCAGAAAATCGCGTTTCTTTGTTCTAAAAGTTTTGGAAGTTTCCCGCTTGATATCTGCGAAATTTTGTGCAGTTATTTCATTCGGATTTTGTAGCCAGCGTAATTTTGCCTGTTTTCTCTTCTCTGCTAGTTTTATGCATTCCTGGTCGAACCATGGTTTGTTCCTACGTATTTCCGCGTGTCCCAATTTTTCTTTTGCTGAAATTTTAATGCTATCTCTAATTTCAATCCAGGCATCCTCAACACTAATGCACTCCGAATCTTCTAAAGCCGAGAATCTATTCGAAACTTCAATCTGATATTTATTTCTTACCTGGCTCTCTTCTAATTTCTTTAAATTGAATCTCTCCGTTTTCGGACAATGAATATTACCTTTATTCAACGCTAACCTCTCTCGTATTATCGCTGCTACCAGGTAGTGGTCTGTGTCACAATTAGCCTCTCTAAACGACCGGACATCAATTATGCTAGATTGTCTTCTTCTATCTACTAAAACGTGATCAATTTGATTATGTGTTTTCCCGTCTGGTGATGTCCAAGTGTATTTATGAACGTCGCGATGTGGGAATTTTGTACTCTTCACGATTAGGTTTTTGGATGTTGCAAAGTTCACGAGTCTAACACCGTTGTCATTACTTTCCGTATGCAGACTTTCGTTCCCTATAATCGGTTTGAAAATATCCTCTCGTCCTACCTTCGCATTGAAATCCCCTAATAGAATTTTCATATGGTATCGCGGGAGTTGGTCAAATATCCGTTCCACTTCTTCGTAAAAATTGTCTTTTATATCGTCATCCTTATCTTTAGTTGGGGCATGTACATTTAAAACAATAATATCACACCACCGTCCCTTAAGAGTAATAAAAGAAAGTCTGTCAGTAACAAATTCAACCCGTTTAATTGCTGGTAATATACGTTTATGAACGAAAAACCCTGTTCCTGACTGGTGATTTTTATTTCCTTCCCCATAAAAAAACGTGAAATTTCCGGAATTCACAGATCCATTTCCATCCCACCTAACTTCCTGAACTCCTACTACGTCCATCCTGTATTTCTCTAACTCATTCGTTATGGATTTTAACGCGCCTGCCCTATAAAGACTCCTAATATTCCATGTTCCAAATCTCATGTCCATTTTCTTTTCCTGAGGTCGTGCCAAGTTATCAGTCCTTGTCTGAGGCTTTTGTGAATATTTCTGAACAAGTGCTTTTTTTACAGGATGAGGTTGTTAGCCTATCCAAACCCCCAAGCTGGAGGACCACTCCTAGTCGGCTGTCCGCGACTGCTTATTCAGTATATTCGCAGCTAACCTCTATATCTAGAGGCCTTTTCCTCGATCCGCAACCTGAGGACGCGCCATGCCGTGGTGACAGGAACCCACGTTACACGGCATGATGAGTCATTAGAAGCTAATATTTTTCCTGTCATCATTGTTTACTACATTTTCAAATTAGCCTTATTAGAGATTGCACTTGCGACCTCGCACTCAAGGGGTTCCTTGTAAGACCTAAATTACTTCGGACAAAACTAATTTGCAACACTTGCTTCTATTCGTTTGCTCCCTCAGTGTGCAGCCAGTTTAAGTAAAAATGGACGAAGTAAAACTAAGATACCCATACCAAGATAATATCCAAGGTATATAGGAAGTGAAAACACCGCTCTCAAAATTCTTAAGTTTTTGCTACATTTTAAGCTGTTTTTAAGTTTCTGTAACTTTTTTTTAGAAACCTTTCCTTCCACACTACGTTTTTTCTTGACCCATTTATATATTTATTCATTCTAAGTGATTTTCGAACCATTTGTCTTTCTCTTCCACTAAGCAATATCGCCACATCACATCTCTTAAGACAAAGTTGTATATTATTTTTAAAATGAATCCAGTGATATTGGAAAATATACATTATTTTATTATCCATTACGATACTCAAATTTACAAATGCAAGTGCTATGTCATAATAACATTTTTTTCTTTTTTAAAAAAATCTGAAAAAAACTTTTAAACAAGCAATTTACAAGTATTTATATTGTCTGAATATACAACTTTCCCATGAGACTAGGAAATGTTTAAAAAATTTCAATTTTAAAATGTAAAAAAAAAAAAAAAAAGGAAAATATATACCATTCTGTTCGTCTATGGTACACATCATATAAGTGTAAGTAAAGAGCGTATTAGTTCTTAAAATAAACATTTGTTTATATAGTGTTAAACAATGTATTCACAGTGTCTAGAGTAAATAACACTTACGATCAACTTCCTCGTCTTTTTTATCTTTGGGCTCAGGACAACTTGGTTTCATTGTAAATATACTTTGACCTTTTCTTACAAGAAACTGCACTCTTCCTGTAATATTTTTACTGGCTATCATTGGTAGATAGTTAGACACAGAACATACCTCTGAGCTAGCTGCTTCTTTTTGTTGGTATCGCCTCCTTTGGTCGTGTAATAGCTGCTTCATAATATCCATAACTTCTGTTTCTTGCATCTCAGATTTGGACTCTTTGATCAAAGATACAAATGTTTTTGTAGTAGTTTTTCTCTGCATGGTCATGAGTGGTTTAATTTTTTGACGCAACGTTTCTAATCTAGCTTTGGCCTCAACGTAACGGATAATCGGAGGTGCACGGAAATCTTCCATCATATGACGCAGATGGTCAGCCTTCTCTGTCAGTTTCAATATATCTTTACTCAAGATATCAAATTCTTTGTCAAATGTTGCCTTCGACTTCTTCATTGAGTTCCGAGCAACCACCACAGAAGTTAAAAGCTCCAGTTTTTCATTTACTCTAATTTTACAATCGTTCAGTTTTTGCAATTGCTTCATTATAGTGTCTTGCAGTTCCAATCTCTCCAGGGATTTCTTGTGATACGTTTCTTTCAGTGCCTTATTCCTCATTTGTTCATACACAAAGTCACTGGGACAAAGCTCGGCAGTGAGGTTCATGTAGTCCGCCAATCGACCTTGTAATTTGACCAATGTCGTCTTCATATTAAAATATCTAATTTTTAATATGTTCTGAGAATGAGACAACTCGTTGTAAATCTGCAACATATGGGAGATAAGGTTCTCTGCTTTCATTTGCTTCTTCACTTTTTGAGGTAGTTCTTCAGTGCGTGTCAAATGACTGTTAATTTCTTTAATTGTTATACGCAAACACTCAATAGATTCTTTTAACTCGGTAGATTGAACGCGATGTTTAACATTATACGTCTCAACATCATCTTTCAATTTTCTTATTGCATAATCTACCATTTCTATATTCCGTTTCAACTTCATGGTCCCCATTGTGGAGCTAATCTGGGTACTAGTTTGTTCTAATTGCCTAGGTTTACGTTGAGGATAACGAAATTCTCTGCTACCTCCACTTTTGCTAGAGTCAGTGATGCTTGGGGCAGAAACACTAGAAGGAGCTATGTCAGGCAACACAGTTAAGTCTCCACTTTTAGTTTCTGAAGATAAATCGCTTTTCGCGCGAACTCCAAATGATTTCACAACATTCTTTTCCACTGCGGAGAAGTGGACTCTACTCGATTTGCGAGATGCATTTCCTGAGTCAAGTATTGCTAGTCTTGTTGCAGACGAGAAACAAGATGATGTGACGCTAGTACGAGATTGTACATCTGTGCCTTCTTCACCAGTTGGAGCGAAACCAACCTTCTCTAAATATATAAGAATCACCTCATTCTCTGAGCTGAGAAGTTTGTTTCCTGATCGAAGAATCTTCACTACAGCAATTAACTCCTCATCACTTACTGTATCCAGCCTAAGAAATCGAAAGTTCGGGTAAAACATATGTGAATGGACTCCTTTTAGATAATCATGGATTGTAACACCGCGTTGTCTACCCAAAGATGACGCATTACTTAAACGAGAAAGATTTGAAGATCGAGACGGTGCGCCAACGCTATTCATTGCATTTCCTTCTTCAAAATACAAGTACAAACGGGACACAAAAATATGTTTTCAGAAGTACAAAATTTACATACTTCGTGTAGGATGTACAAATGTCTATGCTTTAGAATTTCCTTTTTGTTTTTCTAAGGGTTTACCAGTTTTTGTTTTTTTTTAAGATAAAAAAAAAGAAACTCTAGACCACTTCAAACTTAGTTCAACAACTAACGTACTTGACCAAACTTTCGACTCGTACGATTCAGTATTGTTCATTTGATATTACTAATTGTAATTATCAACAATAAAATACGAATTAAAGTTACAAACGATTGTATAATATAACGTTTAAAAAACATCAATTGTTAATTTTAAAATTTTACAAGCAATACGGTAACACGATTAATACTATATGTTTTGGTCAGAATTTATCTTTTATTTTATACAAGCAGTTCCTAAACTAGAATAACTGGTATTCAAGCTACTCTTATTTTTGAGGTAGAAAGAAAATTCGACTTTCCCCTCAGCTTGGGGAATCTTAAAGGAGCAGTTCGACTTAGAAATGCATTTTACACAAATTATTTCTATTTGTAGAGTTGAAAATTCTAAAAGGAATGGTGTTTGTTTGATCACGATACGTTCAGTCGTTAGCGAATAACAGAGGGAAAAAATGTGATGACGTCATACGTGGTCAAGCAGCGAGAGTAGGCTTCCATACACAGTGCCAAGCATTTCGTTTGTGAGATGAGGTGGCACGTTCTGAAGTGCGATTTCCTTTCCCAGAACTGATTACAAAGACTTAGAAATGTCATTTGCATGTAGAAAATGATAATATGTTATGGTGAGCTGCACAAAAGTTTTATATATATATAATATTATAAAACGTAGTTTTTCCTACAAAGCATAAATTCAGCGTTTCAGAAAAGGAACTAAAATTTCGAAACCAAAACCATGTAAATAGATGGCGGACGAGATTGCTACAACACCTAAGTACTTATTTTTAAAACATTCTTCCGATTCCCAAACATAAGTATGTTCATTTTCACGTTTTGTTGCAATTTTTAACGCTGACCCTATAATTTTGAGCTTCAAGGTATGTACAGGAGCGCAACATATCAGGCAAAAATGAAATAACATCTGTAAAGTTTGCCAGAATACGAAAAAAACTTTACCGGTTAAATTTCTTTTATTCACATCGCTCTCCGAGGAACAAATCTCATCACCCGTTTCATTGTCATTGCACTTGATACAAAATAAATAAATAAATAATTAAACGATGAACCAATGTCCTGAGGAACACTGTCATCGTCACTAATTCCTTCTACAAGACGGTATATTTCACTCCCTAATTCACATTGCATAGCTTATTTCTAAAGCAGTATCTTCAGAATCATGAGTGATACCGTTGCTATTACCCTCTAATGCCTCGTCTTCACTGCAACCGTAAATTGCGTCTTGTACGATATTTTTACGTTGGTAACTGGACACAGATCGGCGCTTGTTCAATGGCTCGGATTCTAAAGCTTTCAATAATATACTTGGAACAGCATTGTTTCTCAGTTTGCGTGTAAATAATTCTCCTGGCATTAGCCAGAGGCGGATCTAGACGGTAAAAACTGGGGGAGGGGGGCGATCAGAACCCAGACAATGATAGATATATCATGTTTACTATAAACTTTCAAAAATATCTAAATAATAGCTTAAATTATTTCTGTCACTCAAAAAACTGGGAGTGTCTAGATCCACCACTGGCATTAGCTTTTCTTTCAGTAAACCTGACTGCTCGAAGTCGGACTCTTCAAGATGTTTGGAACACGAGTGTTTTTATTTGGTACATTTTTTCCTATTTATTTTCTTGAGCCATAATTTATATCGATCTGGTGATTTCTCACGACTTGGAAACGTAAAAAAGATACTTCATGTCCTCAGCTTTAATCGCACGAAAATTGCAACCGAAAACACAGCACGTGTTAGGCATTTTTACTTCACTTCGCAGACACAGCACGCGCAGTATTAACACGTGTTTTCTACTTCACACCAGTGTTTCTTTCAGAAAAAATGTTCCGGGGGGGGGCAAACTTAGTATTCGGAGAGGCACATTACTTTCACACAGTACTATTATATTTATTATATTATAGACTTATTATTTTGGTCTTCTCCGAAGGGCACTCTCAGAGCTCCGGGAGACAGTGCTCCCCTAAAAACAGGTCTGGAAACACACTGCTTCGCGCAACACTACGTAATTACTGCTCTCTCTCTCTCTCTCTCTCTCTCTCTACTCTTTTTTACACTAATGCTGTAGGGAAAATAACTAACAAAAACGTTCCTCAAGAATTCAACACAAAGCAAGACTGCTAACAAACCCAAAACACAATTTACTAAATCCACTGCACTATTAAAGGTCTATCAGCTGCGTACAAGGGAGTGGTTGCTGACTCACAGTGAGTTCCTCGAGTAGCCCACGCGTGATGTCAGCATTTACGATTCATGAAAAATAAATGCCTATAGGTGAACGAGACGGCCTATGAAGGTATAAAGAAAATACAGATCTCTTATTTTTTGTTACTCTTTCCATTGTACCAAACTTGTTTTTAACTCGAACTGTTTCTTTAAGTTTAAAATTTGATGCGGATCTGTTGAGCATTTTGAACTCTAGGAGAGTATGCATAGGTCTACATCGGAACAAATATTCAACTTTAGGCTAAATGGGGAGGTGAATAGTTTGAAATTAAATTATTGTGCTCTCCCACCAGAAAACAAACTCGGGACCTCGTGCACAAAAGGCACACGCGCTAGACTAGATTAGGGCTTTTTTTTTTTTTTTTTTTTTTGTAATGAGCATAGTTCTGTCCTATCGCCACTCGGAACAAAAAAATGAGGACGACGTATACCTATACGAGACGACATAGAGATATTACAAAAAAAAAAAAAAAAAAAGCTAAATATATTTTCTGGTGATGTGTAAAGAAATCGCCCTCAATGTGAATGTAGCTAACATGTCAGAGATGTAACCACGGGGGAGAGAGTTGAAAAAGGATCCGAACCCCAAACAATATCATGCCCTTCCAAATAAGATTTGTCTGTTGCGTGTTTAATAAACTTACTCTTAACTCGACTTAGTTGTTAGTTTATCCGGATACCCGTCTGTAATGCCTAAACCGTTCCTAAGCAAATTTGACAAAGTGATTTGAGAGAGTGCGCCCGATTGGACATACCATCGGCATACTTTAGTTTCACGTTGATAGGTGGAGTGGTTCTTGTACAGCATCAATTTTTAAATTTACAAAAAGTTCCTTTTTCCCGATTTTCTCGGAAACTACGCATTGAGTTTTTTTATATAGCAAAAAGCTACAACTACAATCCATCTATTGCATAGTGTAACATTTTTTCTTTCAGCGAAACTAGGCCAGGTGCGGATCTAGGGGAACGATCGGGCAATTGCCCCCCTCACAAGAGGAAACTTTCTTACTTTATATATAAATAAAACCCATCCCAAAATTTGGAGCTCTTAAAAGTAGTTCTAAGTAGCAGTATTACAACCCACCGTCCCCTTCAGAAGTCCGTTCTGGATCGACCCCTGAACTAGGCATCTCTGTCAGTGATAATTTCAGGGATTGGCGATGAGTGAGTGGGTGGGAGAAATCTCTTCGGAGTTTCTGAATTCTTCTTGGAGCATTTCTTCGATTGTGCTCAACCTGGGTTACTAGTATTTTTGAAGTACTGCTTTCATCCTCAATTCATTCAAATTCCTTACTATGGAAATCTTGCCTAATCACTACTGTGTATGTTAATTACAAAAAGAACTAAATAAATGGATTTATTACTTCGCAGAAATTAGTTTATTGAAGCAGTATAAATAGAAATATGACAATCTTACTCCCACCATGTACAAAATGAAGATTTCCTGGCCAATCTTACTGGACATTTGAGGCGAACAGTGGCCAAACATGTGAGGAACTGGGACTACAATTCAGTGTGAGTGGAGAAACCATTCGGCAGCACCTCCATCAACTTGGGAAGCACTATAAGTTCGGTCGATGGGTCCCGAACTCCGGACCAGAAGACAACACGAGTAGACACCTGTATTTCTTTGCTGTCTCGTCTGAGGAAGGAGCCATTTCTGGACAGGATGTTGATATGTGATGAAAAGTGGGCCCTGTACGAAACTACACGGCGCCGCCATCATTGGTTAGCAGCCCATGAACCGGTTCCAAAACAGCCGAAACCAGCACTGCACCAGAAGGTCATCTTGTGAGTTTGGTGGACTGCTCGCTGCATTGTGCATCGAGAACTGCTACCAGCTAGTCAGAGCTAGTAAATGCAACTATGTACTGTGAGCAGTTGAGCCGTGTTCAAGACAAACTCAAAACTCTGGAACCAGCACTTCTGAATCGCAAAGGGGTCCTCCTGTTACAGGGCAACGCTAACCCCCACGGGAAATTATGGATGGGAAACATTATTGCATCCACCATACTCCCCGAACATTAGAGGGGGAGGCCAGTTGAAATTCCTAGTAGAGGTGCAAAATGCACTTGATGCCTTCTTTGCTTACGGTCCCCCAAGTTCTACCACGATGGAATCCATGGCCTTCCAGAACTTTGGCAGAAGGTCGTCGATGCTGATGGGAACTATTTTTGATCTTCCAAGTAAGTCTTAGGTGGCATATCGATGTTCGAAGGTGGTGGGTAAAAAAGTGACAGAACTTTCTTGGTTACCTTTATATATATTATATTATATCAATTTATTCACATATCTGGGGCATTATTCCGTACCACTCAAAATTTTGCGGACCGCAACGCAAAAGCTAGAAGGAGCATATCGATTGCCGCAAACTAAAACTGGCATTTTGATTTTGATTAAACAAACGCATATGGAATGAGACCCTTGTACTACTTACTCAAGTAAGTTCTCTATCCGCCTCTGACTAAAATTTTTCTAAGAAATGCTATTAAAAGAAAATATTGGCTGTTAACCATTTTCTGTTGTGAACATAGAAGATAACCAAAAAAGTTCTTGCCGTTCTAGATCAGTAATAAACAGAGAGTTACATTGTACATGGTACGCACCTTTAGGTTTCGATGAAATTCTATCAGCTTCCAACTCCTTTTGCCAACGTTCCTGCAGCTGCACTATACTCTGGTGATAAAACGCCGCAGTCGTGGATGCAAAGGAGTCCATGAGTGCGTTCTGCACGTCTCCCTCATTTGCGAAGGATTTTCCAAGAATGTGGTTGTTGAGAGATTGAAACGGGTGGTAATCTGTTGGTGCAAGGTTCGATGAATATTGCTGAAGGGTCTTCTTAGTCCTCTTTGCCATATCTGGCTTGGCATTGTCGTGCAGAAACATCACACCCTTGCGATTTACCAATACCAGCTCCTGCCGCAATACACGGTGCACGCTTTGCAACTGCTAAGAGTAGAGGGCAGTTGTGATGGTATGACCAGGTGGACGAAGCTCGTAATCCAATTCCATCATACAGACAGCATAAACTTTCGTGAGTGCAGAGGTAGTCTTGAGGTATGAGGAACAGGGTCACATAGCGACAACAAATGTCTGGTAAGCTTGGGAGTGTCATAGAGGACCCGCATTTTGTCACCACTGAGCAAGTGATCAAAGATGGGTGTGTTCAAGTGCCGAGTGAACAAGGACAAACAGGCTGTCAGTCGTTGTACGTTGTTGGCTGCCGATAATGTGTGTGGTACCCACTTGCTTAACTTATATGACTTCCCTATCCCATGCAGATGTAGTTTGACTGTTTCAGTAGAAACATGGAACCTTTATACCACTGTCCTACTCAATCCCTGCTTTCAGGGCCTCGTCATCCAACACATGTCGTCGTCCACTGCGAGGTTCATTCTAAAGGCTTACATCTCTCGAATAGAATATCTGGAACCAATGCCTAGCGATGCATTCGCTCACGGAATTCCCCCAGAATGCCTCGCATATGCGACGACTTGATGCGTCAGCTGACAGGCCTACTTTAGTCATACAATGAATACGCGAACAACCTGCTTCAATTCCTTCATTTCTCTTCGACACTGGGAGATTATGACTGCTGAATGTGTGTAACGAGCCTATATTATTGAATATTGATGTCAGACTATTTCCCGATCACTTGGCAGGCACGTGCGATGATTTAAACTGATGTATTTTCCAAAGATTTTCTGAGTTTACCTTTTATTTTTTATTTTATTTTTTATTTTTTCACAAAATTGCTTCTTTATAATTGAGAATACATCCACCATTAATATCTTCTTTTCGTATTATATCAGAACTGTATATGAAAACAAGTTTATACATGTTTGGCTACAAAACTTAACAAATTAAATGTTCAGGTCTGGCCATAAAGAAAAATATCATACGATACGAACTGTTGCCCATATCAACATATACAGAAGACTGTGAAATTTACATTTATTTACAATATGTTATAGCATATTTGTTCCAAAATAAACATCGGACAGCTTGACAACAATATCTTTCGGGTCTTTAACGATTTTGAGCAACAAAGTAAAATCTGTAGCTAATGTTGCTACCACTCCCAAATTTACCGGCATTAGCAGACTTCCTAGAATTTATATTTATCCAAACTGGATTCAAAACATTCTTCATGAACATAGTCAAAGTGGTTGTCAGCCTCCTAGGATGTCTCTACTTCCGTCTTATTGTGTGTTATAGAAGAAAAATCTCGTCCAGTTCTTTACCAAGAGGTAATGTGCCTAAGATCGATGACACATTTCCGCGCTGGATGGCGATGCTGATACGTTGGAAAAGGAATGCAGTAGCTCGGGGGTCACCAGTTTTGATTGCTATTCGATGACCAACCTCATTAATGAAATTAGATCCTTCGTGACCCCAAGACCCACTAGTTTCTATTGCTACTGTTACAAACCAATATTTGTCCAATAGGTTTGAGTATTTTAGTCTTTTGTCTGATTCTCTGTGAGCGGCGACGAGACCTGCCTGAATTGAAGAATGGGATAAGTTGGAAGGAGCAAACGTATCGGAACATGTGAAATCCCAGACTAGTGCCTTTCCATTTTTCCACGGTACCAAAGTCATGCCATCAGGCCTTTTACCATCAGAGCGGCAACAACCATTTGGTTCTTTTATTGAAGGAACTCCCGCTGAAACGAGGGCTCTACAAATAATGTCGTTTACAATATGATGTCGAGATTGTCTTCCCGCACTTTTTTTACATGAAAGACCATGTAATCCTTTATTATCAACATATGCGTTGCAAGCAGGACAAAAGTGAGGCTCACAGATATTAGCACCTAAGCGCAGAGCTGTAGCAATACGAAAGCTCTCATTAGAAAGGTGTAGGCCGAGTGTGTGAGAAGGTAGGGCTTGAAGCCATGCTCCGTTTTTGGAGGAGGAGACAGCTAACAGCCTGGCTTTGTTATCTGGGTTATTGGTTGATGATAGGAGTGAAGATAAATGAAGCTTGACTATAGATTCATCCCAAATATTTATAAATGTTCTCGTTATATATGGATTGTTTTTCTTTTCCTAACGATAACACAATATTCTTTACGCATATACTTGTAATAATAATATTTTACTGGAACATATATTGGTTCTTTTATCCAGGATTTCGTAACGAAGGGGGGGGGGGGAGGCGTGACATGAAATTCTGAAGGCCCAGGAACTCGATCAATCTAAACTACTTTACTATCAACATATATTGGCTTGTTAGAACAATAAAATGAGGATATATTGGTAAGTATTTTAATAGCAAACTATGAAGAAATCTCGAGTGAAAGAATAAAAAAACGTATTGAACAAAATTTTACAATATTTACGTTGTTCCTCTGTTCATACAAACATAACAATTTTCCTTTCATTATGACCTCAACTATTATAAAAAGTACATACCCACTATTATAGGAAGTACATATCCAATAATGTCTTTAAAATATTTTATAATATCTGCGATCCTTTCTCTGTTGAATCAAATGTTAACAGAACTTTCTTTCCATATAACTTTTTTGTTTTTATTATTCCGTCAACTACTGTCTGTTCCAAATGACACGTTAAAGGAGCAGTAGAAAACCGTTTCTGAAATAATATGTTTGGTACTGCAGAGAAGCGATAACGAAAAATTATTGTTTTAGTTTTCTTTATTATTATTATTTTTAACGTTGATTCTTCTTTTACTCGTTTCTTTTTGTTTCATCCTTAATTTTTTTTCATTTCAAGTTTCGAAGAAGAGGGGGATCCGTAACCCCCCCCCCCCTTCCTTGGCTGTGTGCCTGCTCGGAGCTGAAAAGGTACGTTAATATTCAACCAAACACTCAATCAAAAGCTATAACGAACAAACATAAAGGAATTCCTGAAATAAGTAAATATTTAAATAACCCTGTGCGTGCATATCCATAACTTTTAAATAATGACGTAATTCGTGAAATGATAAAGTTGAAGTCTTTGCATATGACTTTTTTTTTTCATTTTAAATAACATTCACAGTTATTATAAAGTAGATCTTTATTTACAAGCCTGTACAAGAACTATACAAAGACAGATCATATCTTTTCTTCCTCTAGTAGTTGTTTCATGATATCTGTTACTTTACTCATATCAGCCCTATGATCAGAAATCTTTGATACTTCTCCTAAAAATGCATTAAACACTTTCTTCTTGCCACCTTTAAATTGCTTTACCTACAAAAGACATGAAAAATTGTCAGTATCTTTGTTAATAGAAGCAACAGGATACATATTAAATAACTTGCGAAATAAATGGATCCGACCTCCTTACCTTATATCTGGAAAAATAAAAAAAAAAAAAATAAAAGCTTTTCCTAACGGTTTCGTTGCTGTCTGGCAAATTTCTCCATCGCTATAATGTGCTGTTAAACTGGGAACATGTAGAAAGGTTTCTTTCTTTCTGTGAAGTCCTTATAAGAGAAATACGTAAATTTGAATCTCACTTTAAAAGCTGTGTAAAAAGTGTGCCCTCCCACAGCTCCCACAAAAAATCTTTTAAACAACCGTAATGTCCCTCCTCTTGCCTTACTACAGCTTCGCTCCGTTGTTGACTCTACAGTAGAGTGGGTAAATGAGGATCCTGACAGGAGTTCGTCAGTGACAGCCTTCGAGTGCACATTCTGTTCCTGTGATGCTATGTTCAGGAAGGGGATCATTTGGGACTTTGTTCACAGATACATTACACTTACACGCATTTTCTTTGTACATTTAAATGTTTATATATCTAATTCTTTGCTTTACACTTTTCCCCCTTTTCAGCCTTGCCCATCTGGGTATTTACTCCTCTTTCATTGTTTGAATTTCTCTCCCGATTTTGACGTTTTCTTTTCTTGATTGTGACATTACTTTTCACGTTCTTTTACCTTATCATCATTATTACTTCTTTTTTAGATTTTTTATTACTTTTTCCTACATTTACAACTTTTCACACATTCTACTCTTCCACTAATCACATTTTTACATTATACACGTTTAATTGCGTTTGTAAATTGCGGACAAGTCTTGTTCAAGACAGTGGCAAGGTATTTTGCGTCGCTTTATGGCGTTTCATAGAAGACGACGACTTGCCGAAAATTTTGATGTGGAGGATTTCAGAAGTTCCTCTAAAATCTATAGATAAATACATAACCAATTTTAAAGCATTTTTTACTGACCCTTTACAAAGTAGTGGAGTCTATCGGGTGAAATGTCAGTGTGATAAAGTGTATATAAGTCAAACAAAAAGGAACATTTGTACTAGAATAACTGAGCACGTTCGTACCTCGAAATCTCGGAATCCGCAACAGTTAGCCGGTCTAGCAACGCATCTTAGAGAATATAACCATCATATCTTGGAATCATGTTTGATTGAAAAAGCAAAAACAGCAACGGAACGAAAAATTAAAGTATCATATTATATTTACAAAGAAAGGCCCTCACTTAACCTGGATAGAGAAGAAATAAATATTATTTGGAGTAATCTTTTCACTACATACTTTCAGCATTTGGAAAGCAAGAACAAAAAACAGTGAACAGCAGTGTACAATGTCAGTGAGTTTCTATTCCCGTGTGTTTTAATGTTTGACAGAAGATTTGTTTTTTACATATCCTAACCTTTTAACCATTTTTTCATCATACTTCATGTTTTTTTTTTTTTTTTTTTGTTTGTTTGTTTTTTGTTTTTTGTTTTTTTAAAATCCTTTTTGAAGTCTATCATAGGCTGATGAAGGAAGTTGGATCTTTCGAAAGCGCTACCTGTTGCATGTTGAAGAAAATTCTGCCCATATTTTTTGGCGGTGAGTAATATTTGTTCCGCTTTTTCTCATTGAATATAATCACCGCTCGCAATATTGTGATAAGTTATAAGTACTTTACTAGTAACAACCAAAGCATACAAACTTAATACAATAAAATTTTACTTACCTACCAATTTCATGATGCAGTATAGAAGTAGTGTTATTTGAAAAGCAGACACTTGTGATTTACAGTTCAAGTAAAGCTCTTCAAGATATTCGCTAATAGAGATATGCTACATGACGTAACATCAAGTTTCTCACTGTTCCACGTATCTTGCTACATTAAAGCTAACTATATTTTAAACTTTAATCTTGAACAGCAAATTTCTCGAAATTGTGGGTTAGGTCATTTGAAGATAATCAAAAGTAAATTTAAATTATTGTGTAAAACGTTCTGTAAACTTTTTTTTAATAGCTACATTACATTTTAAGATCGACTAGTTTCGGTTTTCAATCACTTTTCAAAATAATAATAATAATAATAATAATAATAATAATAATAATAATAATAATAATAATAATAATAATAATAATAATAATATTTGGTCTAGGAATTAATTCGTGCGGGTGGACAAGAGATGGCGCAACGAACGGAGCGTCCCACAGTTCCATGTATCCACACATGTGTTGCAAACCCCTGTCATCGCGTATCGTTCGTAGTATAGGGCAGTGGATTAAAGCGTCAACAACACCAGTTTGTAGTTAAGTGAACATGGCGCAATTTGTGCCTGATAAAGTGTTTTTGCGGGGTGTCCTGCTGCATTACTTTAACATGCAGAAAAGTGCGACTGAAAGTCATCGTATTTTGGTGGAAGTGTATGGTGACCATGCTCTAGCTGAGCGAACGTGTCAGAAGTGGTTTGCACGGTTTAGAAGTGGTGATTTCGGCTTGGCAGACCAAGAGCGAGCTGGACAGCCAAAAAAATTTCAAGACGAAGAATTGACAGCATTGCTCGAGCAGGATTCGTGTCAAACGCAGGAACAACTTTCAACAGCATTAGGCGTTGATCAAACAACAGTCTCCAGACGCTTGAAAGCCATGGGAATGATTCAAAAGGTGTCACATTGGGTTCCACATGAACTGAAAGACAGAGACGTTGAAAGACGAAAAACCATTTGCGAATTGCTGCTTCAACGACAGAGCAGAAAGGGGTTTCTGCATCGAATTATTACGGGTGATGAGAAGTGGATCCATTACGAGAACCCTAAACGAAAAAAGGCCTGGGTGAAACCAGGTGAACCAGGTCCATCACAACCAAAGCGAGATATTCAATGTGCAAAGGTTATGCTGTGCATATGGTGGGATATGAAAGGTGTGGTGTACTATGAGCTGCTGCAACCGGGTGAAACTATGAATGGAGAACGTTATCGACGACAATTAATGCGTTTGAAGCAAGCTCTGGCCAGAACACGACCAGAATGGGAGAACATACATGATACACTTATTGTTCAACATGATAACGCTCGCCCACATGTCGCAAAACCGGTCAAAACCTATTTAGAAAATGTCGGATGGGAAGTTTTACCCCACCCGCCGTATTCACCAGACGTTGCTCCTTCGGACTACTACTTGTTCGATTGCATGAACAACGATTTGATTGGACAGCGGTTTACTTCTTCAGAAGATATCGAAACATGGGTCTCTGACTGGATCGCTTCCAAGGATGAGGACTTCTTTCGCCACGGAATCCGTACATTGCCTGACAGATGGGCGAAAGTGGTGGCTAGCGATGGACAATATTTTTCTTAAGGTATTTATGTATTTTGTGTTTGTACTACAGCTTCAATGTGTGCGTACCAACCGCACGAATTAATTCCTAGACCAAATAATAATAAATAGATAAATTAATAAACAAAAACTACTACTATTACACCACAGCAAACTCTATTCAAATTCCCAACGTATTCTAAAGTTATTGAGAAAGTAATCTAGCAGTTGGAAAATATTTTTGCTTGCGACTATACAACTACTTTTGGACTGAATTTTTCCAGAAACCTTGCACTTTTCGGCTCCCCCTTAGAGCCTTAGTCATACCTTCAAAATCAGACGAAAAATAATAAAAGCATCTCAGGATAAAAGGAACATATTAACATGATCACAGCAGTCAATAGCACACTGTTTAATGGGATGCTGAAATGTCTATCGTCGACCAATAGAAGAATAGTAGGATTGGTTTCCTTTTCCTAAAAAACTTTATTCCTTTATATCTAACTTTTAATCACTGTAGCTAAGATTACAGGGCAGAATTGAAAGTTAGATAGGAATCTATAACAACTGAAATCGGGAGGAATATGAGTGATAATATCTTTCAACGTACTTTCATTTCAAACGTCTTATGGCAATTATTTGAACTCTCGAACACTTTATATTATTAAACTCTCAAACAAAAGTTGATTATAGTTACAACAACATTTTTTATTCCCACGAACAAAATAATAGTTTGAAACTCACCAGTTTTGGATTGTTTTCTATTACTTTCAGGCACAATTTCTTCAGTTCTGCTTCGTCGGAAATTTGAGCCCAGTTGTTCATTTCTACAATCTACATTACACGAAAGTAAAAGAAACTATCAGTTAATATACAATGTACACAAAATCAATGAAAAACTGTCTCTTACAAACCAATACCAATTAAATCGATGTAAAAATAAATACATAAATAAAATTTAAAAAATAAATAGTAAAGAGTATGCAGCTGGAAAAAACGGTAAACAGCAGTTAGGTAAGCAAGACAGCAACAATAGTTAGATCGCTCTGTGATGTAGTTTCAATATAATTTAAGGGATTTTCATTGGCCAATAGTACTGCAAACATTCTGAACTGTTTATCATTAATGCACTGATGTTTAAGCTATAGATTGTCACTTGTTTCACTTTCCTATCTCTTCTCGTTCCAGAATAATGGAGCAATGCATGGTATCCAGTGGTGACGTCCGGTTGAAACAGCGGGCTGTCATTAAATTTCTGACTGTGGGAGGTTTTACGCCCAGGAATACTCATCGCCGGCGACGAGTCATGGATACACCATTACGACCCGGAAACGAAGCGTCAGTCGATAGAGTACCGCCACACGTCCTCTACTCGCCAAAAAATTCAAAGTTGTCCTGCTTGCAAAGTGTTGTTGACACCCTGCTTCATCCTGCCTATAGTCTGGATATTGCACTCTGAGACTTTGGGCTAACTTAAGGGTCAACGCTACAGTTATGACGCGGAGGTGGACACAGCAATTCGGCAATGGGGTCGCCAGCAGCCACCACAATTCTTCGTTGACGGCATGAAAAATCTTGTTTCGCATTGGCGCAAATGTGTTGACTGTAATAGGAACTATGTTGAAATATGATGCCACCACCATTTGCATCCGACATTGCGAGCTTTCCACTGATACCTATTTGTCAAACGCAAATAAAGGTATCACCTTGGAGGCGTTACTTTCTGAATAACCCTCGTATATTCTGTTTCTTACCGGAGGTGACCTCTGTCGGAAGTGGAAAACCTCCTATAGTCAATTTTTAAACATATCCCTGAGTACATTTCATATTTTAATGTTTTATAATACTATGAACGCGGCATAGATTTAATTAGGTAGTTTTGTTTCTATCATTTTATTTTCCATGTTCTTGCTGCACGAGCGTGCCAAGGTGTAGATTTGTTACATAGTTTTATCTTTGGCCACTTGCAGTTCCTATTTCTACAGGGTGTATAAAAAAGAACTTTTCAAAGTTGTAAAGTCCTTCTTGATACAGCCTGTACTTAAAAGAACCTCGTCAAAATATCTTTAGCTTGAGTCAGTAAGGAGTATGAAGTAGCAATACTTAAAAGAAATAAACTTAAAAGATGTTCACTTTCCCTCCTCTACACTTGTACCTTTTCAGTTTATCACACATCTAAGACGGTTTTAAAAACTATTTATATTCAATGATATTCAAAAATTTTAAAGGAAGGAGAAGTACGATTGAACTCACAGCTACAGAAAAATTTGTGAAAAATAAAATCGATTATTTCCTCCATTTAATATAACTAATTAACTAACTACTTCTATGGTCTATGGAACTCACAATGCCGTGTTCACAAAAACTCTCCACTGACTTCTATCCTTAGCCAACTGAATCCAGTTTCTACTGTGTATTCCTATTTCTTCGAGATCCATCTTAATATTATCCTCCCATCTGTGCTCGGTCTTCCTAATGGTCGTTTTCCGCTTGGACTTCCAGTTAAAACTTTGAGAGCGTTCCCATTTTCTTCCACTCTGGCTACATGACCTGTCCACCTGAGCCTCCTAGATTTAATGACCCTAACAATGTTTGGAAAAACGACATAAATTATGTAGTTCCTCTTCGTCATTCTCCATTCCTGTTCCACTTGGGTCCGAATATTTGTCTTAGGATCTTGTTTTCAAATACTTTCAGTCTACGTTCTTCCCTCAGAGTAAGCGACCATGTTTCGCAAGCGTACAGCACAACAGGCATGATTATCACTTTATATATTTTAAGCTTCAAATTCATCGACAGAATTCGCGACGACAAAAGATTTTGAACCGTCATTTAACATATGACAAAGCATTTGCTAAAGTTTGAAGCTGGAACTGTCATTTTTCATTGTGGAAACAAACAGATTAACTTCAGCTTAAAATGTGTCTGATTTTTTCAAAAAATATAAAGTTAAACATGCCAGATAATGTACCAAGGTTAAGGGAGACAGTGGTGATGAGATAGATGATAATTGTAGAATGACGAAAGAGAGGAAATCCGACAATATCGAGAAAACTCACGTACACGCTGTTTATACACCACAAAACACACTTCCCGGGAGCTGGGACAGAACAAGACACCCTAGGCGCCAAAGGTGAGCGTTTTACCACTGACCCACCTTATCTGAATTCAATTCTCTTGTAAATTTTCGAAAATGATATTTAAGTAGATGCATTTGCTTTGAAGTTATTGACAAAATGGTATCTACCTAGGTATATATATTGGCTAAAATTGTGCGAGAAGTCTCGAAAAGTTGGATAATAGTGCTGTGATGTCTCATCTGCGGTACAGTAACGGTACATGCGCTTCCCCTCATCTTTTTTATTATAAAAGTTTCTATACAGTTTGTACACTAAACTACAAATACGTAATTTTTCTAATAGTTCTTTACTGTATAAGTTGGATCTCCTGCTTACAGCAGCTCGAAGTTTTTAAAGTTTATTGGTTAAGGACAACCCTGTCCAATGCAGCTGGGTCTAAAGGCATCTTCTGCCTGATGCAGCGCGAAGATGCGTAAGAAACCTCTTGTCCGATGCAGTGCAGAGGCAGGATAATATCTCCTGCCCTACGCAGCACAGAGTAGGGTAATATCTCATGTCCGATGCAGCACGGAAATAGGTGAGGATACCTCTCGCCCGATGGAGTTTAGAGGAAAGAATAGACAAGTCTCTCCCGCCCAGTGCAGTTTGGAACGATAAGTAGGATGTGATGAGTTGATAACTGATGTATTCTACCTTCAGATGTCCGCTTTTATAGCCAGTTTTGGAGGCGGAGCCTGTGGAGGGGTTGAAGGGGTTCTCTTCGTATTCTCTCGGAGATGGCTACTAGCTGGTGCTTGTGCCGAAGCCCTTGCTGTTGTTTAGTAACATGAGAGAATATTAAATATGTTCCCATATTCGACTCTTGTGGCAGCTTGAAAACTTAACATGAAAAATAGCTTTAAGAAAAAGCGCAGTTTATGGAATAAAACACTATAGGAAAATAACTCAATAAACTTACCTTTCTGGGTGAATGCAGATTCCCATTCAGAATTTCATCCAACAACTGTTTTGCAACTTTTCTTGATATTGTTCTTGACTGCAACAAATCTACTATTTCTCCCAAATCATTAGAAGTAATGGGGCTATTAAATAGAACAAAAATATGTATTTACGCTTGCAACCGTGAAAAGGTTTGTGAATAATATTTCACAAGTAGTAATACTAATTAAGTCTGGCACACATTTCATAAAAAAATAGGTAGATCAATCAACTTTAAGTATGTCAATAAAGCTTAATCTTGGTGTATTTAAGCAAGCTCACCTGCCGCCCATTTCAATTTAAAATTAAGTGGAAGAAAGTAGCAGATGGGATACTGAAATATACCACGACTAAGCTTCATTGACACATTAAAAAGTTGATTGATCTCTTCTTGTTTCATAGTAGATTAATTCAACAAATAGATTAATCATAAATAATTATTAAATAATACGAAAGATAGAACCTTATTAAGGTTAGTCCTTATAGTGCTCTATTCCAACTCCATTGTAGACAGGGTTCCGCTTAATACAATTCTAAAATTACATGGAACTTTCACTCTAAGATATTTTTCTGAGTAAGTCGTATGTTTCTTTAATTTCTATGGTACTAACAAAGCCATAATAAAGTGGGCCAAAAACAGTTTTCCAAGACTTCTGGGTATTTAACAATGAATTCGAATGCTTCTTTGGTAATTTATTAGTCGCTGCTTATCACTTATGCACTTATAGAATAAAACACTACTGTTCGGTACACTTATAAATAAACTGAATTGATATTTCAGGAGAAAATTTTGCGCTTGGTGTCTTATAGAGTGCTCTTTTTTCATCCGCCTTGCTAACACGTGAAATCTGTATTCCACTACTACAGATTTTCCAATTCTTAAAATATACATGTATTACTAAATAAACTACGACTTAATGAATTTATTATTGTTGTTATTATTATATTAAACAAACAGTATAATTTTACGATGTTCTTTTAGTATGACAACTCTATAGTAGTTAGTTCTGCCAAATGTAATTTTAAGGTGCCTACTGGCTGAACCTGCGCTCTCTACACAGCGCATCATTCACATATGAGCATGAATCTCTTTGTCACTCCTCACATCTTTTAAAATATATCAAAATAAATACCTTTAAAAACTTACCATTCTTCTAATGAAATTTTATTTGCGTTCAACTGAGTTAGCAGCTCATTTGTCAGAACATTGCATGCGATTTTCGGGCTACGACCTTCTTTTTCCATTATATTTAAGAAATGTTGAAGTAGTACATCCTCATTCTATAAATTTAAAAGAAAATCAATAATAGTATAATTAATAGTCAAAGTCCAAGCAAAATTCACACAAAATATCGGTTCACAGTCTGTGGAATATTACAAATGGCTGTATTTACATGGAGACTTAAGAATGCGCTTAAATTATAAAGGTAAAGAATTACTTTCCCGCATCAAACAGATGTGTCCACCATTGGTGACAGCATATATCTATCCTATAGTCCAATTCAGCTTACACCTGATTTAGAAGATCGGGGGTGACCGGCGACGTCAGCTGTGATGTGGTGTCGTAAATCCTTCAGGTTCTGTAGTAGGAGTGATGTGAATTCCGTCCTTTACGCCCGCCCCTCCACACACACACACATACAAGAGGTCAAATGAGATTTGTCTTAGTGACCTAAGTAGCCAAAGTATGATTGCCGAAGTCATTGCTGATCTGCTAAGCTGGCTATGGGTTGAACTGATAGTGCTACGTGACAATGATGAACATACTGAACGCTTGAAAGATATGGATAAACATAATTAAATAAAATTTCTTTACCGTTATATTGAATTGATTCTTTAATTGATCCTTATACTTCCTCTACGAATTCTCCGTGGATATCTTCAGAGGTTCAGTTCAGTTTTACAGGTAAGTACTTCAACAACTTTCATTGTTTCTATATCAAATCAGTACGAGGTACATCCAAAAAGGAAGTTCCGTGGACTGTAAAATCAAATATGAATATCAAAAGAAAATATTTTATTACTGTGCAGTTATAGATACAGCTCACAGATGACGAGAAGAACCCTAGCAGAAGTAGTGTGACGTAGGTATGGGCTCGCCCACTTTTCGCACGGGAGTTTCAAATGACACCACAGAATAGCACACAGATAACTACCGGGAGTAGCAGACGACATCTAAGTATAGATTACAGCTCAAAAACCGAAAATGGACTTGACCGTGTCGTTGACCTTTCCCCGCTAACCCTGTTTTAGGGTTCTTCTCGTCATCTGTGAGCTGCTGGTGAATACATACACCAACGTTGTTGATGCATTTGCTATAACACGGCACCAGTTTTTATACGCCTGTGTTAAAGGATTCTTCCTCCAAGGACTGGGACCAGGATGTCAAATCGTCTGCAACTCAGCTGGGAAACTGACATGGAAGTTCGGACATTGTGAACCGTCGTTCTGCAGAATTCCTTACTACATACTTTCCATGTATTCAGGCGCAACCATGGACGGATGCCTACTACGGTGTTCGCCGTGCACATTGGTACGGCCTACTGTGAAATGTTTGCACCATCTTTTGATCATACATTTACTCATGACATTTGGTCCATAGAGTTCACACAACTGCCGGTGGATTCTGACACCACCAGCTTCTTACTGTAAAGAAACTTGTCGTAATCGGCGGGAGGCAGTATGCGTACAACCATGTTTATTGCACCACACATCTCTCACTACTGACTCCACATAATTGCGCTCCGGCCAGGTTATGGCTACGTGTTCCTCCTCCACTCCTGTGCAAACGTATCACGCTCTGATCACTCCTGCTATCTTGAGGTACTACTGGGACTTGCTTTCTGGATGTGCCTGGCATAAATGTTAGGTTTAAAATAAGATGTAGAAGACGCACTTACTCGCGGAATCAAGCTGAACCTATGAAGGTGTAAGCAGTAAATAGGTGGACGAAATACAAGGATCAATAAAAGAATCGACGTAACATGAAGTTAAAACGATTTTATTTCATTATATGTACAAGTTGCGCAAACAATGAAATATGTAATATTTTATATGGATACACAATTCAATGATTTCACTTTGCATTTTGTACTCATTCAAGCACATGTTAATGTACCTATCAAAATACAGCTATTTTCAATGTTTCGCGGACATCGTGAACATAATGTATTGTGGAAGTAATAAATAATAATAACAATAATAATAATAATAATAATAATAATAATAATAATAATAATAATAATAATAATAATAACCATCTTCCAGTATTTACTTTGTTCCCATCTATTTTAAAGTTTCCACGATACTGTGCCACACGAGTAATCAAACAACTAGTACCCGCAGTCTCATATAGTTTTCGTATTGAAAAGAACGGTAAATTCTAAATATTTCAACCAATTTATATTTAAGTAAGTCTTCTCTCCATAAAGTTCTATTGGTTGATTGGCTGGAGTTTAACATACCTGCCCACCATCTAGGCTATACAAGACGGCATATTCTGCTTAAAGCATGATCTGATCCACTTTCTGTGACCCGAACTATCTCCTTCGAAATGTTCAACCAATTTCATCCAGAGGATATCTCCACGAAGTGAAATTAGACGTTTTAGGAACATATCTCTAAGCACTGTTATGGAAATGTATGAGGGATTGTCCCGTTTTGCTGGAACCACACTTGGGCATTATTCAGTCACATTCATTGAAGTTGAGGACTAAGGAAGTTTCTTAACAGCGAAACATATCGATCAGAAGTCACTGTATCAGTCTAACCATCATGTTCGAAGAAATATTGGCCAATGAGTCCACGAATTAGCACTCCACACCATACTGTTACTCGTGAATGTAGTGAGGGCTTCTCAACTTCTCTCAGGTAAGATGTAAATCAATACTGACAGTTCTGTTTATTAACGAAACCCCAGAAATCAAAATGGGTCTCATCACTCATGATTAAGACAATGTTATCAGTCATTGTTTCCAGCATCCTTTTTCAGCAAAAGCACGTCACGAGCTTTTAACTGCTGTGTAAGAATTAATTTGTGCGGGTGAAAATGAAAATTTAAGTGCCGAGTTCGTCGACAGGTCGCTTTAAAATGTTCGAAGTAGTAGATGTGCATATCCAGAACGAAACGGACTACTTTAATGGCGTGAAGTACTGCCTCGACGTTTTTTAGTGTTCTTACAGATCGCAATCTTCTCGATTGTTTGAGTTTTTTTGCTTGTGCAGTACCTCTAAAGTTCGCCACCCACAGAAAAACCGTGTTGCGAGAAAGTACTCGACCATGACGACAGGATGCTCGCTGTGTACGGAATCATTATTTTTGGAAACCGTTTTTATGTAATCGTGACGTACCCCACATTCCACTACTTCATAGTATCTGAACTGGCTGACGAGTAGTGTAGAGACGCCACCTTCCTTTTCTTGCGACCACGAACTTGACGCCACGTCCCCTCAACTGAAGCCTGCCGAGTAATTTCAAAGCAAGTGTTAGGCACTGTGTGAATGAAAGTGAAAGTGGCCGACATTTGCAAGACGTTCTTTCCTAAAACTTTGTGTGTGTGTGTGTGTGTGTGTGTGACAATGACAAGATATGCTGAATTTACTGACAAAATATACTTTTTTTTTTTTTTTTTTGAAAATATAAAAGTTACTCCAATTGCAAAACCGTCAAATATTTCTGCCGCACCTTGTATTAGTACAAAGATCTTCCCGTGAAAACTTAACACCATTGCGTATCATCGAACAATAAGGATCGTTCTCTTTCAGTAACAAAATCATATGTCTCCCCTAAAATCAGTTTTCCAGCAATATGTACAGTGCACCGTGCTGCCAATTTTCGGTATACTTAATTGGAGACCACAATAATATATAACATTTAATTTAATTTTTTAGAACTCTCCCCATTTGAAACGATGATAAGAAACAAAGGACTCAGTGAATTAAGGCTACACACTTTGTAAATTTTGATACGTACAAGTCATGTAGTCAACACCACACCACACAGTATTCATAACCTTAAAACACTCCAATGAAGAAATGAGAAAGATTCTGAATATTGATAGTGAGTGGAAATTTTCAGAATCCGGAATTCAAGTAAGTAATTCTTGAATTCTTAAAAATGTGCTATATGCGATCTATTACAAATTTCACTACTTGCTGTATTTATTGTTTTCAAGTAATATGTAGTTTCAAACTAATGAGAAGTGAAAATCCTTCTAGATCTTTCAAGGCTAAAGAATGAACACAGTATAACAGCATAGTACGACAAAATGGAATAAAATCTTTTCATATGATAACCGTCAAATACAATTAGACATGACATACATAATTCATGTTTCAATATACTTACCACTAACACGATTGCGTTTTCCAACGTAATATTATATTGATTTATAAGTCGCTGCCTCGTCATTTCAGGAAGCTCTGGTATTTGTTTTCGTAGCACAGCAACATTTACCATATTCTTTGAAGTAGTACTATCATTATCGTTATCACTGAGGCGAAGAGGAGGAAGATTAGGCTCAGGCATATATCGGTAGTCCTACAACATATACTGCTTGTTACACTTCGAATGTACACCAACAAAGAATAAGTCGAAGTTTTGAAATCTTTAGCATTTTTGCAAGCAATCAAACCATGCAAAGCAAGGAAAAAAGAAAAAAACATGAAAAATGACGACAAAGTAGACGATTTTCTCTCATACTATAAACTATCTACGTACAACTTGAAATTCAGAATGAAAAAATGCGACTCGACCGGATTAAACCCGGATCTCCGGTTTATCGTTACCAGTGCGCTACTCACTCCATTCTCAAGCCAGTCACACATTTTCACTCTGAAGATTGTTGCTTGGCCTATTCAAACTATATGTACTGCACCAGAACTATTGTTCTGTTAGAACAACCCAGTTCCTATATTAATGATCACAGAAAACAGAAGTTTAAACATTTCCAAATTATCTTAAACAGATATAATTAAGCCTTTATTATTATTTATTTAAGTCCTCACATTGTTGAAAATGAGACAAAGAAACTTTCGCCCTTTTTTATTTTAAAAAAATGCAACTTAAACACTATGTACACTCATGTCCAAAATGACTGTCGCATATCTACAACTGTCTTCTTGTAAGAATATAATATGATAATGATTTTGTAGGGTACTTTTAATACTGATACTATGGTATAATTGGGAAATGTATATTTGTGGTAAATTTCATAGGAAAAGAATCATAAATACGAAAATTAGAATGAGTAAAACAAAATGTTGTTAAATGGACACGAAAGTTTTATTTTCGTTTTATTGTTCTTATTTACTGCTCTTTTGACATGAAATTTACCACATATATGTCTTTGCCATTATATACATACTAACATTATAAGAAATATCGGACGAATTCGTTATCAAATTATATTCACACTCAACATATTCATAGACATGCGAAAATAGTTTTGGACATGAGTGTACAAGTAATTTGTCGCAATACGCAAAGAACATATTACAATTGTAAGCTGAGTCCTATTGTCACCTTTTGTAGCTGACACTTATAAAAATGACGTAAGTGAGTTTATATTGTGTACAGGACAGATAGTTTTCGATTAAAAAAAAAGCAATACCTTATTTCAAAGAAAAAAATGTTTGTTTTACCGATGACGATAACCTTGGTACCGATACCAACTTGCATTTTGATAATGATATTGGTAGCTCTATGAATCTCCCATATCAAACCCCATTGCGGACAACGCTGACACGTTACTAAAAATAAGTTTATATTAAAACTCTAACCCAGACACTAATCAGACTCTTTATGATAGTGTGAGGTCGTGTGAGGTAATGGAATGGGAATATAGAAGGAAACAGGAGTACTCTGAGACAGTGGCGGCGACTGGACGTTAAAAGTGTGGGGGGGGGGGGGGCAAGACATGATCTGAATATCTGTATATCAATGCTAGTTTTCCTGGTTGTTTCTAACACTTTGTTTGACGAAAGGTATAACTAATAAGATACTATCTTTTCCAGTTAAAGTACCGTATATCGAATATCATATTTTATTCAGTAAATTGACAAGAGCAACGCAAGTAGGTACTAGTCCTTTGTACTCTTAAAAACGAAAGTGTAGCAAGAGATTTGATCCCTTGCTCATGAAAATCTTAAAATTCTGTCTGGAAAATTGTGTGATCAGATTATTTAATAACAAATTTGCAAAACAAATAAAAGAAAGGATAACATTAATCATAGCAATGAATAATACGGCTTGTTTGCAAAATTTATATTGAAATTGGGAATTAATGAACTTATATTTTTAATTACACACATGCCATTAAATGTATGTTATTACTCTTAGAATATGAAAGACAGTATATACTACAATCATATGGTATAACATTTGAAGAAATACCCAATTACAGTATTAATTGCTTTGAATTGAAATTAAAACGCAATTCCTGTAGCTTTCTTAACTCCACGGGAAGACAAATAACTAATATGTACTCACACAACGGCAAACATTATATGGCACCACTTTTTCTACGAACCAGTAATACATAGAAAAACTTTATATTTCCAAATAAAACTATATATATAAAGGGGTCACTTTAAAAAGTGGAGGGGGCAACTGCCCCCCTAATCGCCACCTCTGCCCCGAGAAAATCCGCGGACACAATGTTGTCCACCATCCTGAATTAATAATTTAATGTCTTTACAACTAAAACTGAAGGATAAATACAATAGAAAACGAAAAAAGAAAATATCATATTATTTACAGATACGAAAAGTGTCTCACAGAAAAACAGAAACAAAATTAACCTGCTTTTCTTCCTTATCTCTCATCGGCACTGTCTGTTTGCTTTCAACGTCATAAGTTCTTGTCTCGTTGATGATTCTGCCCCCTGATTCCAATACATCAATCTGGCGCTGAATCTCGTAGTTGATGGATCGCGCTACAGATCTTATGCTGTTCAAATTCTTTATTTCAGTTCTCACGCCAAAAGGAGTGCCTTCCTCATGCACCGACACATTTGCATCCACTCGCAGAGAACCCTCTATAATAAAACCATACAAAATAAAATTGTAGATTATTACCAATAGATACTGGTATCCATCTAACCTATATAAATAAATAAATCAGCACAAGAGCCCGGTCTTTGCACGGAAAGTTAAAGGTTTCATGAATATAGAACCAAGCATTTAAATATTGTAGAAATTGCTCCAGGATTTTTCTTAAATGCTGTACTATTTTTAAAGATTTTTTTTTCACACACCTCAATTCTGAGCACATATTCAAAAGTGAGAAATTTTAATACTACGGAAATTGTCCCCTTTTTCCTTTAGAAGCGGAGTGTTGAAAATATTGCAATATGTATCCCTTTATTTTTAATAAAAAGTTTACATGCCGAGTTTCATCTCCCTAATGTCAGAGATTCTTGAGGCACTCTTTTCTAGACACACACACACACACACACACACACACACACACACACACAAAGAAACTACTTTCCTTAGGATATATATTTCGAAAAAAATCTTTCTTATTTCTTGCTTCCATGATAGAAAGGAGAATTCTGTCGAAACATTACGTTTCTAGTTATTGTAAAATGGCCTTAATAATTACTGGCTTTTACTCCTTTATATTATGATATAGATAAATGTAATATATATATATATGGAAATGTGGATAAATGTGTGTGTGTGTGTAGTATGCTGATAGTATGGGTGATTCTAAGCAAAAAAGTTCCCATGTCCGATTCTCAACAGTTTGCGAGCTACAGATTGTTAACCATTTTGGACACCTCCCAACAGAAAAATATTTTTCACTTGGCATGTAATTGCTGTTCTACACTCTACAGCGCGTTGAAACGTTAGAAGAGTGACTTTTCGAATTATGTATAATACGGCACTCTAACGTACCTGATAGGGGAATTATTATGAGAAATTTTCAAAAGTATTTATTGAAAAATTATCCCTTTTTTTCGAATAATTTGTGGGAATTGGATGGAAAAACCCGTCGCCGAGGCAGATTAAAAAAAAAAAAAAAATGCACAGTGTAACCCGTTGTATGTCAAACACTAATGAAAAGTTTCAAGTCTTTAGCTTTCATAATGAATGAGAAAAAAAATATATTAACATTGGTAACTGGTAATAAAAAATCGTCTACTAGAAATCCTGGAAGCAAGGGCGCCGATCCGGGGGGGACCATGGGGACTCGGACCCCCCCAAAACTCATGTGAGCCCCTACTGTATTTATGAATATACAATATTTAGCATAATTTGAATGCAATTTGACTTAAAATCCTCATATATATACCTTCTGCATCTGAATGGACCCCCCAAATTTACAGAGAAATCGGCGCCCTTGCCTGGAAGGGATAGTAAGAGGAATGAATACCGAAGTAAATAATCATAATAAAATCGAAAACAGACAGAAAGCTTTATGAAAAAAAGATAATAATCATAAAACAGAGAAAGGTGTCACACAAGAATTTAGATTTCTGGGCTTTCGGCATCTATGGCCATTTAGCCAGTTACATTTGAGGGATGGCGTCCCTCGGCGAGCACACTATCCGGGGAAAGGAAAGGAAAGAAGTGGCCTGGGACCTATATGTTAGGTTCCACCCCTTCATTTGCCTGGAATGAGGAAAACCTTATTCACGATAGCTGGCCGGCAAAACTATTTACACTTTTTCGACCGAGTGCCCCCACCGGGAATCAAACCCGAGACCTAGCTATACAATGAGTACTTTCGCTAAAATGTTTTATCAGATACGGAAGGGAAAAGAATGAGAACAGAAAATAACCTGCGAAGAGTCCAAGTAGGATTGTCAGATCTTACGTTTTTCCTGTAAGTTTTGCGTTATACGTTTTTATTTTCCTCGTAAAACAATTTCTTCTGTTTCTTTAAGTCAAAGGAATGATAGTCCTGGGCACTTTTAAAACGCTTTTATACTTAATTAGAGAAACTGATTACTCACACATTGTTAACAACGTAACCCAATGATATAATTTCATCTTCAGAGAGAAAATGCGACTGGCTGCGTTTTTATCTTCTACCTAACCGGTGCTCCAACCTCATGTTTAAGAATAGTTTACTTTTAGCGTCTTAGCTTTCGTCTTCCAACTCCACCTCGCATCATATGACAGTTTCGATCAACCGTGATATACTGATGACAGGAATAGAAGCTACTACTGTTAGGGCGACAATACGTCTCGTTTTGATCGGGACAATCTCGTTTTAGGGGCGTGTCCCGGCCGTCCTGTCAGTAGATGGAAAAAAGTAGTATTTGTCCCGTTTTATGCAAATGAAAGAAGTAAATAACAAACCAAACACATTTACTCCTTGTAAAGGTATTAATAATTAATAATAACAAAGAGAGAGAACAGTACTGCTCGAAAGGCAGCAGAGGTTTTAGCGGTTGCTTATTTGTTGAACTAACTTCAACGTCTCTTTCCTTTTTCATAAGTATCGAAGTACTTGACCCCGCCTTGTAACAAAGAGAGAAAGAGAGAGAGAGAGGGAGCTCTGAGATCAGGGCGCTAATAAGAACAAAGGTAATCCTAAAAGTCCAGGGTTGCAAATTCAGCACCAGTAGCAATCCTAGCTACATTCATTTCCCTTCTAGCCATTTTATAGCCAATTTTCATATTCATTCTTATGTCTCTAAAAATAAAGTCATTGTAAGTAAATTGTGTGAAGGTAGAGGAAATTTAAACGCGAATATTTTTAACGCCAAATTTCTTACGGGATGGCGAGAGATGCTGGCAGATTGGCAATACTGCAAAAGTCAGTAAAACGGAGGTGTTCCTTGTCTACAGAAGATTTTATTCTTCTGAGGATATATTTTATAGCTTATATATATTATGTTATATTACAATATAAATGTATTAGTATTGCTAAGGTAAACAGGAACTAATTTACGCACTGACCTGTTTCTCATTTCTCATGATTTTTGAAAAGCCGGAACCTGTCCCGTTTTCAGCTAAAAATTTTATGGTCACTCTAACTACTGTGGACTAATAAAAGCAGAACTTCAGTCCGATATGTCCTGCAAGGATTTTTTGAATGCACGAAAAAGGATGTGAGACTGCTAAGAGGTGCAAAATCTTCATTGAAAAACAATTTAATTACAAGGAAACAAAATTTTGTGTAATATGCATTTTTGTTTTATATGATACTATTTTTAATGATAACACCCCAGATTTCCAACTAAAATTACTCCACGTTACAATGTGAAACCATATATTTGTTGTAAATCCTGAAAATCAAGTATCTTCCTTTTTTAACTTAAAAAAAAAAGAAAGAAAAGAAACTTCCTTTCTCTCTCCCTCTGAAAACATCTGCCAACCAGGTGGGTGCCATGTTGGAATACAGGGTCATGTAGTTATATGATGATATTATCAGGTTGTAAGGAGCTAGCGTTTAGTGAAGGAAGAGAAAACTAACGGTAGGCCGAACTGCAAGGCAGTGAAACAACAAAAAATAAAGAGGAAAAGTGTATAATAGGGGAAAAAAGGGATTGTAAATGAAAATGAATGAAGAAACTAACAAAAAGTGGGAAATAATGTAGAATAAAAAATATGCAGGACAAACAATAATAAATCAAGTGAATTTCGTCCCACATTGTCAAACTACGATAGATTTCTAAATTGTCGGGATCCAGTCTCTAACAAGTCGTAGTAGATTTTCAGTTTCGGTTCAACGGATAGATAAACGGAAAGATGGAACTTTCTTTCGGAGCGCTGACTCTGTATCAATAAACCCCGGGATCGATTCCCGGTGGAGACACTAGGTTGAAAAAGTGTAAAAACTTTTCTTCAGGCCACTCATCCTGAATGAAGATTTCCTCATTCACTCTAGGCAAAATGTCAAGATAGTACCTAATATACAGGTACCAGGCCGCTCCACACTCTTTTCTTCCTTCTCTTTCCTCGGACGGCATGATCGCCAAGGAATGTCATCTTTCATACGTGACGGGCTAACATGGCCATACATGGCGAAAGCCCAGAAATCTAATTCCTAAGCTAACCTGTATCAATAAACGATTTCGGTATCTCTTACCATTGGATTCGCTATTGAATTTTCTTTTATGAACACACAACATTAAAACTGAAAGTAGTAGATTTCTACAACTTCTGGTTTCGATACAAGGATTAGAGCTCAAATACAATCTACTCGTGTATAGCTACATCTATACCAAAATCAATTTTTCGCTACATATTGTCATTTTTGCGCTTCGGAAATCAATATTAACCCCTTACTACATGCCGTGCCATATATGACACATACCCTTTTTTCACTTTAGCTTTTTTGTGATTTATCAAAGGCATCAAATGACTGTTTTGTCTGCTGTGTGAGATATTGACGTGTATGAATAAGAGATTTTGGGGTCATCTGGCATATTCTTTGTGAGTTGTAAGAGTGTCATATATGGCACTTACTTATTTCTCGTGGGAATTAAGTGAAAAATCTAAAATTCAAGCTTTAATTCATTTTTCAAGTTCCCATATGAGGGTTTCCAATGCTGATTTTTTTTCGCTAAAAGAAAAAAAATCATGCAGAAAGGGGTTAAAACCAGAATGATGTAGCAGAATTCTACCACTTCCGGTTTCAAAAAAGAGATAAAGACGGACTGGTATCTGTTCCTGGAACACTAATCCCATACCATTTCTCGCAATGTTTCGTCGTTCTTTTCTTATGGCGATAAACACTGGAACCGGATATAAAAATTTCTACCACTTCCGGTTGGTACAGAGGGTAAGAACGGATATGGAGCCTATTCTTGGAACATTAAATTATATGAGGGGAAAAACAAGTATCTCACTATCGTTTACCGTTCTTATTCAATATTGAAACATGAACTTGCACTTGCACTGGATTTCAACAACTTAAAACGGTTTCAGTAGAGTGACGATCTAAGAAGGGCTCTCTTCAGGATAATAAGTGCACAAAATTTAATCTGTGGACATTCAAAAATTTACATTATGAGGGACAACTACGTTTTTTGTTGTTTATCCATCTCAAGGAGGACATACAACAAGCTAAAGTGATTTGTCAAGTGGAAACTAAATGTGATACATAATTCATTATTGTTTGTTCCGAAAAAAGAACTTTGTGTTCGTGTTCCACTTTTGTTTTACAGGACAATAATATGAACAATAACCTATTGAACAACCAGCTACACCAAAAGTTGCGATGCCGTCCAAGATTACAGCGTTGATCAAAATTATCCAGGATTATAAAAGAATATTTGTCACGGAAAAAAGGTAGAGGATATTTGTCTTCTGAAATTTACTCTAATTATTGTTTTAACAAAATTCTGTTTGTATAGTGAACCACAAAATATTTTACCGCCTGTTAATCAATTCCTATCTACGACCATGCAATTGAAGTTCTAATTCTGTAATGTAATGTTAAACTTGTTGAATTTTTCATGATATTGAATACGGTGATTGAATTAATGATAAGGTTACAATGTTAGATTACAATAATACTTAATGATAAAGCTTGTTCTGAAAGGAGATAAATGTTCGACGTGATATAATTAATTTCAGAGGGTTATCCAAATATTTGAGGGAAGGAATTTTGCTGTTCGTTATATTCTCCTGATCTACCAAACTGAGACTGAAATTATCCAAATTGATATTATGCTCTGAACAATAAAACTGTGTTTTGACAAGGAAAATTTGGTAATTAATGTTTTGTGATTATGGCATCCTATTATGTGATGATGAGCATTTCTCTGTGGGAATTTCTCTCTTATATCTCGTTCCACCATCTGAATGAAGCCCGAACGTTGTTCTTGTATATCATATGAGTTGACGTCACGAGATCCAGATACTATTGACATATGAAACAAACAACAAAAGGGTACAGTCCATTCTACTATATATTTCTTCCAGGGCCGGCTCTACCATATGTGCAACACGTGCATTTACACGGCGCGGAAAAATATGTCATAACTATTTATTTAAAATAAATATTTCTGGTTGGAAACAGACTTCATGATGATGATAGTTAAATTTACTAAGCTAACTTATTTGAATACTACATTCACAAATCATATGAAGCACTAATTTAATGTCACATGGACAGTGCTAAAGCAAGTGATCAAACAAATCCCAGTTCTCAATTAAGAACTCAATTCTCGAATAGTAGCGAACACCTGTTTCATTTAGTTACCTATCACAGTTTTCATATAAAAACTAATCTTGTCTTTGTCATAAACAAGTTTCTTATCATTGAAGGTGAAAAGAAGTATTTAAAAAAATAACAGATGTAGAAGGAAAATCAAGAAATAAAGATAAAAGAGGTAGTTGCACTGGAATTGCAAACTAATATATTGAGATTGAATCTTGATATTAAAAAAGGATTACCATCTTTCCTCTGCAGGTGTATTCCTTTATCTTTCACTAACATAATAGATAAAGAAAAAAACAGATACAACGAGATTGTATTTGTGGTGTTAGGCCTTTCTGAGTGCGAGTGCATCTTCCCTTCCTTTCGTTGTTCATGATGGGTTAACATACTTAAAATCGTGGACTTTGAGATTTGATCTTTCTGGGAAAGGGGGAGGGGGGCTGCCAATGATGCCATTGCACGGGGCGGCAAATTGCCTAGGGACGGCCCTGATTTCTTCATCTATTCTAATTCCATATTAATTAATTAGAATTTAACTCAGATCAAAAGAGAATTCTGTCTTTTTAGTTCTGAAAATAATTCTCTCAATTCTACAGAAACTTCTGTGCAAAGCAAATAAACTAACTTCAATGAAAAATAATAATAATAAACACATAATTACCTTCCATTTTGCACGAACATGTTCCTAATCTCTGCAGAATAAGAACTACCTCTTTTATTAAGCAGGCAGCTTCTTCTCCGTCCTCTAAGTCAGGTGCAAATACAAGCTCCATTAACGGTACTCCTGCTCGATTCAGGTCAACTAAACTCCTTTAATAAATAAATAAATAAATAAATAAATAAACAAATAATAAAAATAAAGTAAAGAATGTACGAGATAACTTACTAACTGAAGTGTGTTTATATTAAAAATACTAATACAAATTGAAAAAAAAAAATGCGAGGATGATTCAGAAACTAATGCCTCCAAGGTGATACTTTTATTTGTGTTTGACAGATAGCACCGATACAGGTATCAGTGGAAAGCTTGCAATGTCAACTACAAATGGTGACATCATTTTTCAACGTAGTCCCCATTACAGGCAACATACTTGCGCCAACGCGAAATAAGGTTTTTCATCCCGTCGGCGAAGAATTGTAGTCGCTGCTGGCGACACCACTGCCAAACTGGCGACACCATTTCCACTTCCGCGTCACAACTATACCGTTGGCCCTTAAGGTGATCCGTAAATTTGGGGAACAGCCAAAAGTCGCAGGGCGCAAGATTCGGCCTGTACGTAGAATGAGGCAGAATGTCAACAATATTTTGCCAGCAAATGAGACAACTTTGAATTTTTTGGCGAAGGAGAGGACGTATGGCGGTACTCCATCGACTGACGCTTCGTTTCCGAGTCATAATGGTGTATCCACAACTCGTCGCCAGCAATGAATGTTCCTGGCCGCAGACCTTCCGCAGTCAGAAATTCAATAGCAGCCCGCTGTTTCAACTGGACGTCACCACTAGATGTCATGGATTACTCCATTACTCTGGAATGAGAAAAGGTAAGATGGTGAAACAAGTGACATTCTGTGGTTTAAACATCAGTGTATTAATGAGAAACAGTTCAGAATATTTGCAGTACTATTGACCGAGTAGTGGGCTTGGAGGTATTACTTTCTAATCATCCTAGTATTAACTTTCAATCTATCCTTACTCCAGGTCCTGAATTTTTACTTTGTCCGTTCCAACCATAGGGGAAAGAAACCAGCCACCTACATCTGATGCACTGGTCTGGTGGCTCCACCTCACTTGACTTTGAGTACAACACGCAGATTAAGACAAAAGACAATACTTTAAATCTGAAGTATCCCACTTCTAACTCGTACGCGGTGTCTTATTAAAATTTCAAAATCAAATTTTGTGACTTTTTCGTGACCTTTTCTTTACCAAATCTTAAAATTTTGTAACATTCTCAAGTGAGAATTTAGGTGCAAATTAAGCCGAATTTTCATACATACGATAGAAGCATACTTTGCTTGCGATTTGGTAGCGTCTAAAGCCGACCATAGACATTTTTGATGGTGAATTTTGACGTTTTATAGAACGAAATTTTCTGATCTGCACTTATATTTGTAAAGATAAAAAAAAAATTCGTGACCCAAAAGCTAAATTTCGTGACTTTTTCATGACTTTCGTGACCAATAGACACCCTGTAGTAATAGCAGTTACCAACGCTAGCCTTGGGAAACCCACCATATTTCTTTCTAACGGTCTATGAAGCAAATAATAATGACAAAAGTCGATGTGCTGACCACATATAAACCAAGCAAAAGACTTTGGTCATCCATAGCCATTTGTATGGGCACTTTGGTTTTAGCTTTATCAAAGCTTTATGATAGTTTTATAATTAAAAAAAAAAAAAAAATGAAAATAAAGCAAATACTCTTACACAAGGTATCTTTCAATATTTCAACATATCAAACAAAATGAAAATGACAAATTTACCTTTCACTTTCTTCATCATGGAGAGATTTACCGCTGTCCTGTTCCAGCTGAATCTGAGATATTTTAGAAACTTTTCTATATGGTTTACGATTTATTTCTGGGCTAAATACAAGATATTCCAGCTCTCCATGTCGTGCAAGAGGTAACCGCTGTTGAGTTATCTGGTAACCAGCCTAGAACGACAAAACATTTGTAACATTCTCAATCCACTATATGGAAGAAATATATCATTTAAGATCAAATAAGATAGTTACAATTCCACAGAAGAGAGAAGTTAATAACTTGTTATAAGAATCAAGTTTTATAATTTATTTATTTATTTTAAACTATTAGAAATCCCTGTATTCTTCGTGCGCAAAGAATACATTTATGGAAAATACTTGAAAGATATATTTGAACCCACTTATCCCATTAATGATGCGTATTTGAATCAAAGTGAAATAAATAAGAAAAAAATGACCCAATTGCTACGTTCAAAAGTGCATTTCAGACAGCGCAACTGTAATTCATTGCGAAGAATTTAAATCCCCCTTCCTCACTTACCATGCTCATTGTAATTAGTGACATGATAAAAACTCAACCCAAGCCAAGTGCTAATTATGTTTCAAAGTTGATTTCAAACGGTCCTTCCTGGAGGAGCACAAAGAAACTTTAAATCTATTTAATAACATTTGGTTGAGATACGATGAACGGTATGGCCTTAGATAAATGTACATCACGACGAACGGACCAACAGATAGATAGATGTCGAAATATCATTTTTTTCAGTATCTATGGACCATGAAACATGTAAATTCGTTGAAATCTCGAATTCAATTTTCATCACGATCACCAAACTTCCTTCTTTCTTTTCGTCGCTCGAAAATAAAAGACAAGAAAAAAAAAACAAGAAATTATACTTGATAAATTAAGGAATTAGCCTATTTTATTTGAAACCAATTCTTCTATAGATGTGAAGTAAATGATATACAAAGAATGAAAAAGTTCGCGACTGGCTCGGTATTTGGACCCAGTTCTGCGGCTTACCATACAGATGCGTTGACCACTACGCTACCCAGTTCGCTTTCTGAATAGCCATACATTCTTCCAATCTTGATGTTGGTGCTCAGCTTAACCACCATATCTATGGAGGAATTAGTATGGTGAAAATCAATTATTTACACAATTTATCAACATAATAGAGATTCAACCGTCACGGGATTGATGTAGACACTGAGTTGTCCAGGCACAATAAGAACTGTAGAATAGTTCACGTGGTCTGAGTGGTTGAGCACAAACTTCAAGATTGGAAGAATCTGTGGCTGTTCGGGAAGCGAAGTTAACAGAGTAATGGTTAAAGCATCAGGACGGTTGCCGGAGACCCGGATTCGAATCTCCGTCCAGTCACGTATTTTTTAACTTTTCGAATATCATTAAATACGAGCCTCATGAAAGTTGCAGTAAATAATTAAAAAAGATCCAAAAAATCATCCAGAGAAGACCTGGAACCAAAGTTAATAACTTATTATTGACATTTTTTTGCTGCTTTTTACACATACAGAAACTAATTAGTTCCTGAAATTAACAGAATTTGTTCTTTATTTTACGAAAGGGGGCGCGGTGGCTCAGTGGTAGAGCGTTCACCTCTGGTGCTTGGGGTCTCGGGTTCGATCCCAGCCCCCGCCAAGTGAACTTTGTGGTGGACAAACACCGTGCTCGTGGGCTTTCTCGGGGTTCTCCCGTTTCCTCCCACTTTCTTCATTCCACCATTTCACTCATCTCTCACCATCACCGTCTCCTTTAGCCTAACCGACATAACCGTGGGACGTAAAACTCAAAGATTTCATTTCATTTCATTTCATTTATTTTACGAAACAATAACTACTTGTTTTTAGCTAGAGTGGGTACTTCATTTTATCTTCAACCAATTCATAAAGCTACTTTTCCACTTAAACATGAATTTATGCGCACCGAAGACGTGAAAGCAATAAAACAATCTTACTTCACTTACGAGGGGAGTCCAATAAGATATATTTCTAGAGAGAAAGGGAGAGGCGGAGCATAATGACACCTGTGGGGAAACCTGCTGCGCAATGTGAGGTCAGTCGGAGCAATGCAGTTCCCATGAGCAGAGTAATTGTGTTACGCCGCGAAGCGAATGTTTGTGTGACGCTGCGAACAATTGATTTGCAGAAGTTGGAGCACCGCTGTCCCAAGACTTGGACTTCTTTGAGGAGGACCAGGACAAATTCGTGGCTCAACTGATGACAGGGGACAAAACCTGGATCCATTATTGGGATCCTGAGAGCAAGCAGCAGTCCATGCAATGGAAACACCACGATGACAAAGGCTATTTTTTTTCTCTCTGGGATTTCTTCGCTGCCCACAAAGTGGCGACGGTGCACAGACCTACATGGGAATTACATCAAAAAACAGTGATGAGTAGGTGACCCTATCTCCATTCCTTCCTGTCTAAGTAGATAACTTACTGGACGCCCACGTATGTATTGTGTAAACGTAATTTAATCAATATTTTGGCTATAAATTGTGAGCCTTGAACAGGAAGATATTATAAGGTTTTCAGAGATAGTGGCATAAAATTATTTAATTACGTTTCATTCATTTCTGAGTTTAGGAAAAAGAAAGAAAAAAAAGCATTGTAACATATTTCGCTTGCCACAAAATAAGGTAATAATAATAATAATAATAATAATAATAATAATAATAATAATAATAATAATAATAATAATAATAATAGTAACTCGCCTCCCCCAATAAAATCTTACAATTAATTAATAACGGGAAACGTTGATCTGAAAGAACAGAATGAAAATACCAAATATATTAATAAAAATATATGTTACAAAGCTTTCTTTACTAATTGTTAAATGCAACCTATTTTCTCCATCTATTTTCCCGTTTAGATCGGTTATAATTATTCTTATGTTGTACTTTTCAGTTCTTCGTAGAAACTGACTTCAGCACACCTTTCATTTTGTCTGTAAGCGAATGCTACGTATGTCATGTCACGACACCTTCAGTTTGATGTATAACAAAATTCTATTCCTTACTATAAATATTATTATATCTCTAACTATTATTATTAAATTCTACTTGGACTATGGCAGCACGATACTGCTCTTAACAATCCCGTTCTTAAGCTATAAGAGTTGGCTTTCTTATTTATAAAAAAAAAAAAAAAAAAAAAAAAAATGAATGAATGAACTGTTTAATCACAATACTATTCCTTTCGATGAACTTTACTTACCTGAAATTAAATAAAATTTCTAGTTTTGCATTCCACGACTATGACAAAAAGAAACGAATGATTAATGAAAGGGAATGATTATCAAATAACTGGCGGAATGAGAATGTGGGAGGAAACGGAAGAATCTCGAGAAAACCCACCGATATAATGTCCACACAAATTCACATAGCTGTGAAATCGAACCCAGAGGCCCCATACACCAGGACTGAGCACCCTTCCACTAAGCCACGGTGCTCTCCTAATCCACCATACTTCTTGAATCCTTAGCGTATGTTCTTTAATTTCAATCATAATCCGGAGACCTGCTGTCCTGACCGATGTTGTTCCTCAGTTCTAAGGTAACGCTGAGAGGGTACCTTTAAATATGGGGCTTCCTTTTCCCTACTGTATGTTGTTTGATTGTTACTGATTCCAATACGCATTGTCCTCGTAAACTGAATCTGGAAGTTTGTTACATAAATAAAAGCATAATAGACACATGGAAAAGTATAGAGACATATCATAAGTAAATAGACACCTTGTAATTCAATTAATGTGATGATTTGAAGGTCATTAGTGGTCGTAATTTGTCTTTTATGCCAGGTGTAGACAGTCCTCAAGAGAAAAACAACACTGTCGCAACCAAAAAGAGTCAAAGAGTCAAGTGATCTCAAACGTGTTCGGATAGTAGGGTAATGCGACCTCTGTGCAAGCTGAAGACAAATTCCCTAAAATCTTCAGATTCCATTCTCCACCATCAATCAAATTATTACTTAGTTTAAAAGATATCAAGAGGAAAGCGTGAGTCCACGTTCTGGCCGACCTGGCTCAATGTAACGCCAGTTGAAGGCTACCAAAAGGAACAAACTACCAAGTCCAACCCTGCAGACGTGGCAGAACACCTGAAAGTGAGCCGGATTATAGTTCTCAGATATCTGCATTTACTAATCTACTATGGAAGGGGGTGAAAGGTATAAACCTTTTGCTTACCACAGCCAATATTGCTAAACGGAAATAGTGGGCAACAAACATGGTGCGGCACTATGTTTAATTTTGGTGCCAGTAATTTTCTCTGATGAGTTCATATTTTTCCAATTTTCATTCAGGGGAGGCATGGGTCTAGACAATATCTTCAAGAATCCATTTGGATCGCTCACATCAAGGATCAAATATGGAGAGTTTTTACTGGTGGTATGAGGAGCCATTTGGAGCTCTAAATGTTCCAAGTTGCTGGCATGTGTTGGCATGCTCAACAGTGCCGGATACGGAGCGTAATATTCCTAAAGATAATTTCCACTGAATTGCTTCCAAAAACAACAACTCTGTTTATGGAAAATGTCACTTCCTGCCATACTGTCAAAACACTCAAACCTGGAAGACACAAATGGCATCCAAAAACTGCCACGAGTCGTCAGTTCCAGGATATAAGCCCACTTGAACACCTCTGGGCTATTCCAGATCGTACCATCAGACGGTATTCCCAAAAACCCGCTTTCCGTGAAGAATTTCTGCAATCCCTGCGTAAAGGATGAGCGAAAAATCACGGAATTCATTAGTTCCATGGCCCAACGGATTAAGATTTTGCTTCAAGCTAAAGGTCGATCAACAAAATATTAACCTATATCCTTTTGTTACGATTTTGTTTTTGTACCAAGTGGGTACAGTTCAACAACGCGAAAAATTCATAAATAGAGGTATATATTTACTTATGGTATATCTCTGTACGTATTCAGAGCTCAGAATATTTTATATAAACTTAATACTTACAGGTAAATCAGCGTAGAAGTAATGCTTCCTATCAAACATTGATACAAGATTTACTTTGCATGATAAAGAAAGTGCTGTTAGAACACCAGCCTCAACACATCTTCTGTTCAATACCTGTAACGAATACAAAATACTAGCAATACATCAGATTTTCTTTATACAGTACATTCTGCACAAATTCATGAAACTTCTTAATTCAAAAGTACTATTGTTGTGAAATATAAAATTTTACAGTATTAATATATAAATCTGCACTATATATCAAAATGGAAGGTATTATCAATAATTTTCAACAAAAACACACCAGGAAGACCAACCTAATATCTGATAGTGACACAAGAGTGAAACTTTTTCTCTAATATTCATTTTCTTTTCTTCTCCTTTTCTTACACTCTGCTGACGAAGCATCCAAACTTTGAAAGCTAAGTGTCTACCGTATATTTACTGCTTTTAGTTTATTATTATTATTATTATTGTGCTGCTGGACAATATGGCAGCGAATACCAGGTGATTCAAAATGGTATTCCCGACTTCGTTAATTTATTATTCGAATAGTAATGAGCTTTTCTTGCCAATATAACTTACTCCGTGTTTTACTCTGTGCATTACACAATCGAGATGAAAGCATTTTTCGGGAGAATGACGCACAAACATCTGGCGTTGCGAACAGAAAAGTTAAAATTTAGATTCGTCGGTACAAAATAAATTCTTCCATTGCTCATCGGCGCAGCCTTCATGTTTGCAATGCCTCCTGCTCGGAGTGATATTTTTATTGCAAAAGCGGCCCAAGACCAAAAATATGCAGGTTTTGGACCACCGTCCTATCTGGTGCCAATTGGGAACGACTCTTTCGTAACTCTGTTACTACTTTCAAAGCGGTTAAACGTCTATTTCGTTTGTTTACAGACCTAATGAATCTGTCTTTATGATAAATTATTACTTCTGGATAATCAGTTTGTTTCCGTATAATATTTACACCAGTTTGTGACTACTTTTCAAGAGTCTGACGAACTGCATCGACTGATATATGCAACTACTGAGATAGTTCTTCTTTCTCAAAATGATTACTTGAGCATGTGATTTGACATTTAACTCACCCTTTATCTTCTGCATTTTATAGTGTTTGCAAGTTGTTCCCACTATTTTACTGGTTCACATGAGTGAAAACATCACAATCGAATACCACAGTTTCTCACCCAATTTTATCCAAATACGACACGAATTAATAACGCACATATAACTGTGTGTCAAGTAAACATACAAGTCTTGATAAGGGTTCGTACAAACCCCACTAGATGTGGTTGAAACGAAGCATAAACAGACAAAACGTGACTTTAGTTGTCTGTTCGTTAGTTATCTGTTTACTGCAAAGCTATTTTCCTCAATAACTGTAAAAAACGAAATCTTCAAGTTTTACATCCCACGGTTATGCCGGCTAGGCTAAAGGAGACGGTGATGATGAGAAATGAATGAAATGGTGAAATGAAGAAAATAGGAGGAAACGGGAGAACCCCAAGAAAACCCACACAGATGGCGTTTGTCCACCACAAAGCTCACTTAGTGCGAGCTGGGATCCAACCAAAGACCCCATGCAAAAGAGGTGAACGCTCTACCACTGAGCCACCGCGGCCATCCTCAATAAATGTGTCTCAATGTAAACAGAATCATGCATTTTTGTATTCTTAAATAACAATGTTGTCGCTTTTACAAAACAAGACCGAAAACAGGGTTCGTATAGATACAATGTCTTTTATTTGGAAAATTCTGAAAAATCGGTGGTGTGTTTACATTTTTGACAATGAGTGTACATTCGTAATATGTGTAATTATAGGTACAAGGTACGGGTTCCAAAGCAAATTTCGGTGACAGCTCAACTGCCAAGTAGCTAACGCGTGTTCTTTCTGTGTGTGTGTGTGGTCTCATGTTCTATTCCCAGTACGGTGTATTTGTCTCGCATAAAATGCCGATTACTGGTTCGGATCCCAATTTAAGTAGCAACTTCCGTCTCTTACAGCCTCGATGCTGAAGAAAGATTTTAAATTCCAATCAATTAACTGAATATAAGCCTATCGACTTGCCGTAAAGAAACCTCCGTTCTATTAACATCTCTTATGACAGGTAGGCAAGAATTGTTAACAGATAGCATGGATTCCCATACGTCTGATAGGGGATTTATTACATTGATTACAAGCCTACACACAGCCTCAGACAAAAGACTATCTTTGAATAACATCCTGATATAAAATAAAAATTGACCCGAGGTATAAGATGTTAAGGATTTCATTCTTAATTTTACGCAACATATACTAGTATAAGATCAGACTGTTTCACCCTGATTGCGTGGTTTATTCCTCTTTGGGAAGAATTTAAACTGCCTATAAGTCATTCGCCGAAATTACTGCAAATTGAACAATTACCCCTGTCCCGGGTTCAACTCCCAGTGGGGACACTCGTTCGAAAAATTGTAAGAGTTTCTTCAGATCAGCCATGCTGAGTGAGGTTTTCTTCCTTCACACCAGGCAAATGCCGGGTTGGTACCTAACATATAGGTCCCAGGCCGCTTCCTTTCTTCCCCAATCCTTTTTTCCTTTCCTTTCCACGGATAGTGTGCGCGCCGAGGGACGTCATCCGTCATACGTGAGGGGCTAATATGGCCATAGAAGCCGAAAGCCCAGAAATCTGATTTCTATGTCCTAAGTCCTGAACAATTACAGTCCATTTGACACAACTTGTCTTTTCTGACAGTTGCTTTCCTGTTTTTTTTTTTTTTTCCCTTCCTGCACGTGGTCATAATAATCAGTAGAGCAACCCACATTGTGCTTTATTTTTTTCTTTAATTATGCTTCATTTTATCTAAATTATGCTTTATTGTTAATTTTAATCATTGTTTTACATTAATCCTGTATAACGTATAATATTTACTATACATTAAATATTCTAAATATCTTAATCTATTTATTAATATTTTATGCAACCAGTTTCTTACATATTTAATGAACTTTCTACTTAATGCACTGTAAAGAGATATGCTTTACTCGAGTCAGTTTTTTCTATTACTTGTGTGCGCCTTAGAGGTGCATATATACTAAAAGGGAAAGTAAAAGATGCCACCAAAAAGTACAGAAGGTGCTCAAGTTCAAGAGGTATACATAACAATATACAGAGGAGTTCTTGTGTACTACTCATTGTTGGCGGAAAGTTCTTTTTTTTTTATCTTTTTTCTTTTCTCCACATCAAAGAATTACACCAAAAAGTTTACAGAAATAAAAATAAGCTTTTCATTGTTGCATTGTTATGTTCTCAATGATTTTGCAATGTAAATATTGGTTTTAAAAAATATTAATACGGTATGTTAAACTTGCAGTTAAACATAATTTTCCAAGAACTGTGCTATATATTTTAAATTATGCTTTATTTTCTAAAATTATGCTTTATTATACTTTTAAAATTAGTTTCTTCTGGACCCCTACAAAACCACAACCATGTTCAAGGTATTAACCATATGTGCAAATTGCTGTTATGCTTTTGGGTTACTCTAATAATCAGGCAAAAAGAATTGTTTCAATGGCAACAGCACGTTCAGCCAATTATAGTGGCTCATTTCTCTCGCTCTGCAATGATAAACATTCCACCCTTTCCACACGTTACCAATCTAAATACAAACAAATGCACATTGTTTTAGTCGAATGTCAACTTGAGCAGTGGACCTCCTGGTTATTGAGAGCAATCTTTTCAGTTGTCTTTTCTGTCATTTAATTTTATAAAACTAAGATTTACTTGCAGCGAATAATTTCGTGTTTCAATACCCGACACAAAAGCTGGCAACACAGCATTGAACACCACGTGCGCGCAGCGAGCTGTCAGAAAGGACTAGTATCAATTGCAGTATACCCTCAGTGTTTTTTTTTTTTTTTTTTTTTTTTCACAGTTCTGGTGTGGATTTGAGCTATTTAAAATAACATGGATTACATAAAATGTAGGAAATTTCGCACCTACCTACTGTTGAAACTGCAATTGCCCAGAAGTTCGCAGTAGTATTCAGTGAACGAAATACAGGAAGCATAACTTGTTTCCAAAGAAAGATAAAACACGCAACCCCAAGGTGGAATAGAACCTGAGATACATATATATTAAAGATATTATGAAGAAAACCCAATAATAATGCTCTTACGGGCAGTGTGCCAGGAATAGCACAATCGAAAAATGATACGCTCGAATTTGTTGGCCTGCCAAATTCAGTTGATGCTCCTGAAAATAATTTTGATTCTGAAGAAATCTGTGCATGTACTTCTAAACCAACCACTCTTTTCCATTTGGACCTGTAAAGAAAAAAGAAAAAGTTAAGTTGTTAGTAACACATTGGAACGTGCACTAAACTCTGAATAAAAAATGGCTACTAATATTCACTTAATTCTATTTAACCCTACCTTCGTATCTTTTGAAACAATCAATTCAGTACTTCTTATGTTTTACATATCATTAGTATATTTTTATTTCACAAGTTAAGATAACGGTACTACATGAAATACACAAAATGAAAGAAAGAAAAGTTTGCCTGGTTGCAGTATGTCAGTGCCAACGATCTTCGTACCTGAGATATTTATATTTATGCAGTGGTCGAAGTGAAACTGTATGCGATGGTATGCCATACCGCCTCTGGTTTTTCAGCAATGACGACATACCGCCACTGGTTTTTCGGTGACCAAGACATACCGTCACTGGAAAATGGATGCTAATATACAATACCTTTAATAAATCCATTTTTACACATAGTAATTCACGAATAGCTTTGCACATCAAAGATTTTAAGTTGGCAACACCAATATTTTTATTTTCTTTTTCCTAATACTTTTTGTTTTTAAACTGAGGTGTATACAAAGAAGTTTACCCCTTGCTCCTAGGCAAGTGCTCGTGTTGGTTGTGTTTAGGATAGCCAACCGTCCGGTATTTTGCCGGACAATTCGGTTTTTGACTTCCATGTCCGGTGTCTGGTACGAGCTCAAAACCGGACCCTGAATGTCCGGTAAGTTTTCATCTTACTAGTTCTATTTTCTGTTCTATTCAGATTATTTTGGAGTGACGAAAGGAATCGTTAGTTAATGAACATGTTTAAAGTAGAAGTTATAGTCAAGTCTCTTTGATATCGACCTCTCGAGCGCGGAGTTTGGTGAAGAGTTGAAGGTAGGAAAATTTATTGAACATATTAAAACTGCTGAAGGTCAACAAAAGTATAATTTAAAGTGCAGCTAGCACTGCTTCATTCTCAGCTACATCTTTCAATTAAATAATGTATCCAGATCCAGTAAAAATATGAAGGCATTATGAGACATTACCAGCCCCAGCGAAGCTAGTAGATCTTATTTTTCAAGTATATTTCGTGTATGCCATAATTATATTTGCTTTTCTTTTTTAAATGCGTTGTATTATTGATGGTAAAGTACAAAAATTATTTGTGGCAATCAATCACAACTAAAATAAGTTTAATATATGCTTTAAAAGCAACTAAAGTTATTAAATTCGAACTCCGAATCGCTCAATTTCATGTGAAGTAATTGCTTTCAAGTTGTTCACATTTTTAACAAACAATTATGTGGCAATCTTAAGACTATACGTACTTCAGGAGGGTGTCCAGTATTTCTATTTTCAAAAGTTGACCAAAGTAGTTGTGTTGGTTGCACATAAGAGCCACATAATAGAAAGGAATGAATCATGGGCCATGGGCCCAATCTAAACGAAATGCAGTGTGTTGAAGATGTGACTCGTTTAAACTGAGATCGGAAAGTATTGTGATGAGTTCACCACAACTTCTTTTGTGTCTACAATTATAAAGAAATATATAACTGAGTCCAGTATTTAGAAGAAAAATATAGTTTAAAGAATGAAAAAAAAATCTGCTGTTTTGCTTAAGTGTTTTATGATAAATCCTTACTTTCGTTTGTTATTTTATATTAAGCGTTTTACATTTTGTTATGACATTTATTCAATTGTTTCTTTCTTATGTACGTCTGTATCCTCTTGCCTCAATACATATAACTGCCGTGTTTTGAGCATGGGTGAATTTAAGGGTTGTTTGCTATGGGGGAGGACCTTCCTGTGGTCCGGAATAACACTCAGTCGAGGCTTGTCTGCAAGTTCTCTTGCGGGAAACTGTTTAAAATTGTCAATATAAAAATTCGGTTTTTGATCTTTTCATATATAATTCTCTATAATACGACATAAGGGGATATTTTTTATTATTCTCAGAAACTTGGGGACGGAGACAAAGTCTCCATGTCCCCCGTAACTACGGAGACGCTCTTTCATGGTTTTGAGTCACTTTGTAAATAGAAATGCAATCTTTTAGGCAACATACCCTCATTGTATTTCAAGATTTAGAAGACGGTATGTCGAGTCAAAATGGTAATAAAACATACCGCTTCTGCCTTTTTTTTTTTTTTTTTCACTTCGATCACTGTATTTATGTTAAAGGAACCAGGTGGTATGACGATAAAAGGATCGGTGGTATGAAGGGACAGACGAAATTGGAAACACATGGATACCATGATATACATTCAAACTCACATGGCGTGAAACTGAATTAGGACCCTACGTACTAGATGTGAACGCACTATCATTCAGTCACTATGTCCCTCTATGTTTTTTTATTGGAATAGGAGTATGCTGCAATTCATGTATCCTAGATGTAGAATACTAGAGCCTGTCTATCTCATCTATGTCCTCGGAAAGTATGCGAACTATACTTCGGCCCCACCCCGCCACCCTCTGACGGAGGAAATTCTCCCTTTGCTCACGGAAAAGAAGTAAATGACATCAGCTGTGTTGCCAATTTGTCATTCAATCGTTTGGTCTTGACGAGTGAAGGTCGTAGGCTACTTAGAATGGCTAACAAGACAAAGAACAGCGAAGCCCGTGAAATAATTCATTTTGGCAACGCTTCCGCATCTAACAATTGAGATCTCGGCCGCAACAACTTCTCCCTCCTCTTTTGAGGGAGGTACGGGAAAGCACACACAGCGACTGCAGCGCCAGAAGGGGCACAGATCAAATAGAAAGGCTCTACCATCTATGTTAATATCTTTAAAAAAGAAGTAAATGAAAATATGCAAGTTTATTCCCAATATTTATGGATTTGCAGATATACGAGGGCTGTCCAGAAAGTAGCACACGTTTTGAAATAAATAGAAAAAAGTAACAAAATGAACAAACCAAATTGTATTATATACATTTGAAAGGTATGCTCTTAAGCTATCGCCATGCAAATTAAGGCACTTATTATACCGTGGCACAAGTTTTTCAATACCGTAGCGATAGAAATCTGCCATTTGCGATTTCAACCACTGGCTGACACCGGCATGCAGTTCAGCGTCAGTATCAAAGCGTTGTGTAGCGAGCCATGTCTTCATCGCTAGGAACAGGTGGTAGTTGCTCGACGCCAAATCCGGCCTATACGGTGGGTGATCGAATACCTCATCCAAAACCATCCAAGAGCTCTCGGGTACGCTTGGCTGTGTGTGGACGTGCATTGTCGCGAAAAAACACCTTCGCGCTGTTGGTTTTTTTTTCCGTACACATCACATACTTAGCGATGCATTTCAACTGGTTTATGGTTTTTTGTCAACAAAAACCTAATCACAGAACGCACTTCATAAGAGGTGGGATTTTCTATTGCAGCGCACATTGTAACACGTCACAAAAAGCACAGTAAGAGCGTCACAGTCCTCACGTTATCACAGTTGGATGAGTACTGAGTGTGGCAATGTTCTGACACTAAGATGGCGACTCTAGCCCCGCCCACTGCCGCGATAGGACAAAACGTTTGGGACTTCTTGGATAGCCCTCGTATATATCAAAAGTTCGTCCAGTGCGTTGTGTTACCTCTATATGTTCAATTTCAGATTTTAATTTCAACAAAATTATATTTTATTTGTAATAGTATTCTTCGAAAAAAAAAAAAATAGGATTCATCGTATCAGCTGCGTGAGTTAGATGTCAGCTTGTCTACGCCATGATGCCATCTGAACGATGTTACCTGTAACGATCTCGCTCTGTAGGCTGTACAGTTGAAAAAAGGTGATGGAAGACGAATAGCTCTTTGAAGTCTGTGTTAAAACTTATGTTGTAGAGTGATAAAAAATAAAGTTAGTGAAATATATGGATTTGTGTGTAATAGTGTGCAAATGAAGAATCCATATTCAGATAGTTTAGTTATTATTTTTGTAATATTTTATTTCTTTTCATGAAAAAAAAGCACTAAAACCCCTGGGTTTTTGAGCTTTTTGTTAGTATATTATTGATACAACTAAGGTGATTACATTGAAAGTAATTTTTATCAGATTTTGGATTTTCCTTGGGCGAATTAGATACTTTCATGTTAAAGTACACAACAATATTCAACGTTAGACCTATGTAAAGTTCTAAATGCACTGAATGAATAAAGAAGCTTACCTTAGCTTGGGATAATTATAGAACAAATTAATGAATGGATTGTGTTTATAGCCTATTTGAAGTAAAATATACAATTTTATATTTGAGAAAATACTTTCCGTGAATAGTATGCTCGCCGACTCGGCGACGCCAAGGGACGTTATCCCTCATACGTTTAACGAGTGTAACGCCATAGGTGCCAGTATTACCAGTAAATATGTAAATACATTAGTAAAACTATTAGTATTATTTCGTACATTTGATAACACAAGTATTCTTTAGTAAAATTTGGTTTTCCAACAACAGTAGTTTAGTTCAATCATTAGTTGCTACTCTTCAAATAAGCATTCTGTAGAATCAAAACCAGCATTAGCGTAAAAATTCTTGTCAAATTTAAGGAGCTTAATGCTCGGACTTTCGAAGACTATGTAACGCTATTGTTTCAATTGCTGAATTTAAACTTTCGTACTAGTGGAAGCGTGCATGTACAGTAAAGAAAGCTCCATTTTCGGGGAAAACTTGTCGTGAAAGAAGTGCTCGGGAAATTCACGTCATTAATTGTACGCACAAATCATCGTAAGTGAATACTCCAACAATAAAACTATTTATTTTAAGCTGGAAGATATTTAATTTCATTTAAGGAATTTTAAAACATTTACTTTATAAAATATGAATTATCTCTTTGTTAGTTGTTCTAAATTCATTTTCGGAAAACAACCGTCTTGCTAGTGACGCATTAGAGGGTACAACTTTCGGTCTTTTAAGTTTAAATTTTCAGGATATAAGCACAAGAAACACTAAATTTCCTGTATATATTTTGGTGGCATACCAACGTAAAATTTCAAAATGGCGGCCTTTTTTCAAAATAACGGGTATCCACGCTACAAAGCGCAATTTCGGTCTTATAAATAGAAAATTTCAGAGTAGATGCAAGAAGCACACTAAATTAGCCGTATATACGTAAAATTTCAAAAAGTGGGCATTTTTCAACTAGCAGGTATCCACGCTACAGGGGGCAATTTTCAGACTTTTAAGTTGAAATTTTGAGGGTACAAGCAAGAAATATTCTAAATTTTCTGTATAGATTTTCTCAGCGACTCAATGTAAAATTTCAAAATAGCGGACATTGTTTCAAAATAGTAGTGAACAGAAAATTGTTGCAAATTGCGACAATGAAATCTTGAAATATGTATCACATTTTAATACTTTTACCCCAAAGATATTGAAAAATTTCGAAAAACCCTAATTAAACCCAAAAAACATCACATGGGCCCAGGTGGGTTGTTTTTCAAAAATACCCGGGTTTTTTTTCAAGCCGTGTCCTGAAGGCAGTGTCGCAACGCATCGCACCTGCTGCGCTCCTGCTACTCGGTTAGAGTGTGTTCGTGCTTTTAGTGGCAAGTTAGCACAGGTTGTTTTGTGTTTTTACACTATAGTTTTTGTGGGGCATTTCCGCACTCAATATTTACACGCAAAACGGTTAAGTTCTCTTAAGGGTCTTCACTACAGCGAAATTAAACTACCGCTAATTTTAGAGTTTTTCTGTAATATCTACAAAACAAATAAAAATATTCGAAAAGCAGAAACGTAGTGAAATAGACAATACGATTTTACATGTGATACCATTATCACAACTTATCTATCTTCCTACGATTTGCAAGTGTAGCTAGTTTTAGTATTTTTTGCGGATTCTGTAAATAGCGGCATACCAAAGGCAGATAGATGAATTGTGGTGAAGGTATCACATGCAAAATCGTATTGTCTAGTCCACTACGTTTCTGCTTTTCGAACATTTTTATTTGTTTTGAAGATATTACAGAAAAACTCTAAAATTAGCGGTAGTTTAATTTCGCTGTAGTGAAGACCCTTAAAGTGAATATGCAACGAAAAAATTTTTCAGAAACATATTCTAAGGTAGTTACTGTGAATTTTCTAATAAATGACAAAATTTTATCGGGAGTATGTTTAGTACAAGGGGTCCAGAAGCACGTAAAACACACAAAATTTACAGGAGAAATGAGTGATGCATGTACTTCGACGTAACATAACGTAACCAAATATAACCTAGCCTACCATAAACTAACTTAAGCTAACCTTAACTAACCTAAACTTACCTAATATTAGTAAAAATAAGCAAAATTCTATCGGTTTTTGGAAAATTACGCGGGACCCCTACACTAATTTAACATAAGCTAACCTAGCCTAAACTAAACTAAACTAATGTAAGCTAGCCTAAACTATCCTAACGTATTCTAAACTAACCGAATGTGAACAGAAATTATCAAAATTGTAACATTTTTTAGAGAAAAGAGCTGGACCCCTTCTGCTAAACATAGGCCTTTTATCGTTTTTAAGCTTGAAAATTCTGAACCACTCTACGACACAAAGACCGAAATTTGTTCCTTATAAACATGTCTTTCAATGCAGAGCATTCAATTTTACTAAATTTTGCAAAATGTGGTGTGCCTAAACTTGACCAGCGCCATATTTTATGAATTGTATTGTAAATGTAAAAAGAAAAAAATGTAAACGACAGGTGATCGTAAAACGCAATGTTTAGTGTTAACAATATATTTCAAATCTTCAAAATTAATATGTAATATTAATTACCCGAAGCTGAAACGAAATTTATGCGTTGATTCAAATATATATACAAACCTCTTCTGATTTCTTAATGACTTTGATGCTTCATTATGTACAGATGTACTTTTTTCTGCAACTGTAGCATACAACCTTTCATTTAAAACAGTAGTAAATCTTGTAGTATAGGCACACGGTCGGATGGAAGAAAACATTTCTATCCTTTAGTTTTACGGTGCTCTGTGTTGTGGAAGTTCATTCAGTTAGGGCATTATAATACTAAGCCTGCTTTATCTTATTTAATTCATAATTATCAAGCAGAACTCCACTATTCAACACTGTCTAACATTGAAATCAATCCTACAACTCGAAACGAAGTCAGCATCTTCACTTGCTTTATTTACATTACGCCATACGTAAGTCTTTTGTTTAATGTCTTCTTCTTCTTCTAATCGCTCTCCCGGCAGTTATAGACGATGTTTTCAAAAGAAACAGATGATGAAATGAGATGAATCTTTAGAGATGCTTATAAGATGCGAAATAACGTAGATCTTTGTAAATAAAGATAATAGTCAGTAATAACAGGTGGGGATAAGGTGAAAATTAACGAATCTACATTAAATGGACCAGAACCGTGAAATTTATGAAGAATAGAGAGAAATGGCTGACGATATTGTTGGTATAGAGGACGAAAGAAAATGAGATGATTGATGAAGCTACTATCGAGACCACAGTTACCAAGTGGAGAAGTGCGTTTTCGGAGAAGACATAAACGTTGGGGAGTATACAGAATGTGAAGTCTGTTATGGGGCGTTTACACTTAGTCGATTTGCGTTCGATTCAGTTGAATTGACGTCACTTTCAACTTAATCGACCGTGTAAACGGGAATTCAACTTAATCGCCTGTTGATCGAAAGCGACTAATCGACTGGCAACTGAATTGAAAGACGTTCTATTTTCTGTGGTTGAAATAATTGAACACATCCATCGATCTGATTCGGCCTAGTTGCTTCGATTTAGTGGCAAGTGCAGCGAGTCGATTTAGTCGTGCGACAAAATCGATTTAGTCGGGAGACTAAATCGACCAAGTGTAAACGCCCCATTACGGAGCAGAAAATGGAGATAGGAGGGAGATAAAGTATGTTGAATGAACCAAGATGGAGAGCGGAGAGAACAAGAATGGTGCCAGTACCAACGTGCCTTTGTACATAGGCATTATAAGCAGTCCAGCGTTGATAATGAAGTGTAGTAAGTCGTGGGAAAAGTTCAATAGGCGAGACTGAAAGATCTATGGGAGTGCCGTGCAGGGCTCCGAAACTTTGTTTAGTGTCGTTCAGGTTTTAATTTGTAATTTACGGTTTTTCGCTCCGTTCCCTTCTCAGTTGTGTAAATTCACTTAGAGCTTAGCTCACGAATCTTTGCCGCGATTCTAATTCTTCGTTGGCGTCAATTGCGGCAGAGATTTGTGAGCTAAGCTACGACGACCGCTGAAACGATAAATGCTGGACATTTCCAGACAAATGTCAACCTGTTATGGAAAAAATGAAACTGCTGGCATGCACATGTGCAATATATCATTTGAAAGCTAATTTCATATAGAATCCAGATCAAACAGATTAATTAAATACAATTTGTATTTCACTCTCAAATAATGCTAATTAAATAATAGATTATCCAAGTGACTAAAACAGGCAAATTGTATATTGAGTTATAAACTGATATTCAGAGGGACCGACAGCAAGATTTTGAACCAAATGTATTTCACTGATGCACAATGATCAGTATTTCATAAATCAAGTAGTAAAATGAATATAATGTGTGTAAATACAATTTCTTCCACAGTGGTCGAAGTGAGACGGTATGCGGTGGTATGCCATACCGCCTGTGGTTTTTCAGTAATGAGAACATACCGTTTCTGGTTTTTCAGTGATCAAGACAATATTTAAATAATAGGTATGTTGAGTTAAAATCATCATAAAACATACCGCCTCTGCTTTTTTTCCACTCCGAACACTGATCTTCCAAATTAAATAAGTACTATTTACATTTTTGTCAGTCCGGAACGCTTTCCGGTTAATTTTATGTAGCTTGCCTGTTCGTTTGTGAATTTAAAAAATATTTCATATTCTCTGTCTCCTTTAAACAGCCTTTCAAATGAGGACTAACTCAGGAGAGTAATGCTCCCGGAAATAGGAACCAAAAACACAGTTCTGATTGGTTGGCTTTATCCATTTCTTGCCATATTGCATTCAAATAGCAGAAATCAAACGATTGCTAGTTTCGGTCTTCGTGGCCGAGTGGACTAGAGGTATAAGCTAGTAACGAATATCGCTTTTGGCGTGAGTTCAAACCCGGCCCAAGGTAAGTTTTTTTTTTAGATTTTTATAACACTTTTTAAATTAAAATAAGATGAAAATAATACTCATAAAAGTGATTTACTTACTCTTGTGCAGATAAGTAGTAGTAGTAGGAACGGATTTAAAGCCCCGCAGGGCTCGTTTTGTTCCCCTTGTACTCCATGATATAAATTTTGTGACCAACTTGAAACAACTGGCTAGGATAGCGCGTAAACCAGCTGGCTAGAGTCGCGCGCGATAAAACGTAACTTCCGGGAGCATTACTCTCCCGAACGGGTCGTTTCAAATGAGCCATAGGACTTTACTGTAGCTTCTCCCATAACCTAGTAAACTGTGTTCCGGACTAACAAACTGTGTCCCGGACTGACCAAATGTGCGTTCCGGACTGATAGTTTCCTTTTTCCTGTTTGGACTCGTTTTTGCTCCAATCTCATCTGATATTCTGCCGGGTAAACATCTATCTTGTACTTCAGAGTTTGACAATTTACAATTACACAAACATTTTACAGTTCAAGACCTGCTGGATGAACTGACTGGTGATGTTCCTGATTTTTTTAAGCAATACTTTCATAAAGCGTCAACAAGGAACATATTTGGCTAACAGCAAAATAGACATTCCTCGTGAAACCATATTTTTACAGCTGAACTTTGCTGGAAATCTTACCTGTAAATAGCAGAATGAAATCCAGTCATCTCATATTGTTAACAAACAAGTGTCAGTCTTTACCACTGTGCCGTGGTTCCTGAATGATAATGGTCAACGACAACAAATGAAGTTTGCTATTGTTTCGGATTCTTTGAAACACGAGAAATATGCAGTTCATGTTTAGCTAAAATATATATCAACTTTGTAAATTGAGCGAGGAGTGGCAATATAAAGGGAATTGCAAAAAGGACCATGTTAAGTGGAAACTATTAAAAATGCACATGATTTCGTGAAACAAGTTGGAAACCAGGGTTGAACATATCAATATTTTTGAAGTGCCAATGGATGAAATTGAAGCAGAGAAAAAGGATTCTGATGAATTTTGGAAAGATGTGGAGGCCATTCCAAGACCTCGTGAGTACCACTCCTTCAAGGTAATAGGATATTTCCAGAGTGAATACGGCAGGTATCATGCATCAGAAAAGTGTATGAGGCACAAGTTTTTACGCCACATGCCACCACAAGACATTTCAGCAACATCTGGGAAAGTATCCCTTCAAGAGTATCCCTTAAGGGCGCCGGGCCCCCCAAAGCTCGGGCCCTATTGTATTTATAAATGTACAATATTTGGCATAATTTGAATGCAATTTGTCTTAAAATCCTCATATATAGATCTATACCTGCTGCATCTGAATGCCCCCCCCCACTTTACAGAAAATCGGCGCCCTTGATCTTTATTACTCAATGTTTTACGATCAGAAAGTTTTACATCGGAAAAGCTTTCTATTGCAGCAAAGTGTTGTTGTTACAATTAAATTCTTGGATCAGATAGGACATTTTTCGTCGGCAAAAAAAAAAAAAAAAAAAAAAAAAAAAAAAAAGAAAATGTAACTCGGCAGTTTGTGTTTTATGGTCCATTACAATTAACTGGTGCTGACCCATTTAAAGTAGAAGAATTAGAAACTGTACAGAAGAACTATAACCTGTTGAAAAAAGGATTGTAAGAATAACAAGATTATATATTTATAGTCAATATCGTCCTACAGTGTAAGCTTCTTTTTTTAAGCTGTTGTGGCCAGCTTGGTAAGCTTAAGTGCTTATTAGCTTATGCACACATGTTTTAAGTGCTGGTAGGCTAATATGTCACTTTGTGCACAATGCTATTGCTTATCATATTTCTAGTATCCTAGTTCTATTTCATAAGAGTCAGTCCGGAACATAGATGTCAGTCCGGAACATAGCTTATAAATTTAATATCTCTGTTATTATAAATTACCTTCATACAAAAAAAAAAAAAAAAAAATACAGTGTAATATTACACTTCTCTACTTTAATTTGTGATATGGGACACTGTCTGATTATCAGTACTTTCAGAGAATTAAAATGATTAGTTTTTTTTTTTTTTTTTCAGATTGAAACTAAGGTTGCAAAACTGTCAGTCCGGAACAGCAACTTCAATAATTAATTTTTATTTAAGTACTGTCACTGTAGAAATTGTATCCTAGTCAAAATGAAGGTCTTGAAATGATAGGTCAAAATGATAGCTAAACAAAGTTACAGTATCGTGGAACTTTTATTTCAGCGAAGATATTAATTGGAAGTGCAATATGTGTTCCGAACTGACAGTCCGGAACACCAGGAAATGCCCTGCTACGATTTGGGGGACTTCAGAAGCAAAGTAAGGGAATGAGAAGGGAGAAATTCAAAATAATAATCGATAAATTAAACGAAATACTTCATTAAATTGATAGTTTTGCATCGAGTTTTTCCTCCAGTAATTGTTTGTAATACCGTATATATATATATAAAATTTATGTACAATCATTTTACTACATTTACATTGTTAAAAAACAACTTTTATTTACAATCAATTTATTACATTAACATTGTTTTATATTAATTAACGCTTTGGAGAAAGCATTTGTAAATTTATAATTTCGATTCTGTTATCACCCAAATGGCTCCGTTTTTTTTTTTCTGATAGTGGGCATGTATGCATTATTTGTGATAACAGAAATTTTTGCCATGGTGCATGTTCTCTATTTTTTAAAAAATAAGAGTTGTGATATGGTTATTAGAGATTACTGGAGAAGTCCCTTACTACCCTTTATAAGCAGATTGTTAATGAAAAAAGTTAAGAACAACCATGTGGATACATATAAGACCTGGGGGGAAGTCGTATGGTAGGTATGACCTTCCGGTGGGGTCACTCGGTCGAAAAGGTGTAACAGCTTTTTCAGGCCAGCCACCCTGAATGAGGTTTTCCTGGGTTTTTCTCATTCACACCAGGCAAATGCCGGGGTAGTACCTAACTTATAGGTCCCAGGCCGCGTCCTTCCTTCCCCAATCCTTTCTTCCTTCTCTTTCCCTGGATTGTGTGCTCGCCGAGGGACGTCATCCCTCAAATCGTGAAGGGCTAAATGGCCTTAGATGCCGAAAGCCCAGAAATCCAAATCCTAAATCCTAGGTATGACCTTGACGACAGTCATCTTGAAATCCGGGATTCTGAATTAAGGTCAATTATTTTAATAGGAATAGGGTAATACGATACATAATTTCGAGCTAGAATTTAATCAGGAAAACAATGGTGAAGTTAGTTTTAAGATACAAACATTTGGGAAAAAGTTACAAGCATATTAATTGTTTATACTTACTATGCGCGTAAGTCCCTTACCTCCGCTTCTAACCCGCGTACTAATGATAATAAGTTGATAAAAGCTTCAGAAATACATATTGGGCCTAGAGGAAAGTGGTACGGTAAGGGTAACCTTGACGGCAGCTATCTTGAAATCCGCCATTTTGAACTAAAGTAAAGTTTTGAAAAATGAAAACCATAGCATGTGACACCTCTTTTTAATTCCTGTATTTTGTAATTGTGAACCTTCCTGTATTTTGTAGTATGGGCTGATCCTGTACTTTATAACATCCTTGGTAAATAAAGTAAGTGAAAATGCTGACTTCGTTTCGAAATGAAGATGAAATGAAATGAAATTAGGAAATAAATAAATATCACAAGTTCCAGATTTGGTTTAATACCGCATAATAATATAAATAGTTGTTTGGTAGATAAACTTTATTATTAATAATAATAAAGTAAAATGTGATGTACGAGGACAAAAGTGCTTACGAGACAAACGTCGCACAGAAACAGGAACTGAACTCTAACAGGACAGTGATTTGCCGTTCCACCCTACTTTAAATTATAAGCCTTGCTCTTGAAGCTTAAGTTTCACTTTAAAGTAAACTGCCAATAATTATCATGTATTCTTAATATTTCAGAAAAATGTCAAAATTTCACGCTCTAAAAAATGGTAGCCTAATCAGTGACGAAACTAGACATTTGGTGCCCAGGGCAAATTTTGCGATTAGTACTCCTTTCATCTATGTACATCTACACCAGTAAACACACATATTAGTTTGCTGGCGCTCAGCCAACTGGGTCCCGGTTCCAGAATCTTGTTTTGATCTGGCCGTAGTTCAATTACTTTTGGTTACTTTTATCCTTGAGCTCTAAAACTGAGTAATGAAAAATGATGAAGTGAGCACTCTTTGAAGCAAAAAGAGGAAATATGTTTTTCTTTCCCTAATATCAAACAGTGTTAGAACAGACATTTAAATCAGGACTCCTTACAGCAAAAGAAGTATACGTGTTCCTTTTCCTTTTTTTCGTTTGTTTACCTTCACTACTTTTTAGAATTTGACGTGAATTCAAATACACAAACACTTCACACCCACACTGAATAGCGAAAGCTCAGCGGTAGAACATCAGCTTAAGATTCGGAAGATGGTGTGATTGATCCCTCGTGGATAAATATTTCAACTGAGGAGATTACAAAGATTCTTCCTCGGTGGTCCTACTGACTAATTTCCCTTATTTCCATCCTCTGAATCTCGAATGTTTCAAAGCCTGAAAATAAATTCAAATGAAGTTGAAATAACGCTACTATCCTGTAGTCGATGCTAAATTAATATTGTAAGTTTTGAGATTAGATTTGAAGGAGGGGCATGGACTAATCGATGGAAATTAATTACTTAGTGTACGAAGACTTCTTTCGTCCAACACGAGTGTAAAGTTTTACTGCAGTGCATGCTATTTGTAAGTAAGCATCTCTTATTTTAGTATGACTTTCAACATTGAAGCAAATCAGACAACCAGATAAGGGACAGAGGTTAAAAGTAACGTTCAGATGCTGAGATCAATGCATGCACCTTACAGATTTCGATAAATTAGACATTGCTGGACTACAAACAAAAAGGAGCCTGAAGATTTTTGCTTGAAACGCAGACTATTGCAACATACGATATTCTGCAGTTGGTAACTTTGTTGTCGAGATATGTTTCGGTAGTAGGTTCACTTGCGGCCACTATTAACTCACCGTTTGTCGACCTATAGCAGTATCACTCTGTATGGGGGGGGGGGGGCCGCTAGGGGGGCCAAGATTTTGAGCAAGGAAGCCTGGCCCCCCCAGGCCCACCCTTGGCTCCGCCACTGACCACCAGGTTCCATAGGCCACACAGTTAGTTAGTTGTCACCTTTCTATATATTTTCCTTAACCGGAAGATGATATCTGCCTGAGCTTGAACCATGGTATTAAAAATTTCGAACACACTGGCAGTAAATATATATATATTCGTTTTTAAAGGATTTTATATTTCCAAAACACAAGGATAAAACAAAGAAAAAAGTGTTGAAAATATATGCGGCAGTAAAAACAACCACAACTCTTTATATGAAATTCACGTACATCTGTAAACAAATTGCTTTACATTCCTCTTTACAAATGACAAACAAGTCAGACAAAAGGAGAAAAACATAACGTAACAAATTCTGAAAACAGCACATATTTATAAATGATAATTAGAGAGAAGAAAATAGTCTTAAAAACTATGATTACAAAGTTAAATGCAGAAGAAAAAAAAAAGTACATTCATAACACGTGTAATAAAAAAAAAAAAAAGCTGATCTGAAGTTTAATAAATACAGAAGATTATTACGCATGAAGAATACGTAACAATTATTATGCAAAATTCTTATTACAAATAAATCTACGCGTAAATTATCCCCCCCCCCTGAAATATAGGCAACTTAACTGCACTAACATTAGTGCTTTTCTTTCGTTTAGTGAACCGCTACATATACTATTATGCATTGTTATAGAAATAAATAACCACTTCCAATTTATTTTAATTCTGCTTGTACCTTTTAAAATCAAACAAAAGAAATTTTGTTTAACTATACACAACAACAAGCACTGACTATGTACTGTTCTTTTTTAATGCAGTATTATGTATGCTTCTATACATATTCTACTTTACACGTGAATACATATTATTATTATGAAAGACCGTTTTCTTTATTTTTACAATGAAAATGTACTTCACGAGTATCAAGTATTTCGCAATGAGTTTTTGTTTCAAAATTAAACCCACCACCCTCGAAAAATTATAATAATCAAAAAGATTTTTTTTTTTTTTTTGTCATGAAATACTGTTCATGAAAAAGTAATATATCAATATGAACTAAATCCAAAAAGCCACACATTACAAATACAAGTTCTTTTTCGGTAAGTAATCCATTTGGTACACATTTCCCTAAATATTTTTTTTTCTTTATCATTTGTGCATTTATAAGAAAATAACACACAAACTTATGAAATACGTACGTAAGTCCGCGTTATTAAATTGCGTAAAAGAAGAAAAATATATATATCACCCTTTTAGACTGACTAACATAAAGTAACACTATACAATTAATAACACGGAATTAATTATGCTTTCTTTTTATATAGTTTGGGGAGGTCCTTGTATGCTAAACATATCTAATATAATATTAATAAAAGGTTTACAAAGTGAAAAGCTCTTCTTGTAGTCAACATAACAATACATTTTCCTATTCAAGGACCATTTTTTTTAAAAAAATCCTCTTGGTCAACAGAAATCCTGTTTTGTTAACAAAAAAAGAAAGATCGCTTAATTTTCTTTGTTTACAAATTTAGTCTTTTGTGACTAGAACATACACACACACTGAACATTTAAAAAAAATCGTGAATGCTTTCATTATGTGCTACGTTTTTAATTGTTGTTCGATATTCTTAGTACCGTGCGAACATTTTCCTGGTGTAATAGTTGATGTTGCTGCCGCTGATGAGGACGATGATGCTTTGACTGTTGATGTCATTAATGATGATGATGATGTAGCTGATGAGGCAGAGGACGAGCATGATGAAGTGCTGTTTGTTTGTACTTGCTTCTTCTCCAAATACGCGAGCCTTTTCTTCCGTAGGTCTTCCTGATCAATCCGAGGACTGTTGTCATCTTCACAACCTGGAATGAAACCCACTCGTTAAGCTACCTTGTTCAACATCTGTGTGATTTTACATTTTTAGTACATTTGTTTTTTTGTCATTTTTATTGCTGCGTAGTACATATATACATGCGTAGGTGGGTCTTTCCTCACCTCTCCACATAATCTCCATTGAGATTCAGACATTTGTCTCACCGTTGCATAAATTTGACAAACTCTTTGCAAAAAAATCAGGGTTCTGGGTATTCCACAGGGTTCTGGCTTCTCCTGACATTCCACTTCACTTCTTCATCACCAGTTGGCAGGAGACCAGGTCACTTATGTCGAACTTGAACTCTTCTTCAGGGAAACGAAATTCGACACAAGCGACCTGGTCTCTTTCTCTTGACGATAACGTCCACCCCACTTAGCCTGCAAACAAGACACAAAAATTGAAGAATTAAAGTGGGAACTCTGCTGTCCCACTCTCTATATAGTCTCAATTTAGCGCCGAGTTACTTCCATCTTTTCCCGAGTGAACGTTTCGAAACATATGAAGAAGTGGAATGTGAGGAGAGAGCTAAATAGTCAGAGTCCTGATGCTTTTGCAAAGGGTTTGGACAAATTGGTGCAACACTGAGACAAATGCCTGAATCTCAATGAGGATTATGTGGAGAGGTAGGAAAGAACCCACCTGCAAATGTATATATGTTACGAGGGTCGTCCAGAAAGTAAAGAACGTTTTAGCATTATTAAATAAAACAAAAGATATCAGCACAAAACTTTATTTACAAAGCCAGAGGGCCTTACTTTACTTTTCTATGTAATGGCCACAGTTGTCAAGACATTTATTATAACGTGGGACTAGGTTTTCAATGCCGATGTTATACTCATCTGCCACCAAAGATTTGAGCCAGGCCGTCACTTGCTTGAGTCCCTCATCGTTTGCGAACTGTTTTCCACCCAAAAATTCCTCGGGAATAAGTGAAAATCACTTGATGCCAAGTCAGGTCTGTTACTATACAGCATTGAGACTCGGCTCACACTGAGGTGAAGAAAGGTGCTAACTGCCGCGCAAGCGATAGCAGTGGTGAGGGGTCGACGCCACGCACGATGCGCAATCGTTCTTTACTTTCTAGATGACCCTCGTACAAATGTATCTTAAATATATATATAATTTACAGCTTAAGGAAACTTATATATTAAACGATCAACGTAATTTGAAATCATCTTTTAGTAAAAGTTTATTTACTCAATGTAAATTATAATTACAAGTACATCATTAACTCGTTGAGGCACGGTGGGAAATTGTGCTTACCACCTTTGATCTTAATTTTTTTCGTCCAACTATTACCTGAAAAATTAAATTAAATTTATTTGGTGTGGTTTGAGATTGTCTACATGTATAATTTTAATGAAAATTTAAAAAATTCAAAAGAAAATTTTTTTCGTGCAGCAAGGGGTACAAAATAACGCTGGCTCCCGTGCCTCAAAGATTTAATAGAAGTGTGTGTGTCGCCGTTAGGGATATCTATGTCTCACCGAACAAAATACAAAGAAGAAGATATCCTACCAATTCTAAGCTGCCTTGGTCACATTTAAAAAGACGGATTCCTTGTTCTTACATAAAATTATGCAAAAATTTTTCTGTTTGTTTTTTTAAACTTGTGAAATATCTGTATACTGTCAATATGTTGTACTTTTTTCAAATAAACTGTTCTGTCAATCCTAAACTGTCCGTTTCATTATTTTTCATCTCTAATATGTTCTCTTACTGTTTCCATATTTCGTTTTGTCATGTCAATGCATTTCTCTTTACATTCACACAAAGCTCTGTAGACACCTGCTATCATCTCAGAGTTCGGTATTAACTTTAGAAATTTGATTTTTTACAACATATTGCTTCAGACGATGCTATCAGAAAGGAAACTCAATGGATACTCTACGATAGGTTTTCTCAACCTTTTCCACTGGTATACCACCAAAGCATATTATTAATTAATACTACCATAAGTCGTACATACCACCAACAGGGTCTAGCATACCACAGGTTGAGAACCCCCTGCTCTACGATATTGGACATAACATAAATATCAAATACGGTAATACAATACGGTGTTGGATAAAATAGATATAATCTGGCTTTCAATATGACTTTCGAAGTAGTACGTACTGTGTTTTACCGAAAATAAACCAGGAGTCTTATATTACTTTTTGCCCAAAAGATGAATTAATCCAGATGGGGCGATTTTTTATTATTTTTTACTGAGGTATTCTTTATTTTAATAATTTACCATAACAAAACATTTTTGATTAAATTTATGAACAGCTCTCACATTAGGGAATGAGATAACAGGAGACAATGTATAAGGTTTATTTTCTGTTAGGTTTTATTTTGGGAGAAACGTGCTATAGATAAAATGAGATGATTCAAATCTAATTCACATAATAATAATAATAATAATAATAATAATAATAATAATAATAATAATAATAATAATAATAATAATAATAATAAAGAAGAAGAAGAAGAGGAAGAGGAAGAATGAAATAATTCAAGACTCGAACTTCCGCGGGCAAAGGTTGTTAACCGTGTTTTGGGACTCAAAAGGCCCTATAGTGGAGAACTACGCACATAGTTAACAGTGCAAGGAAATGATTTGCTCGTCAATATTCCTAAGCCAGAAATTCGCACCAAATGGTGAGATCTATTATCGAAGACTATTGTTATTGTATGATCATTGCTTTCTGTTTTTCTTGGTGCACACCGCAAGCGGAGCGGTCATGTTCTCTGTGCAATAGAAGAAAAATGAAACAAATAAGAAAACTTTGATAGGACAACCACAAGTATGCATGGGCAGAAGGCAGTGCGCGCAATCTAAAAACAATTAGACCGACAGTTGTTTTTTTACTTTTATATATATATACATGAGAGAGAAATGTGTGTACGAAGCATGAGAAATTATTCTTTACCCCGCCAATGCTCAAACTAATATAAATCCCACGTTTCGGAGATCAGCTGTCGGAAGTGTGTATTCAACCAACTGTGTGTCATGTCCGTCTGAAAATACAAACTATGGCACACAACCTAATGTACAGGGTGGGCTACGAAAAAGTAGCCACGCCAGAATATGAAATATTGAATAGAGAACACTGACATGATCATAAATTCGCGCAAAGGAAATGATATGCAAAATTAGAACAAAGGAAGGTGACGTACATTCTTACGTAAGAACTCTACTCTTGTGAGTAACGCGATCATCCCTCCCTCCCTACTCCGACCATCACTTATGTGCTGATATCGAAAAGGTGAGATACGTTAGCTTGCGCGAGAGTTAGCGATGTATTCGATACCAAAGTGAGTGAATATTGTACAGTCGGTTCTTTAAAGGTAACACAGGAGTTATTCTGTACAGCGTTTCCTAATCGTCCCGTCTTTTACCTCCGATTGCTTGATTAAAAGTTTAACGTCACTATATGAGACTATACAAACTTCGTAAAGTGTGATCCAAAACAATACAGTTCTAGGCTCATGTTCACTAAAATTTTTGGGTTTAGTTTTCGTGTATCGCCTCCCAAAGTTTGCTTTAGGATTAAGATTAGAAATTATCTTTCTAGACATCTGGCATCTATGACTTCTTTTTAGGCCCTCAAGATATGAGAGATGACGTCTCTCAGCGATCATACTATCCAAGTGGGAAAGAACGAAGCGGTCTAAAATCATCTTATGTTAGGTACCATCCCGGTATTCATCTGGAATGAATGAGCAGGAAAAATCTCACTTAGGATAGCAGTCTGAAGAGGCTTTTTACATCTTTCCAACGGAGTGTCCCCACTAGGAATCGAACCTGGGACCGCTCACGTCAAAGGCGAGAGCGTTAGCAACTAAGCTACGCGGTGCCACAGTTATCTTATTCATTTTTTTTTATTTATTATTATTTTTTTTAATATTCCGAATAATACAAGCAAATTGTTACTTTACGACACTTTCTACAGTGTGACATACGCTCTTGAATGATAATAAAAGAAGACAAAAATACTTACCCGACCTCGACTTACGGGCGACCCGAATTGAGACGTTCTGTTCTCAAGAATCAAACTCGCATGGTTCACGGTGTAAAGTACCTACGTTATCTTTGTTTTTTTAGGCCATTTATTTATACGGAATTTAATGGTTTGACTTTACTGATTTCTCCTTCAAATTTATTTAAATGTTATTCTTCCTTGTCTTTTCAAAATGAATGTCAATTATATTTAAATGTCATATTACAGTACTGAACTTAAATTTGATTTTTAAATATTAAAATGATACATAACAAACTTTAATTTTCATAGAAAGGGATATTTAAACAGCTTTGAAGGAGAAATCCGTAAAATTACATCAATATAATATCACTTATTTCAAAGTGAACACAGACATAACTCCCCATTATATTAATGGGCTAAAAAACTAACATTACATATAGTATGCGGCAAAACAAAACAGTACTGAAATTCGCGTATGGATTGCGCGCAGGTGCAACGTGGTATGAAGTGTGAACGCCAAATGTGTGTTTACTTGTGTGTGGACTAGCTTAGTGTATAGTTGGAGTGAAGATAATGTTACTCACAACAGAGGGTAAGGCGTTTATTGTCAAGCAATATTTACGCTTATACGGTGTGCGGCAGCGTATCACTCCAGAAGATGAGCGTGCACGTCTAGTATATTGGTTTGGAGCTATGGTATATGAAGAGGAAATATTTCATCAGCAACAATGGTTCAGTGATGAAAGTATGTGTACCTTGATCGCTACATTAATCGACAGTTGATTATTGACCCACTCTTGCGTGATGTGCGCGGTTTTTAGCGCACCAAAATCTGTTGTTACAACAATGGATGCAGCAATATGGAGCTACTGCCCACACTGCAAGTTTGTCACTTATTCATCTGCCCACGAGAGTTTGGACATCGTTTGATTTCCCGTGAAACTGATTTTCCATACCCTTCCCACTCCCCTGACTCCACAGCCCCAGATGCCTACATATGGGGTATGCTAAAGAAAAGAATTTTTCGAACAGATAACTGCCTACTACTATACAAGAGTTAAGAGAGAAAATTCGGTCATTTGTTTTGTCGTTCCAGCAGCCCGTGTTCAATAACATGTTCAGCGATTTACAGGACAACTATGGAGAATGTGTGCGATGTAATGGTCAAAATTTTGAATACATGATGTACAGGTGCGATTTCTCTTAAATTTATAATATGTATCGTACTGACTAACATTTAGTTGACATCCATTTGACAGCATTTTTTATATTTCATTATGTTATACAATAAATAAATAAATAAATAAATACGTGTCAACAATGTGATTTCAGTACTGTTTGTTTTACCGCATACTTTAAGTACTCAACAGCATTAAGCTGTACTGTACAAGGAAAAGTCATAAGTCTTGTAATATTCTGCTACACAACATACGTGTATTTATTATAGTACATTGCAAACAGGTTAACATTCAAAGTATAGCCCCTAGTGTTGGACTGTCTGCAACCACTTTCTTGTCAGTTCCACGATTCCACGTCTTGTCCTTAGAGGCAAAGAAGTCAGTAACTGTTGTTTTCAACACCCTACTAGTTGGTGAGGCATTGTGATTTCAGGAACTGCTCCATGGGCCGAAATAGGGGCAAGGTCAGGACTCAATGCCGAATGTGGGTAACACCTTGATGTAATCAATTTCCTGAATTTTTTGTTGCTCTTTTCGAGCCGAGTGTGGTTTGGCGTTATCCTATTGCAGCAGGGCGCGCTTTCGGCTCACTATGGTTTTCCGTTCCTGATAGTTTTCCTATGTTCGTGAAAGTGACGCACTACAGTGAACTGGTACATGCCGAGTTGCTTCGATAACTGTCGTGTACTGATGGATGGATTTTTATCAATGATGTGTCATATGACCTCAGAATCTGTTACCTTGGGGCGGCCGTACCTTGGCTCATCTTCGACATTTTTACAAGCTGCATTAAATTTCTGCAATCAACGAACTACTGTGTTGCAATTCACTGCACCTTCCCCTTTCGTATGACAAATGCTTTCGGCTGCTGCAACAGCGTTATGCCCGAATCTGAATTCATACAGTAATAGATCACGGATCAAATATTACTGAGCACTCATCGTCACTGCCACTAAAAACTGACTTAAGATAATGACGGAGTGGTGACCTTCGTGTTAAATAGTCCGATTGCCACACCACCTTTTGGCGCAGTTTAACCTTGTACTTACGGGTGATCACGGTGTATACATGCGCCTGCTGTTTAGGTTGTGGAAATATTGCAAGACTTATGACTGACTCTTATACATTATGGTCTCAAAAAGATACGAATTCCATCCTAAAGAAGTTTTCGGGAATTTTAGTTACTATTTTATAATTCACGGACCGCCTGTAAGCGTTGAAAAAATTAATACTTACATTCTAAACTCATTTGCACGGCTTTTTTGAGCTCCTCTTCTTCATCGTCTTCTTGCGCTACTACTGGCTGAGAGATATCATTTTCCAAGCTCATCCTTAAGGCCTTCTGAAGTTCCTCATCGTCCTCTTCCTCTCGCTTTGGAGGAGGCTTCGATGTCATACTCAATTTCATCACCCGTTCTAGCTGTTCCTCTTCTTCAAACTCTTTCAAACTGTTCTTTAACACCAGCTTCAATTCCTCGTCTTCCTCACCCACTCCACTCGCTGAAGAAGAACCAGCCTTCTTCTGAGACGCCCGCACATCTGATAATAATCGAGGTTTCACCGTCTGCTCAGCAGGGGCTAACTTAAGTAAACTATCCGCTTCACTTTCCGGTAATTTACCACACACTAAAAATATTGAGTAACCTGCCAAGAGAAAAAACAGTAACTTCGTTACAAAACTAAAGAAGACGACGGAATGCAAATTGCCGAAATTATTAGCTACACATAAAAAAATACAACAGAAATATTGGTGACTATACATCTAGATAGACATAATTTTAAAAACTAAACTCCCAAACGATATTCTCGACTATGGACTATCGTGGCAAAATCACAGTTCAACTGGGTTATGTATGGCCACCGCCCCCACTCGTTTAGTTTTCTAAACTGAGTTCACTGTTTCAATTCAAGTCCAGCCCAAGGGGACACAGTGGCTTAGTGGTAGAGCGCTTACCTCTGGTGTGTGGGGGTCCTAGTTCGATCCCCGACCAAGTTAGTTTGTGGACATCGTATCCGTGGTTTTTTTCGGGGTACTCCCATTTCCTCCCACTTTCTTATTCCACTAATTCTTCCATTATCATGAACTTGCTTTAACCATCGTCTCCATTAGCCTAAAGGTCAATCGTAGAACGATAAACTGAGAGATTTCATTTCATTTTCAAGTAGCCCAATTGCTTCGTTATGCTCGGTCAACACCGAATTTTCTGCGCCCTCACTGAGAATCGAACCTACACCCATGAACTAATCATTCGCGTACATGGAAATTCTTGGATCAAAATAATAGTTTCAATAAACAAATTTACCATATAACGAGTACTAGCTTACTACATAGTCAGACGCATATGGCGCGTTAATCAGTCATCCCTGTTTTAGTAGTGATTTTCATGCATCATCTGCTCAGTGGACTTGGATTTATTTATTTTGCATTATAATTTCGAAAATATTTAACAAATATTAATAAATTAAAGCTGACCAAAGCAACGAAGTCGTTAATATATTTGTTGCTTTGAAATAAAATGAAATCTTTAACGTCCCACGCTTATGCCGGTTATGCTAAAGGAGACGGTGATAATGAGAAATGAGTGAAATGAAGAAAGTGAGAGGAAACGGAAGAAACCCCGAGAAAACCCACGAGCACGGATTTGTTGCTTTGGTCGGTTTTGTTTTATTAATCAATTGACTTATTTTAAATAGGAACATAACAGGTAGAACACGAAAACAATCCATCCTTTTCTCTCTTTTTGACTCACTCTTTCAACGATGCAAACTAAGTTACGAGATACGAACGTTAACTTACGAGAAGTACCTTAATACATGCGACGCTTATAATAATTATCATTAATTTTTGTGGAGTGCTGAAGTGGTATACACTATCCAACTTCATGAAAGTATTTTTTGTTCTCAATATTTTGGTTTATGTTTAAGAGTGTCTCAAGGCCTTTTCCGTGGCACGTCCACTTCACATTTCAAGGCGGGTAATGTCACAAGAACATTCGTATTCGCGCCTCATGCTATTTCGCACCAACTCAACTAGCTATCATAATGATGATCTGCACGTGAACTTCAAATTAATACAAGTTGTGAAATAATGTTAAGACCACTCCAAAACAGTGTATTTCGATATGTATCATATTTCAATCAAGTAAATCCCCACGTTAAGCGGGTCTGCATATCTTGACTCCCAACTATGAAAACATTTACGACCACTTCAACCTCAATCATTTCAAGGATTCAACCTCTTTTTTGATAAGTTATTAGGACGTAAAATCGAATGTGATTTATTCGAAAAATATTTTTATACACTGCAAGAGCTATAACGTCCAAATATTTATCGTAAACTCATAGCTGTATCGAAATAAACAAAACCGAGTATGGAGCACAAAATCACTTTACAAAAAAAGTAAAAAAAAAACTGCGAAAGCATGCGAAATGGTCAAGAGGTTTGGGTCAATAGATAAAAAAATCAGAGATGTTTATGTGTTCAAACCAAATAGGAAGTCATTTTTTTTTTTCCAAAGTGTGTTCCGTTTTCATCCGTAGACCGAGAACATTTCTTTGAATAACTCTTTTGAAAACTTTTTTTTTTTTTTAATTAGATTAGAACGGAACATTATATGAATTGCAAATCTAGAATTCATAGCTGAAAACAAAATGTTAGGTATGTTTACTGTTCCATTATCATTCTCTGATTTGTACGAAAAACTATAAACAATGGTGATTTCAGAAGATTCTCCCCGCGGGGATTGTCAATATGTGGGGGAAGGAGTACTGCTAAAACACTGGTAGTCCACATTGAATACGATCAAAGATATGGACCCGAAGGAGAAAATTTCTTAGCTCGAGAGGGGTCTCAAATTCTCCCTCAGGTCATCCCCTGAGATCATCATTGTTAAAAAGCTTTCCGTAACAAACAGATTATTATTATTTATTTCTCATTCTACACTTTGAAATGGTAAATTTATAACTTACAGAGAATTATAATAAAAGCATAAAGAATTACAATAGTAACTACGTAAATATTATCCTGTAAGTTACCGATTTCTGGACGGATTAAAACTAGAATATTTTTTTCGGACTGCAATTTAAAGAAGTCCTCTCTATATAATACTGACTGAAAAGCCATATTTAACTCCAATTAATTAATAAATATGTTTACTAATATCTTTATTAATTTTACTAATATGTTTACGATTTCAATTCAAATATAACCGAGCACAAAATCTGAATCAGATACAAATAACGTTTAGTTTATTGAGTGATTCACGATCATTTTTTTTCTTTTCTTTTTTTTTTAAGTTTAACGTTCCACGAGTATGTCCCGAGACTAAGGAAGATAATAATGATGACATGGATTATAATCCAAGCACATGGTGTTTGTCCACCACAAACCCCTTCGTGAGACCTGGAATCGAACTAAAGACTACACATGACAGAAGTGAGCGCTCTACCACTGAGCCACCCAATAATAATTGTGCCTGATTTATGAAATCCTTGGGCGTAGAAAGAAACAAATGTGGAAACTTTGTCTTCCCTCCTGCTTCTGTTTATATATCAACAGAGTTCTTTTGTCTCGCAATTGCAAGAAATATTGGAAAAAAGATTTTTCTTTAATTATCGTTGTTTTGTAGTATGTATGTGAGTGCGTCTAGCGTTTCGTTCGATGGAGCTTGTTCTATTCTGACACTTACAGTGCGGTACTCACACACGCCACTAACCGTATCAATGCGCATCAAGGGAAATTTTACCTGACGGCACAAGATAGATCTGGAGCCTAGCAGAGGTAGTAACTATAAAGTTCTTTCGTAAAATCAACCAAAGTTATATATATATATATATATATATATATATATATATATATATATATATATATATATATATATATATATATATATATAAGGATATTAAGCCAAAGAGAGGAACAATATATAAAACTTTTCTTCGCATTCTTCACCAAGTAACTTCAGTCAGAAGAGTTAAGTTGGACAATTAGGAATTAATTAATAACTGTATTTGTATCAACTATTATTAATCAAGATATCATTATTTTCAAAAATGTAGAAGCTACAAAAGGAAGGTAAGACACATTTCTTTATAATAATAACAACAACAAAATCATATTAATATCCTAATTCCTCTTGAAACTACCATTCAAATAAATTAATATAGAACTTAAACGGAAGAATCTTAACGTGCGCTAAACTCTTAATTTTATACATACATTTAATCTGAAGTAAAATTCAGTAAACATCCTTAAATGGAAGATAATTTTAACGTTTTATAATTTTTACTAATATTTAGAAAAGATTACTTACATCTAAAATAGTCAAGGGTTTTGTGTAGTTCCTGATTATTTAGTGAGAAATCTTGCAGTTAATTATAACATCACAGATCTGGAACATTTCCTCAACAACGATCGCTATTTTGAAAGTAAATGGAATGAAATGTCTAGTTTAACATATCCGATTACACCCTACAGGCTAAATAACACGGATGATAATTGCAAATGAACGATGACGTAATGTGTAGAATCAAAACAATATATATATATAAAGAAATAGAATACCCCTTACAGACACGATGCTGTCCATTAGAAACTCATATGTCTTGGCTATTTTAAATCATAGTGTATACCCATAATAATATAATTAAAATTCTTTCATAATTATATTTGAATGAAAATCAAAGTTCTTATTTTGTTCTTGTTGTCAGGCGAAAGGGTCGCCCGGTTAATATTGATAAGTGTTGCACGTAACGTGTGGGATGCGACGAAGAGGCTACACTCCCAGCCCTAAATTGTACGCAGTGTCGAGATCAGGGTTGAAAAAATTACATAAAATAAAAGTGTTCTAAACATGAAAAAGGTGTTCAAAATGTTTTAAACATGTTTTAAAACACACACGGTAAAAAAAAAAAAGTTTTAAACATATTTCAAAATCGTGTAATAACGTATTTATTAATACTTTTTTTTCTCTTGTAACCGATATTTTCATTTATTTTATTCTCGTTAAGACTACACTGTTTGGGTACAGAATATTTCTGTATAGATTAGTAATTCTCAACTTATTTCATATCACGACCACCTTTTATTACACCCTCTTGCCAGTGACTCTCGTAAGTACTTTCTTGTTTGTAATAAATTTTCTTAGATAGATTTTAAAATCTATCTACTACACAATCTATCAATATACATGGCAAAACAAAAGTCCTCACCATCCTTGTGTGTTGAGAACGGGTTGAGGGAGAATGATGAAACTTGGAAGTGGTCTGATGAATCAGATGGAACTATCAAGCATCATGGCAGACATCTTTACTTGGTATTCGAAATTTCAAATGCAGAGGGAGTCATGTTGCATGTTTTAAGGCTAGAATTTTACCTGAAATACGGTTGTGCGGTTATTTTAGCCCTAAAGCAAGTCATTTCGGAGTTATTGCTTCTGAAAGTTTTCTAGCTACGCCTTTAGGGGGCTAAGCTCGCGTTTCGTGGAGGCGGGGTGAGATTTTTATTGCAAAATTTGATTACTATTCCAGAATACTGATGCTAATAAAATTATTTTAAAATAATAAATTTTCGAAAAGTAATGTTTGAAGCACACTTCATGTTATGCTAACTTTAGAATATTTTCTGCTAGCCTATGTAATTGGTTGTTTTTGGGTTAATAATTTATTGAAGAAATGTAATATTTGGGACGTTCAGAGCATTTGCCAAATCCACTTTCAATAAAGTTCAGTTCTGCTCAGCAAATGAATTCTATTTCAAAACGTAATACCTTCACAGTCAAGAATCCAAAACACATGTACCTAAAACCATGCGGAAGGGCGTGGGATAGTTTTATATGACAGTCGCTAGACAGGGACGTCAGTGGGACAGGAGGGCAACCGCCTCGTTCCCACTCTGGATTTCAGATTTTAGGAGCAGTAAGGCAGTTTTAGAAATTTTTTGGTAAGCGAAGTCCAACAGAACAAGTTTGAGGTCCTTACACTGAATAAATATGAACATACAAATGATTAAAACTGGAAAGTTGCTTAGGTCCAATTTCCAGAATTTTAAGCAGGTCCGAAACTCGAAAGTAGAGCCACCTTTGGAATCCTTGGGCCAAAAAATATACAAGAGAGCACTGCAGGCCTACAGCTCCTTGCGAGCAATGGAAATGATCAAAATCCGAATTTATTCAGAGTAAGGACTTCAAATTGTTTATGTTGGACTTTGCTCAGCAAAAGGTTTCTAAATCTTCATTACTGATCCCAAAATCTGAAATCCAGGGTAAGGCGCGGATAACCTCTAAATAAACGCCCTTCTCTAGCGTCAATTATATAAAATTCTGGATTGCATCTGGTCAAGTAGTTTTTTTTTTTTCTTTCTTTCTTTCATCTCGGATTCGTGGTTGTGAAAATATGACGTTTCCTTTTGGACACACCCTGCATTTATTTAACGTAATTATGCATCATTGACTTGTTAGTCATTCCCATGCTGTGTGTACGCAATACAATGTTAATATCTTAAATTTATGAGCAAGGAGGGGGAAATTAGCCCTCCTCCCCCATTCCATCAACGCCCTTGTCTAGCGGTTGTCCTATTAAACTCTAGTCCACACCGTTTCACGCGCTATTTGTTTAATTTTTTTCGTATCCTTGGCTACAAAGATACAACGTTTGCTGAGCAAAAGTAAGCATTTCTGAAAATGGACTTGGATCCCTTGTGCTCTGGACGCCCCGTATCTAAAATTTTTTTTATGAAAACTGAGTTGGAGCCAAAGTTATCCTGCAATCCAAGTTTGTTCGAAACTCATAAAATTAATTTGTTTAGTTTGATTGATTACAGTCGCATTAGTAGCAAGGCTATGTGAGACAGGGCTTTTTGTTTAAAGTGGGATCCGAACCATTAATTTTGAAATTTTACGTCGGATCGCAGTCAAAATTTACACAGCAAATCTCGACGTCTCGTACCTCTACTCTCAAAATTTAATTTTAAAAGACCGAAAATTCCACCCTGTAGCGTGGTGCATACATACAGGCAGACGAACAAATTGAAATCAAATTGTCCCAGACACCGATGTTACAATAAGTATCACTCTTTAATGGTTAGTTCCGTTGGCGACAGCCATACCTTGCGCTTTCTCGCCTGGTCCCTTCATATAAGCCATGCCAAGGTGTAAAGTTTTTAGGAAAACTTAGAACTGAGGTGGGGAAGAGGGACGAAATAAAATTTTCATAACATAATGAAAAAGATATTGTTGATACAAAATTAATTCTTACTTGAAGTTTCCAGTTGCATCTCAACCGCATCACTGACGTTAAAATCTTCAGAAGCAATTTTCGGATTTTCAGAAGGAAATTCATCAGAAGCAACAATTTTACCATTTGTTTGGTTTTCCAGTTTTTCCACAGTATTGCATTTTTCATAATGATTCTTCATTCTTTGTACTAAACCAACCTTTCTTTCTTACACGTTTTGCACGAGCTCGTATAGTCGTTTTCTTATCTGATGGAGTTTGAGTTACTTTAATAAATCTGCCCCAAATGATGTCCTTTTTTCTTCCCGTAAATCTCATGTTAAACGATTCCAAGTTGTACGGAGACTGAGAACCAACATGTACTGTATCAACGAATGCCTGCGTTATTTTACTTTCAGAACCGCAATTTAGCAAATAACCTTTTGTTTGTTTTCTGAATACAACACAAAAATTTTTTTCCATGATAATGATTTTATTTATTTTTTAATGTCAGTTCTATAAGTAATCCAACCTTCGACTACGTCACTTTCTCGCAAGTTAACTGAGAAGCATTCAAACAATACAATATACGTCAAAAATAAGGGGAAAAGAGACCTAATAAATTGTAGATCACCACATTGACCTACAGAGTCGCGAGAAATCAAAACATTCACATGGGAAGAAAATAGTCTTCTGAATGGGGAGCACTTTTGACAATTTTCTTTCTCTGGTAGATTTTTTTTACAAAAATAACATAAAATAAAAATAAACACATGTTTTAAAAAATACGTGTGTTTAAAACAAAATGTTTAAAACGTATACAAAATTTGTTTTAAACAAAATCAATTGTTTAAAACAAGTTTTAATCATTTGTTTTAAATAAAACAACCCTGGTCGAGATGCGTTTGTTCACGATTAACGTCTTTGCTTTTATTATTGAGTATTACGCGTATGAAACACATTAACATAATTATTAACTCACCTAAATAAGATTCATTTTGGGTGTTTTACAGCCGATATTTCAAGTGCTTCCCACCGAACACTTATCTTCAGGGCTTAGAATTTCTTGTAAATAGTCTTCACATAATGCCATGTAACAACAACATATATATACACGAATTAGGAGTTAGATTTTTGGGCTTTCGGTATCTATGGCTATATTAGTAAGTTGTATGAGCGATGAGGTCCCTCGGCAATCACACTATTCGATCAAAGGGAAGGAAGGAAGCGTTCTGGACCTGTATGTTAGGTACTATCGTGGCATTTGCCTAGTGTGAATGTGGAAAATCCAGGAAAACCTCACTCAGGATGACTGGCCTGAAAAAGCTCTTATACTTTTTCGACCGAGTGCCCCAGCGGGAATCGAATCCGGAACCTCCCACACAAAAGGCGAGAGCGTTAGCGACTACGCGGGGCCACCACGTATAAAAAAATATATATACAATATAGTATATTTGGTTAATGCACTAACAATTAATCAAACATATTTATATCCTTTTGGAATCTCATCCTTGTAATATTTTACGATGAATATTATTACGTCTCCCAACCGATGGCTGTTCAATTTCCTATATGTATAAAACACTTAAGGGTTGAATTTGATCATTAATTGGCAACAGTGTTTAATTTAGCAACGATGTACATATAGAATTTGAACATCCCCATCGGCTGGAAGACATAATAATATTCATCGTACAAGATTACAAAGATGAAATTTTAAAAAATCCCAAAGAGTTCGTTACGTGACACTAAGTGAAGACTACTGTACAAGAATTTCTAACCCTGAAGATAAGTGTCCATGGGAAGTGCTGCTTGAAATATCGGCTATAAAACACATGGAAGGGTCATTATTTACACGAGTTAATAATTATTGTATTTGCTGTTATTTCGAATGCAATTGCAATGTGTATATTAATTTCGAACATAACTTCAGTGCACGTGTTATACAGTGTATGACTTAATTGGCAATAGCATGGAAAACATTTAATTTTTGCTAGTTCGAAAAGAAAAAACGCACGTACATTTTGAAACTCTGATTCTCATTTCAAATTTCACTCTAAATTCTGAATTTCTGAATATCTTGAAAATGTGTATATATGTTTGTTCAATTCATAAATACTCTTAATGAATATTCAATTCTTATGACTAACTCCACTATGCTAAGCAATACCAATTTATGAAAAGTTTTACATTATTTAATAATGTAGCCCTTACCTTCTTGTTGTAATTGTGCTAAAAACATGGCTAAATAGGTATCCGATATTAATTCAGGACCCGTTAAAAGAGAATTTAAATTGAACCATTGATATCCTAATTTTCGTACAGTAAACCAATGATCCCTGTAGTTGCATATATAAGCTTGCATTTCCCTGAAAAGAAACATAAAAGGTTATTCCCCAAATTGAGAGTTGATTCCATACTTGTAAAACAATAAGTATTTCCTTCTATACACATCCCTCGTTTTAACGGACTAAAAGGGGACAATAGCGGTCCGAAGTTGCAGGTTGTCCGTAACCTCCGGGCAATAACGGTCTGATGTTGCCGGTTGTTCGCAGGCTCCGGGTAATAGCAGTCCGATGTTTCTGGTTGTCCATAAACTCTGGGCAAAAACGGTCCGATGTTGCCGGTTGTCCGCAAGCTCCGGGCAATACCGGTCCGATGTTGACAGTTGTCCATAAACTCTGGGCAAAAACGGTCCGATGTTGCCGGTTGTCCGCAAGCTCCGGGCAATACCGGTCCGTTGTTGCCGGTTATCCGTAAACTACGGATAACAGCGGTGCGATGTTGCCAGTTGTCCTAAGCTCCGACACTAACTCTGCAGCGGTCATATAGAATTTGTAACAACAGTGGTTAATATTCACAATTACGTCACATTACGAAAGAAAGAGGAATAACACAACATTGTACTTTTAATTAGGCACACTATCCAATTTGACACTGTAAAATAGCTTGTACACTGTACTATTATACAGTAAATTCAAGGTTTTTATAGTGGAGCCAGCAAGAGAGTCTCTGACAGCTCGCAGTGACGTTGCCACTACTCACGTGTCAAGTTTTTTTTCGGTGCATCTATAGTGGTAATTTAATGGTGTAAGACAGAGTGCCCAAGGTTGGTAACACTAATAACAAAGTAGGGACTGCATTGTCCTCCCGAATGTGGTAAGAAACGCCAGAGACCATCTGTTGTTGGCCCTGCTATAGTTAATTTCGACTTTCAAACTGAATCTGCTGTTCCAGATATTTTTTTGTTGTTTTGTTTTCGTTGCTTCCGAATTCCGTTAAACTGAGGGATGAGCGTATTCAGTAGTACTAACTCTATGGCTTACACAACCCCAAATTTCATTAACGCACAAATAACAACTTGGACACTAGACTATTTTGTGAAAATCAAATCAATCTATGTCAAAATCCTAATCATTCATACATTAGTGTGACCACGAGGATCATCAGTACCAGAATTAAGGAATACTTAAAAGATTCTAAGGATCAGCATTCGGCTGTTTCTAGTTTCTCAAATCATTTACGGACGTCCAATCACACTATTAACGATACAAAGATTATCCACCGAACTTCAACAGAAAAGAAGTGGATGAATCCTATTACATTAGAACAAAAATAAATAAATAAATAAATATACAGGACGGGAATGGGGAAATTTCATAACAAGAAATTGCATAATTTATACTGTTCACCTAACAGTATTAGGATAATCAAGTCTGGGAGGCTCAGGTAGGCATGTTAGGTAGCCAATGAAAGAAAGTGCGACGTTTTCAAGATTTTAACTGGAAATCCACTGGCAAAATACTATTAGAAAGACCTACGTACAGATGGGAGGACAACATTAATACAGATCTCGCACAATAGGAATGCAAAGTAGAAACTGGATCATCAGGGTATCGTGCAGCTGCAGGAACGTTAGCAAAAGGTGTTGGATGCTGATCGAGATTACTTCAAAACTTAAAGGTACGTACTGTCCACTATATTGTTCTTTGTTTATCACTGCTCAAGAACAGCAAGAACTTTTTTGTTTATCTTGTACATTATCGAGTTCATTTTAGCATCCGTGAATTTTTTTCCTCCTCCGCTTCAATGAAGAGAAACAATTGTTAGGAATATTGGAAGGGCTTTATTAGGGTAATCAGGGGTAATCATTATCTCTCTATTAGGATATTAGGTATTAGGGTAATCACTTGGGGTATTACAGTAATCACTAGCTATTATTAGGGTAATCAAAACGCTAAAAGTATCTGTGACTTAACTGGTACTAACTTATGGAATGAGCCTCTATTATATTGTTCACAAATAACAATTATATTTACTTAAGTCTAGTAATATTTCTCCTCATGAAAACGTTTGTGTAACGCATAAAATCTCTGCTCAAAAAGTTTCATAAGGGCTGAAATAGAACTAGTGAAGAAGTTTTCCTCAAGTTTACTGGATCTTAACTTATTACTGACGAGAAAGACCTATAAACACCAAATAAAAATGCTCATCCAAAACAACCAAACACATTCAAAATACATAAATTCTGCGAACAATTTCGAGAACGGAATGCCTCATCTCTTCCTCAACGCATTCAAAGAATACTTGTTGTTACATAAAGACGTGTATGAAATTCTCTAGTTTTCCATCGTAAATAAATACAAGATCGTCAGGTCTTTTCCGATATTTTAACGTACAAGAATTTTTATTTATTGTTAATATATATGCATCCTATTGTATCAATTAGCAAAGATCTATAAAGATACATATTATTAAAACTAAGCTAAAAATAAATACTTCAATTCAATAAACCATTGTAATTCTGTTCCATTTCTCACATATAGTATTACAAAATATAAATTTAAAAGTACTCACTTTTGCTCATCCAAATTTTTAGATGTTCAAATAAATAAATAAATAAATAAATAAATTTCCGATTTTCGTTGACAAATGTCAGCATTTTGGTAGATATAGGAAGTATGGAAATTAAATGTTTACACTCATCTCTTGCTGCTTCACGGAATACACATCTTAACTGCTTCTTCTTCCTCACTAATTGGTGACGGTGATGAAAGTGTTAATGATCTTATTCCAATTTCTGGGCACAGTGCCCATGTCCAAATTTAATTTTGTTTCCCCGTTTGAATAATTAAAAGAAAAAAAAGAAAATCGTATGCCTGTCTTGCTATGAATGATGAATATTTTTTGACCTGTAGAAGAAAATTCTGCAACACACTTTTTGTGGTGAGTAGTAGCCTTTTTGCTCTTTCTCATTGAATATCCTCACCGCTCGCAACATTGTGATATTTTTTGACCTATTTCCCTTTATTGTTGTTATTCTTTGAGACATTTAGATATTTTTGAAAGGTCTGATGTTGGGGCATCGTTGTATTTACCATCATAAATACATTCTCCCGGTCTAGTGTGTTCCTCTTTGTCATACCTATATCAGTGTCTTGGTATGTGCACGAAATGTCATAGATACATACTAACTTGAACAGATTGACGAAGAAACTTGACAATCTGTTAAGCTCTTCTCGGTGTTCTTTGGAGGCATAAATGCTGTATTCAAATTATGTGTCCTGAAAACTTTTCGTAATTTGTTGAAACCAAATGAAATAAAGGTATGCCTAATCATTTCTTAGCATCCTCGTTTGTTTTAATAGTGTCCGTTTAGAGCGATATCAGAGAATGTTTAATTCAGGGCTCAAAATTTTAAGTCTATATCCAGTAGCCTAATCAAGAATTTGATCGTCAGAAAAATACAATCAAACCCATCGTCAAACTAAAATATCTGCTCGCTAATGACAACCTTGGGACTGAAAATTTTACGCCATGTAAAGGACTGTTAAAGGACTATGATATGTATCTGATGTAATGGATTAAAAAAAAAAAAAAAAAATCACATACATAAAATCTGTACGTCTAGTTAAAACTTCCATCTCCTGGCAACAAACTTACGCTGGGTGCTCCTGTGCAGCAAGAGCCCTAGGTTCCGAGCTATTATAAGGAACAAGTTCAAGTCCCCATACTTCTAATGCACTGCTAATCACTTGTACAGAAAAGTAACCACTGTCATCCATATTTCCAGAAGGTTGCTGAAAAAAAAAAAAAAAAAAAAAAAGCAATTTAAAATCAAATACTAAAAGATATGATTGGAACATCGTGTAGATAAAACAATATGAAACATGTTATACTCTGATCAAAATTAGAAACGAAATGAGAATTCAAAACCACGTGGAAATTTGTGTTGGAAAGGGAAGCTACGTGATACGGTTGTTAAGGTCACCGAGAGAGTGGGAAATCATAAACATCGTGGTGGTAGAAGTTACAAGAGGAGGATTTCTGTAGAAAGGGACAGCAACATTACAATATTGCTGCCTTGAAAAACATGTTCAGAAGTGTTTATCAACCGATGTGGAGAGAGTACAGCGGACGCCTCAGCGGAATACTCACGGCGTGGCAACAAGGAAGTACGTGCTCCTCCAAATACGAGGAACGTTCAATTTATAACCAGAATTCCTTTCTTTCTTTTTTTCTTTTAGGTGTTGCTGTGCACAGCGTGGCGTCTGTGTTCCATCCTGTGATAAGATAGTCCTCATACTCTTCTGCGACAACAGAAAGTTGAGGAGATAGTCTCAGAGGCCGGCGATACTATCTATAGCAACAAGCTTGGAAGTGTGGAGCTGGCGGTCCAGTAGAGTAGCGCTGCATCATCAAGTTCCTGCTGAAGGAAGGCGTGAAACCTGCTGAAATCTTCAGTGGCAAAGAAACTCATCTCAGTCGCAAGTGTATGAGTGGTGTTCAAAATTCAGGGTAGGAAGACAATCCGTTCTCAATAGCCCGTACTGCATCACGAGTTACTACAGTCGTCGGGTGGAGCAGCTTATTCTGAGTAATCGACGCATCAGTGTGAGAGATTTGAGTACGAAAACAAAGATCACCGTGGGAAGTATGGAAATGATCATCCACGAACACCTGCAGTTCCAGAAAATCACAGCCAGATGGGTCCCAAAAATGCTAACATTCGACCAGCAGCAGTGTCGGGAAAACTCTTATCTCAGCATCTGCAACTATTTCAGAGAGAAGGCAAGAGCTTCCTTGCAAAGATAATCACCTGGAATGAGAGCTGGGTGCATCATTACATTCCAGGGACAAAGTGTTTCAGCATGGAGTGAAGGCATCCAGACTCGCCGCCGCAGAAAAAAAAAATCGATTCGCAAGCATCCGTTAGCAAAGTTATGCTGAGACAAATATGAGGTGATACGCTCTGATTTCCTGGCACGGGGGGGCTACAATTAATGTGGCGTACTACAGAAATCTCCTCCGGACCAAAGTCAAAGGGACGTTGAGAAGAAAAGGCCACAGACTGTGAAGGATGGCGTCATCATCCTGCATGACAACGCAGGTTTTCATACGGCTACGACAATGGTCACAGTTATCACCAAACTTGTTGTAGAAGATCCTAGACAATCCCCGTATAGCCCCGATCTGTCGCCTTGCGTCTTCCATCGTTTTGGTCCCCTCAAGAAGCACTTGGGAAGGCAAAAAAATTTACACCGACGACGAAGTCAAAATGTGTGTGCTAAAATGGCTGAAAGATTGTCCCAAAGAATTACAGGGTGTCCGAGAAGTCCTTCCCTGATTACAGAAATTGATAACTCAGGCTAGAAATAAGATAGAAATATGAAACTGGTGTTGAATTGTTTATAAACTATAAAAGTTTTTGTCTGTGTTAGGTTTGTTCTGTTTTACCAAGTCTCAATTTTTTTTGTTTTAGGTTTGTAGTACGTAAGTAAGAAGCCCAAGAAGCCATGCCAACCAACCAGGAGAAGGCACAGTGTGTCCTGTGGTACCATGAGACACGATCACCAACCACGGTGCAGAGACAGTTCCAGACAACATTTGGGAGGACTCCACCTGATGTCAAGAGCATTAAAGCCTGGTATGAGAAGTTCAAGAATACAGGGTCGGTTGCTGACCTTCCGAGGTCTGGTCAACCAAGAACCTCAGCAGACACGGTGGAGGCTGTGCGGCAGTCTTTTCTGAGAAGTCCTAAGAAATCGGTGCGCAGGGCCTCACGTGAATTACAGATGCCAAAAAGCTCTATCCATGACATTTTACACAAACGTTTATTGTTTCGTGCTTACAAAGTGCAACTCGTTCAGGCCTTGTTGCCCGACGACGGTACACGTCGATATGACTTTGCGGTCGAAATGCTATCACGTATTGAGGACGATAATGGTTATCACAGAAGAATTGCCTTTTCCGACGAAGCGACATTCTTTGTAGACTTCTTTTTATGGGGTTATGTCAAGGATGAGGTCTACCGAACACGTGTACCAGACCTTGAAACCCTGCAGCAACGAATAACCACAGTCGTTGCATCGATCCCTCCAGTGATGTTGGCTAATGTGTGGATGGAAATTGAATATCGCCTAGATGTGCTACGTGCTACCAAGGGGGCTCATGTGGAAGTGTACTGATGTGACCAAAACTTTTATAGTTTGTAAACAATTCAACACCAGTTTCATATTTCTATCTTATTTCTAGCCTGAGTTATCAATTTCTGTAATCAGGGAAGGACTTCTCGGACACCCTGTATATGTCGCAGGAATACGGGCACTCCCACACCGATGGAACAAGTGTGTGCGTGTACATGGGGAGTATCCAGAAGAAGAACAATAACTGATTCGCATGTTGTCTCCTCTGTGTAACAGAAAAAAAAAATCCAGTTATAACTTGAACGTCCCTCGTATCAATTCGTTTCTTATTTTGATCCGAGTATAAATGCAATTTTCCATCATGAACGAATTGTTGCAGCTTACATAATCCGTTTCTCATAATAAAATAATAAACAAGTTTTATTAAATAAGTCGGGAACGTATTTAAAGCATCTGGTAAATTAATAAAAGTGTAGATACTTACGAAAAAAAGCATGTTGATTCATTGAGATGCAATACTGTTTTGGTGAGCACCATAACCTTCCTCCGTTGGCAAAACTTCGTGCTAAATCAGCCGAGACCGGAGTACTCTTGTAATCCAGCTCTCTTGGAGAAGAAATAGTGTGGAGGGGAAAGGCCTATACTGTAAGGGATGTTCTACCCTGATGGTATGTAAACCCGACAATTGCATCGTTCGTGGTTCGTATCCTACATTAATAGCAGTACATCCATCGTAACCTTGGTTGTATTTGAGTTCAGCGTCCCTTTCAGCAGCGAGGTTATATCGGACGTACACCTACTGCTTAAGAGACATAATAGGTGCAAATTAAAATACCTCTAATTTTACATTAATTATGTGATATCTTTAAATAGATAAAAGATAATCGAAAAATGGAACAAGAGTTAGCTAGACAATATTATTTTGCATGAGGTACTGTTATCACGAGTCACCTAGTAGCTTTCCGTTCACAGCCATTTAGAAACGCCAAAATAAATGCCGATTTTCTAAATGGCTGGAAACCGAAAACAAATAAGTGAGTCGTGATAACGGTATCTCATGTAAAATAATATTGTCTGGCAAGCTCTTGTTCCACTTTTCGACTATCTTTTATCTATTTGAAGATATCCCATAATTACTCTAAAATTAGTGGTATTATAATTTCGCCGTAATGGAGCCTCTTAACATGGGATACAAACATCATGAGTTCCCACAGAGAACCGAACCCTGGTCTCCCACGCAAGTACGTTAACCATTCCGCAATCTTCAGATTACATAATGACGCTAAACACAAAAACGCAATTAGTGCTAAAATGTTTCTGATATTCCAAATTCGCATAATACTATCTTCATTTCAGGTACACTGACTTGCTGAATACGTAAACAAACTGTATACCTAAGATCAAACTGAGTATGTTGTTTCTTCTTTCAATTACACTAACTGAAATTAGGAGCAACGGTGTATTAGTGGTACAGCTCTCAACTTTGGTGCATGGCGTTTCTGGTTCGATCCCAGCTCCGGCCAAGTGGGCTTTCTGTGTACAAACACTGTGAAGTTTTCCCACTTTCTTCATTCCACCGTTCTTATCAGCACAGACTCCATTAGTCTAGCAGTACAATCGTGCGACGTTTGAAAAAATGAAATGAAATCTTTGAGTTTTACGTCCCACGGTTATGCCGGTTAGGCTAAAGGAGACGGTGATGATGAATAATGAATGAAATGGTGGAATGAAGAAAGTGCGAGAAAACGGGAGAACCCCGAGAAAACTCACGCACACGGTGTTTGTCCACCACAAAGTTCACTTGGCGGGAGCTGGGATCGAACCCGGGACCCCAAGCACCAGAGGTGAACGCTCTACCAATGAGCCACCGTGGCCCCTTGCGACGTTTGAGAAACAAACTAACTGCGAATTACCTCACTTTAGTTGAGAATGTGAAAAAGGTGATCTTCCACAAAGTCTATGCTCTACTCTCCCCCCCCCCTCCCCCTCGTCCTTTCAACTACACTAACAATTATTTTGGATGAGTTCAGAATATACAGAAATATCTGAGAAAATAAATAAAAATCATATGATTTTACATTATTAACACAACCACCAGAGATTCGTGAAAATAGACACCAGGTATCAATGCTGTCAGATCCAAATGTGAACATGCAAAGTTTTGGGATTCTATAATCAACAATTTCATCCACAAATAACTCTTATTAACAGAACAATTAAAACTCTTTGTGCATTTTTTTTTTAATTACAATAGTAATACTCTACAATGGTAAAAATTATCCACAAAATTCAACATTTAATAATCATTATGAATGCTGGACTTACTAATCTCTGTATGTCCACATCTAAATCTGGCAATGTTAATACATCATACGTATTTTCAGGAATCTGTGGTTGTTGTGTTAATAGTGCAAATATTTTATAATTTTTACTAATTTTTTCGGAGTAATTTCTGTACATTCTCAATTCATGCAGGGTAATTTCATTCAGTATACACTGAAAGGAGAAAACAGCACACACATTGTAGAAGACTTACCATTTTTAGCTCAAGTTGAGGTGATATGAATTAATATAACCGAAGAAACAGCATACTCAACTTGATATCAAGTGAACAACTTGCTTGCACATTCAAAAGCTAATGTCCTTAAAGTGCAGTTGGAATAAAGATACAGACATAAGAATTTAATATGTAAGCAGCATTTAGTAGAAGTTTTGCAAACTAAGGAAGGTTATGTTCACTGAAACTACACTACATATTACTACAAGAAAATTACTGTTGATACTTTTTCGTAATTGGAGAACAATGTACTTTTGGGTGCAGGGAAGTTATTCTTTAAAGTAGAAAAGTAGGCTCACATTGTTAAAAATATATTTTCTTTTTTCTTTCACTCTTTCTATGCTGCTAAATTCGCCCGGTATAGGAATCGGTGTGATATAAAATCGGTTGTTTCTTCGATTTATCATATTAAACTAATTTTCTTGTATCACTAAGCAAATAAGACAGCCTTCAAAAGAATGCATACGACTCTTTTTTTCTGACTAGAGAAACATGAAGGTATGATATATTATAAGAATGTGAACCAAAATTAAGTGTATTTGAATTTAAACTTACTTTCAGCCGTGTAATGGAACAGAAATGATACACAGTCACAAGCTATAATGTCTATCTTGTCAATTATTGTTTTTAAACACTAAACTTACGTGCTCCATACTGTCTTTCATGACGTGTGTTCTAAGTAAAATGGGGGAAGAGGGTTGTTGGTATTTGTTATTTACAAAACAGGATAGGATAGGATTTTAGATTTCTGGGCTTTCGGCATCTAAGGCCATTTAGCCCTTCACGTTTTTGAGTGATGACGTCCATCGGCGAGCACACAATCCGGGGAAAGGGAAGGAAGGAAGCGGCCTGGGATCTATAAGTTAGGTACCACCCCGGCATTTGCCTGATGAGAATGAGGAAAACTCAGGCAAAACCTCATTCAGGGTGACTGGCCAGAAAAAGCGTTTTACACTTTTTCGACCGAGTGGCCCCACCGGGAATCGAACCCGGGACCGCTCGCACCGAAGGCGAGAGTTATTTACAAAACAGTTCGAATACTTGACAAAGTACAAATTCCAGAGATCATACTTTAAAACAGGTACGTTGCTAGAAGGTTGTATTTACTTTTCGTGGGGACATGTCACACAAAGTTGAACCTTATTCTTTATAACCAACCTTATTCCTTTTTTAAGGTTCTTTCTTCTGGACTACAGGTTAATAATAATACACAATGTCACTCTTGATAGTTTAAAGGAAAAAAGCCCGTAGAAAAGAAAATTAAAAGAACTTTATTCACTTACTTCTAAAAATTTCCTATAATCTTCGCTATCAACTCCACACTCTGCCATTCTCTTGCGTTCCTCATCATCCATCTGCTGCGCCAACGTTGCTAACTCGACGGGTGTGAAGTACGCACCTTGAAGCAGCGCATTCAGGCAATGTTGTGCACATAACGAACCTTCTTGCTGAATTAAAAAGATAAAAAGAAATAAGATTTCTTTCTGTAAAACAACATATATTAGGTAGATATACATTGGAGGATGCAAGCAACAATCGATTTACCCAAATATCTAATTTTTAATGTCAGTTAAACCACATCGAATTTCAAATAACTTAGATAAGTCAAAAATTATCCGTAATATAGGTGTAATTTTTCTTATAGTTCATACTGACTTCTGTCCTCGTTTGTTTTATTGTTATGCTGTTGTGGTCATGCTATGATTCTAATTCCTCTATTTGTCTGCCTTTTCTTGTAGATAGATCATGGCCGCTAAATTAGAAGTTTGCACCAAAGAAGAACAACTAGTAGTGATCCGGTTTTTGTGGTCGGAAAGTGTCTCAGGGGCCGCAATCATCAAAGACTTGGCACAATACGGGAACAGTGTCTTGCCGCAACGGAAAGTCCACGAATGGATTGAACAATTCAAAAATGGTCGCACAAGTATTACACACGAGCAAGAAGCCGGACAACCATCTACGGCCACAAATGATAACAACATTGAGCGTGCATGTGGCATGGCTCTGTGAGACAGACGAGTGACTATTGATGAAGTGGCACATCGTCTGGAAATTAAGTCATGGTTCCTGATACACCTTTCGAATACAAAAACCGGGTGATTACTCGTTGTTCCTCTTTGCTGCAAACTTCTAATAGAGCGGCCATAGTCTATCTGCAATAAAAGGAAGACAAATGAAGAAATTAGGATCAAACTTTCATAGCATGACCACAACAGTATAACAATAAAATAAACGGACAGAGGTCAGTGTGAACAATGTCAGAAAAGTTATAGCTACATTACGGATAATTTTTGACTTACCCTCGTATATATGTGAACAAAACAAACATTTATTATAACTAATTTGTGTTACAGTTTCAGCAACATATCACTGCCTTCATCAGACATGAAGAAAGTACAAGTGAAATATTTTATTGGTTGTCGGAAGTTACCTCTTCTCATTTTCTGACATTTGAAAGTTGTGACTTACAATTGTAGTTTCATAATGTGTCTAATCAAGGCAATGATATATTGGCCATACTGTAATACAGATTACTATTAACGAAAGTTTTATTTCGTCAGACTATATTTTGATGTCATTCTCCAAATAAGAGAGACTTTATGTAACTCGTAAATAATAAACCACTCCACTCGAAAAAAAAAGTTCTTTTTTTCTGTATTCTGCAGGATTATATATTGTGTATTCCAACTCTTATCATAATTATTTTAAAATTTGAAGGTAGTACAAATATTACCGCTCAAATGTCAACTTCATGTTGTGTGACCAATTACACTTTTATGCATAACATGTAAAGTCTCCTGACTATGGCACCGTGTGACTACTATGTAGCTTAATTTGCATAAAACGAAAATAACAAAGAATTGAATTCGTACAATTTCATTCGAAAAAATAAAAATTCTTGCCAATTGCACATTACCAAATTTTATATCAACTCCACGGGGAAAATTATTTTCTTAAATAATTCTACGGATTTTAAGCGCCGTATTACTTCATGACATGGGAAGAAATCTGATACCATGTTTAGTTCAAACAATAAGTATTGCCGAAGATGGTGTGCGGCGTTGGAACATAATTTCTATAGAAAGGACAAAAATTAGGTAAGTTATATTTTGAAACCATCGATTCCATGAATGCCTGAAAATTTATAATTATTAGTTCATAGTTTTTATTTGTTTATTAAGACGTCAAACATGTGTTGCGTACGATGTACGCATAAAGCGTGTTTTAATATTTTCAAAACGGTTGATTCTGTCCTTCAATAAACATAAAAGCGTCCACTCGTGGAGTTTTGCTGTTTCATTATATCCACGGATTTGATGGCTACACATGCAGTTGGCAAAATGCTAAGATCTTACAATCTTGTGGTTGGTGAGTATGGTTCTAGGTTCGAGTCCCTAGCAGCAATACTACCAGTATCCAGCAAGCATTATCGCAGTAAGGGAGCTAATTGAATTTAAGAAGTAACAAAAGTACGGCACGAAGAAAACGAGAATATATGGTTGTAGGACTTAATGTGCTGGCCGCATGACACTTGCAGGACGACCACCTCATGGAGTGTCTTTTAATTCCACTTGTATATTCATTTGCTTTATGATATTATATGTGCATAGTAAATCATCTTATATCTGCACTTCAGACAAGGAGGTTTTTCACCTAAAAATAATCATTCTGTGTACATTAATTTACAAGTACGGCAACTCCTTTATTCATAATACTTCATATTAAAATAAAATCATATTTTGTAATTTATACTAGGTGCTTTTTTGTTTTTAGGTGCCGCGGTGGCTCAGTGGTAGAGCATTTACATCTAGTGCATGGCGCTCCTGGTTCGATCCCAACTCGCGCCAAGTGAGCTTTGTGATGGGCAAACACCGTGTGCATGGGATTTTTCGGCGTTTTCCCGTTTCCGTACGGGACGTAAAACTCAAAGATTTCATTTCATTTTACATGAGCTCCCGCCGGGATTCGAACCCGTGTCTCCCACGCCAAAGGCACGTACGCTAACCGCTTAGCCACGAAGAAGCTCACTGACGAAATAAAAAGTAAAATATGAACGTTACAAGCTGAAATAATATAAGTCATGAACAGGAAAAAGCAACGTATTAACTCTGAATTGACACACTTGCTTGTAAAACAAAATTTGACACCAAATGTACGACAAAGACTTCTTTTCAACGAAGCTCTGCTTGCACAAATAGTAACAACAATGTAGGAAGAAAGCATCCGTGCAAAACGCAAATCTCATTAGGTCATTACATATCACGAAGAACTGTTAAAAATATCGATGCATAAAGTATACTTAAAAGATATTTTTAGTTACAAAGTTCTGAAAAGGGACACAAAAGATGCGAGATATGAGTCACTGCCGAACGCGATATCAACATATTTCTAGAAAAAGATGAATGTACTATGCTCTATCCCGGGAAAAAAGACACGATAACAAACCAAGGCCAAAAGGTGCAAAAGCTTATTAAACATGTTACAAAATTTGCACAAGCGATTTTATGAAGAGAATGTATACTTTGTAGCTTAGTTAATGACCATTTCTTTCTAGTATTATTTATATATATAATTTCTCTTTTCTATGTATGACAAGCATATATTGTCATGTTTTATTATTATTATTCAAATATGGACGTAATTGTATTGTACTGCCCTTAATGTTGTTAGCTCGTTGGGGCCAATGGAAAGTGAATAGATAAAATAATAAAATAAATAATAAATTTACGCTACATTGTGCAAAGTATGGGATTGTTGATTGAAAGACAACAGAACTGAAAGGTGCCCTTACATTGCTCACGAAAACGTAAATGATCTCTAGATGTAACATTTGCGCTTTTCATTGATTCAAAATATTCATATCAATCGAAATATAATCACTGGATGCAAACTAGAATTTATGTAAATTAAATAAAGAAGAGGTATTCTGTGTTGCTAAGTTTTAGTACATTAAACTGTATCATCAACTGTTATTGTATTAACAGTACTGTAGTAGTTCATATTTTCTTTTATTAACTAGTAGTGATTCATATTATCACATGAAATATCAACTCCGTGTAGCTTACGTCACTTCCGTGGAAATAAAAACAATTTGAGCTAAAAAGTGCTGTACTCAAGTGTTTTGAAAACCAGAAACTAATTGACGTTTAGAGAAGCACGTGGTACGCTGTTGCCACTTAGTGCGCATTGCGGTGAGTCATCAGCTGGAAGTGTCCTGTGATTCTTAACGAAAAGGGAAATCTCTAAATATTGGTTTGTTTATATGGATCAAAGGATGTTTGCCGTCCCAGTTTGTGCATGTTGGGAAGAGAGAGGGGAGCTGTGTGTGTGTGTTTGTGTATGTGACAGAGAAAGAAAGAGAGAGAAAAATAAAATCTTGCTTGTGATTGTAAAGTAGTTTTTTTTTTTTTTTTTCAATTTTCAAAATGCTTATGAGAAAAAAATAAATGAAAAATATAAACAAATTATGAGGATAAAAAAATTATGAAACAGTTCTGAATGTTCGGGTTCAGCTGAAATTTAGGGCTGAGGGGGAGAGGAGATGATATGCATTTGTTAGGTATTTGTCTACAAATATTTACAAATAAATTATCTTGGTTCCACTTTATTATAGGGTTCCTACTGATCTGGAGAAATCTAATTTCCTGACTTTCATGACAGGAATCGGACGATGTTGACATATAAATAAGGAATAAATAACGGTGAATATTTATATAGGAGGACATTTATGATATAGAGACAAATAATAATTAATTGCTCATACGTACACTCCACTTACCTCCCATAAAGATCTGAGCAACGTCCGTCCATACTGTGATTAATAATTTTTGGCTAAGCTGAAATTGGTGTACAATTACTGTTAGAAAAAATATATTTTATAAAATTTCCCTGATTTCCATTCTTTTTCCCTGACCTGCACCATTTTCCCCGAGTTTCTCCTGACTTTCCTGACTAGTAGGAACCCTGGATCGTGAGGTTTCAGTGAAGAGGCTATGTGAGACTGAGATGAGATTTATTGCCGATTGGATCAGAACCTTGCGAGGCAAGTGGCCCATCGAGAATCGAACTTCGAGACCGCATGTATAAAGAAATCGTGGACATTAGCGTCTTGGCTGCGAAGAGATAAGATTCATTTCTAACTTGTTTTGAGTTTAGCGTCCAATTTCATATAGGTATATATTAGGTACTTGAATTAATTCTCGCCGTTGATGACCATAGGGCAGTAGTTGTCTTATTGCAACACAGTGGACTGTGATTGGATATCTATTTGGAAGTGCTATCCTTGGGTTATCAGAGCACTATTTGACCTTCGAGTGAAGTGAAAGGAACATTTGTTTTCAGAGTCTTGAACATGGCGGACTTTGTACATGAAAAACAACATTTGTGGGAAGCGCTACTCTTCTGCTTCCATCTTAAGAAATCTGCTGCAGAAAGTTATCGTTTGCTAGTGGAGGCGTATGGAGAGCATGCTCTATCGGAAACAAAGTGTAGAGAGTGGTTTCGACGAACAATGATTTTGACTTGAGCAACAAAATGGATCTTGGTCAGTCAAAAAAGTTTGAAGATGGAGACTTAGAGGCACTACTGGAAGAATATTCATCCCAGACGTTTAAACAGTTGTCTCAAACTCTAAATGTTGATAAATCAACTGTTAGTAAGCATTTAAATCCATCATAATGATCCAGAAAGTGAACAACTGTGTGCCACATGAATTGACGGAAAGACATATTGCGAAACGTTTAACCATTTGTGAAGTGCTGCTTCAAAGACATAAACGGAAGTCGTTTTTGCATCGTATTGTAACCTACGATGAAAAATGGATTCGTTACGACAATCCCAACCGCAGAAAATCATGGGTGAGGCCCGGAGAACCATCAACGCCAAAACCGGATATTCATGGAAGGAAAATAATACTGTGCTTTTGGTGGGATCAAGTCGGTGTGGTTTATTATGAGGTGCTTCCACCGGGTCAAACGATGAATGCTGATCATTACCGAATGCAATTACTGCATCTGAATCAAGCACTTCAAGAAAAACGACCGAAGTATGACCGGAGACACGACAAAGTGATTCTGCTCCATTACAATGCCAGACGACATGTTGCAAATGTAGTAAAAGAAACTTTAGAGGGATTGCGATGGGATGTTTTACCCCACCCGCTATATTCACCAGACGCCCCACCTTCCGACTACCATTTCTTTCGATCCATTCAGCATGACCTTCCTGATCAACACTTCAGAACTCTTCAAGATATCCAAAATTGGTTCGATGGATGGATTGCCTGATAGGAACAAGCAATTTCCTATCGCGGAATACATTTATTACCCAAAAAGTGGGAAAAGGTTGTAGCTGCCCAGGGACAGTACTTTCAGTAGAAGATATTATTTTGTTCTTGTGGAATGACAATTTATAAGGTATAAAAAAGAGCAGGAATTAATTCAAGCACCCAATATATATTACTTGTGACTTCACAGTTCAACGTAGAATTTGAACATTCTGTCTTTCAGGGAAGCGAACCCTCGGTCTCTCTCACTAAAGACGAAAAAGCGCATCACTAAGTAACTCATAATATACTGAATATACAATGTTTGCAAATGATACTATTGATTTTTCGAGTGAAAAGCTATAAAATTCAGAAATAAGGATGATGCCTGAAGCTAACAGCCTATCCCTTTACAGGGATGAATATACGTAACACGAAGAAATGTATTCAAATCATTACTATAAACCGTAATTACACAAATTTTTGTTTTCAATGTCTATGAAGAAGAAATCATTAATACACTCAGTAAACGTGCTTGTAAGAAACAAGTACTTCTTCGATGGGATAAGCAAACAATTTTTGGTTCCCGCAATAAATTTTCTTTTTCAATTTGTCACTGGAGGAAAAAAAGGTTGTGCTGTCCAAAAATGTTTGTTTTTTTCATTTTATTTCAGTATAGAAAGGTAAGCGTAATTTAAAATTAGATATACTTGAAATGGAATTTACTCCAGTGGATAAACTCCACTCAAGTTATCATCATTATTACTACCGATTTTAGAGTCGCTGCTACTAAGCTCCTCTTCACCAGATGAATCACTGGAACCACCAACACTTATTATCAATTGTTCTACACTTTCTTCAAGCACAATTTCATTTCTCCATGGATCTGGAATAACTTTATACGTGCGGTTAAATGCATCTCTCCAGTTTTCTGGCTTAATTGAGGCTATGGCTTCTTCTGTTAATTTTACAACACACGACATGGTGAAACTTTTGTTTTTACGGCCAACGTACCCCTTAATTTGTGCCCAAATAAGTTCTATGCAATTGAAGTGGGAAAGGAGAAATCTTATACTTTCTGTCCATGTTGAACAGCGATTTAGTCAATGACGTATGAGGGGAACTTGGATTTGTATTTTTGAACGAGTTGCATTAATTCTGCTTTTTTCAAATCGTCTCGAACCTCTAAATTGCATTGAATGAGCTAACGAACAATGTCCTCTTTTCTCGTGGCCATAGTTGGAGCTTTATCGGTATTTTGCATTATCCATTACAATAATGGATGGCGTGTGTAGGTCGGAGAGAAGTGATTCCTGAAACCATTTAAGAAATTTGGTTTGGTTCGGAGAAACTCAAAAGACGCACCGGCATGAAAAAGTGTAATCCTTCCCCCCTTTTCCTAACGGTAATCCATTGTGCCCTGAAGTATGTCGTCGGTTCATCATTTACTTACATTGTAGTTCACATTCACCCAGGTTTCATCAAGCCACACTATATTATCGAAATCACGTTTTAATATTTTCCGAAAAAATCTACATCACTACGCAGAAACGTTTGGCTTTTCCATTAAAAGTCTCCTTCCATTTATTTTCTTATATGAAAACCCCAATTTCTTAATAACAGTATACAAGGATGTTTTGCTTCTTTGAAAAAGTCCGACTTCTTGGACTGACGCATATAACTTCAGAATAGTGGGGTGCTCCTTTGGATGAGAGAAAATATGTCGCCGTATAGCATCTTTTTGGAAAGTATCCAAATTTGTCACACGTTTACTTACTTTTCTCTTCTTGCCTGGAGTTTCTAATTTTGAAGACCCAAATTAATTTTCTTCAGTTTCGAACTTTCCTTTGCCAATTTTCACAATAAGACATTTAGCTATTTATTTTTACAGCAGCAGCAGTCCTGTCAAGCATCTTATTTACAGCGATAATCGGTTATTCACTATCCCTTTCGTGTTTGAAAGAGTCCCGAACTGAGCAAACAATTTCCCTTGATTGTCCTTTAATAAGAACACCTTTTTCCAAAACGTTCTTTCTTTCAGAAGAATGTGTTTCCGGCCGTTTAGCAGGAAGAATGTCCTCTAGTTCACTGCACATTATTTCAAATATGTATTCGTTATGTACCCAAATAAACACAGTAAGAGCTCACATACAAATATAAAGAACTGTATACGAAGATGCACATAAATATAAACAAGTAAACAGGATCTAAAAAACCACTTCCACGCACAAAGAAACGAAAGACTAAAATAGCTTCTTTTCTTCTGAAAACATGTGTTTACTAGCAGCAACATTGGAATGTTAAGGTCTTTTTCCAAGGAAACCCTCCACCCACTGTTGCAAAACTGATGTTTACGATTCACCCTCGCTGAGTGACCGCAATAAAAATGTGACGTAGACTCCCTTCTTCAAAACAAATTTACACGTTCTTTTGAGCTGCGAATTTGTTTCTAGCGTTGTAACGACTTTAAAACACGACTAAAGTGCATGCCAAATAACTTTTTTTTTGATTATCAGTATCATGTGATCTTGTAAAAAAAACACTCAAAGTTGAGTAAACTGAAACTTTACATTCCAAATTGTCCCCTATTTGGAGAATAAACCTCTTCTTTAAGTTGTACGTAGTTCTAAAGGTAGAAAAAGCAATACTCAAGCGAAAATTCAACTTTCTCAACATCAAAAGAACAATATTTTCCAAGTATTATATTAATATTTATTTTATACAGTAACTAGCATCAATTACTCGCTTCGGTGGGTTAAAATGAAAAAAATTAGTAATACGTTCCGTTAGTCAGTCACTTTTAATTATTACTAAAGCGCTCTCTAATGTCGGTCATTTTCGATTATTTTTATATTTCTCTCCCCTCTCCAAGTTGCGGAACTGAATTTGGATTTAAACGGCATCAGAAGTGTCACTATTCATCTCAATGACCAAGAAAACTATGGATTCCACACTAATATCGATCATTTTTATACATCTCCTCCCTCTCTGTCCCCTACGTTGCATCGTCGAAGTGAAATGATAAAAACCATCCCAGGCCCAAACCTCACCTATGTAACAAATTTGATCGAGATCAGTCTTGTGGTTCAAGTGTTATTAAGTTTTATTTATTTTTATAATCTCCCGATCTCCTACGTTGTACCATCAAAGTAAAATGATAAAAACCATCCCAGGCCCCAAACTCATCTATGTTGAAAATTTGATCGAGATCGATCGAGTAGTTCAAGAGTTATTAAGTCACAAACAGTCACTGTAATTTTTATCTATATAGATAATAGGGTGCAAGCTAGTAGTAGTGACCATAGTCACGGATTCGGCTGCACTGGAACTTAGATTGTCGGTGCGGATTCAGCACTAGAGGATAACTAAAGAGCTATCTGAATTAAGTGTGGCAATCTCAGGCCTCAACAGCCAGAAATAATAAAAACCGGAAGTCAATGTGCTGAATGTGCCCCCATTTAATTAGTCACAAACCTTTTCAGAGCACTAATGATAGGGATCGCATTTATTTTACTTTCTACTTATTGCACATAGAATATCCTTTCCTAACAAACCGTTTACTTTGCAAGTATTTAAATAAACATAATAGTTATTAAGAAGAAAAGAAAGACGCAACATATCGACTGTTAATGGCTTTATTTTAAAATCCTTATTCTACTCATGACTTACTTTCTGTTAGGCGTACATGCACGAAAAACGCTGTTTCATAATGCAGAAGGAATCAGCATGGTGAAGTGACGGGAGCGAATGCAGGCATGTAGCATAGAGGGTATACGGGTAGGGCGCCACAGACGTGTGCTGTTCGATGTGACTGCTTTAAAGTATCTTGAAGAAAAATGCGTATAATAATCATACTGCAGTTGATACTACTGGTCCTTTCTGACAGCTCACAGCACGCAAGTGGTGCTCAATGCTATGTTGCCAGCTTTTGCGTCGGGTATTGAAACATGAAACTATTCACTGCAAGTCAGTCTCAGTTTTATAAAATTAAATGACAAAAGAGAACTAAAAAAGAACAGTCTCATTAACCAGTAGGTCCACTACTCAAGTTGGCATTCTACTAAAACAATGTGCATTTGTTTATATTCAAATTGGCAACGTGCGGAAAGGGTGGAAGGTTTACCATTGCAGAGTGAGAGAAATAAGCCACTATAGTTGGCTGAACGTGCTGTTGCCATAGAAACAGTTCTTGTCTGATTGTTATGACTACGTGCAGGAAAGTAACTGTCAGAAAGGAGAAGTTGTATGCAATGAACTGTAAGAGTCTGTATATGCAGTGGTTCTCTTTATAGAGAATTACATCTTATATTAGCTGATGCTGGACCAAACGGACTGTTACTGAGCTCTATACTTGTTAAACTCTATGGTAACCAATTGGTTCCTGTAGTACAGCAAGATCAACGAAATTTTCCATGGTTAGACTTTGCTTTCCACTCAACAAAATCCTGAATTGATAAGATTTTTACACGATAAAAAATCGAAGAGCCTCATCACCCATCGTATTCCCCTTATCTTGTTCCAGTTACTTCTGGCCGTTCTTAGAGCTGAAATATTTGCAAGGCAGAAAAATGATATTTTAAGATTGAAGAGAAATGCTTAAATGGTATTTTAAGTAGGAATATGAATGAATTCTACATACAAAATTTACTAAAACACAATTATTCCCCCCCCCAAAAAAAAAACAAAAACAAATTTTATCCATTAAAATCCTCTGGGGAGGACTTTCACAACTATGATGGGCACAGATGATAATGAATGAAAAGAAAAACAAACAAACAAACAAAAAAAAAAACTTCATACCACATAAAAATAGCGCACATTTATAGGTTAAAGCACTTGTCATACTTTCGTACTAGTAACTCTATATTCGTAAACATAACGTACTCATACACAACATTGAGCAGAAACACTCCACCGGTGGTAATTAACGTATTACACAGTCATCTTTCAAATGCACTCACTCATTTTATCCGTACTATAATACTTGTAAACACAAAATATTGGATTCCAACATTATACAGAAATGCTTCGCCAGTAGAAATTAACATCTAACAACAGTTCTCTTTCATACGCACTCACTCATTTTAACCACAAAATTACCATCTTTGACAGTTGATTGTAAATCTGCACCCTCTGGTGTTCGTAATAAGGCTTGGACGTGTACCTACAAATGCGAAAAACACACCACCCTGTAGCAGGTAGTCACTACAAAGTAGCTTTGTATCTAGTCCTAAGTGCACCTAGTTCATGTCCTTAAGAGGAGTATTACGGTATCAATGGAAGGTATGTGTGTAAACAAAAAACAGTTAAGGGGGCAGACTACTAAATATTTTTGAAAAGCTAACAAATATTCTTTTTCCCGTTTTTCGTAAGTGAAAGGAGATAATGAAATGTAACTTACCATAATAATAGATAATGTTATTCTACATCTGAAAATACGAATCGGAAGAATTATCAGTGTTGCCATCCATAGAAATTACAGTGTGTCCAAAATTTCAATTACCCAAAAATCTAGGTTAAGGCAGCGACTAGAAAAATGAACTAAACGGTAGTTGATTACTTATCATGTTGTCTTGGTTCCTTGTTTACTACTTTTTAAATAATGTTTGTATTTATTTTGTAAGAACTTCTGCAAGTTATTACAAAATAAATACTAACATTATTTAAAAAGTAGTAAACAAGGAGCCAAGACAACATGATAAGTAATCAACTACCGTTTAGTTCATTTTTCTAGTCGCTGCCTTAACCTAGATTTTTGGGTAATTGAAATTTTGGACACACTGTAATTTCTATGGATGGCAACACTGATAATTCTTCCGATTCGTATTTTGGGATGTAGAATAACATTATCTATTATTGTGGTAAGTTACATTTCATTATCTCTTTTCACTTACGAAAAACGGGCAAAAGAAACCTTGTTAGCTTTTCAAAAATATTTAGTAGTCTACCCCCTTAAGGTACACCACATTTTGAAATACCGAGGTAAAATTCAACACTCTGGGCAGAAATATATGTTTGTAAAGAACAAATTTTTGCAAGCGACTGATTTAAATACAGTAAAACCTGTCTTTAGTGGAACTGAACGGGAGTCGCAAAGCTTTCCGTTAAAGATACGTTTCCGGTTAATGAAGGTAAACCCATGCAAATAAGTGCTTGAATATAATGGACATAAAATAAGATGTTGTACGTACCTTAGTCAATTGACAATATTTATTTCCACTACGAATTAATACAAGCAAAATTTACAATGAACAGAAAAAAAATTACTGTACACACGTTAACTTAATTTTTCCAACAGTCAAAAACGTTTTTCTTTTACTGTACACACTGCTGCTTGTCTGGTAAACTTTCCACAGAGACTTTAGCCTGGGGAAATAAACTAAGCATATCAGTGTCACTTCGACGCATATCAGTATCACTTCGACGTGAGGCATATTGCATACAAGTTCCTTTAAACTTTAGAAGAATTCTAATAAGTCTTTAGCCTACACTCTCCTTCTAACTCAGTCTTATTTCTCTCTTCCCTCCACGTCCTCTTCTCCTTTCAGACTTTCCATATAATTCTCAATTAAAGCATGCATATGCGTCGTGTCTGCTTCGATTTTCACATCACTGTCTCTGTTTTGATAAAAATATATTTATCCTCTCATAGGATGTCTAAAAACTTCCTAAATGCTGAACTCCGAAACCTCAAATTTTTCGTTAAGAGGCTCATTTTGATTTCCGTTGTCCGCGTAATACGGTTTCCCTTTAATGAAGGGAATTTAACACTATTTTTGCCAGTAAATTCATGGGACCTTAAAATATTTCCGTTTAACACAAGTTTCCGTTTAACAAAGGATCCGTTGAAGACAGGTTTTCTGTACTTGGTCTATGTTTCCAAGTATAGAAGTACTAGTGTAAAATCATTACAAGTGCTATACGAGAGTTAAAATAGGGAAGAGCGTACGAAAAAGTAATGTGTAAGATATTATTTTCTGATGGCCTAATATTTCTGCACAGTAGGTAGACAAAAGATGCATATTTATATAATTGAGCGTTACTAGCGTCAAACCATTACAAGTTACATAGGAACTTGTATCACTGTGAAAACCCACCCATCTTCACTACCCTCGCTAACGTTAATATCCATCAACACTGACCAGCCTGGTAATCTAGCACAAGTTGGTTTGTGTTTTCCCACCAGCATTTATGGTATATGTTCAGACGTTGTACGTAAATCGTGAAATAATTGTAGGACCAGCGTTTTCACCTACCGTTTTGCGATATTCTCCTCAGATTTGGTCGTTTTATGGACCCATACGTTAAATTAGATTAGGTTAGGTTACCAACATTTGACAGTATTGCCGAACGAGCATCAGCGAGTAAAGGCAGGTTAGAGCCCCGCAGGGCGTTTTCTGCCTTCTTTACAAATAGTTTGTTTTCTTTTCGCATGTAAGTCACTTCCACTTACCTTAACGGTTTGTACAGGTCCCCTATGATATCTTTTTCAGTAATTGAACATCGAAACACAAATATCAACTAACTTCTTCTGTAAATCATCCTGTGTTTTCACTAATTTTGGCCCCCCTATCTCGAAAGTGTTACCGTTACTTCTGATAGCTCCCATGAATATCTTATATACTAAGCGGGGTATTGTCATGTCGCCCAGCAAATATTTTGGAGGGCAATAAGAAAGTTAATGGAAGAATTACAATTATTCGACAATCCTTTCGAGTGAAGTACCTAAATTTGACATGCACACCAGTTTATTATCATGGTTTAAAGTAATATCATTTTTCGTGTTTGTGTACGGACACCGACACACTATGCTAATCTAAACTTGCTCCAATTAGGAACCATGCCTACAAACTACGTTTGCCTAAATAATTTTTAAAAATCTAAAACTTTAGTGACTATAATTAACATGATAAATAGTAAAGCCCTTAACGAAAACTGCTTTTAATTTATTTTAAAGTGATTAAATTTAAACGCTTTAAGATTTTATTAACACATTTGAATACAATAATATTTTCTTCTCATTAATTTCTGCAATTCACGGCAATAAAACTGAAACTTCATTAACGATTTTATGAATAACATTCATACAAAGACCTGCCTGACTAGTCAATAATATTCACGCAATCTGTTTATAAATTTTAATTTTATGGAGACACGTATCACATATCTACCATGAACTAATTACTTAGCAAGTATCAAATAAGAAAATACAAGACACTCCCTACGTCCACTGACGTAGTGTTTCTCTTGATTTATGTATCAATGAAAAAACACACTTTCTTTATCACTTCTCCAATAGCACCTATGACATCACCGAAACAACGAATATTGTAGTTCAGTTGTAACTTCACCTAATATTTACAAATTACATACCTTTTCATGAAATATTGCCTCCATGTTTCTTTCATTACGCAAAAAGTATGAAAGCGGAAAGCGTGAATGAATAGCGCTAAGCGTCAACTATCAGGCAGAAGACAATCGAAATTTGAACATAGATTACAGAAAAAAAAGAAAACGAAAATCCTAAGTAAATTGGCAGAATTTTAAAAACTACTTTGTCATTGCATTTCATACATTTGGAAAGCAAGCTAGGTACAGTTAAGAGTCTTACTGAAATTGAAAAAAATCGCGTGTAAACATTCAATTTATAAACAAAGAAATATCTACAAATCGATAATAAGTTTTGCCAATAGTATATTTATTAAGACAGCGTAATTGTAACCTAAATAAGAATGCAGGAATAACAGTAGTAATCTATGCAAGTATAATAGTTTTCGAGGTGGGGTATTTCCAGTAACTGCACACATGTATCCTATATGTGAATCAACTCGTCTTCTCGAAAGAAAGATATTGGTACTAAAATTGGTCACTCCTCAAGGTGACCAGACCACAGATCAACATACCCTAAGACCAGACGTCCCGTTTTAGCCGGGACAGTCCCTTTTTTCCAACCGTTGTCCCGTTTCTTTCTGATACTCGAAAGGGACGCATAAATGTCCCTTTTTAACTACAAATGGCCTAGGTGTCCCGTAATTATTATTCATAATATAAATCGTCAATGGAAATTCTACTATCTTCCGTACCAACACTCGTTGCCAAGGTTCAGCCGTGTCTAGAACTTCTGAATTTTCAAATGGGAATTGAGTGTTCGTGGTTCAAGTGGGAATTGAGTGGGAATTCTAAGTGTTCAACTATTTAAAAGACTTGTTGGGTAGAACTTGCAATCGGGAACCACTATTTGTTGTGTGGTAGACGTAAAGTTAGAAACGGTGTGTTATCACTCTTACTTGTGAATTTTGTAAATTGAGAACACTGCTGAGTCCCAAAACGTAATCTGGAAATCAGATACCCTCCCCCCCATAGCCGATTCGTATGCGTCTCGTTTTCGCAAGTGAAAATTCTGATCAACTTGTCACTCCTGGTACACGGTATCTAATATATTTTCAGGGACGGACTCTTAAACTATTTCCTCTTTGCTAATAGTATCTAGGGATGGGATATTTTCAGTGATTGCATGCAACCTATATATTAATCAATTCGTCTTGTCGAAAATCGGGCACACGCTTCCTATTTACTTTATGAGAATCCGGAAATGACCAAATCCATTACCATTCGCTTTCTTTAGTCAAGGCAAGTTGGTTCATATATAGGCAGACTCGTATTTAGGTAAGTGCTATTCTGTGCTCGAGCACAGGGCGGCAACATTTCGAATTCTCTTTAACATTCACAATAAAGTAACATTTAAAACTAGCAACTCGCAGAGTCCCGTGTAAGGGCGAGAAAACATGTTAATGTGTTTAATTCACTCTAATTACAGTAGTTACTAATTAGCTAGCTTATCTATTTTTTTTTAAAGTCATCCTCTCACATTCCCACCCAAGGGGTGAGGATGAACTTCAACATCATGAAAACTGATACCATTAAACTCAGCGACCCACAAAATATGAATTTAACACTAATATTTGACGTTTTCGATTATTTTTCTGGGGAGAGGGGTATGACCTTGAAGTTGAATTAAACATCACTATTCATCTCAGCGATCGCAAAAACTATGAATTCAATTCTAACATAGGTCGTTTCCGGGGGAGGGGGCAAATTTTATGCGGGGGCGGCAAATTATTTAGAGCACAGGGGCGAACAATATATAAATAGTGCCTGTATATGGGCCGATATTAGATTAGTTAAAAATTGGCATGTCATATTTTCCAAAAAAAAATTTTTTTATTTCTTCAAACAAAGATACATCAGATAATAGTACATAGTTTTACGATACCTGTCAGTATAGGACAGCTCTGGAACAGACCTATTTCAGAAAAAGATATTCATTTTTCAGAAGTACTTGCAAATTTTTTGTCATTACCGTCACATTTACATTTTTTTACCACAATTGAGTATTGCAATTTTCTTTTATTTCTCATACTAGACCTATTGTAATATATTGAACAGTAATATAAACAATTTTAGTGAAAAACAAACTAAAAATACTAATTTCATACTGATAACTGTGCAAGTACGGTAATCGAAGTAACACCAAAATATCTATACATCATACAATAAAGTAACAATTTAGTATAATTATTGAGGAAAACCAAAAATATGCGTTAGTTGTGTACATTTAGAACCTTGCTGTAGCTGATACCTGTTTACTTTACATATTCACTACAAATTATTAGTCCGTTATGGAAATGACATTAGCGTTATGGTAATGACACAATCTTGCTGTGGCGACATAATGCTATGTGGTGATGACAAACAAATAAACAACAATCCTGCAGTTGATATACACTACAAATTGTAATACAAAAGCCTTTCCACAGAATTGGATCAATTTGAACATGTCCTCTTATCCTGCTTACATACTGAGGTTCAGATATGTTGAAACCTACAATATCATCTCTTTCATACCACAAAATATCAGGCTTTGGAGGTCAAAAGAATCTATTTTTGCCAACAGACTTCATGCATTGAACTTCGTAATTATATTCTCCATCATTTTTTTACTGTACTTAAATATGATTTGTCCATGTACACTCATGTCCCAAATGATTGTCGTATAACTGTCTTCTTGTAAGAATATAATTTGATAATGATTTTGCAGGATACTTTTAATACTGATACTGTGTGTGTAAACGGGAAATGTACTTGTGGTAAATTTCATAGGAAAAGAATTATAAATACGAAACTTAGATTGAGTAAAACAAAAGGTTGGTAAATGGACAAGAAAGTTTTATTTTCATTTTATTGTTCTTATTTACTGCTGTTTTGACATGAAATTTGTCACATACATGTCTTTACCGATTATACACATACTAACACTGTAAGAAATACCAAGCGGAATTCGTTATCAAATTATATTCCTACAGCAATATATTTATAGACATGCGACAATAATTTTGGACATGAGTGTACATGACTATGCACAAAGAGACATTAAGTGTTGAGTTTCAACTGTTCTCAAGGATGTTGTCTCTTCCATTATCAGTGTTAGTTCCCTCTCACGGTGACCTGAAGACATGATGTTCTAGTTTCTTTCCGAGATCTAAGCTCTGATAAGTTTTCTCTTTTTTTTTCATTATTGTTCGTTCATATCGTTCTTGTACCTTCCAGTTTTTCTCTTCTATGCCTTCTATTTTTCTCCAATTCTTTTCTATGAAGTGGATCTTTCTCTCTTCACATGTTGTCTTCCGCGTGTTCCCTGCGAACACTCGACCCTGGAAAAAAAGAAACGAAATTGCAGTTATAATCTAAATAATGCATATAGAACAAATTTAATTTCTGCCTTCTTTTATCTCAAAATATACTTTCCTGTCATCAGTTTTTCTTTTTCAAAAATGAGAATTAGTGAACTATAAGAATATTTCATGTCTTCCTGTGGCTATTACATAATTGAAGACTCGCTGTAGATAAAAATGTAAGTACCAAAAACAATATTTGTTGTAGCAGTAGAGACAAATGACAGTAAATTGTGCCCAAGCTACACAAAATAAAAATACTATTTCTTAGAAATACAACCTACCATATAAGAAAGTGAAGCTGTGTATGAAAATCTAAGGCATAAACGTATTAAAAAATAAGTGAAACAATTTCAAGGTAACACTTATATTGTTTTCTACAGCGAGTCATCAATTATTGTAAATTCTGAGTTATCCTGTTTCATTGGTCTATGAATATATTGAACAACTCAAATATTATAATTTTTAATGGCCATTATCTTATCAGGCGTATTCTAAACATCTACTTTATTTTCGTGATGGGTAGCGGTGAAGTCATAATTGTTCGGGTACTCACCACCCTGGAACTTGTTCTCAGGAGAAGGTTGATGGTTTTCCATCCCTTGACGCCAGATAGAATACCATTTCCATTCGTTACCTTACCTAAAGGCGCATATAAACTCGGTGTTGGTCCCCATGTCTTGTTCTTTCTGAACTTCCAAAAGAAAACGACCAAAATCACTAAACGACAACAGAACAAGGAAAGCTAAACGGTAGTAGGCATATGCTACGTTATTACCTATATCTTTTCTATTATAGGCTATATAACTTACATTCATTCTGATGACGGAGGAGATGCTGGGGGAGTTTCTCTGATAATATTTGATAAACATTTATCTTTGTATCTTTTCCTTCTTTGGTTTTCTCTCCACTGTTTTCGTTGTCTTTTTTCCTCTCTTGGGCTTCTCTCATTTACAGGTTTCAGCTTCTTCTTACTGATCCTTTCTTTGTATCTTTCTCTTGCCATCTTCAAGTACTTTTGCCATTTTATTGAATCTTCCTTTAATTTTGCTGTATAACGAACAGCTCGCCTTTTAACAGTCAATGCTTGACGTAGCATAGTACAGCAAATCTGTGAGAAACCATTAATACACTTTAAGAAAATTATTACGAAATTAGTGAATAACCTTACATAAGAATATTAATTACAACTAAACAGCAAAATTCTAATTTTTAAAAAAAACTTATTTAACCTACCCCCTAATATGAATGAAACGTTTCAAATGTACCATTACACTGTGATAGCACAAGACGGAGCTAGGTCGGGCTTAAGCCCCTAAGAAGGTGTTAAGACACAAGTTGCCCTACAGATTAACTAAATAAGACAATATTTTTAATGTTTTCTGGTTGATATATTACAGATGTTAGGCTCCCTACTTTCGAAAGAATTTTTTGTAGCTTCCCCATCGCCTATTTAATTTTGGTACCGTCACTGAATCTAGGACTTGTCAAATTCCTAGTTAATTCATAAACGCCGTAATTGGCAGTTTAAATAGCATAAATCATAGTAGTTTGCTTCCCTCTATTATAAAGATGTGATCTGCATAATTTGTATATTTTATTAAGAAAAAGCAAACCATAAATAATTGTGCTATACAGTAGAAACACGTTTATGTACTTCAATAGCAATTATCACACTTCTGTGTCATTACCGCAACAGAAATGTATGTTGCGGTAATGACAGTTATGGTGGTGGTAAAGCCACAATACATCCCTATTGTCACTGTTCATTGTTAAATGACGGCCATGAGGTAAGTTGGACAAATATAATGCATTACAGCATAATGTAACTTCGTAAAAAGGTTTATGATTACAAAAATCCTTAAAACAAAGCATACGTTGTGGTAATGACGTTGAATAAAAATACTTACCCAAACATAGAAGTTTGAAGCACAATAAATCTTCAATAATATACATTAAACGTGAACTGTCGCGTACATCACACACTACTAGGATGTCAAATCGTTCTTCAATTGTTACTTCTTCGATGTTGCCAGTTACAAGTTGCTAAATAATACAATTATCAACTTTCAGCGGTAATGATATACTAAGCTGGAGACTGAGATTTTACAAACAATAAAATAAATAGAATTAAAGGTGGAATATTTTATTCATCGAAGTAATGAGGAGCAATGTATATTCTCTTGAATGTGTCGATTATTTATAAAAATAAAATATTGGAAAGTGACACAAACAGTTATGTATTTTGACAAGTTGTTAGTGAGGACATGTTGCGGTAATGACATTAAAGTAAAAACTTTATTTTTAAAAAATACAAAGAATAGATGCTAATGCAAAAACCATATTGTAACGCTCGTAAAAGTTCATGAGGAATATCAGGAAGACAAATATAACATGTATTTGTTCAAAATACAATGAAAGCTTAATGGGACACTATTTTACCCCTAATCAAATATCCACCCATATAGGTTCCATGTGTGCAGTTGCTGAATGTACACAGTGGTGCTATTCTAATGTTTAACAACCGGTTCTCTCTCTCTCTCTCTCTCATAATATATATATATATATATATATATATATATATATATATATATATATATATATATATATATATATATATAGTAGTGGCTGGGACAGTTTTCGCCACTCATGAAAATTCATGACTGGCGATATTTTTGATATTGTAAGAGTTCTTAGTGATATTTTTAAGGATATGTTGTAGTTATGTTCACGGGTGGTCGACAGTTTAAATAATTGATACACCTTCCTCCGCATATGAATGATCTTGTAAATAACAGAAGAAATACGATAATATATTCAGCTATTAATTGCGAAGCTTACGAGGTTGTATATGCGAAGAGAATTTCACGTATAATAAATGATTTCCGCTGTTAGAATGGTTAAGAAATGCTAATGTGACAAGCAGGATATAAAAAAGACCTTTAGAAAATGAAATATGCAGATCACACACTTATAACAAGTCAATACATTGTTGTTTCATTTATATGCTTGACCTTTAACACGGCAGCGGATGTTGGTCGTTGGAGAATATTCTGGAATTTTGGTCGTTGGAATGGGATATCACGTGATGGACTAAGCATATTAAATACCCGGTGTTTTGTTAGTGAAAAGGAGTTATAGATTGGTCTTAAAACGTGTGTTTACCGAAACCTTTGAATCTTAGTATAAGAGGTGAAAGTGATTTCACAGAGTCGTTATCTTTGCTGAGAACAGAGTTTTCAACATTGTTGGAAGTGACCCCGCATTTTCCGCCATTGGAAACAGAAATTACTCCGTCTAAATTGGATGTATTAACATCTTTACCGGGAACAGAGTTTTCATCCCAACAGGTGGTGAGCCCGCAACCTCTGCCACTGGAAACATAAGTTACCCCGGCCAACTTGGATGTATTGACGTCTTTATCGGGGACATTTCAACCGATGGTGAGTCCGCAACCTCCGCCACTAGAAACAATTTTCCCATCACTTGATGTCGATCATGAGATAGAATATCCCCTACACCTTCACCAACAGCGAGTAATTCACCGGTGCAGAATTGGGAATTGCAAGAATTTTTGAATTTACCATGTGATTGTACTGTAGAACGATCATCATTGGATTGTATAAAAGACTGTATAATATACAGGAAACCAAACGATATATGTATTTGTTTTGCTTACAGGTTCGGAGACGGCAGTCAATGGACACATCATTGCTTGGTGTTGGACACGGGATCTCTTGAACGGAAAGTTATAGATGCCGTAACAAATTATGAGGTTCGTGAAGAATTATTATCAATTTACATAGAAAAGCATAAACAGCCTTTTGCGATGATATGGAACTTCATTGAACGTTTTCGAGTTCTTGTGTGGGACTTTGAATATAGGCCGACGCTAGTAAAAATTTTACTGGAGAAATATTATGGGAAATACGTGGACATATGGTGAATTGTGTATTGTTTTCAATTTTAATTGTTTGATTTCCTTTTATTATTATTATTATTATTAATCATGTATTGAGAAGTGAGAATTGTGGACAAAACATTAGTGAAAGTTGTGTGTTAGGAACTATAACTATACTTACGCTCAAATGGAATAAGTGGTATGCAGCATAATCCTACAACTTTTCTTGAAAAACACTTGTTCAATGATAAGACTTTAATACAACTCTTTGAAGTCTTTCATAAATAGCATATTAAAAATTTCAATCACAAACTTTATGTTAAAACTGGTGAATGTTTAAAAGTACTGAATTTATTGGACAACTTATTCCAGTTATAATGAGGCGTTTCTGTGAAATTTCAGTTTGCCATAAAATTATATTATAGACATACAGGGATTTAAGATTTCCTCGAATCACATTGTGATACGTGAATTTTGTCTTACTGTGTGTGATGATACATTAAATTTCCATTGTTTGGTATAAGTACCATGTGAATTTAACGATTTACCAATAGGTTGCCAAAACCAAATCGATTGGTTTACAAACCACTTGCATGGTTTGTCATGGTCTAGTAAGACTGGCTATCTCGTATCACATATTCGGAATAGTATGTATGAAAAATTGCTGTCTCAGTAGATTTACCTTTCAAGAAACCATGTTGTGTGTTGGATATAATAGAATATTTATTAATGAAATCCATAACCCGATTGAACATTATTTTTTCCAGAATTTTACCTATAATGGGTAGCAATGATATCGGTCTATAGTTTTCTGTTTCATTGTGTTTACCTTTTTTGTGCAAAGGTTTAACTTTAGCAATCTTTAGTTTATCAGGAAAGGTTCCTGTGGCGATTGAAATATTTGAGAGATAACATAATGGTTTAACTAAATATTTGTAACAACTTTTTACAAATTGTTAGATAATTCGTCCGACCCAGCCGAATTCGAATTTTTCATTTGTTTTATTATGATGATTATTTCACTCTCTGTTACTGGTTTCAAGAATATAGATTTATCACATTTTTTTAATTTTAAGTTCCGATAAGTTAGTTTTACTAGTTCCTTTGTTTTTAATAAGAGTTTGCCCTACATTTGTGAAATATTTATTAAAAGACGTTGCTATGTCCTTTGGATTTGTCATGTTCACGCCCTCATAAATTATGCTATTTATATGGGTACTACGTATTTGCATGTTGAGCTCTTCTTTAATTATTTTCCACATTGCCTTTGTTTTATTGTGTGACTGAAGAATTTTCCTACTGTTATAATTTTGTTTCGCTATCTTCAACAATTTTTTATAACTAGTTTTGGGTTTTCTGTAAATTAATTCATTCATCCCGGTAGGGTAACGCTTCCTAGTTTTATTTAGTTGTATGTTTACCATGTTTGCTTTTAAGATTTCAGGTGTAATCCATTTTATGTTTTTCTTCTTTATTTTACTAAAATTATTTTTAATTGGAAATGCTACTTCAAAACTATGTTTTACAGTATCATATATTTTCTCATATACGTCATTCACGTCGGTTAGTTCATAAATATCATCCCACGTCTCTAAGCTAAGCAAATAATCAAAATAACTAATATTATTTGAACTAAAACATCTCGTTATTATAGGTGTTTCATTGGATTTCTCTATAGTTGCAGGTGTTTGTTTTAAAATGTTTACTTTTACAATTTGTGCTTCATGATCTGAAAAACCTGTATTTAAAACTTCTGAATCATAATTCATGACTAATGGATTTACTAAAATCTGGTCAATGTTAGATACTGAGTTTTTTTGTTATTCTTGTAGGTAATTTAATTGTGGGATTTAAGTTGTGTTTGAAGTAAAGATTCAAAGCTTTCATTGAGTTTTTCACTTAGAAAATTTACATTCAAATCACCTACAATAATTGGAAAGTATTTTTTAACATGAAAATACGCCAAAATTTTATCTATCTTATTGATAAATATTTCAATGTTACTATCGGGCGTCCTATACACACAAATAATACATATTTTTTGCAAAGGTATCTCTATTGTACAACATTCAAACTGTCTTTCTTCATTAAGTTTTTCAAACATAATACACTTTTTTACTTTCATTTCATTCTTAACAAAAATACATGATCCACCTCTTGATAAATTAGTTCTACAATATCTTGCTGCACAGGTAAAGTTTGGAATTGCAATATAGTCAATCTCGTCATCTCTATGCCAATGTTCTGTTATACATATAATATCAACATCTCTGTGCAAATCATGTAACTGTACTGTTAATTGGAGTTGTTTATCTGTATTAAAACCTTGTGTATTTTGATGAAAGAGTGTAAGTGGGTTATTTTTATTAGTAGGAATTTTATTATCGTATCACTTTGGAGGCTGATCCATATTTTCACATATTGACGTGTTTTGTTGATTTTTAGTGTTCAAATTAAGTTTTAATTTGTTCCAATTCGTACCTTGATTCTGATATTTACTATCTATTTGTGCAATGTTACACATAAAAAATCACCATTACTGAGTTTAAAAGGAGGATTTCTAATTCTGTTTGATTGTCGTATTGGACATGGTATTTCGCTATTATTTACAGTACATTTCTTATATGTATCAACCTTCGTTTTTTCAGTTCTATTACCGGATAATACATATTACTAACATTGAATTATTGGTGGAAAAATGAGCGATCCACAACCCTTACTAAGAGCATAGCAAGTTTAATGTTTTCATTGTAACCTTAAAATTATTGTAAGAAACAAATATTTTATGGAGAAATAAAAATATAAAATTAAAAAAAATTGGTATTTACATGGTGCTGCAGCGTTCATAGTAGGATATTAAAAACACACCATCAGGCAGTAACTGTAATTTATTTATTACCTCTTATGTCAATAAATAGTTAAAGGTATGCCATTTACTAATGTGTAAGTCATTGTCCATTGTTTGAAGTACTTTTTAAATATGACTCCTGTCAAATGATGCCTCCTCTGCACAACACTTTCATCTAGGCGGGGTTGGAAGCTTTCCATAACTCGGCGTAACGTATTCCCTAGGACATTGCCGTCGGCAGTTCTGATGAGATTCTTCAACTCAGGAATGGTGGCACAACGTGTTCGGAACACTTCTTGCTTCAGGTAGCCCCAAAGGAAAAAGTCTGCACATGAAAGATCAGGTGGGCGAGGCGGCCAGGAAATGTCACCAAAACGGAAAATTGGTGACATTGGTGGTCACCAACGGATCATGCAAATGAATCGGTATTTATATAACTCTAATAACCTTGAGACCAACCTCGAAACTTCCAGAATATTCCTTCCCCTATTCCAACGATAATAATCTTGAGAGCAATTTGGAAAATTCCTGGATTTTCTTTCCCCCATTCCAACGACCAAAATTTCACAATATTCTCCAACGACCAACATCCGCTACCGTGTTAAATGTCATGCATTTAAATGAAACAACAATATATTAACTTTTTATACGTATGTGATCTGCATATTTCATTTTCTAAAGGTCTTTTTTATATTCTGCTTGTCACATTAGCATTTCTTAACCATTCTAACAACGGAAATCGTTTATTATTCTCTTCCCATATACAACCTCGTAAGCTTCGCAATTTAGAACTGCATATATTATCGTATTTCTTCTCTATCATTTACAAGATCATTCATATGCGGAGGAAGGTGTATCAATTATTCAAACTGTCGACCACCCGTGAATATAACTACAACATATCCTAAAATATATCATTACGAAATCTTACAATATCAAAAATATCGCCATTCATGAATATTCATGAGTGGCGAAAACTGTCCCAGTCACTACTATATATATAGTAGATAGGAACTAAACGATACAAGGTAGACAAAAATATTTTACTGAGCACCATAAGTGACAAGTAGTGACCTACACAGCATCCTAATACAAGGTGATGAGACGAAATTATGTAGCACTGGGAATATCTAGGAAACGAATTGTCTAAGATAGGAGGTTGTCAAACAGTATTGGAAAGATCTTCATCCAGCAATGGATCAACAATTGTTGATAATTTTTGTGTATGTGTTTCAAATAGAAATAACCCTTACTACTTTACTCATATAATCCCAGTTTTCATTCTTGATATCTGAGTTTATGTCTGGGTATAACAAACGGTTCTGCGAACTCAAAATATTTTAACAACCGATTCTAGCGAACCGGTTGAATAGCACCACTGGATGTACCCCACCACGGAAAGAAAACTAGGTAATGTGTACTGGAAGTGACCGATTGCAGTACCGATCGCTTTTTTTCTACAAGTTGATTCATATATCATAGGCTTGCTCACCAAAAATGTTTTGGGGGGATGGGACAGTACCTTTTCACTCAACATTATAGGCATATGAATTTAAAGGAGGCTGATGGCATTGGACCCCTCCCCAAATTTTCAAAATGTCAGAGGACATGAATTAAAGTTTTGCAATTTGGGATAAATCCTATCAATGATGGGTAACAGATTCTATTCCAGCTTCATGAAAAATAATATTTATGGTACTGTTGACAAAATTTATTAAAATTAATTTGATTTCCCGGGAGATGATATTGATTTGTAGGCTTCATGACAGTACAATGAATTGAAGATCAGTGACTGATCATATTACTCAAGTTCGTCTTCATCCGTGCATTGTTTCCCATTTTGACACTGAAAATTAGTCTTGAAGTGTCCTGTTTAGAAGTTCCAATCTGTTGATAATATCTCTAGCCATTATGAGTCCAAGAAACGTAGATCCTTCTTCAAAAAGCCGCAAAAACGTAGCTGCTAATCCTGAAGGTGTGTTGACAATTCCTTAAGCCTTCATCTCTTCCAACGTAGACAGTATTTTTTTTTTTATAATGTTCAAATACTCCCGTTATTTGACTGAGTCTACAAATTCACCTAGTGCGACACAAGAGTTTAATATTTATAATGTTCGAGACGAGACCACTAGCATTAGCATCGATCAGAGCAGAAAATCTTGACCTTAGTGGAAGTGACTAGTGAAAATAGTCCGCCTAGTTTTCATGCACTCATTGCAACGAGTTTCTCCTATTTCTGACATACTGCAGACATCCTTAATCACAAGATTAGCATAGTGAGCTCCACAATATACGTACAAAGCAAGCGATTGCTATTTGAACACCAATGTTTGCACCTCTCATATTTCGAGCACCATCATAAGTTTATCCTCTGAGTTCAGCAATGGGAAGCAGGAGTCTCACCATCGGAACCAGAATAATTGAAGCTATAAACTCACCAGTAGTTTTCTGATATACTTAGAACCCAAGAGAACTTTCATGAGGATAGAGATCTTCATTAACCCACCTAGCATAAATACCTAATTTTACTTCACCACTCACATCAATACAAAAAAAAAAAAAAAAAAAAAACAATTTAGCTATTTGTAAGAGAATTTTTAATGACTTGACCCAATAACATATTCATGCCCCCCCAAACCTCTGTGGCTGGTTGCGGACCTGTATGAGACTAACAGCATAATCTTCACATCCCTTTGAGTACGATTTCTTAGCCATCGGTATCATGATTGTCTTTAGGAAGTCTCTTGGCCCTCTACTGTTTCATATATTTTATTGCAGAGTCTGAAAGTACCCCAAAATGTAAAAAGTGAGGTAAATAATGCAAAACACTGTTAAATAAACTAATAAAAGCAATAGTTCCCGGGGCAAGGGCGCCGATTTCTCTGTAACTATGGAGGGGCCCATTCATAAAAACTACATATGACAATACATGTAACAATAAAAATAAATGTAAAAATACATATTCGTAAAAATACATGGGGCCCACATGAGCTTTGGGAGGCCCGGGCCCCCCAGGATCGGCGCCCTTGTCCCTGGGTATGGTATCCCTATCGTTTGCATATGCACAGGCGTGCCAGCCGGGGAGAGAAGGGGACACCACCCCTCAAAAATTTTCTTGGAGGGATTTGCCCCAGAAAAATGCATAGCAGGGCCTCTTCCTCAAATATCTCGGCAAAAATGATAAAATACTAGCAAGGGAAAGTCGATTATCAATTAATGATTCCTTTACAGCAAAAAGAGAATTTTAAAATATAGATCCTTTATAAACATAGTGGGCCTAGTGCAGAGTCGTTCTGACGCATGAATAGTGCCATACTAAAGGGTTCGTCTAACATATATTTCCTGCAGTAGTCATACCTTTAGTATGACGCTAATTATACGTCAAAACGAATCTGCATAAGGTGGAGTATATTCTAATTCAAAGTATGCAGTACTTAGTGCGCCTTTTTATTTTGTACAGCTACCGCTTTCTGAAAGACCTAAGCTTGTTTCCAAGGCAAAAATATTTCTAACTCCACTTAGTACTTACTAACTCCACTACTAACTCAAACTTGTTATGCTCAGTTTCAAATATTTCTGCCTTGAGATTTATCTTTACTCTTCCAAGAAAGCGCAAACAGTAACGTTGTTTAGACAGCTTGTGAATATAACATTGATCAGAAGTTTTTCATCTGTTGTTTTTGTTTCGTGTTGTTTTATTGTTTGAAATGGATAAATTTGTTAAAAGACAAAGAAAGGAAGACAGCACACAAGCCAAAGTAGTGCCATTATTGGAGAAAAGAAGAGAAAAAATAATTCAAATGATAGTTCAGCTGATTGGTTACAACCTGAAACTGACTATGGAAATTCAAATCTTCGTACCAGGTCATCATCACCATCAACGTCTACAGAAGAAACCTCTCAATTATCAATGTTCAGATTCTCCCCACCTTTGAACTTTCGGAACCTCAATCAGCCTTTAGTATTACCTATAAGTTTTCCACAACAATTTCTGTAAGGTCGAACATTGAAATTTGTGCTCATTTGGTTCCAGATATTTCCCTGGGTGCACATCGATTCAAACAAAAGTAACGTCATTTCCTGTTTTTACTATATGAACTTTTCGAGAAACAATAAGAAAAAGTTCTTACTGAAAACATGGAAGACGCAGTAGTAGTGGCAGACGTATATCCAGGGTTGATATGTTTAAAACAAAATGTTTAAAACATGTTTAAAACGAGGGCTGTTGTTTTATTCAGTTTGTTTTAAACGTTTTAAACAAATTGTTTTAAACGTGTTTTTTTTTTTCGATGCTGGTTGGACATGTTTAAAACAACTAAAATATCAGATGGAAGAAGCTAATTTAATTTTCTAACAAACAACCCATCCTCCGCAGGATTTGTGCATGGAGTAAATTACAAGCAGTTATATTCTTATTATAACAGCAATTACTGAACGAAATTCTGCACATCAGTGTGCGTATAACCATAGACGTCGACTTGAACAAAATATTGGGGGGTCCAAGCAATGAATAAATATATCATCATCGTATTCAACCGTTTTCAATTAACTGCTTGATGAAGGCCCTCTCTCCCCAAAACTCGACCCGCTACTCCGCTGCAAAATTCACACTGCATTGATCTTCACTTGTCAGGTCAGTGTTGCCAGAATGTTGGTTGCAGCTTCAGTGCTCTAATAACACCAGTCTGAAAACCACCTTTTCTATCGAATAAGAAGGCTGAAGGGATGGCCACGAGCGACTTCGAGCGAGTTTTCTTTGAAACTCGACTCGACTCGAAAAATTTCCTCCAACTCGATTCGAATTCAGGTCGAGTTTCGAGTCGAGTCGAGCCAGAACGAGCCAAATGGAGCTAAATTTTATGTAGTTTCAAGTACTCTCTTCAACTATCCTACACAGACAGTGTAATTATTATCAATGAGACTACTGTTACTACAACTTATTATTATTATTATTATTATTATTATTATTATTATTATTATTATTATTATTATTATTATTATTATTATTATTATTATTATTATTATTATTATTATTATTATTATAACAACAACACCGTGTATAAACATGAAATATAGGTGGTTTCTATCTGAATACTAAAAACTAATTGACTGCCGACCTCGGTAGTCGTGAAGTCTAGGAGGCATGGCCATCGTTCACGAGATTCTGGATTTGAGTTCCGGAGAAGCAAGGATTTGGCTAAGGCCAAATATTGTTAAAAGTTATAGGGCGCTGGCCAAACATGTTCAAAACTGCTCGGCTCGGGCTTAGGGTTGTTGGCCTGGGTGAGCCGATCTAAGCCGATGGCTCATCCAAACCGAGACAAACAGAGCTGATAGCTCAGTTGGGGCGAATCGATAGCTCATCCCAACCATGCAGCTCTAGCACTTCGCTCCGTTGAACTGAGCCGAGCAAGTTTACATCACTACCCGGGTTGAGCTTCTGTTTGGGCTCAAAAATTCGACCGTGCAGGTCTCAGCCTTGATGGTAAGAACTAAAGTATATGTGCTAACGATGGTGCTAACGACATTTGAGGCCTCCTTATAAAATCCTTTGTCGTCTCGTTATCGAGACGAAACGAGATACAAACAGTGTCCCCTATCGTGAACAATACTAAAAGTATTCCACTTTATCGCTTACATTTCTCATGGCTTTCGCTCTGTCTTTTGTCTTTTCTTCCCTTTGTTGATTTGTTGCTAGTAAGTCAGCCTCCAGACTTCTCAAGTTTCAGATCATTCTATCCTCGTTTCTGAGTGTGTAATAAAAAATGTCTCTTGAAGAAAAGGCGCATTGACAGCAACGGAAACAAGTTCAAACTATATTGGAACTAGCCGATATTTAGTTCTTTTCCAACTAAATCTAGTCTCTTTTAGCTGGTAAATTAAAGTTTTAATTTGTAGTGAGGAACTTACTTGTTTTAAAATATTTGCTAGTTGAAAATTATTTTTTTAAAAAATATTTAATATCAAGTTACTCTTCATTATATGCTTTTCATTTAACAATACACTTTATCTTAATGCCGTTCAGTATAGCTTTTGAAATTCCTTGCTTTAATTAAAAAATAAAATCTGACCAAAATCAATTTTAAAAAATAATAGTATTACAATTTCCGCAATATAAAGTATAATTTTTTTTCTATAAATTTTATTTTTTCATTCAAACACTTATTTTGGCATTTGCTTTATTTTAGAAAAGTGTAGTACACTCGTAGAACATAGACTGAAAGTATTTGAGAACAAGATCCTGAGACGAATATTCGGACCCAAGAGGAACGGGAATGGGGAATGGCGGAAACTTCATAACGAGGAACTACATAATTTATATGGTTTACCCAACATTGTTAGAGTCGTCAAGTCTAGGAGGCTTAGGTGAGCGGGTCATGTAGCTAGAATGGAAGAGAGTAGAAACGCTTTCAAAGTCTTGACTAGAAGACCAATCGGAAAACGACCATTAGGAAGACCTAGGCGCAGATGGGAGGACAATATTAAGATGGATCTCGCAGAAATTGGAATACAAAGTAGAAACTGGATGCAGTTAGCTAAGGATAGAAGTCAGTGGAGAGCTTTTGTGAACGCGGCATTGAACCTCCGGGTTCCATAGGCGATAGAGTTAGTTAGTAGTACACTCGTAGTCTCGTATTAATCTACGACACTCTACCTTTCTTAACTGTTCTAACGTAAGCTACTGTAGTTAGATTAATAGCTTCTGCAGTTAGCTAAAGCACGTATTAATAAGTGTACTAACTTGCATTAGATATTAATGTTTTGCCGTGTTTCTTTCAGACATGATTTTGGCGGAGCATTGCCCTCAGCAGGAGAACAAAATAATACATTCATAATATAATAATAAATAGAATAGTACCAGCAGTGCGCTCTGAATACTAAGTGTGGGCCCTGGAACATTTTTTTTTTCTGAAAGAACACCGATGTGTGTTTTTGGATGCATACAACGGCTCCGATTTCTCTGTAACTTTGGGGGAGCCCATTCAAAAAAAAAAAAGTACATACAACAATATATACAGTATAACAATAAAAATATATATAAAAATATATGAGGCCCGCATGAGCTTTGAGGGGGGCCAGGCCCACCGGCCTCACAGGTTCGGCGCCCTTGGATGCATTATCGTTTTCTTGGCGCACAAGCATATTATCAATCTGTACTAATTATTTGAGCATTCGCTAAAAAAAAAATAGCAGTCCAGAATGACTTTAAGAAAACATTTAAAACCATAAAAACGAAGTAAAACATTATCATTCTCGATAATGAACTACAAAATAAAATCTGGTTCTTTCGGTGGTTTTTAGATATTTTTTTACTCATAATCTAGTTGAAGAAAACAATTTTATTAGCAACATTGCTTACTTTTTCTATTTTGTTTGTGTACAGCGCATTTTGAAAAGTTTGGTATTGTGTATATTTTGTAGTTACTACAAAATGGAAGAGAAAAGTGAACCGTTAAAACCACAAACACAAAATTATGAATCTAGAGCATAAATTTAACACATATTATGTTTGAATAAGTTCTTGTAGCAGACTACCAGAATGACAGGTAACGGTAATTAACATCGTTACAACTTTAACTTGTTTGGTTTATTTCATTTAAAATAAACAGCTGTTTAATTTTGACATTCAGTGACAGTGAGAAAGAGTCTAGAAAATTTAATTTTGGGCCCCAGGTGAAATCCAATATGCAATGTGAAGTTGGAATATTTTAATAATATTGGCTAGTTTTGAATTTTCAAAACAGGAAAATGCATCAAAGATTGGAGATCTGAAGCACCGATATGCCTCGATGATTGCTGCCTAGATTTGATCTAGATAGGATCATGAAATAATATACGATATTTATCTCAGTAAATGAAATTCACCAATGCATAAATTAGTAAAAGAAACACTCAACTGCATACAAAAAAGTGAGCGGTAATTGACACATTTACTTCTGTGGGATTTTTAATTGCCGTGTCGTATTAAACATTTTCAGTGCGTAAATTTGATGATTTTACGCACATTTGCATGTCAGACTCTCAATAATGAATTTTGTCTATCGAATTGAGTAGGAAAATGGTGCGTTAAGACGTGAGAACGTTCACTACTTGACTGTTTTAGTATAGTTTTAAGCACCCCTTTCCGTGCAGGTTAAGTTTAGGAACACCACTCAAAATGAATGTTGAAAAACCAAAATTATTTTACAAATTATCACTTTATGCTTCTGCAAAATATTTGCAATAGGCGGTATTACAATACCCCACTTGGGACAGGTGAAGTTGAGGGAGCACCAAAATTAAGGTGCTGGTGGTTTACTTTTGGCACAATAGAGACATATTTATAAAGAACAAATTTCTGCATTCGGTAAAATTAAAGGTGTATGTTTAGTACAAGGGGTCCAGAAGCACGTAAAAAACACAAAATTTACAGTTTTAGTGGCCATCTAACATAGATTGGTGCGTAAACTTCGCACTTACTATTTTATGCGCACACTGACAATCCGCCGTCACCCTCAACCCGCGCGCATCCTGCTGGTCACCCTTAATTTCACATTTACAAAGTGAGATATTGCTAAGTCGCCCACTGAAAATATTTTACAGAAACATAAGAAGATAATTTATGACAAGAAAATTTCAACAATTAGACCTGTTTCTGGTGGCCAACCTGAAATTCACCTGTCCGAACTAGTCATGTCACCCACCGCAGATATTTTGCAAAAACGTACTGGATAATCACTAAAATAACCTTAATTTTACAGAATTAATTTTCGTACTGGTTTACTTTTGTCATACCACTAGAAAGAAAGGATGGCATTTAGTATCTCCCCCAAATGGTTTCATGGTTCCAGAACCGAGTACCTTGTTTTTGTCTAAATTGTGATAGAGGTAGAAGTACAAGTTGGGGTCTTCTAACTCTCTTCGCTAGCTGCCCCTAGCTCAGCTATATTTTGTAAAGTGACACACTGTAAATCTTATATGTGCAAGATTGGGGGAGATACTAAATATCAGCCGAAAGAATTGTTGAAAAACTATAATTCTTACAGTAATATTCTCCCCTAAAGGTTTCCGTTGGCGACATAAACATATCCCACTTGGCATAGACAAAAATTCAAGGGAGATACTAGAAGTAATTGTTTAAAATTTACAATTCTTTTACGATTTGCGTATAAATACGACTTCCGGATGCGAGGCGTAAAAACTAGAGTGCAAAAACACAAACCAACCTGTGCTAGATGGCTACAAAAAACCACAAATGCTATCTAGACATGGCGCGGTGAAGCTGGTGGGCACGCGCGGTGATTCAATACATTATTTTATTGAAACATAATAATGTTCATTCACTTCAAATCTTAAAGTCCCAACTAAATGATGTGATTTTCATTTTAATTTATTTATTTGTTGTTCGAAGTGTTGGTAACTTTCTAAGCATTTATCTTCCCTCATTTTATTAGGACAGAGCTGGTAAACTGCCTGTCGTGCAAGCCACAATGTCTGCAAAACTAGAAGATTATGAAGTAATAGAAGTTATTGGCAAAGGTTCCTTCGGAATTTGTTATAAAGTGCGAAAGAAACTCACTGGAGAGGTTTTGGTTTGGAAGGCTGTAGATTACGGATCCATGACAGAAGAACAAAAGCAGGTAGTAGATTATTTGTTTACAAACCATCTTAAAGAATCATGCGGTCTTCTTATGAAAATGAATTAAGGTCTTATTTTTAAGTTGCAGTTTCTGAAGGCTTGAACCATCTCAATAGACAAAGCTTAGAAACTGGTAGTTTTCATTCTACAGGCTATCAAAGATATGATTTGTGGAATTTTGAGTACAACCACATAGTTTTCTCACAAATGAGCTGAGATCAAATTTGGTAAAATTAATACATCTTGAGTTTTGAAAGTCCTGAACAAAAATCCGAACGTGCAGAAACGTACTTGTAAATTGGTACTTAATGGAGGGTGAAAAAATGCTGCGTTTTTTTTTTTTTTTTTTTTTTTTTTTTTTAATGAACGTAGTTTACACTGACTTTGAAGGTCAGGAAATTGTATTTCAAAGAAGAGGTTTATATATATATATATATATATATATATATATATATATATATATATATATATATATATATATAATATGTATGCTGTGGCTGCCCGTAGAAGGTGTGAAAAACATTTCAAATGATCAAGACAGAGTCACAAACAAGAATGTAAAAAAAGAAAATTAGTTTTAGAAAGAAAGAAGCTTGAGAAGCGCCGAAAGGTGTTATAACTTCAAGCTTTGAGAAAAGAACAAATTAAATCATAAACTCAAATGCTACAGAAAAATAAGGTTCGTTATTTTTAGATAATCAAAGAGATAGGCCAAAGTATGGCATACGTTTATTCAATATGAATGTATTCAGAATGCTGATATATTAAATATATCGTTAATGTACAATATTGTTTAACAGTAGTGTTTTATTGTGTTCAAAATACAGAAAATTAGACTTATAATAAGTAGGATTCCCATTTACTTGGCGAGAACGAATTTCCTGACTTTTCCAGGTTTCCCAGTTAACAATTTACAAATTTCCTGGGCTATATGCAATGTAGAAGAGCAACTATATTTTTCCTGACGAGCGGTTCCTCATCTACTATGCATGTATTTGTATATAGTATTTGCATAGATAGAGAAATTCTGCAATAAAAAATATAATTTTTACAAAAAAAAAAAAAAAACTTTCAAATAGCAGGATAAGTCAAAAAGAGAAATGAGCTCTGAGAAATAAAGATCTGTACTTAATATTCCCTCACTTTTACAGACTTTTTTTAAAATTTTTTTCATGGAGGGTGTGTATGGTAATAGTGCTCCTGCAGAAAACACTGTTAGGAAGTGGGTGCGTGAGCTCAAAGTGGGGCGAAGGAGTCTGAAAGATGAGCAGAGGTCTGGAAGTCCAAAAACAACATCAACTGACGCTAACATTACTCGTGTTGATAATTTCTTCATGGAAGATAGGCATGTCACTATACAGGCGATTTGTGATACACTGGGGCTAACAGTAGGAACAGTACAACGAATAATTACAAACGAACTGGCCCGAAAAAAAGTTTCTTTTCCCTGGTTCCACGAGTGGTTAATGATGATCAAAGAGAGGGAAGGATTCGAAGTGTTTGTTGCAAATTTGACACGCTTCAGAAGAGAAGGATGTAATGTCTTCGAAAGTGTTCTGACGATGGACGAATCACATCATCCATCAATCCAGAAATAAAAAGACAGCAGAAGCACAGATTCATCCCTCCCCTCTCTCAAGAAATTTCGTCAGGTGGTATCCAAATGAGAAGGTGCTGTACGCTATCTTCTGGAGTTCCCAGGGAGTGATACTGTCCCACCTTGTTCCGAAAGGTTATACAATTACGGGCGAGTATTTTCGTACACTTTGGGATACAGAATTATTGCCAAAATTGACTGATAAACGATCACAAATGGCAATTTCATCCTCTACATGGACAATATACCGCCACATCGTTCTAATATTATGACCTCGTTCTTGACTGACCACGATATTGAACTTCTGTTACATCCACCTTACTCGCCAGATTTAGCCCGGAGTGTATTTTAGTTGTTCACAAACGTCAAGTGTATTCTCTTCTTGGACGCTATTTTGCCAGTAGACATCCTTAGGAAATGCTGTTTTCCAATATCTGAAACATACCTCCAAAGATGACTATGCCACATGGTACACAAAATGGACGGAGCAATGACAACTGTGTTTCAATAAAGAGAGAGAATTTGTTGAGAAATAGACACAGGTTAGTTCCCCGTATTTCATGGTTCTTGGAAATTAGAAGGAAGTGGCATGTACTTTTGGTGTGTACCTCGTAATTACGCTTTCAGAAAGACTAATTTATACACAGTGAAATGCTAATAAATAGTCAGCTGGCAAATTCACATTTAGAACTTTATGATCTTGTAATACCTCTAGAACAAATCAATTACCTTGCAGTGAATAGAGTGCTAACTAATAGCTTCAAGATTTTTGCAACGGCGCAATAGTCACTATACTGTGATCCGTAGATAGAAGACGACAAATAATATTGTAAATACAATGTTCACTTCAATAGACACTCAATTTCCCTAGATGATATAATCTGTGCTTTCTCTCTCTCTCTCTCTCTCTCTCTCTATATATATATATATATATATATATATATATATATATATATATATATATAGTTAATAGTAATGGCATAGTCATAGTATAGTGAAGTCAATCTGTACCCTTAAAAGACATATTCCCGGCGGGAGCTCATGTGGTTCGGATTCCACGTTAATCAGTAGGTCCTGTCTCATATAGCCTCGCTGCTGAAGGACGTTAAACTCAAAATCAACTCAACCTTACAAGACATATACGAAGAACACAATCTTTAAAACATGTTAAGTCGAACAAGGAAAGGTACAAAGAAGAGCCTATAGAAATGTTTAGTGTACGACAGAGTGGAGTTATTCTCAATCTAAGCACATGCAACCAATTATTTCTTAAACATACGCATTTTTGTTTATAGGCATAGTAAATACGCGTAATTACACGTGAAGAGTCCGAAAGTAACATGGTAAAGTAACAAATTTCGTATCAAATTAATTTATCAGGTACATATTGGATTTGCTACTGAATTATTTGTCGCTGTCATGAGGCTAACCCGGTGGGCGGAGTGAGAAACTTGAAGTAACATAATTGAATCCATATTCGGTACCGGCAAAATAACATAACCAAACATCATAATTATTACACTAAAATTGAAAAGCGGAAAATATCTTACCTGGTATGGCGTCTTAACTGTGTATTTACCCACGGAGTATACGTCACTATAGAACAATAGCTGATAAAACTGTACTATTCCGAGAACTAGATTATCACGTCCAGTTGAGTTACGAATTCCGAGAGGGTAAGAAACTTTCCTAGAAGTAGTTTCTATTCTAAAGAGGTTAAGTGTTATTCCGAAAGTTAGAATACTATCTAGAAAGCAAGGAAATTTAGTCCCTCTGGCTGTAGATCATAGTTATTACGTTGTTGAAAGCATGTGATCACTTGTGGAATCCGCCGTAATCGCAACAATATGAAGCCATCCAGTGATAAATATAATTAAACAGAAAATGTTACCTCAGTAAATATGCAGAATTACCAATTGTCCATTAAAGGATGATAATATGTAGACAACGTCTTGATCACATGGTGGGAGGTACAATGATTATAACGTTGCTAATGACATTTCTCCAAATTTTAACTTTTTTTTTTTTTTTATGTCACTTATTTCTGTCCTTGTCCCACTCTCTTTACATAGCTTTCACAAAAGATGAAGAATTAATTGCATGGCTTCTCTGGATTTTGTTTTAGTATTTTGACACTTTTCTTCTACTCACTGACAAACGTGCCATCCCTCACGATGTCTGCAGCAGTACTAAGCCGCTGATCGCGCCAGAAAGTTACGACGAATTGTATACTCGCAATGATTGGTAACTCAATGATGGAAAATTCCATCAATTCATTTCGTTGTTGTATATTGAATAATAACCAAAATTAACAGGATTGTTTGTATGATAAATTTTTGTTTTGTTTATTATGTTCCAAATAATTAATTTAGATATTTCCTGAATTACTCCCTGTTTCAAGAATATTTTTCCTCTCTCCTGCCATCTATCCTCCATGAATAGAATGAAGACATCCTCCGCGCGCATCACCAAAGACCAAAACGAGCTAGACTACCACTGAGTTATGAAAAGCCGCCATATTGAGTCCCAAAATCAAATATAATTAGTGGGATACAAATATTGTGTTGACCTATAAGTGTTATTATTATTATTATTATTATTATTATTATTATTATTATTATTATTTAGTGAAAATTTTGCATGAAAAATAAAATGTTGTGGCAAGGCGTGTTATGTTACTCGATAGGTCATTATGTGCTCTACAAAATGGTGTGTTCAAAGTTTTTTATGCTGTTATACTTTCTGTTCTTTTCAGGTCATTAAATTGGAGTGTCAACTCGACAGAAAAGAGCATTTTCGACACCTGCTGCTGTTTGGGTTTAATCGAGGTGCTAAAGCCACAGAAGTTGTTCGAGAGAGTTGTGACGTTTATGGCGAGGAATCGCTGTTTATGTCCACGTGTTGACTGACGACGGGCAAGCAAACCGGCGGCGACCGTGGCGCGTTGTTTTTTGTTGTCGATTAAAGCATGCGGAACTCATGCGCCCAACGTTTGAACTTCTCCCATCGAGTGAAGATAACGCTCTATAGTACTGTGCGAGCACTTCTTTATCTCTACCCATTCTCTTGTTGTTTACCATGGACCTTCATGAATAAGCTGATTCTGTCGTTCCTCATCGAACTGAATGGGGTGTCCGGTGCGATGCACGTCTTTGAGGTCGAAATTGCTGTCTTTGAATCGCTTAAATCAATATTGAGCCGTCCTAAGGGGCATTACTTCTTTGCCATAAACTTCACAAATCTCTCGAACAACTTCTGTGGCTTTGACACCTCGATTAGACCCAAACAGCAGCAGGTGTCGAAAATGCTCTTTTGTATCGAGTTGACACTCCAATTTAATGATCTGAAAAGAACAGAAAGTATAACAGCAGAGAAAACTTTGAACACACCATTTTGTAGAGCACATAATGACCTATCGAGTAACAACACTCATTGCCATATTTTACTTTTCATTCAAAACTAAACTTAAAAAAAAAAAAAAAAAAAAAAAAAAAAAAAAACCAACCTGCAAAAACTTATGGACCAACCCAATAAATAATGTGACAAAAGAGTCCGTCACACGTACCCCCTGTAATTATATATAAATCTAAATAACCTACGGTCTTCCAACTGCAATTATCTAGAAATATGCTATTTTAGAAATACATCAAGCAAATAGTGTGGATTTGTGTGTTGGACAAACAAATATTTTGCTTTATATAATAAGATTAAAAACGTATTGTAGTTCTTCTTGGAAATATCCTGCAAAATGCTCTCTATTATTTATTTATTTTTTGCAGTCTTTGGTTTACGAAGTGAATCTGCTTCGAGAACTGAAACACCCTAATATTGTTAAGTATTATGATAGAATAATACATAAAGAAACAACAACATTATACATTATTATGGAATTCTGTGAAGGTGGGGATTTGGCAACCTTAATAAATAAATGCAAAAGGTGAGTACTTTACAAATTGTTTTGTTATTTTATAGTTTACAATTTTTTTTCCTCTATATGATAAATGATGGAAATGATAAACTACTTTTCTGTTGTAGACATGAAACTGATTCATTCATTCATTTATTGTGAACATTGTTTTATCCGCATTTGGACACAATATTCGTTTATGTATTTAGCGTTCTGTGTTGTATTTCTCTCTATCGATTTGTAATTTTAGTTCAAAGTAAAACCCCTTCCGGTCGCGACATACAGGTTGGGAAGCACTTCATTACGTGATTATGCAGAAATGATAATAATTCAGGACTGTACAAAGCTGTACCGAAATTTTAGAACCTCGAAAAATCTGTATGACGTGAAGACTACACATGTTCTGCAATCACATCCCATGATGTGAGCATATTGCACATATTTTCAACCGTCGCTGCTGTGTACGGTTGTCTTGTGTCCATTGCATTCACATTCGCAAGACCACCGTGGGGGCATGTGCTAAAATACGTGATGCGAGAAGCCACTTTTTGTAGGCCGACCCTGAATTTCCGGTCTGACGCAATCGTGTGTTTATGTTGCACCCTTCGGCATAGTGACGCGTGACTAAATACTTCCTGGCCGTTTTCAAACGATATAGCGTCTACCGCTCAGCAATGGATGGTTATTCTTGGAATCTTGTATCGTATTGTATCAACATATCTGTACCAAACTAAATAAACAAATATATATATTTAAAAACGTGATTATTGACATCTACTTTATTATTGTGGTCGTAGAATGTAAAAATGGAAATCAATATTTTAATTTTATCGAAATCTTTTTTTTTTTTTTTTTTATTTCACCTACGTAGATTTCGTAGTTTTGTTTTTTCTATCCGCTTGTTAAATATTCCAAACAAGCCGCAAAAAAAAAAAAAAAAAAAAAAAGAAAAAAAAAGAAAAAAAAAGAAAAAAAATAGCGTTATGTCTATATATATGAATTGTGTTGTTTGTCTCCATTGTGTAACTTCCGTTTTATGTAAAACTGTGTATGCAACGAATTGTAACAAACTGTAAAAACTTGCTAGTTATTCATGCTGATGAACATATTTCTTTCAAACACTTGTCATTTTTCTGCACACTCGAGATTTTGGATTTGAGACACCGCAAGTAGTACTTTTCCATGTTTCAACACTACCTCTTCCATGGTATATAAACTAAGGACTTCCTAGTATAGTCACGAGCCGCGGTGATTCAGTGGTAGAGCGTTCACTTCTGGTGCATGGGGTTCCGGGTTCGATCCCAGCTCCCGCCAAGTGAACTTTGTGGTGGACAAACACCGTGTGCGTGAGTTTCTTCGGGGTTCTTCCGTTTCCTCTCACTTTCTTCATTCCACCATTTCATTCATTTCTCATAATCACCGTCTCCTTTAGCCTAGCCAGCATTACCGTGAGACGTAAAACTCAAATATTTCATTTCATTTTTGTAGTATAGTCACCCGTAACTAGCAGTCCCACACCCTAACCTTTCAGAGATAAACAGTCGAGTCCGCAACGCTAATTCTGAACTCATTCTATCCTCTGGGAAGTAACTCTCAATTACAATCTATTCTATTCTCTGTTACACTGGATAAGTAGTGAATCCAGTGGACTTCGCGTCTAGTCTCATTGATCGACTTACAAGGACGAGCCGTTTCCAGAATCATAAGAGGGAAGCCATCTATGTCATTATCAGCAGGTTAGTGGGAGAAAATATATTCCTTGCATACACAAATTTACTACACTACATTAAACACTCTACGTTTCCTAATTGTTCAATGAAATACTATTAAACTCAAATACAAAACTTACTTCTGTGTCAAGCATTCATTCCTGAGAAAAGACTAAGATTACCAATACGAGATTGGTAAAGTATTTGTGCTTTATAGCAATGAATATTGTAGCTAACCTCTACCTTTATCTCTGTAACAATGTCTTTAAGGCATGTTGTTATATTTCCTTGAGCTCCTCGCTGCTAAAGAATAGTCCGTTCTCCACAGCCGTTTTGAGGGGAAAAAAAGAAAGAAAAAAGAAAAGGCAATTTTCACCTTCATCTGAACACAAATTTCGGCCATCGCAAGTTCTGTTGATATTCTATCATCTGATCATAGAGCTTTCAATACACTAGACACTCGTTCGATATGCGCATTACTGACTGGTATAGCGAGAATATACTGCAATATTTTGATCAAGTTTGGTGCATCTGCTTCTCGAAACAAGCGCTCCATAATTTACCACAATTATTACTGTTCTTCATACCAAGTGTTGGTACTATATGTTTCAGAACAGAGAAGTCAGTGTACAGCTAATTCCATTTAAACTATAATTTTAAGCTTCATTTCCACTTCTGCAAAATCATTAAATGAAAACAGTGTTGGTGCTACGCGATAATACAGGCTCAACAGTGGAAAGAATTTAAGCTTAGCCTTTTGTTACAATACAAACATAATTCTTGTAAATAACTAACAACAACTTAGATCAACATGTGTTATATGGATATAAATAAGCCTAAATCATGGCTTATAAGGCATACGTGGACCAGATATAAAGTATTTCTACTTTATCGTCTTTTATTCAACACCAATTTAACGCCAAATAAATTATGTCAAATACATAAATCAGATACAAACTTACGTTGGTGCAAGAAGATTAGTTTTCTCGTATAATATTTGCTTGTTGGAAAACTAATAAAGAGAGATCATGTATACTAGATAAAATCTACAGACAATTGAGTTACGGACATTTTTCAATAAAAATTTTATTGGCTACGAATTACTGGGATATAATTCAATCAATCATAGAATTCTTACAAATAAATGACATCCAACTATATATAGAGGCACGAGTTTTTCGGAATGCGCGAAAAAACGAAATGCCTCAGAATTAAGTAGTTTTTAGTTTCTTGACGCTTCATCATATTCTATATGTATTTTCATTCGTTTCCGTTGCACGATAAAACGCGAAATCGGCAATATTGCGCGAAATTTGTGACAGTACGCGATATAACGCGAAATCTTAAAAATAAGTTTTCATTACTTTAAAAACACCGGTTTTCCGCTAACGGAACGGTAGAACGTGGCATGAACGGTGCATTTTGGGTGATTCGGACACGACTATATGGAACATATTGCGCGTGAGTTATCACCATCGCAGCTGGATGGGAAGGAGCCGTTTTAATTAGCTAGTCAATGACATGGACTGGTGATAAGTGACAAATGTACAACAATGAAGGAGGAAAATGTGGAAACATGTAACGTGCTTATGTTCAATGCTTAAATGTAATTTGTGCCTATGTGTTTTCAGATGACAGCAAAACTTTTCTACTCATAGTAAGTTTAGTTTACTGATTTTCCTTCAGTTTGGTTAATATATATATATATATATATAAGTGAAGTTTTCTATAAGTGAAATTTACAATGTCAAGTGAAATATTCAATGTCTTTTTCTTTAAGTAATTAATGGTTTATTTCTGTAGTGATCTATGAATAAAAGGAACAATTGTAAAAATGTTACGAAATATCTTTTCCACAAGAGCTACAAAATGCGAAACTTTATTTGGAAAATGCGACAAAACGCGAAATATGAAAAACGAATCGCGGAATTTTTAAATTCTTAGCGCGAAAAACTCGTGCCCAGATGAAGTACCTAGCGAAAGAGCTCAGGGATATAGTAATTAAGAATTAACTTCAATACATATGCTGGGTGTTCTAAAAATGGCTTCCACGGAGCACAGAGCACTATTCTACAGGTCAAAATAAAGCAAAAATGTTATGATGATATGACCCCCGGAGCCTCCTTCAGCCGCTATAGGGAATCAAAATTTCACTATGTGGCAACACAGCATATTAACTTAGAACCATTAGCTTTGCTCTACACATCCATCAAACAGTTACATCGATTGTTAAGGTAATAAGTGGTGCTCATGACAACGTCTGTTGACTTTAACTGTCATCTGGCAAGAATCGATGTAATTATTTGATGGGTTGGTAGATATAATATAATGTTCTTTATCTGAGACGTTGCCATATTGTGCAATTCACATCTCCAGACCAGGACCCGAAAGGTATATACATATAAACATTTTTTTTTTATTTATTTTGACTCGTAGAATAATACTCTGGGGTCCTTGGGTGCCATTTTTAGAACACCCGATATAAATATATATAATTATAGAAATATATCAAACATGTCCGTAAATCTACATATGGAAATCTTCACAAAATAAATTATAACCGCAAAAATATAATTACAATTATTACTGCTGCCACTTATAGATGTCAAAACAAGTACTAGCAATTTGAAATTCTGCTAAGGATTTTCATTGAACACAGTGGAAGTCACAAATAAAGTGGATGTAATACCTTTTAACAGCGATTAACCTCAATTTCAACTTACAACAAATAAAGGGCAATAGGGGACTTAGCTAATAAGACTGCCTGTTAATAATAATAGTTTTAAAACCCATGTAAGGGTTCAAGATCAAGATTTTTAAAAGGTAGCATGTATCAGTGCTGGGTGTGAATAGAAATTTTATTTATTTATTTTTTAACTCCATGCAAAACAGAAAGAGTGTAGGGGCACGGTGACTTAATGGTAGAGCGCTTATTTCTAGTACTGTGGATCCTTAGTTCGAAACCAGGCGAGTTTGTTATGAATACTCTCATGCCAGTGGGTTTTCTCGTTTCCTTACACATTTTCATTCCACCGATTATATCATAGTCATTCACTTTCATTAATGATCCTTCTTCTGTAGCCTAAATGGCATATAATTGTTGGACGTAAAACTAGAAAATTCTCTTCACTTCAGGAAGAGTGTACCTGACCATCATAACATACCTAACTCGGGACTTGACTTTGAACTGAAAAAATATTTTCTTTAGCCTTTTCAGTCACTAAGCTTATTTTGCAAAGCGAATACCGAGCTGATTTTTAGAAAAATGCAGCTTCGTAGGTTTACTTCCAAATATTCGTAGTTAAAGCTCCAATTCGCGTATAGACACATGAAACAAGAAATAAAATATATAGAATAGAACAAAGATTCAAAAGTGTATGAACTTAAGGACATTCAGTGAACCGTCGACTCAAAGGAGCAAGGAAAGTGGAAAATGATTTTCAAGTATGTTTCTTTTATTGTCCCGACTCGCAATGTATTATAAATTATCCAGCACTAGCATATAGAATTTAGTACTTCGTGTATTTGTATTTGAAATGTATTTGAAATTTAGATACTTCGTGTAAAGTTCTGGAAATCTGGCAACCCACTTCACCAATTTCCTATTCTACTTAGTTAATTTTATCTATTTTTCTCTGTACTTACATTTCGAACGTTTCCATTAATTTTTAATTGCTCTTTCGTAATATTCACGTTGTAGCTACGTACAGTGCAAAATTATACTTGAAACACTGATGGATGTTTTTCGTTTTCAATGATTAGCGAAATATGCTTTCTTCATTCCAATGGTTCATTTCATAAATTCTATTTTCCATTCATATTTCAGATCTAGACTTAAACGAGAACTACTGATCTGTTCCAATTTTTATTGGATCAAAATATCCAATATATTTCAATCAAAATTTTTCTTGTACGCCTCATGTCTGGAGAACTACATATACTATAGCCAAACCTAAACTATCACTTAACTCAGTATGATGTGCTTATTCCGTAGAAAATACGAAACCTCGATTTAGGGACCTTTCAAAAATTTTGTGGCTTATGATTCATAACTAATTATTGGTCAAGATAAACTTTTGATGCTTTTTTTTTTTTTTTGATCATTCCTAAATTCTTGACCAAGATCGCAATCTTTTGACTTTTTTTTTTTTTTTTTTTTTAATCATTCCTAAAATTCTTGTGTCATAGGTTTCTTTATCTCAGTCACTATTGTTTTAGCTCTTTCAGTATTCAGTTTTATTGAGCATGTTTCACAGTTTTCTCCTCAAGTTTTCTAACATAACTTTATGATTTAGTCAGCAGCAATAACCATGTTCATTATCAGACATATTAGGAAGAACAAGTAGGAAATGTATGTTGTTGCATGGTAACCATTCTTATTTAATTAATGAACATTCAGAAGTTATATACGCAGATACGGAATTTTGATTAAAAATATAACTACGCAGGGTAGTTCATACAAACGTTAAGTATTGCACTTGTTTTTTTGTGAAAGTTGTAAGACACTTTCAAATGCAATGAAACTGCTATAACGATAGAAAAATAATATAACAGCTAATAACAACATTTGTAGACTTGGCTTCTATACATGAAGTTTTGATATTCATTAGTTTATTCGGCTTTATTGTGTTTCTGCCTCCTACGAGAAACTTTGTATATTGGAACGTCATGCTATTCGACTACTCCACCGACTTAAATTTCCATATCCTACGTGGGTCACGTATGAATGCATCACTTTCCAAAGATCACAAAACATCTTGCACAGCTCTTTATTCGGTACATAACATGTCACATTGAAATGGGCCATTCACTGTTTTTAAACATTCTTCAGTCCGATGCTCTCAGTGATATCGATATGTCTAGCGTGCAAACCTCACAGTGGAAGAACGTGACATCTACGCCATTTATATCGTTCATGTTTATATTTCTCATGTTTTTCTATCTTAGCGCAGATATCTTCACAACTAACAAGAGCCGTCCCCTGTAATCATTAGTCCCGAGTCGCCCTGGGACAGAAGATTTAGCCGTGCATCTGTCTAACTTCTTTCTACTTGTGACGTTGTGACACTTCATCACATATTACATTTACATTATCTTTAGTTTTGTTTTCACTCACCAAGGTCTACTTCACGTTATATATTTTTGGTTTTCTTGCACATTTGTACCTATTTATTTTTCACTTTATATTCTATTCACATGATAACCTACCATATATCATTTTCTTGCCTTATTTAAGTTATTTATGCTTCGTTATATATCCACATTTGGCACCTTCATTGCACTGTATTTTTTGTGTGAGTGTGTACATTATAATAAGGATATGATTAATGAAAATGAAAAAAAAAAAAAAAAAAAAAAACAATAAAATGATTATATAACTCCCGTCTTAAACCGATGTACTAATACCGCTGTCAATAAATTATGATTTATCTACGAGCCCAGGTTTTAATATTTTTTTTCATTTGGTCTTGAAGAGGAGTAGAAATTGTCCAATAAAATTTTCCAGGTAGTAGTTGTTGTTTATTATACCAGTTGATTAACTCTTCCTTATGAAATTCTTTAATATAATTATAATAATTCCTAGGTGATAATTTTATATTCATTGGTTTTTCTTCTAGACATGAAGTTTTCGCAGCATTATCTATATTACTATTTGTTTCAATATTAACATGAGCCTTAATAAAAGTGAAATATATTTTGTAGTTATTCTTTGTCATTGTTAGATAAAGATATTTAATATTTAAAAAAGTCCACGTTGTAGAGTTGTTCCAATATGTAGATTTTAACGCTGTTAACAAACTTAATGAATCTGAACATATAACAGATTTAGTGATTTTATATTTTTTGATATATAATAATGCCTGCCGGATGGCAAATGCTTCTCCTTCCAATATTGTGGTATTTATGGGTAGTTTGTATTAAAGCGTTGTTGTTTGTGCCAAAGAAAAAAATTATCAACAAAGGCTTGTCGCAAACAATGGAAATCAACTGCCAATTGCCTTTACGCGTAACAATGAAAAGCTCGAATTTCTCCTCTCTCCACACCTTCCGCTCAGGAGGGTTTGTTTCCTCATTTTGTGTTAAAGGGCAGACAAGACTGGTTGTGCTTATTCAAAGATACGAAGATCAAAAGTATACGCAATCTCAGAGAGTAAGAGAATTCCCAACCAACTGACCATTTCAAAGTTGAAGGCGGTAATATATTTTGCACTCTTTGTTCTGAATTCATTAAATATGAGAAGTCTACTGTGCAGTTACATGTTTCACCTTCGAAACACCGCTTAAGGAAAACAGCACAAAATGAGGTAATATGTTGTATTGATGTAACTTTTAGTAAGAAAAATTAATAGTTTCATATACATTTTTAATGCTTGTATAATAAAAATGAGTAAAATAAAATAAATATGTAATAGAAATGGGTAAAAATGAAGTATAATTTAAGAAACAGCATATTATGCATTATTTAAGAAAAAGCATAATAAAGCGTAATGTAAAGAAAAATAAAGCATAAAGTTGGTTGGCCTAGTCATGACATATACTCCACTGTTCCTCATACATACTTTGGTTCAGGATTTATTGTCTCTTTACTTTTAATAATTTCCATGTTTTCCATTACAGATGCAACACCTTTTTGGAGGAAGGTTTTATCTGGCAAATATTGTATCAGACGTCGAAAGCTCTCCAGGCATGTCACAATCACTTCCATTCTTCAAGGAAAGTAATCTTGCATAGAGATATCAAACCTGCAAATCTTTTCCTAGACAAAGACGGAAATATAAAATTAGGAGACTTCGGATTAGCTCGTGTTCTTAAGAGCGAAGCGTCTTTTGCTAGCACAGTAGTTGGAACACCATACTACATGAGTCCGGTAAGTTAAGAACGAATCAATTATTTCACATTTTGTATTACAAATAATTCAGATTTAAAATCATTGACTTTTATTTATTATTTTTTTTTCAAAAAATATATTCTACATAGATTTAAGTTAGGGATGGCCAAAAATTTTCGGATCCGAACCTCAGATCCGGATCTCGGGTCTGGATTCAAAATTCGAATCTCAGATCTTGATTCGTATCCAAACCTACATCTGAAATTGTGATGATAAAATTGAATATCTAAAATTCGTCAAATTTTTTTTGGACTCACTAATATAATAGGTTGCTGTGCTTTAAATGTTTCCACAACACGTTTGTGCTACCTTTGTTCTTTATTTTATTTTAACCTTGCAATATTTACATTTTGCACTTTCTGTCGAAGTCTCTTTAGTAAAATGTTTCCAAGTTTAACTTCTTCCCATTTCAGAGTATAGGGAACTGTCTGAAAACTGATGTAAATGGTAACTAATTCTCCTGTTTAGCTCCTCTTCAAAACTTAATGTTAGCTTCACATTGAAAATACTTATTTTATTCTTAGAAAATAAACTTTACTATTTTCTCATATACAAATGAAATATCTTTTAGATACGGCCCTTCTAATCGCAGGAATACTAGACAAAACAAACTCTTTATTAATTGTAGTTTCTGACTCACTAGAGTCCAACATCAACAAATGTAATAACGAATATCTTTCACTTCGAAGGTACAACAAAAAATATAGACTGGTTAGCGTGGAACAACAGTAGATTTTTAAACGAGAATTTCAGGAGAGCGATATGGTTGTATAGTATTATTAGTATTAATAAAAGTGTTCGTTGTATGACTTTATCACCTAACTTATGGCTTGCCCTTCTGAGGTTGGGGGTTTGTTGAAGGAGTAAATAAAAATGAGATTTCTGTTGTTTTTTCTTCACCCTCTAGGTTTCTTTAATCATACATTGCAGGACGTAACCAAAACATATTCATGCATCGTATCATTGAAGCGTTTTGTGTTTTGTATATTAAAATGTTTAAAAATATTTAACATATTCGCATTTGTTCATGTGATCTCAGGTTCAATTCTCTGTGGGAACATACATGAGACAATTGAAAGCTAAAACAATATGGAAATAGTATTTAAAAGTCAGGAAATTGATATTAAAATTTAAGCTATCTGTCGGGACTGTAAGGCGTTTCATGAAGCTATATTATGCCATTATTGTTTATTTACTATCAGCTGCCAGGTACATCCTCAGAGGCCACTTTACAATGTAGTAATCAACAGATGAAAACAACATTGGAAAAGAAATGGAAGGAAGGTCTCCAGAGTCTTAGATCAAGGTACTAACCTAGCATTTGCCCAGTATAAATGAGGAACAATCCAGGAAAATCCTCAATCAGGATGGCTGGTCTCCGAATTCGAATCCGGTATTACCCAATTTCGAGGCAGAAATCCTAACAACTAGCCTAAGCTTGCTCCGTATTATTATTATTATTTAGCTAATAATTAACGTAATGTTCTAAAATTAGTGCAAATTAAACCCTACTTTCTTTATTGCTGATGTTATAGTTAAGAAGCCTACACGAGACATCAGTCTCCCATTAAATGGGCCTTGCTCAAGAAAGAATACTAGAATTAGAATTCAGGAAGCGGGGGTGAAGAGATTAATGAGGATGAGGAAACTATGTACGATGCAAAAACTGAATAATTATGACTTCATTACAGATATATTCACTTACATACGTCAATTAATATTTCCCTGATACAGGGCACTCTTACTTTCTATAATGGCAGGAAAAAGGCCCGCTTTTGTAAACGAACACATTAAGCACGTGCCTATAGGTGCAATGTCCGTGCAAAGAAACATAGGTAAAACTAGAAAAAAAATACGGAAAACGAGGGGGAAATTATAAAAACGCCCTTAATAACTAAACTTAGAGCTACGATAGACGCGAGACGAACTTTATTGAAAAGATTGTTTTTCCTTAGTGATTAGTTGTGCAAACTATGAACATGAATTAAAAAGAAAACAAGTAGCTAGCTCTTGAGTTTCGCAAACCAGTTGAAAAGAAAATATTGGATAAAATTTAATAATAAAGAAGGCATTTATGATAATTAAAACAAACTAAACTCTTGGCACGACAGTCCTTTGGTTTACGGCTTACGTTCAAAGTGGGGATGCGTAGGCAACGCATCGACACTCGAAGTCCCTAATGCCGGCTTTCTAGACTGGAGTCCGCTACCTCTTACTTCAGATAACTCCCCAATTATCCTCATGATGCTGGGTCAACATCGAAATTGTTGAGTGCCTCTCTGGAAATTGAACCCATGACAACGGGCACCGAAGGCACGCGCTAACCACTGTATTTTTATATATAAAAAGGTAACAGCTTTTTATCAAATTATTTAACCTGCTGAACGCTTGCACGGACTACACTATAACCATTATGACACCACACAGACATAGGAGTAAATGAGGACAGTTAAAAACATCTATGCCCGAAGCGGGATTTGAATTCAAGACATTCACAGCCTAATGCCGCAGACCACTCGACTATGGCTGTCGGGTTTTCTCAGCTAAGCCGTAGCACATTTAAGGTAACTGATTTTAAAAGTTGAACCTAAATACTGACAATCTAAGTCTTATGTGTCAAATATTTTCTGCGATAATACCACACACTCTTTGTCTTCTAGAAACGAAAAGCTATAGTTACCTACATTATCTAGTACAGAAATAAGTTCTGATTCTCTAATAGCTGCTGATAGTGATAGTCAAGGTTCACCGAAGCATGATCCTCAAACCCAAACTGAGATATTGATGCCACTGGAACTCCTGAAAAGTCATTGTGGGTAAGTGAATTGCCCACTTGTCAGGATGAAGGGCGATGGTTATGTGAAATGCGGGGCTGTCAGAGGTACTACTTATAATAATTGGTTTTATAATTTTCTGTGCTGCCGTAAACCCTCTTCAAGAAGATAACTGCTAATTTTAGCTTTGAAAATGTTACATAAGGAGTTTTACTGCTATCATTAGGTTACATATAAATCTCTTTATTCCGGAATTATCGGATTTATTTTACCGCTTAACTTTCACATCTCTTCTGATTTACGAATATTTAAATCACGATTATCCCCTTAAGGTCAATTAGTGATATTTTAACTTATTTCGAACCAACTATATATATGTTAGTCTTGTTATATGGGAATAATTGAGACCAGAAGCAGTCTACAGGCCAAGTTCAAAAGAATCTTGGCCGACTTCGTGGTAAACCACGTCTTTCACCAAGGTGAATTGTGGCAGTCCGATACCCACATAAGGAAATCTTCGGTTCAATGTGAAAGCTTCCATATGAACCAGCATTCTAATCAGTGGAATGTGCTTTGCTAATTTTTCCCCAATGTGAAAGTACCTAACTTTATTGTTAAAAATGAAAAGGCCTTTATTTCAAACAAGTCGCCATTACAGTTTTCGTATTTGAATACAACACTCATGAAAAGTCATTTTAAAGCGCGACTTGCCCCTGAAAAAGAATATTTATATATATATTTTTTAAGTTTCTTCTGTTATCGTGTTTCTTGTGTCCCCAAAGAACATTCGGAATTAGTGCAAGTGCCTTCCGCTCTCATTACAACGGCTACAATCTTGGTACTAGCACATGTTTCAGTTTCCAGATCGCAAATATTTATCTTTCAGCCTGATTCAATGTATGAATCCGAAAAATCTAGATAAGGGGTACCAAAATTTATAGTTTATTCTCGGTGCTCATATTGTGATTTATTAAATAATTATTAAATCTAATTGTAAGGTATACATTTGATATTTTGAACAGACTGAGACGTAAAAACTAGTCAGTAGACGTAAAATAGTCAATAGAGATAAATAGACGTAAAATCTAGTCAATACTTGTCTTAATTGTTTATGTTTTCTCAACTGTCAATGAAATAGATCTCGAAGAATTTTAAATATTCAATATTTGTATTCCGGTTCCAGATATATATGGTTGTATTTCATTGGTCCTGGAATCGGGTGGACCTAGATTCGACATTCGAACTCTCATCCGGATCAAATCAGAATTTTTTAAAATTTTATTTATTTGTTTATTTATTTTAGTAAGGCAAGCATTTGATCTTTAGAATAGAATGAAGGAGACAAATAGACTTGTTAATATTCGTCTTAATTTTCTGTTTTCTTTTTCACTGTCAGAACTTCGTGAATTTTAGATATTCAAGTTTATCACAATTTGGGTGGGATGTGGATTTGGATAAGAATCAAGATCTGAAATCCGGATTTCGGATCCAGATCGGAATTTCGGACCCAGTTTTGAGATTAGAATTTCGGATCCGGCCATCCCTAATTTAAGTAATAGATATCTGAATTCATTTCTGATAAGGACAATTCTTTAAATGCTTAGATAGGAAAAATCAATCATGAAAACTTATATATATATATATATATATATATATATATATATATATATATATATATATATATATATATATATATATATATATATATATATATATATATATATATAATATTAGTCAGTCAGTCACAAAAAAATAGCACCACTCAGAGCAACTGCAACGGTTTCATTATATTTACTACTAGTTGAATATACCCATGCTTCGCACAGGGGCTGTATTTGGAAGTCAATGCCTGTGGGAGTATCACCACTGATTTCAGCGACCGCGAAAACTATGAATTTGATACTAATTTCGGTCATTTTAAGCTTTTTTTTTTTTTTCAGGTCTCGGTATCCCCTCTCCCCCGCTGACTCCCGGCCCGCATGCAATTGTAACTAAATTTGCAAGTCATCGCTAATGGAAGTGTCACCATTGATTTCAGCGACCGCGAAATCTATGAATTTGGCACTAATATCGGTTATTTTGGATTACTTTTATATGTCTCGGTATCTCCCACCCTCCCCCGGGTGAACCCTGGCCCGGAGCCAAATAGCGTGAATTTGGAAGTTAATGCGATCGGAGTTTCACCATTGATTTCAGCGACCACGAAAACTATGAATTCGACACTAATATCGACATTTTCTACTATTTTTACATGTCCCGGTAAACGCCCCCCTGAGATCCCCCTGGTTCCAAATTTTGACAAAAACGTTTCCCTCTGGTCTGGAGCCTGGACCAAAGTATTCGTGACTAAAATTTGGTAATTCTCGGTCAATTTGTCTGGTTCTCAAGCCGGTTCCAGTAAACGCTTCCCCTGGTTCGAAATTTGAAAAAGGGCTTCGTCTTGATCTGGGGAATGGGCCAAGGTACCCCTGACCAAAATTTGGTAACTCTCGGCCCACTCGTCTGGTCCCAGGCCGCACACAGACAGACAAACAAACAAACTCTTTATTTTATTTATATTAGATTTAAATAAGGCATTCAGTGACATACTGGTATCTACTTGGTGTTTCCAATAACCTTTAAGTTTGGGGAAGACCAGAACAGTATTTTGCGTAACAGTAGTTCAGATGCACTCTGTTTGGTATCTCTGTACTCAATATGAGTGTAGTTGGGACTTAAAATGCTCGTTGTTTTGCTTTTCTGGAGCGGGTGCAAATTTTAATGAAAATTATGTATTACTGAATGTCCGTTTTGTTTACGTTGTAAATGGAAGTGATCCACGTTGAAAAATCTCATTACTCCCTAGAAACTCGAAATATGAGAAAAATGTGTGACACAAGCCTTTGTAAACAATGATAAATTCTGACACTGCGAAGTAAGGGCTACTCAAATAGAAAAATCGCCAAAATTCTAGATATACATCATACTATCTTTGGTAGAATAATACAGAAGCAAGGAGAGCATGGTATGTCTTCTGAATGACAGAAGTGTGGCAGAAAATGAAAATAGTTGCGAGATTTGATCGAGAGGTTTTTCGCTTGGCTGTATCAGACAGAGCTTCCAGGGCTATGAAATGCAGCGATTATTTATTCTAATGCAGGTTACAACATAAGCTGGATGACTGTTGTCAAACGATTTAATGAAAAAGGGTTACATAAGAAAACTTTAAGAACCCACTTTTAACTCATAAACATCTAAACGCAAGAAGAGAATTCGTGAGTAGACACGGTGCATGGAGTGATGAACAGTGTTGGCACGTAATTTTATTGGATGAGGAGTTTGTTGGAAATGACAGTGGAATTAAATTTTGTATGACAAAAGGAGAAAATGTTAAGCCAAAGTACGTTTCCAAAAGAAGGAAATTTGATGAAAGTGTCATGTTGTGCGGATGCTTTACTTCAAATGGAGTAGGATGAATTAAAATTTGGAATAAACAAGTTAATGCGGCATATTACATTACATCCTGAATCAGAAGTTACTACAACCATCTGTTGACTATTTCTCAGATCTTAATTCGAGTTGATTTAATTTCCAAGACGACAATGCGCCCTGTCACAGAGCACGGAGTGTAGCATACTGGTTTCAATGTATGAATTTTCCAAGATTATGGTGGCCACCAAATTTTCCGGATATTAATCCTATATAGATTCTATGGCATATTATGCCACAAAAAGGACATGGGAGACAAATCACTGAGGAACTGGTTCGAATCTGGTACCTCGAAATAGATATTACATTAAGTGAAACACTTGTGAACATCACATCCCGTTGGTTTGCAGCATTAAGAGCTGCCCATGGCGTTATAACAAAAGACTGAAGTGTCATAAAGATTGTGGTGTAAACCATTTTCTTTTTTCATGTACTTTCAATAATTTACCTACCGTTTAGCGATAAACTTTGCACAAAGAATGTGATAATAAAAAAAAATGCATTAAATTTAGTTTCTGGATTATAAGGTTCCTTGATGTATAAAACAATGTTTTCAAGTAATGTTCATATATGTACTATAGTAGCACAACATAAACATTAGAGAACTATTAAAAGATCAGTTGAACAATGTGTGACCAACGAGGTGTACAAAATAAGTCTGGAATTAACAATATAACATTTTTTCCAAAGTGGTGCTATTTTTTGTGATACCCTATATATACTGCCAAACATAGGGTCAAAAACGCGTTGGTTTAAAGTTACGGGATGCCGAAATCTTGAAAATTGTAACTTTGAAGCTGCCTAGCTCGAAAACTATGAGAGGTATAAAATGCGGTTAAAGAACTATTAGAGGAACTAATATACTCTGTTTCTAAATACCTATGTTTCAGAATTGGGTTGTACCGGCGCACATGTTTTTAGAGAGGGAGTTGGATGAGCGGAACCTATACCGCAGCTCCCTCTATAAAATCCGTTGCACCGACAAGTCCCAACTCTGAAACATGGTTACTTAGATAGACAACGTACTACTAATTCTTCTAATATTTCTTTAACCGCCTTTGATATATCTCATATTTTTCGAGCTAGTCAGCTTCAAAGTTACAATTTTCAAGATTTCCGCATCTCGTAACTTTGAAAGAAAGCGTTTTTCGCCCTATGTTCACATGGACTTTTTTTTCTTGTTTAGGTGAGAGGATTTCGCCAGTGGATTTTGGCTACATAATAAATGAACACCCTGTATATATATTATAACACGTTAATTCAATGAAAGAATGTCAAAATATTTTGGGTGGATGTTCAGGCTTCACTGGCTGATGTAATACACTTTTAAAATATCTACAGAATTTCTACCAACTGAATTGTGGAAAGATTTGTTTCGCCACGTTTACGGAATGACACGGTTTGTCAACAGTTGTCACTCAATATTCTGCTACAGAAAATAACGGATATTAATTTACCTTGTTATTGAGTGACCTCAGTCTTATAATTCCTTTGGTTAATCCTTATATAGCTCATCTTAAAATCCGAAGAATTAAATGGAAGTTAGGACAAATTAATAAGAGAAATATACATACACATATGGATTAATTTTCCTGATAAGCTCTATTCATTTGTAATTTATATGTGTAGAAAGAAACAGCTATATATATTTCCTGTATGGCTGAATGATAAGTGCACGTTGTTCCGAGTTCGATATCCACTGGAAGCACTAAATTCTCGGAGCTGACTCAACTATGGAATTTCCTAGTATAAACTTTTTATAAATTTACTTAACGTTATATATAGATGTGTCAAGTCTGTTCCTGTAACCCATGTTTGTATTTCTATTTGTAGGAAGTAATCAAAGGCAGTCAATGTAATAAGAAATCTGACATTTGGTCTATGGGATGTTTAATCTACGAACTATGCTCTCTGTCTCCACCTTTTACAGGATTGAATATTCGACAGCTTTCCGCAAAAATTAGAGATGGAAGGTATGAAATGATTATGAACACTTCTCGTTATAAATTTCAAATATATAGTTCGTAATATAGGGTTATAGACTTATAGTAATTGTTTGGAACAGAGGATGTCAACCTTTGGATATTTAATATAGAGAATATTAAAGTAGTAGCAGTAAAAGTTATTCCAGAATAGCATGATTTCTTTATCCCAGGTAGTGTTGTTTACAGGATGAGGTGAGACAGAACGAGTTCTCACCGACCTCGATAATATGGGAAAGTCTGGGAATTCAGCTTACTCGTAAAAAAGTCGTGGAAAAGTCAGGGAATTTCATGAAAAACTGAAAAACTTCTAGTAAAATCAGGGAATTTTATGTAGGGATTTTTCTTTTTGCCTTACTCGGCTATTTAATAGGGAATATTTTATAAAATAAACTAGCTTGTTTTTCAAAATCTCTACTCATATACACATTATATACATGCGCATGCGTAGTAGATGAGGAACACCCTGATCAGGTGCCTTTATTTATTTATTTGTCTATTTTTACATTATAAACACAAAACAAAACAAACCACTTAGCATAATGGTCCATTTGAGGACCTGACCCGCTCCAACGCCATCTGTCAGCGACCGGCTGAACCCCCCTACGCCCAGCCTAACGATCAGCATGTGGTCAGCGCCCTGTCACTAACCGGCAGATCAGGAGCTTTCTAGACCTAGTGGCCGTCACGTCTTTCATTCACGTGGTTCCTCAGTTTGCCTCACGACGCTGGGTGGACTCCGAAAATTGGGAAGCACCGGCCGGGAATCGAACCCGAGACAACGCTTTAACCACTCTGCTGTGGTGTCCCAACATTACATACACACACACCTGAAAATTTGTAAATCGTGACCTAGAAAACCTAGAAAAGTCAGGGAATTCGTGCTCGCCAATTAAGTAGGAACTCTCTAATAGATATACTTTTCGAGGCGAGAAACCACTTTCATGTCATCTTGGAGATGAGACTGTCCCAAATATCGTCTCGTGGGCAATACTCCTATTGATATACTTTTTTTTGAAGAGCTAATTATTCTTTGAATCTCTTCAATGAATGGATTATTAAAATACACATATTCCTGATTATGGTACTTCACTTCTGAGACAAACTTACAGTGCAATGGAAGCATTTTGTAAACATATATTCAATGACATTATGGAAGTAATTATTACTTGTTGGTTAAATGGATACTTCATCTGCGGACAGGTTTGTGTGGTTCTACCATATGAGATTTGTAATAAACTAACACGTACTCGGATGTTCTGTGACTACCAACTATGTTATTAGAACTATGAAACTCAATTCATAATTATCAGTTTTCTTTTGGAAGTTAATGGAGTATTTTTATTATTATTATTATTATTATTTTAATTCTGTTTAGAATATGATGTAAAAATCAGACAAGCCTTTTAAGTTTACAAGAGATTTCGCACGTTCGTAATTACCGGTATTTAAATACACTAATACTTAGTTCTTTTTAAAATCTATTTTTAGGTTTCAACGAATCCCAGCTCATTATTCGGACGACTTACACAAAATTGTAGTTTTCATGTTGACGGTTGATGAGAATCTTCGCCCCAGTATCGAAATGCTAATTCATCACCCTACAGTCCTGAAACATTTGAGTGAAAGGACGCTTCAGTGTCAGTTTAAAACTGGAACAGATGATTATGTTGCTCGAAATATATTACCCAGTGAACTAAGTGATAAAGATAGTGACGAAGAAACGTGTCTTAAAAAGTCATTTATTTCAAATGATGGTGCTAGTGTGGACGTTCATGCTAAACGTAATAGTGGCGAAGACAGTAAAGCGTTACAGTCTGCGTTACGGGATAAGCTGGAAGCTATTAAACACAAAGAAGCCGTTCTTCGTTTAAAAGAACTTACCCTGATGGAGAAAGAAAGATTGTTAGAAAGGAGAGAGAAGAAGGTGCTTCTGTTAGGCAAATTAGTACAAGAGAAACTGACGAGAGCTGATGTATACTTGAAACAATGTAGAGATAACACTAGATCGTCGCACTGTAGTACAATTAAAGGTAGCGTGAGAGCTAGAAGTCCCGACAGAAATACGCTAGATACTTCATATAGTGCGGATCCTGGCGACACAAGCATTTTGCCAACGAGCGCAAAACTAAATCCTGAAACTGTGCCAAAGCCGTCTTTCATTCCACATAAGCAAGAAAAACACGTTCATTTTGAAAATCTTCCCGAAATAAAGCATGACAAGAAAGTTGATACGACACATAAAATGGATCGAGAACCATTGACAAAGCTATCTAACATTGGTCACAACAACTACTTATCTGATTACATGCCTAGATATTCTGCACAGGACTTGGAAAGGGCTGTTTTTGACAATTACAAGAACGGAGTATTAATTAATGAAAATGATGGATTGTCCAGTGATCTAGCAAGCGCAGTGTCCCACTATGGGACAATGGAAAGAGGGAAGAAAAGCTCTAAAATGACGTGGAATGAAAAACGATGTTTCTGGTTAGAAAGCAAGAGACTTGCTCATAGAAAGATGACTGAAGGAGATAAAGAAAATGTCGAATACCCTCCTTTGAATTCCGGTAAAAATGAACCAGTGAAAGTTCTACAAGGAAATAACATGACTGGAAAAAATAAATGTAATACAGAAACTTCACTTTCATCCAAAGCTAGCAAAACTGTCGGGAAGTTGTTGCAAAACTTAAGATAATTTTATGTTATCTTCAACTGCTGCAATGAAATTTTACAAGATAATGTTAATTGGAGACTTTTCTTTCAAAATTAAAAAGTAGATGTTCTATGGTGGACGAACATACCATGTGTTTTCATTCGGTGCTTTTAGTTTACCATTACTTGGTTTGCAATCATCATAGTCTTCTAGAACATAACATGAGAAACATTGGGATCGCACAGGAGAATGGTCTCGAACTTAGGATATTCCCAGCTTGCAATAGGATGCACAATGGCGCTTTCTGCAGCGAAAATTCGGAACCCAGTTATTGTGCTTTTTATTGGGAATTAGTATACATTCCAGCTAAGCGTAAAGAGTCTTAAATTTTTCTTATGAAAAAACGGCTTCCATTAAATTTCTTAAATATATGATATTTCGATTGTTGACATCTTTCTGAACAAAAATCATAACAACTGGAAAGCCATTATTAAGGGCTTAAATAGTGTTTCCAAGCAACCAATCTTTTTAACTTCAATATGGTGTTTCTAATCTAGTGTTATATTCATTTCACAAATCATCAAAAATTGAAGTTGTTGAAATTACTAGATGAATGAGTTATCCAAAAATAGATCCTTAATACACTTATGTCCAAAAGTTACGGGCCACCATGGGAAAGCTATACGCAAATGAAGACCAATACCGATCTGCAAAATCGAACGTGTGGAAGATACCAGGGAAAAACGCTGAAGGTCATATGAGAGGCATAGCATATGAGGTTTCTAAGGCACCCACCTTGTATGAATTCATATAAATTTCACATCGGCTTCATTTGACATCGCCCGAAACGTTCAGTATTAGGTTTGATTACCCGAACGGCTACACAGGTTGCACATCATGTTCTCATACTGCGGATGAGGCTGCTATGGTCCCATTCTTGGACAAACATCCGTCCAAAGCCATCGAAAGTCCCGGGTGGTGGATTTTGGGTTGCAGTCGAACGTCCGAGGGCGTTCCAGACATGTTTCGATCGGATCTAGACCCGGGGAGCCTTCTGGCTATGTCAGATGGAACATATGTAAAATTGACAGTAAGAACTCACACAAGGTAGGTGCTTTACAAGCCACCATTTGTTGTGGTTCTCTGTCATATAACTCTGTCTACATGGTGCCTACGTATCTTTCCCACACATTCGATTCCGCAGATCAGCATCGGTCCTTTGCGTTCATTCGTGTGTCGCTTTCCCATGGTGGCCATTAACTTTTGGACATAAGTGTATTAGAAATCCATCTCTGAATCAGCCAGTTGTCGAATAATTTAATCATCCAACTATTTTAAGTATTAATTAAGCATCTTAAACAAGTTCAATTTCTGATAATTTGTCAAATAAAAACGGCATTAAATTAGAAATGAACATATTGAAGTTATAAAGATCGGTTGGTAGGAAATCCTATTCAAGGCCTTTCCGGTTGTTGTGCCCATTGTGACTAGTGTTCAGAAAGATGTGGAAAATTGAAATATTGCGCATTTAAGAAATTTAACAGACACCATTTTTCCATTAAGTGTGAGATCCTTTCGACAAACGGAAATTAGTAAAGTTACAAAACCATATAAATTTTTGGAATCTTAGCTGGGATGATACTGATTATGAATAAGATGCCTATTATTGTACTGAAGGTGATCTGAGATCACATTTTGAAAAGTGAGCGTGAGTTGTGTTTTACTTAAAATTACATAGTGCCTCTGAGTTGTCGAAACACAGCAGGAATTGCGCTACAGTCCATTTAGTCTGTGTGTTTAAGCACTGACTTCAGTAGTGATTGAATATATAGCTATTCAAGGAGAGGACTGAGCAGCGTAATGGTTAAAGCATCGGTACGGTAAGCCGAAGACCATGTCCAGTCGTGCTTCTTTTCAGTTATATATTATGTTGCAGATAGTTCTTACAGATTAGTCACGTGTATTTGAACATATTTATGTTTAAGAATTACTATTGCTCAAATAACAATCTTCAAATCGTTATTATATCATTAACATTTAAATTTGTTGACATTAGCAGGTACAGCTTCGAAAAAAGGCTCGTATTGTGTGGTTAGGGTTCGACATCTGGTGGGAGCTCATGTAGTTCAGATTCAACACTACGCTGTAAGGGGCTCGTACAATCTCGATGCTAAAAGGGATGGTAAACCACAGCCAATCTTTGGCAGAAATCTCACCTTTTTAAAATTCTGTAGGATTTTTAAACTCTTTCACAATTAGAAGAAATTCTTTTTTTCTTAAGCCTGATACGATAGGAGATACAGCATTTTAACAAGGTTTCACTCATTATTGAACCTACGAGTTTACATATTATACATTCATTCAAAGTATCTCACGTCTTTATATAAGTGTACAGTAATAATGTAAGTTTGTGAGGAAGTTATATGAGAAAGATTACTACAGTACACATCCTAGAGGACGGAAAATAGGGAAATCAAGCGTAACAACTAGGAAATCTCTCTCTCCAAAAATACTTCATTAAAAATAAACAACATTGTCATTCACAGAAGATTTTCAACTATCAATATCGTGTACATTAAAAAAAAAAAAAAAAAAACTATTGCTAGTGTTATCGAATTACCTGCTGAGATTACTGCAACTTTTAAAAGAAATAAAATTTAAAAAGCAATAAAAAAGATTTTATAATAATTATTTTTTAAAAGCTTTTTATGGAACAACTTTTGTAAAGATATATACACTTTTCTATATGCAGTATCCTTCTGGTCATTTTTAAGTCTTCCAGAGGAAAGAGTTTGTGTGTGGGTGTGTTGCCCGAAGGTTGCAGGTCTTGTTGATAACAGGTCAGAATATAGATTGGCATGTACAAGTGAAATATCTGTGTAATGAAGTTATAGGTGCCCAGGTCTGAAAAGTGGTAGAACTGGCTCCCTACCCCAATTCTACTAAGCACATAGCCTTGGCGACTGCCTTCGAGTAAATACTCATGCTAGGAAAGGGATTATTTAGGATATTTTACTTTGAGTGTCCTATTGTATAGTAATATATTTTCAATATCATTATAAGGTTGATTTTTAAATTTTGTAACATGACATTTGTAACTCTCCTTTGTTATTGTTGATTTTAAAACAAAATTTAATTTTATAATACTCTCAATATAATACAGATAACAGAATGTACAGTATATTCGTAAAGATTTATATTTGTTTAATGTGTAAATACGGTTTGACACTTGAAATGAGATTTGTTGGTGTTTGAATGAGTTTTATTTTGTTATGGTTCGTTAGATGTATGTTTTATAAACACGGAAAGGAACTCAGTACGATAAAAGATTGAATCGTTACTATACATATATAATTATTTTACTACAAACAATTTTTATAGTTACCTCAATTCGTACCAATGAATATTGGTAGAGTATTAAGTATAGGATTTACGCATGTTTATTTTAGCGAATGAAGATAGGAAATTGTTTCATGCTTTAAGATAACAAAATATTAATAATTACCTCCCATAACTAAAGCTTTTCGATTAGTTATATTTCTATAAGAATTTATTTGATGTATATTTTGTAAACAAATAAAATGTTATTCTAAAAATCAAGGCAGTTTAGTTTTCAATATTCATTTTCACATGTATATTATAGCCCGAAGTCGTAAAGTTATACTTTCCGCGAATTCGAAATAAATGTTTAAAAGATACAGCTGCCGTCAACTCAAAATCAAACTTAATATCACTTTAAATTTATAACTCTACTAGTATTCCTGAGGGGTCAGCACACTTGCCTCATCACTTCATGTTACCTTATATAAATAATGTGCATACTTTCGAGCTGACTTCGGTTTTTTAGACTACTTAAAAATGGCATAAATACACTCACTGTAGTAATGTGCCCTTACTTCGCTTTGAAAAATTGCAGGTACAGCGGTGGACACTTCTAAATGGTACAGACATATGGAGATTTACGGCTAAGGTGTACCATTTAGAAGTGTCCACCGCTGTACAATCTTCGTGTTTCAGTGAATAAGAGTGAGAGTATATATATATATATATATATATATATATATATATATATATATATATATATATATATATATATATATATATATATATATATATATGTGTGTGTGTGTGTGTGTGTGTGTGTGTATGTATATATATACGAGGAGTAATCAGAAAGTAAGGTTACAAAGCCTGTAGTGAAATGTGTATAATTCATCCGTTTCCTCCCACTTTCTTCAATCCACTATTTCATTCCTTTCTCATCACCGTCTCCTTTAGCCTAGCCGGCATAACCGCAAGATGTAAAACTGGAAGATTTCATTATTTCATACAACCGATACAGCCAACAAATAGTACATACATTAGGTTATTTTTCGACATAATCTCTATATCGGTTGAAGCATTTGTCGCATCATGAGATGAGTTTGAAGTTTCCATCCTGGTAAAAAAAATCCTGTCCTTGCATATTCAGCCATGATATCACGAAATGTTTTACCTCCCCGTCTTAAGAAAAGCGAAGGCCTTCTACGTGCTCCTATATATATAGGCTATTTGTACTTCAAAATTTCCAAGCAATATGTTTTAAGTTGTGCGACTTGTACTATTTTTACCTATTACAAACGCTTCCTTACCGAGTTAAATTTGATAATGTAAACTGTATACAAAAACGATGTAGATGCGATAATCAGAATGGCTGCAAATCGAAAGGCATAACTTGAACTTCAGTAGTAGTTTTAAACTATGCGCTTCCAACATTAATTACATGATTGGAATAACATTACAATTTGTAAAAGTCATAAATGTGTGTGGTGGGAATGTTAAGAACAAAGCCTACTTGCTAATAGTAAACGCTACAGGGTATCAGTAATTCAAAAAATAAGCACTGATCTTGAATCCAAAAATGATTATTTTTTTCTAATAGCATTTCAACTCTCTGGAACCTTCGTAAGTAACTTTCCTCCTGCTTCTTTCTTCCACTTTACAAATTTAGTCTCGAAGAAAACTTTCTTGAACTATTAGAACACAGGATCTTCCGAAAAGCCTTTATTTCGAAGAAAATAATCAATTATGGGGGGAAGTTTTTTTTTTTAAATAAAGTTTGTTTGTATCTAAAAATATAGTATTTAAATAAGGTGATAGCATCGATCAGATTAGGCTTATAGATAATTTGAATCCTTCTAATTATAGTTTATAATATAACCTCATCTTTAGGTTAGCAGCCTATTCGAGTAATACTGTATACAGAGTGGGTGGGAATTAACTCCCTATTGAAAATTGTTTATAACAATTTTTTTTTTTTTTTAATACTTAAACCAATTTTCATGAAACACATCATTTTGGTCCTTACAATGGAGAATTGTTATGCATTGTTAAAATTCCACATAAGCATCACCATTATCCACTAGTTTTCATAAACGGTTGGGGGTGTTTGCGGCAGGCTTCTACAGATACACCAGCGGTGCGTTTGCCAGAACTTGGCGAACTCGCACCTCCAATTCATAAATTTCCTCTTTCGCCCACCCCAGAGGAAGAAGTCGCAGGGCGTTAGGTCAGGACTCCTTGTTGCCCATTCACGGGGGGCATGACGTCCCAACCAGCGTCCTGGAAAATAAGTGTCGAACCATACGGACAGGACGTGCGAAATGAGGCGGGGCTCCATCTTGCATAAAGATTTAGGTCGTTATAATTGTCCCACATGGACACAATACCGTGAACATAATCTCCAAGCATAGCAAGGTACTGTTTTGCATTCATTATGTTCCGAATGATGGACATACGGACCCACAACTCTCGTGGATGTCATGTTATATCACACTGTGATATTTACGCGATGTTGGCTTTTTTCAACAATCACCCTCGGATCATCATCTGTCCAATAAAACAATTGCATCGCTTAACAAAGTCCGCCAACATGAAATACCGCTTCATCCGACCATAGGATACTACCGAAAAGATAGGACCAGTCTTCATACCAAGCATTACCTCCCCATACTCCAACCGATGATTAAAGTCTTCCGGCGATAATTACTGGCAATAATGTGGTTTCGCTGGACGAAAATACGGAATAGTTCGAATTCTGTGTCGGATTAAACCACTTTCGTAAGATGCCTATTTTTGTGATTTCTAAAGACCTTAAGTGAACATTTCCTGAACCACTTGGATGCACATTTTTCTCCGTCGTGGATGTTGGGAGCGACTGAGTTTTCTAATATCTGCTACAGAACCTGCATCTTTAGCTTCGAATGGCAATTCCTTACGATCTTTGCATCTACCGAGTCACAAGGACCTTTCACACTTCGCCACCACCTCTGTACTTGTACACTCGTGTTCACAATAATCTAGACTGCCTTCCAGAGACTAATAATTGAGCCTTAAGTCCCTTGGGCCTCCTTACAAGGAAAATCTATTTTCCCTTCATTCTGCTAAATAGAAGCAACATGCGTATTCTTTAATCTGGGCATCGCTGCCAAGTAAATACACAAGTGGAATGTGACAAAAAAGGATATAAAAGACAAAAACTGGCATACCGCATTGTACCAGATTCAAGGCTGTAGAGGGTACATTGTCAACAGAACATTAACAAAAGAAGAAGAATCAGTCATGCGTTCTTGGTGTAGTGAAAGTGTCGTGGACCTGTGTACCACTCCTCATTTTGGCTTGAGTTCGAATCCTGTCTACAAAAAGTATGTAACTTCTTTTATAAAGAATCTGTGTTCTATTGACAAGGATCATCCATGTATGAATGTAAGAAATTTCTATCACAGGCATTATAATACAGTAAAACATAAATATTAAACAAAATTTCAGCTTCAGTCCATTTTTTCTCTATTGTATACTTTTAAACAGAGAGCAATGTGGAAACATGTTCATCCTAGTTTTTTTAGTATTTTGCACGTGGGGAAACATTGTAGAAGGAAATAAATGGTCATTAAATTATATCAAATCTAACAGAAGTGTCTATTCTGAACATGGGAAGAAAAACGTGTAATATAAAGCCTGAAATTTGAATATTGTAAAAATTATCCCCTTTTAAGATCGGGATTTTCGAAAACGCTGAATCACGTATTTTTAATGAACATATTGTGTACCGAAAAACATACGCCCAACTTAAAAAATTTCCCTTATTGGATACTTTTTGATTAAAGAAAGAGAAATTTGATTGGACACTTTCTGAACAAAGCAAGGGTAATTTGAATATTATCGAAATGATTCCCTTTCCACCTTGAGGATCGGAATTTTTAGAAACATTTGTTTCATTATTTTTAATTTATGAATTCGTTTACTGAATTTTAAACTTGCAACTTAAAAGTATCCTTCTATTCAGAAACTCCACAATGAAGAAAACAAAGGGAAATTTCGATATGAAAGTGACCTCTTTAGGAGTAGAAATTTTTGAGACGCTTAAACATATTTCATTACGTTTAACTGAAAACCTATATGTCGAATTTCACACCTCTAACTTAAGAAAGTTTTAACATTTGACATTTTTTGAATAAAGATAGATAAATTTGAATATTATAGGAACAATATTCCTTTTCACTTAGGAGCAGTTTTCGAAAACGCTGAAACACGTCCTTGTATAATTTTTAATACACGGTCGCGTTTCACCGCTAAATTCAGGGGTTTATAAGATATTTCATTCTTGGCAGAAAATTTTTACTTTCTTAAAGCTTCTTCAGGATACATATTTTAACGAATCCTTATGATTTCGTGACAAAAGGAGTATTCTGTCCAAATTTCACGTCGCTACCTATAAATATGGCTTGGCTGATGATAACCACTTCCACTTTTTCATATAATAGTATAAATTATAACATTTAATCGCATTATGGACAAAGTTATTTATCATCATTTATGAAAATTTGATAGAAAATCACACTTGTTAAGTTAAAAGAAAATGTTTGTTCGTAAACAGAAATTTCATAAATAACGAAATTAAAATTTTGAAATATCAATTCTACGCCACCTGTCGAGTAAAGCATATCTCCATATAAATTAACTGATTATAATTACAGTATTATCCAGATATGTCCTTATAGAAAAACCCAAACGAGATGGGACGAGCAAATGAGTGCCTTTATATTGCATAATGCAAAATGTCTCAATAGTTACAAGGTAACCGAATATCATGCGCATAATACAATGAGACGTCTAACATGAAAGCACGGTAAAATATAACGTGGTGAACAGAGTTCTAGTATTTCGTAGTCTGAGAGAAAAGGTACTTTGAGTAGAAGAAGAAATCGTGGGGATAATACTGTATAAAACAAGATTTTAGATAGATTAATGATAATCGAAACTGGCGTGGGTTGCCAGAAGATAGCACCAAATGGAAAGATTATGACTTTGTTATGATGAACCTCCTGGTTGCTAATGCCATAAAGTACGTTCGTTAAGGAAATCAAACGCTTTAGTGTTTGCAAAAGAAATACACTAGAGCCAGATTCTCCGAGGTAATATGGATCTGACTAACCTCGGATAATACACTTTCAGCAGAATGAAAAGCAGCACTGTACGTACAATACTAAAGGCGTGAAGTACAGTGTAATATTTAAACAGCCCTATATTAATTGGTGTACAGCACGTTCAAGCGTTTTAGAGAAGTTGGAAAGTAAAACAAATAAAACACAGAAAAAAAAGCTCACAGTAAAATATTTTTCAATTATATATCATAAAATAATCCTGAGGTTCAGATGACTGTTGAAACCAGTACACATGGTTGCGGAGCGGTTTCATTACAACGCCCAGGGGCGTGAAGATTCATAAAGGAGACAATCTAGAGAAAGAGTCACTAGATTCTCTGAAGACGACAATAAGAGCTGCTCGATAGTAGTGTATGTTGGAGCTTTATGCTAGTGATCCGAGGGCGGAGTCGGCCTTGGAATCTTCTCAATTTCTTATTTATTAAATTTATACTGATTGCTGTGTCGCTTAGGCTTCTGCTCGTAGACTACACTGCGAGCCGTTCGCTCCAGCATTTCTCTTCTTTCAAAGAACTACTTCGGTTAAGCTGGAAGTACGATAATCGTGGTTCTACTGTATTACAAATTATGATCGTTATACTGACACGAATGTTATCTGAAACCCAGAGAAAATGCATACAATAAAACTGGGGTATCCTTGTACAGTTATCCTTGTACTAGTATTGACAATTAGTCTGGAAACGCAGTCAATAACGTATGAGCGGAGTGATACACTCAATTTCATCAACGTGTTAGTGCAAAGATAAGGTGTCCACTAAATTAGAAGCCTTAGCAAATGTATTCCATCTGTGAAGTTTCCAAGAACCAGGTTTCATGACAACATTTACCAAACCAATTGTCGGGGAAAAAGTTAGGAAAGGCCTATTACGAAATTGATAATTTTACGTAAGTCTTTGATATTTTATTTTCAAAAAACTCCATCAGCACCTAGTAATAATGCTCCTCTACAATTAACAATGTGTTAACGAGCAATTACTGTAGGCCCCTACCAGACTTAAGGATTCCACAGAAGCAATAAGAATCATCATTGCAAACGAAATTTTATATATTTACAAGTCTATTGTTGTTGACACTAACAATTGATAAAACTTTTTACAACTGAAATAACTTATGGCCATGATGGAGCTTCTCCTGGTTTTAGCTGTCGTCCGTAGAGTGCACTTTTATCTCTGAATCGTACCATTCTTTCGGTCTCCTTCCTGTCCAGCCAACATCCGAATCCATATCCAATCAGAGGAATCACAATAGCAAAATATGGTTTTGACAGTCCAAACAAAGCCATTCTGGGAAGAAAAAATAAATTTATGTAAATTTAATTGCATCAGGAAATATAAATTTACAATTTAACAATCCTCCAAACCTACATGCACCTCACGGATTTAATGTTCTAAATAATGTATCATGGAAAAGAACTTGAGCCAGAATTGAAGAAGCTGTAACATTCAATTATTTGCCGCATTCAATTATTTGCCGCATTCTCACTCATAACTGACAGAATAGAGTAACAAGAACAAATTCTCTGTACAAAATCTGATCCAGATTCAAATAAGCGTAAGAAGTAGTCAATCGGCTTAGCGAAGATGCTATGGATCAGTAGTTCGAATGTATTCAAACATCATTTGTTAAAATTTTCTCCTTTTGTGATTCTAAGGTACCCGTAAAAGGAAAATTGTTATTTCGAATGCGGAGAGAGGAAAATTTTATTTTATTTGTTTTCACACATTCTTCTTTAAATCTGAATGAAAATATATATTAAAAAACAGGCCGATTGCACATATACAGTTAAAAGACTTACCGTAAATAATATACAACAATAATTTTACAGTAATATAATGCTGAAGGTATGTGCGAGCAGTCCTGGGTTCCATTCCCGGTCACTCAGTCGAAAAAACGTAAAAAAATTTTCAGGTCAGCTAATCTGAGTGAGGTTTTCCTCATTCACACCAGGCAAAAGCCGGCATGGCACCTAACATATAGGTTCCAGGGCGCCTCCTTCCTTCGTCAATCCTTTCTTCCCTTCCTTTCTTCGGATAGTGTGATCGCCGAGGGACGTCATCCCTCATACGTGACGGGCTAACATGGCCATACTATAGATTTCCTTCAAGTTCTACTGCATGCCATTAATGTTCCACTTTTGGTAAGCAAATGAAAACTACTACTTCTTAGAAGGCGCTCTGGAATCTAACTTAGAAGCTAAAACAATTTCTAAAATTATTGACGTGTATATATGTTTTATTGTAAAACTTTAAAAATGAAATGAAATTTTTAAGTTTTACGTCCCACGTTTATGCCGGCTAGGCTAAAGGAGACAGTGATGATGAGAAACGAACGAAATGGTGGAATGAAGAAAGTGGGAGGAAACCGGAGAACCCCGAGAAAACCCCCGCACACGGTGTTTGTCCACCACAAAGTTCATTTGGCTGAGCTGGAATCGAACCAAAACTCCATGCACGCTCTACCACTGAGCCACCGCTGCCCCCTTGTAAAATTTTAAATATAAATGTCCATCCTTTATGGAAAGCTTCGAGCACAAAGCACTAGAATCAGCACCGTTAAAGCCATCGTGTGTCTATAGATATGTTGATGATACCTTTGTCATCTGGCCTTGTGGAAGAAATGCACTGCAATCGTTCCTTGAATTTCTCAACAATCAACACAGCAACATCAAGTTTACCATGGAAATAGAAACACAAGGCTGCATACCATTTCTACACATCCTCATTCGTCGCAAACCTGGTGAAAGTCTGGGCCACAGTGTTTACAGACCTACCCACACTGACCTTTATCTTAATGGAAATAGCTTTCCCATAAATCACAGCGCAATACAGTCATCAGCATGCTTGCGCTTAGAGCAAAAGCCATCCCGGACCAAGAAAGTTTCTTCAGTGAACTTGCACATCTCAAGAAGACCTTACTGCAAAATGGATACAAGGAAGATGACACTCTATTGGTCCTAAAAAGGACCTTTTCCAGTAAAAAGACCACCACAGAATCTGAAGATCGCAGTCCTGCCCTACACTGGAAACTATCTGGGAGAGATTGTCGGGCTTCTTTCGTATCCTCGCACTTTCGTCATTCAACCCTTATCATCCATCTGATCACCGTCTCAACCTCGGTGCATAATCGTAGGACGTTAAACTAAAAACAATTTTCCTACATTTCTTATACCAATTAAATATCTTTCCGTGCCTTAGTTTTGACAATGCTGACAGCAAAAATCGACTTTTGGTATAACTATTACACGATCTATAACAATTTGAAGAAGTACCTTTCGAGTTAATTGGGAAATCCATTGATAGTACGTAAAATGGAAGAAAATCTTTCTGGTTTACGTCTCACGGTTAGGCCATATAGGCAGAAGGATACAGTGATGATGAGAATGAATGAAATTGTGGAACAAAGAAAGTGGGAAGACACTCGAGAACCCCGAGAAAACTCAAGCACATGGTGTTTGTCCACCACAAACCCCACTAAGCAAAAGTTGAAATCCAACTAGGGACCCCTCGCTGAACGCTTTACTACTGACCCACCGCATGTAGTTTGTAGATGGCCAACTAATTTTATATCATGATTTGTGTTTTAAATACTATTAGTTAAGGACAAACGAGCGACAAAGAGAGTCGTAGGAACTCTCGAAATTATATCACCAGGATAAATGCATTGTCACCGTAAGGTTAGTTATATCTCTTAATTACGAAAAATTTGACCGACTGTTACTTTATTTCATATATCCCTTACTTTTCAGGACTTGCCAGGACATGGCAATTATATATATATATATATATATATGCTAAGAATTAATATTCTCTAGGAATTGTGGTCTTCTTGCCTTCTATTAAGTATATACTAGGTGAACTCAAGGTTATTAACAGTAACAGAACCGATAGACGCAAATAAATTCTAATGCGTTTCACTTCCCGAATCGATTTTCACCAAATCGAGTGCTGAATCGAAAAAGTTGTTTTGATAAAAACTGTTTTAATTCTGGAAGAGAAACCGATATTAAGGTAAAACCAAAAAAAAAAAAAAAAAAAAAAAAAAAAGGTTTCGTAACAAAACCTCTGTAGGTGGTTACCTCGAGTTATAACTTTACAGTTCATCCCAGAACAAATGTAGCTTAAAACGTTTACGTTCCGGGACAGGAACCCAAAATATTTTCGGTTCCGTTACATTAAAACTCATGATAAGTTACATACGTCTGTACAGACCCACTGTTTTCAAAACACGATTCCACTTACGTTACAGTTTGTATTTCTTGAGAAAGTACATCAAGGATTTTTTTTTTCTAATGTTACCTTCGTCGAAATTCTTTCTATTATACAATACCCTAAGTCTAAATACATGCATATGAGTACACACTACAACCTCACCTTCACAAAGAACACAAAAATTTACAAATCTTCTCTTCGTGTTGCAGCTGCAGCTTTCTCAGCTTTCCACTTTTGAGTATGTGAGTAATCTGCGTAGATTGATAACGCAACAACCGTTGGGAAGAATATTGACACTCGGTACCTTCTCCACAAATACCCAAGACTACTTACTGCCATCAACACTGCAAAAAAAGAAAATAGTGTGTATAATAATAATTCGGTGCAGGAGAACTTTACGGATTAAAATTTGATAAGCAACCAATACTAAATTTTATAAACCAAAATCTCACCTTAGTTTGCGCTCGAAACACGAGCAAATCGAACACAAGCGATGTTTTGAAGGGGACCCGTCTTCCGCTATCAATGTTTACAACATTGATGAATTATTGCAAGGCATAATGTAGATAATACGCTGATAGTCTAATACAACCAAATTAGGTTAGGTTGTGGTGTTATTTATTACTTAATCTTTCCCATGACTTTTTTTTTTAATCTCTGAACCAATTGCAATCCTATTTGAGAATGTTTATTGATGATTTATACTGGAATTCTGATATTGATTTCAATGACTAAGTAAATATTCCTTGACTCGCAAAATTATCGTTTATGGTGAAGATCATAAATACTGTCACAAGTTTGAATGTGAATAACACAGAGAGTATTAACACTAAGGCAATTTATTTTGGTCATCATTTACATTGATACGTTGTACACCTGATGCACGAATCATTTTTCGAAATGTCCTCCCTTGGCCTTGATTCATGCACGAAGTCTGTCCGGCCACTCGTCAACGGCATTACGCACCACGTTCATGGGAAAATTGTTCACTGCTCGGGTCAAGGGTTGTTTCAGACTGTCGACAGACGGATGCCGTTTATGGAAGACCTTTGCCTGAAGGACTGCCCAAAGTTTGTAGTCCAACGAGATAAGGTCCGCGCTGCTAGAAGGCCAATCAGCGGTCGAGTTGAGTTGATTTTGAGTTTAACGTCCCGTTCAGCAGCGAGGCTATATGAGACGTGGATCTACTAATTAACGTGGAATCCGAACCACATGAGCTCCACAATCAGCGGTAGAAATGAAGTCGGGGACGTTCCGTGCCAGCCAGTTCTGGGTTGTTTTCGCTTTGTGGCCTGGAGCGGAATCCTGCTGGAAGGTCCACCTTTCTCCAGGGAACATGGTAGCAGACAGTAGTTTCACTATAGGTGTTAGCACTGTGTCCTGGTACACCTGGGCAGATGTTTTAACACCTTGTTCGCAAAAATGCAGCTGGGTTGTGCCTAAGTAGCTCACTCTCCACCAAACCATCACTGAGGCAGGATGATGTGCCCTTTGAACCCTTGGAGCTGCCTCAGCAGATGACGTGGCATACACATGGTCATTTTGGGCGTTGTAGGCCTGCTCAATTGTGAACACCTTTTCGTCAGTGAACAGAATCTTTCTGTGCAGATTGTTGGCGTAACGTATTGTGTGGTTAGGGTTCGACATCTGGTGGGAGCTCATGTAGTTCAGATTCAACACTACGCTGTAAGGGGCTCGTACAATCTCGATGCTAAAAGGGATGGTAAACCACAGCCAATCTTTGGCAGAAATCTCACCTTTTTAAAATTCTGTAGGATTTTTAAACTCTTTCACAATTAGAAGAAATTCTTTTTTTCTTAAGCCTGATACGATAGGAGATACAGCATTTTAACAAGGTTTCACTCATTATTGAACCTACGAGTTTACATATTATACATTCATTCAAAGTATCTCACGTCTTTATATAAGTGTACAGTAATAATGTAAGTTTGTGAGGAAGTTATATGAGAAAGATTACTACAGTACACATCCTAGAGGACGGAAAATAGGGAAATCAAGCGTAACAACTAGGAAATCTATCTCTCCAAAAATACTTCATTAAAAATAAACAACATTGTCATTCACAGAAGATTTTCAACTATCAATATCGTGTACATTAAAAAAAAAAAAAAACTATTGCTAGTGTTATCGAATTACCTGCTGAGATTACTGCAACTTTTAAAAGAAATAAAATTTAAAAAGCAATAAAAAAGATTTTATAATAATTATTTTTTAAAAGCTTTTTATGGAACAACTTTTGTAAAGATATATACACTTTTCTATATGCAGTATCCTTCTGGTCATTTTTAAGTCTTCCAGAGGAAAGAGTTTGTGTTGCCCGAGGGTTGCAGGTCTTGTTGATAACAGGTCAGAATATAGATTGGCATGTACAAGTGAAATATCTGTGTAATGAAGTTATAGGTACCCAGGTCTGAAAAGTGGTAGAACTGGCTCCCTACCCCAATTCTACTAAGCACATAGCCTTGGCGACTGCCTTCGAGTAAATACTCATGCTAGGAAAGGGATTATGTAGGATATTTTACTTTGAGTGTCCTATTGTATAGTAATATATTTTCAATATCATTATAAGGTTGATTTTTAAATTTTGTAACATGACTTTTGTAACTCTCCTTTGTTATTGTTGATTTTAAAACAAAATTTAATTTTATAATACTCTCAATATAATACAGATAACAGAATGTACAGTATATTCGTAAAGATTTATATTTGTTTAATGTGTAAATACGGTTTGACACTTGAAATGAGATTTGTTGGTGTTTGAATGAGTTTTATTTTGTTATGGTTCGTTAGATGTATGTTTTATAAACACGGAAAGGAACTCAGTACGATAAAAGATTGAATCGTTACTATACATATATAATTATTTTACTACAAACAATTTTTATAGTTACCTCAATTCGTACCAATGAATATTGGCAGAGTATTAAGTATAGGATTTACGCATGTTTATTTTAGCGAATGAAGATAGGAAATTGTTTCATGCTTTAAGATAACAAAATATTAATAATTACCTCCCATAACTAAAGCTTTTCGATTAGTTATATTTCTATAAGAATTTATTTGATGTATATTTTGTAAACAAATAAAATGTTATTCTAAAAATCAAGGCAGTTTAGTTTTCAATATTCATTTTCACATGTATATTATAGCCCGAAGTCGTAAAGTTATACTTTCCGCGAATTCGAAATAAATGTTTAAAAGATACAGCTGCCATCAACTCAAAATCAAACTTAATATCACTTTAAATTTATAACTCTACTAGTATTCCTGAGGGGTCAGCACACTTGCCTCATCACTTCATGTTACCTTATATAAATAATGTGCATACTTTCGAGCTGACTTCGGTTTTTTAGACTACTTAAAAATGGCATAAATACACTCACTGTAGTAATGTGCCCTTACTTCGCTTTGAAAAATTGCAGGTACAATCTTCGTGTTTCAGTGAATAAGAGTGAGAGTATATATATATTACTAAGTAAATATTCCTTGACTCGCAAAATTATCGTTTATGGTGAAGATCATAAATACTGTCACAAGTTTGAATGTGAATAACACAGAGAGTATTAACACTAAGGCAATTTATTTTGGTCATCATTTACATTGATACGTTGTACACCTGATGCACGAATCATTTTTCGAAATGTCCTCCCTTGGCCTTGATTCATGCACGAAGTCTGTCCGGCCACTCGTCAACGGCATTACGCACCACGTTCATGGGAAAATTGTTCACTGCTCGGGTCAAGGGTTGTTTCAGACTGTCGACAGACGGATGCCGTTTATGGAAGACCTTTGCCTGAAGGACTGCCCAAAGTTTGTAGTCCAACGAGATAAGGTCCGCGCTGCTAGAAGGCCAATCAGCGGTCGAGTTGAGTTGATTTTGAGTTTAACGTCCCGTTCAGCAGCGAGGCTATATGAGACGTGGATCTACTAATTAACGTGGAATCCGAACCACATGAGCTCCACAATCAGCGGTAGAAATGAAGTCGGGGACGTTCCGTGCCAGCCAGTTCTGGGTTGTTTTCGCTTTGTGGCCTGGAGCGGAATCCTGCTGGAAGGTCCACCTTTCTCCAGGGAACATGGTAGCAGACAGTAGTTTCACTATAGGTGTTAGCACTGTGTCCTGGTACACCTGGGCAGATGTTTTAACACCTTGTTCGCAAAAATGCAGCTGGGTTGTGCCTAAGTAGCTCACTCTCCACCAAACCATCACTGAGGCAGGATGATGTGCCCTTTGAACCCTTGGAGCTGCCTCAGCAGATGACGTGGCATACACATGGTCATTTTGGGCGTTGTAGGCCTGCTCAATTGTGAACACCTTTTCGTCAGTGAACAGAATCTTTCTGTGCAGATTGTTGGCGTAACGTATTGTGTGGTTAGGGTTCGACATCTGGTGGGAGCTCATGTAGTTCAGATTCAACACTACGCTGTAAGGGGCTCGTACAATCTCGATGCTAAAAGGGATGGTAAACCACAGCCAATCTTTGGCAGAAATCTCACCTTTTTAAAATTCTGTAGGATTTTTAAACTCTTTCACAATTAGAAGAAATTCTTTTTTTCTTAAGCCTGATACGATAGGAGATACAGCATTTTAACAAGGTTTCACTCATTATTGAACCTACGAGTTTACATATTATACATTCATTCAAAGTATCTCACGTCTTTATATAAGTGTACAGTAATAATGTAAGTTTGTGAGGAAGTTATATGAGAAAGATTACTACAGTACACATCCTAGAGGACGGAAAATAGGGAAATCAAGCGTAACAACTAGGAAATCTATCTCTCCAAAAATACTTCATTAAAAATAAACAACATTGTCATTCACAGAAGATTTTCAACTATCAATATCGTGTACATTAAAAAAAAAAAAAAACTATTGCTAGTGTTATCGAATTACCTGCTGAGATTACTGCAACTTTTAAAAGAAATAAAATTTAAAAAGCAATAAAAAAGATTTTATAATAATTATTTTTTAAAAGCTTTTTATGGAACAACTTTTGTAAAGATATATACACTTTTCTATATGCAGTATCCTTCTGGTCATTTTTAAGTCTTCCAGAGGAAAGAGTTTGTGTTGCCCGAGGGTTGCAGGTCTTGTTGATAACAGGTCAGAATATAGATTGGCATGTACAAGTGAAATATCTGTGTAATGAAGTTATAGGTACCCAGGTCTGAAAAGTGGTAGAACTGGCTCCCTACCCCAATTCTACTAAGCACATAGCCTTGGCGACTGCCTTCGAGTAAATACTCATGCTAGGAAAGGGATTATGTAGGATATTTTACTTTGAGTGTCCTATTGTATAGTAATATATTTTCAATATCATTATAAGGTTGATTTTTAAATTTTGTAACATGACTTTTGTAACTCTCCTTTGTTATTGTTGATTTTAAAACAAAATTTAATTTTATAATACTCTCAATATAATACAGATAACAGAATGTACAGTATATTCGTAAAGATTTATATTTGTTTAATGTGTAAATACGGTTTGACACTTGAAATGAGATTTGTTGGTGTTTGAATGAGTTTTATTTTGTTATGGTTCGTTAGATGTATGTTTTATAAACACGGAAAGGAACTCAGTACGATAAAAGATTGAATCGTTACTATACATATATAATTATTTTACTACAAACAATTTTTATAGTTACCTCAATTCGTACCAATGAATATTGGCAGAGTATTAAGTATAGGATTTACGCATGTTTATTTTAGCGAATGAAGATAGGAAATTGTTTCATGCTTTAAGATAACAAAATATTAATAATTACCTCCCATAACTAAAGCTTTTCGATTAGTTATATTTCTATAAGAATTTATTTGATGTATATTTTGTAAACAAATAAAATGTTATTCTAAAAATCAAGGCAGTTTAGTTTTCAATATTCATTTTCACATGTATATTATAGCCCGAAGTCGTAAAGTTATACTTTCCGCGAATTCGAAATAAATGTTTAAAAGATACAGCTGCCATCAACTCAAAATCAAACTTAATATCACTTTAAATTTATAACTCTACTAGTATTCCTGAGGGGTCAGCACACTTGCCTCATCACTTCATGTTACCTTATATAAATAATGTGCATACTTTCGAGCTGACTTCGGTTTTTTAGACTACTTAAAAATGGCATAAATACACTCACTGTAGTAATGTGCCCTTACTTCGCTTTGAAAAATTGCAGGTACAATCTTCGTGTTTCAGTGAATAAGAGTGAGAGTATATATATATTACTAAGTAAATATTCCTTGACTCGCAAAATTATCGTTTATGGTGAAGATCATAAATACTGTCACAAGTTTGAATGTGAATAACACAGAGAGTATTAACACTAAGGCAATTTATTTTGGTCATCATTTACATTGATACGTTGTACACCTGATGCACGAATCATTTTTCGAAATGTCCTCCCTTGGCCTTGATTCATGCACGAAGTCTGTCCGGCCACTCGTCAACGGCATTACGCACCACGTTCATGGGAAAATTGTTCACTGCTCGGGTCAAGGGTTGTTTCAGACTGTCGACAGACGGATGCCGTTTATGGAAGACCTTTGCCTGAAGGACTGCCCAAAGTTTGTAGTCCAACGAGATAAGGTCCGCGCTGCTAGAAGGCCAATCAGCGGTCGAGTTGAGTTGATTTTGAGTTTAACGTCCCGTTCAGCAGCGAGGCTACATGAGACGTGGATCTACTAATTAACGTGGAATCCGAACCACATGAGCTCCACAATCAGCGGTAGAAATGAAGTCGGGGACGTTCCGTGCCAGCCAGTTCTGGGTTGTTTTCGCTTTGTGGCCTGGAGCGGAATCCTGCTGGAAGGTCCACCTTTCTCCAGGGAACATGGTAGCAGACAGTAGTTTCACTATAGGTGTTAGCACTGTGTCCTGGTACACCTGGGCAGATGTTTTAACACCTTGTTCGCAAAAATGCAGCTGGGTTGTGCCTAAGTAGCTCACTCTCCACCAAACCATCACTGAGGCAGGATGATGTGCCCTTTGAACCCTTGGAGCTGCCTCAGCAGATGACGTGGCATACACATGGTCATTTTGGGCGTTGTAGGCCTGCTCAATTGTGAACACCTTTTCGTCAGTGAATAGAATCTTTCTGTGCAGATTGTTGGCGTAACGACGCAACAGTCTTTATGCTTTAAGGACCCTATGCTACATTAATGTTTGGGTCAGAAAGTGGCCATTCCGCCTCTTATATGCCCGTACATGTAGGTCACTCCTGAGCACACGAGACATGGAATTTCTGCTTATGTTCATGTAGGCAGCCATCACACTTTGTGTTTGAACAGGATTTCTTCGAATTCTTGCTGCGACTGCTTTCTGGATCTGCGGAGTTCGTACCGTTCGTGGTCTGCCACTCCTTGCGCGGTCAGCTGCCGTTCCAGTCTCGGTGTATCGTTGTATGGCGCGATACACGAATCTCTTGCTGATTTGTAGGGGTTTCAGGAGGTTGAAAATCTCACCTGCTGTCTTCCCGACCTTGTGTAGTGCAATTACTGCTATACGATTTTCGTAATCGTCCCACTCCATCACAACTCAGTACAATATCAACGTATGTCATGAACAGTCAAACACACACTACATGCATCTTCCGCTTTATAGTGTAATGAAAATCTAAGAACAGAGTTTTTTAAAAAAACACATGTATATATTTTATAAAAGACATGAAAAATTTTACTCTGATGTTACAGGAGAAGAAGACTCTGAAATTGCAAATATCATTTTTGTATTGTTATTTTGTGGCAATTTAAAAATGTGAATATTAGGTGATGGGAATCTAAATGTAACAAAATAATTTTAGTCTTAGGCGATCACAAATCCTCTCGTGTCATTTAAAATCATTAAGAGAAAAAACAAAGTAATTATAGTGGACCTCAGGGTCAAGAATGATGCAATTTTTCTAATATAAAAGGTACACGAGAGAACAGTGGAGGGAAGTTCACATTAGGACTCAGAACAAAACCTTCCAACAATCGTAACTCGAAGAATGGGTGGGCGACGGAGAACTGGACTCAAATCCTGCTTAATGTAAGTTGTATTTTTCATTCACAAAACGCTGTTATTTTGGTAACCTGAGTTTTTAGTTTTGGTTTTCTGCGATAAGGTTAAACCTCAGAATTAATGGCTATCTCTTTTTATATGTAATCATTAGATTGATTTTTGTAATTACCTGTAAATATAACATTGCATTTTGGCAAAGGGAAAAATAGAAACACTTGCTTTTGTTTTGAATACCATCCAATGACTTATTAAGTTAATGACAAGTGGAAACACTCATCCTCTGAATAAAACATAACCGCTATATTACCGCTTTATTTAAACAATACACAGATGGCAGAACTGTTACTCCGGATGCCTACAGCGCTACTCCAAACTTTGTGACAGTATTTATTATAATACAGAATATATATAATAAATACTGTATATATAATAAATAATATATATACGAGGGATGATCAGAAAGCAAGGCTATAAAACGTGCCGTGAAACGTGCATATATCATATCATGGAAGCAATACGATCAAGAAGTAGTACATACATTATAGTAGATTTCAGATGATAAGCGGCATGGCCTTGAGTTCGCTTCACGCGGCGTCCAATTGGCTTTGAGCGGTGTTGACAATTCGCGGCAAGCAGTTCTGCACGCTGACTTCTCGCGCTACTGCGAATCTTGACAATAGCAGAGGCGCTTATTAGAAATATTGTATTAGCACATTAACTGCTCACTTTACGAAGTAGAGAAAAGAATTACTAACACATACGTGAAAACTACATCTTTTTATGACAACTGGTTGTCATGATACACGCTTTGAAAGGTTTCCATATAAAACAATTAGTAAAACGAGCGTTGAGTCCCGTCTAATTTCCAGTGGATTTTTCTTCGATTTGGAAATGGAACTCAACTTTTATTAAAGGATAATCAGGGGTGTAACCAACAGGTTGTTCTAGGGGAACATTACTTTCAGGGGGAGGAAAGCTTTTCACACATTAAAAACAGAACAAATGACCTCTTTCAGAATATGAAAGCATTTTAACTCACCATGTATACTATACACTTATTATGTTTTCTCGATGCTACCTTAACAAAAGACGGATCTTGACAGTACTGAAGTTGAAACCCGGATTGTAAGAGATAAATCAATAAGCTATTTATAAGAAAACAAATGCTGTTTCTAGCAGTCTGTTTATCCGACTTTGTGTTTATGTAGGTTAAAATACTAAAGGGAAAAAAACTCGAAAAAATATCAACTCAGATATTATTATGCAATAATATAGTAGTGAGATCACACGGTGAGCGTCCAGTTAGGAAAATGAGAATATAAAGCATACAATTAATGTTAGTTGTATTAATTAGGCAAGGGCGCCGATCCTGGGGGGACTGAGGGAGCCAGGGCCCTCATTTTATTTGTAAATGTGCAATATTAGGCATAATTTGAATGCAATTTGTCTTAAAATCATCATATATGCTTTCTGCATCTGAATGCACCCCCCCCCCCAATTTACAGAGAAATCAGCGTCCTTGTAATTAGGTACAGAAACTGTATTGATGATGTTTTCTTTTTTCTTTTTTTTAAATCGTATTTTATTATAAACGTTCCTAATTTGCATTAACTATTAGATAAGTTTGCTAAACATATACCAGATGAACCTCATTTCGGGGCTGGAAATAGTTTGGAAAGTCAAGGCCCTCTTTTCTCCCGTTTCTACACCCTTGAGAATAGTAAGCGATCGAATTAAATAACAAGCCTCTGCAATTTGATTCATATATATATATTCGATTCCCGGCGGGAGCTCATGTGGAAGAACAGAAGGTATGGGACATACGTAATATTGTTTTGAAATTGCCTTCATGCAAGATTCTTCCTTATTCGACAGAAGAAACGCAGTATGATTTTTTTCTTCGTTTCAATACCTTACGTATGTGTGGCCAATTACGTACTCCTTCTTTACTTCTCTAGCAGGGATGCAAAAGCACCAGGCGTCTGAGTGGTGTCATAAATTATTGTAACCCAAAACAAACTCGACCATATCGTGTTGCTTACGAATCAGATGGATTGTTGTTGTGAGACCTACATCAAGTACAAGAGTATGTTATTATAGGAACAGACATGGAAGCAAAGGAGCTGATTGTGTGTGTAGGAACGCATCTTCTCTTCTAGCATAAACAGAATTCATCAGTGTCTGGGTTGCTTTCTTTCGTGGTAGTTCATTTGTTTTCCAAAATTATAGTTGACAATATCTTTAAGGAAACCCAGTACAAATGCGGAATTTTCTTTTTTTTTTTAAAAAAAAAAAAAAAAAAAGCTACGAAGTGAAGCTCGAAGAATTATTTTTTGTGTTTACAACTTTTGGAACTCATAATAAAAAATTTACAAGAGTCAGATTCAGACAATGGCGAAATATTAATTGACATAGACGATAGTGAAAGTAGTGTTGAAGACGAACGTTTAGCAGTTCCACTGGAATAAGTTAATAGGTATGTTATTCAGGTATGTTGCTATATATACTTCTAGGATATACAGCCAAAATCTTTGAGTTTGCTGAAATAGTATATTTACATTGTGAATAATGTTGCCAATGTATGTGTCATAATCTCAACTAGAGGAAGAGCGAGAAGGGAAAGGGGAGTCCGAAATCCGGCAACACCGCGCGGAATATCGCACAGCATTGGCTACTGCCCGTGATGCTTTACATCTGAAAAACACAATAGGTTATTTTTGGGAACAGTCTCCATATCTGCAAACTCCTGGTAAAAATACTGTCGTCGAGTGTTCAGCCACGTTGTCACGAAGTGTTTCACCTCCTCGTCTGAAGCGAAGCGACGGCTTTCTAGGTGCTCCTTCAAATGTAGAAGTACAATAACGTAATCCTTTTATCTTGAATCAGCTCATCCACGCGAGTTGTGTTTAAATCTGTTGATGCCGTGCTGCGTGGCCAATGAGATCCCCGTCGGCGACGTTTTCTCTACCAGCTGCAAACTTTCGACACCATTCTGCGACATGCTGACGAGACATTACAGTCTCTCCGTAAATCTCTACCAGCTGCCCGTGAATTTCAGCCGCGGTTACATGTTTCGCCTAAAGAAATAACTCGAATAACTGAGCGGACTTTTTCGCGAGACCAGTTTTCCAAGCAAGTCGCTATTTGTGTTTACCTACAAGTAGCACCGTAGGTAGCAGGTGACTGAAACTCTGCCCAGTTGGAACCCTAGGTATTAAAATTAAAATTACCGCTCATTCCTCTGCAACAGTCGAAACTCTAGAAATATCGGTCTTGTAATCTTAGTTTCTGGTCCTTCCACGCAAGGGCGCCGATTCTTCCCGCCCCCCTCCCCCTGCTTTGACTCGGTTAGAAAGCATTTGTGTTTATAACTGATCACCTAGAACAAGTTGTTTTGTGTTTTTAAGTTAATTCGTGTTTTATACACTGCACTTTTTATGCTATATATACACATACTGAACCTATACTATGACCTTCTAAAGTAAAATTGCATCTATTAATTCACTCCTTCCTTAAGACACGCTTTCTAATGGGGCGTTTACACTTAGTCGATTTAGTCGCACGACTAAATCGACTCGCTGCATTTGCCACTAAATCGAAGCAACTAGGCCGAATCAGATTGATGGATGCGTTCAATTATTTCAACCACAGAAAATAGAACGTCTTTTAATTCAGTTGCCAGTCGATTAGTCGCTTTCGATCAACAAGCGATTAAGTTGAAGTCCCGTTTACACGGTCGATTAAGTTGAAAGTGACGTCAATTCAACTGAATCGAACGCAAATCGACTAAGTGTAAACGCCCCATAAGGCAGTAAGGGTGCACTTCCTGATAAGCGAAGTTCATATTTCATGAATGTATCCCCTTATATGGCAATCTTTTTCACAAGATACGTTCCCGTATGCGTTTTAGAATTTTTATATCCCAGGGACATGTATTTGATAGGAAGCTCCGCCCCATCCCCTCTCGAAAAGTTTATTTACATAACAGTAGTAGGGTTTCGTTCTAGTGGTGGCTGAAAACACAAAAATATAACGATTTATTGATTTTGTTATTTCTGAATAGTGTGTAGTTTGCAACACTTAACAGCTGGAAGGTACTAATTTTCCGCAGTGAAATAACATAGATGAATATGTATTTGGTGGAGAGCACAGAAAGCATGAAAATAAAAAATATTTGTCGTTAACACTTAAAAGTGAAATATGGAAATAAAGTAGGAGTAATTCTAGATAAGGTAGGTATATTAAAATAACAACAGATAAATATTAATACAACAGTAAAACATTCTTGTGGGTAAAATCTGGGACCGCAATCTGCGGACGATTAGCCCAAATCTTCTGAGAGCAGCTGTAATGCTTGTTAATATCACTTCAGTAACAGAAACACACAATACTTTCGTGGAATTTGTTTCATTTTCCTTGACTCGGCAATTCAAGGATGCCATCACAAGTAATTTTAGAAAAAATAAAATTCTTTTACGATTTGCACATTAAGTACGATATCCGGATGTACGGCATGAAAACTACAGTGCAAAAAACAACCAAGATGTGCCACTAAAACATGAATACTATCCACCCTACTCAGCGCAGGGCGAAGCTGCTCGGCCCGCGCGATAGCACGGGGTCGCTTCCGAAGGGAGCAGGCGGGTTAGCGACGGACGGTATACACGTAAAACAGGGTAGTGAAAACAAATGGGTTTGGCAATGCTACGAGCTTTAATAGCACTTATTGTTTCACACTAGTACCGGTACAGCTTCTCTACACTATGCAGAAATACACCCCCGATGGATAAAGGAAATAAAATTTTTGCTTAACGTCCCAGGATTACGCCCGTTAAGCTACAGAAGACGATGATTAAAGCAAGTGAATGATTATTGAAGAATTTAGAAATGAGGAAGTGGGAGGAAACGGAGGTACCCGAGAAAATCCACGGACACGATGTTGGTTACCACAAACTTACTTGACAGAGCATCGAACCAGGGACCCCACGTACCACAGTAAGCGCTCTACCACTGAGTCACCGTGCCCTAGTACACCACTGATGGAAAATAGGGTAAATGTTTAGCAGAAGAGGTCCAAAAGTATGTATTAAAAAAAAATACAAAATTTACGGGAGAAGTGGAAGAAGTAAGTACTTAGACCTAACATAATCTAAAATAACCTAACCTGAGCTAATCCAAATTTACCTATTAATAGAAATTAGCGAAATTCTATCATTTTTCGAAAATTATGCTACACTAATACAATCTAACAAACTAACCGAAACTTAACATAAACTAGCCTAATATGAACGCAAACCCCGATTTTTTTTTTTTTTTTTTTTTTTTAAGAAAAAGTAGTCTGACCCCTTTTATGCAAACAACTGAATTTACCCGTAAATTTTCCAAAATGTGGTGTGCCATAACTAAACAAGTACATACATAAATACACAATTACGATATTTGGTCCCATAAGAAAAAAACTGAATCCCAGAACGGAAGTGTGCATGAAACATATATTCTTCTTCTTATAACCTCTGATGAGGTGGAGATAAATATGAGACGCAGACTATAGTCAAAATTTAACCTAGATACTTATATTCTTAAGCTATTACAGTAATTATAACTTATAACAACCAAATACCTACCAACTCCATATCCAGCATACCATACAACATTTCTGCTAAAACGAAATTCTTCTTCTTCTTCTTATACTATCCAAAATATTTTTTAAAAAGTCGCATCCCCTTAAGGAAACTCGACAATTGCACCAGAAATTATTATAAGATCGGTATAATAATAATAATAATAAAGAAATTGTTCTACAAAACAACGTTAACACGACAGGAGTCGTATCCAAAATGCCGCGGCATTCTTCAATCAAAATTAGCCCGTGTTAAATGATAATGTTATAAAGCAATAATAATCTTATAAAGAATCTAAAGATATGAGACAAAACTAGAGACGGCCACAAAGTTCCGGTTCCGGCGGAACCGGTTCTCGGAGATCCGGTTTTCAGAACCGGTTCCGGACCTGGATCCGAAAACCCGGTTCCAGAACCGGATCTTAGGAACCGGTTCCAGACCCGGATTCGAAAACCCGGTTCCAGAACCGGATCTTAAGAACCGGTTCTAGATCTGGATCTGAAAACCCGGTTCCAGAACCGGATCTTAAGAACCGGTTCCATATCTGGATCTGAAAACCCGGTTCCAGAACCGGATCTTAGGAACCGGTTCCAGACCTGGATCTGAAAGTCCCCAAAGACCCGTAAAGGAAGCACAAAGTTCACCTTCAAAAATAATGCAAAGAGGACCATGCACTTGTGCCTTCCCCGCCCAGATCCGCTTGTGACCCCAGAAAAAAATTTTGGTCCACCAGTGGCTGTTTAATCAAATGAGTTGGCCAGTTTGCCTGTTTAGCCAATGAGTTTGCCAGTTACCCACTTTATTTAGCCAAATGATACAAGCTGCCGGCGCCTGCCTGTCGCTTCCACCATTCCATATAGCATAATGTTCACAGCTTGCCAGCAGCTCGCGTTTAGCGTAGGGATGGTAACAAAGTTTCGGTTCCCGGCGGGAGCTCATGTGGTTCGGATTCCACTTTAATCAGTAGGTCCACGTCTCATATAGCCTCGTTGCTGAAAGGGACACTAAACTAAAATCAACTCAACTCAAAGTTTCAGTTCCAGCGGAACCGGTTCCGCGAGGAACCGGTTCTGTTTTCAGAACCGGTTCCAGACCTGGATCCGAAGAACCGGTTCTAGACCTGGATCCAAAGAACCGGTTCTAGACCTGGATCCAAAGAACCGGTTCTAGACCTGGATCCAAAGAACCGGTTCTAGACCTGGATCCGAAAAACCGGTTCCGGAACCGGATCTTTTCAGACCCGAAAACCGGTTCCACCAGGAACCGGTTCTGGCCATCTCTAGACAAAACCCTGACATCACTTGGACTAGTGTTGTAAGAAAACGGTTTTTTTTCTGTGAAGTTTTTTAAAATACAAAAACCGTTCTTTTTCGTTTTTTTCAAATGTCTGTTTTTTTTCTGGTAACTATTATTTATTGATTTATGTTGAAGATTATTGAAATAATCAATTGAACTTGACTCGAAGCCCTCGTAACTTACAAATCGTTTTTTTCCTTGTACCTATACGAGCAAAATCGTGTGATTATTCCTTTCGGACCCAGGTCATTTTTGGCGTTTTCCTACATTGTCAGTTAGTGCCTTATTGCTCAAAAACCATTTACCCGATTGATATGGTTAAGACCTTGCTTTTTAGAAAAGGAATGTGGCTATTTTTTGGTTCAGGATCAGGTTCAAGGTATTTTCCTTCCTTCTCTTCGGAAGTTTTATAAAAAATTTCATTTTATTTAAAGAAAGCAAGTGTGGCAAAACAGTCCACAATTATACTTCAATATGTTCAATTAAGTTTAGGACCTTCATAATCCAAGTTCATTTGATAAATTCATAATTTGCTCAATTGAAAGAAGAGTCTTTGTGTTAACATACAGAGCTGTTTCAACAACAAAAACTGGTTGCCTTTCGGCACACATCTTTAAGATTCATGTGTGTTCATTATTTATTTCACATACGTAAAATTTTAATTGGAACGGAGTCCTCTCTCCTGAATGGCAAATGAATTTCTTGTATTCGTACGTACGTACGCATGTAGAGTCATATCCGAAAATGAGTTGAAAACTACTTTTTTTTTTTCAAATTAGTACAGTTTACATGTAGTTTCAACAAGCACAGGATTATATTATTCGTGTCTCTGAAACTTCCTTGCAATCCTATGTAACAAAAATATGCTACCAACGGTGACAAGTATGTAATTAAAACAGTTCCTTTGTTTAACAAGATTATCCATATAAAATTGTAGACCTGTAGAAACAAAATCTATGCAACTTTAAGTACGATTTCTGACACTTTTCACTCTTTCCACATAGGTAAACGAACACTGGCAAAATTCAATTTCATTTGCTAATTGTTAAGTAAATATGTAACAAAAAAGATACTGTTTACTCCTAGTAAATACATGTATAAAATGGTAACTAAACTACTGTCACAATACAAATTCAATATACTTTGAACTTCTAACTGCTCTTAATATCTATAAAACTGAGTGAAATGACAGACAATAAAGATGGGTCTGAAAATGACATTAGAACAAGTACTTTCTACAATTACTCGAGTTACATTTACATGCGAGTCTAGTCTTCGAAGATTCACCCTCGTCTTCCTCCATATCTTCACTAGTTTCGGCAGGTGTGAAACGAGAAGATTTTGACGTAGTAGACCCTTTGATACTTTGAAACATATAATCAAATGTTAATTCTTCATCTTTCTGTATGTTGCGAGAAGCAAACAGAGCTAACCTCGGTAAATTTGGTTCAAGACAATTTATCCACACAGCAAACACCTCCATATTAGGGTCACATGAATGGTTCACAAAATGTGAAATATTTCCATATAAAGCAGCATCAATATGGAAACTGTTCATCATCATTATAATCTAGATCAAAAAGATACGTTCTACCCATTGCATCATACAGTTCACCTCTTCGCTCTGCTTCTTCGGTTGATATAATTTCACCAATGTATTCACAAATAAAAGAACCTTTTTTAATGGGTTCCAGAGTTTTCACTCCCCAGCCACAACCATTAGGTGTTCGAAAAACGCATAATTTTAACACTTGCCCGTTTTGCACCACCCTGTTCACACAGTCATTACTGCACTTGCAACGTTTGTTGCATTCGTAAATTGGTGTACCCCATGGGACACGAAGCTTTTTACTTCTACTGTACGCGAACTCACTACCGAATTGCTGGGCACAACAAAACTCGGAGTTTGCGTCACATGTTTCGCATTCGCACCCAATAGGAGGATCATCTGGAATACTTATACCTTCAGCAGGAACATAATCGTTTACGTAAATGAAATTCACTGGTGGATCTTCTAAGTCAACTTGATTTTCCACTTTAATAGAAGTACTCTTTTTCGATAGAAGGTTCATCTCCAGTTCCCACACCCGCAATCGAATCTTTTGATCCATGCGCCTCCTATTCAGTTCCAGTATCAACAACTCCTCTTTTATTTTGTTCAATGCCTTCTGTTTTCTACTCTTCTCTGATCGATTCATCTGGTCAGTTACTTTTTGTTTTACATCATTTTCACGAGGAACTGTGTACTTGAGATAGCCCGTCGATGAGCGTAACTCTGACATAAGCTTTTCAAGGTTCTGGTCTATAGGGTCCACAAGTTTGCTAATAAATTTTTCTACCATCAGATCTGTTGAGCTCTTCTCTAATAATCGAGGATTTGGTGGAACCATACATTTATCTGTCCTTGACTTTCTCTTCTTTTCATTATGTCTTTTATAATAAAAATTAAGAAGTTTATCCAGATTGTTCTTATCTTGTACAAGGTATTTTTCTGATTCCCAAGAAGTTGTAAAAGTATTCCCACACTGCCATTTAACAAAATACCATCCCTGACCATATTCTTTGTTATAATCAAGAATTTCTTCAATTTTATAGACAACACTGTCATTACTCATCGCCTTTTCAAAGCTATCTATCACATCAGAAGTACCACTTGCACTCACACATGATAAATCACGCTCCTTAACTGTTTTCACAATGGTAGTATTTGCTCGTGTCAGTTCAGCTTTTTTCTCCAAAATGCGTCCATTTGAAACAGTGAGTACTTTCTCCTCCATTAACAAATCACTCGTTGATTCAACTCCAACACTGATGGAATCAATTCCAGTGCTTGATTTGCTTGATTCATCTTGTACCTCCATCATCACATCAATTTCGTGTGGAGATTCTACCCCACAAGATTTTCTGTTTTCATCATTTATGTTTCTTGTTTGGTCTTCACTCACTGCACAACTATTTCCAACAATTCTTTCAAAATTCTCTGGTCTGCAGTCAGCATTTGAGTCTATATCCATGTCTTCCGTTTCCTTGACTTGTGCCTTAGTTGTATCTGTAGATTTTGTACTTTCATTTACTGTTTTACCCTGCTGCTCTACTTTAGAAACAATATCTGAAGAAAGATTCCTTACTTTCTCTAACATTTCCGCTTGTTTTCCTGCACTTACACTTTCACCTATTTCTGAAACATTCTCTATTATTAATCTCCCATTCACTTCACTATGTTTACTGGCAACTCCTAAAACCTTAGACTCAACATCAGTGTTCAGTAAATGACTTACTTTGGGTACGGATTCACCTGTAATACACGTGTTTACTACTGTAACCTGCTCGCATGACTCTTTTATTGAAAATGTACTTGACACTGTTGTGTTGCTGTTTGAGTTCTTCGACATTCCAGTTGTACTTTACATTTCCGTACAGTCTTTTTCACGAACACTTGAAAATGTACTTGACACTGTTGTGTTGCTGTTTGAGTTCTTCGACATTCCAGTTGTACTTTCCATTTCCGTACAGCCTTTTTCACGAACATTAACGTTCAACTGTCTGTATTCTTCTTCGTTTGTCCGCATTACATCATTGCTCTCGGATTTCGATACATCAGATACATCTTTCATTTCACAATCGTTTACCTTAGCAACGTCTGAGTTTGTAGGTTTAAATACTTCAGTTATTAGACCTGTGTTTGAATCCCCGGTACCACTGTTCTCCGAATTTAATACTACATTTGTACTTCTGATTTTAGAATTGTTTTCTTTTGATATGTCCACACTCACTAGTTTGGATTCCACTTGGATTATTGTTTCCGAAACACTATTCTCAGAGGCTGGAAACTCCGCTGCATTCTTCATTTCACAATCTGATGTAGCAACGCTTAACTTTACTCGTTCAAATTCCTTGATTGCGGTTGTGCTTGATTTTTCTGCATCACTCCTTTCAGATTCCAAAGCTTCAGTAGGAGTTATCGTTTCAGAATAGTTTTTCTTTATGTTCAAATGTTCGCATCCCCCCTCACCTACCATCACTATAGCTTTACCCTGTGATTTTGACGCTTCACTTACATCTTCCATTTCACAATCATCTTCATTCGGATGATAAGTCATCTGTCCCCTTCCTCAAATCCTTCCTTATTCGCTCCTTCTGATCCACAATGTTTGGATATCACTTGCTCAGTTGAGTCCTTCATTTCACAGTCATTCACCTTCGAAACGGAGTCGTATACTTCATCGCGAACTACTGCATCATTCTTCTCAGATTCCGACATTGCAATTACACCCTGCATGTGTGTCTCTTTGACTTCAGGAACGTTTATCTGTTCGAATGCATGGATAAGTGAACTGTTACTTTCAGTACCACTATTATTTTCTGACACTTTATCTATCTTCGTCGTTTCATAATCGCCTTCAGTAGAGGCAAGCGAGCTCACTTTTTCACAGGCTTCATCACTTACACTTTTGTGTTTCTCCATAGTGTTACTATTCTCAGTCTTCGACATATCAGCTACGTTTTCCGGTTCATTTTTGTTTTCACTGGAAAAACAGAAGTTTCTTTGCTTGCATGCTTCATTACGGAATAATTGTTTCTATCTTCATCAATATTCTCAGGTTTTGTCGCGTTTATTCCACTTTCTTCTGTCATATTTTGATCTCCTTTATCATTTATTTTATCATCATTTTCACTTTGAGCTATGTTTAATTCTGTCACCGTGTTCGAGTACACAGGTATACAATTTGCATTCGACAAATCAGTCTCTCCTGCTTTTTGGCAATCGCTATCACTTACAGTGCCACAGTTAACAGAAGATTTCTCGCCACTGGCCACTTCATTCGGATCCACAATATTAGTCACAACAGTAGTGTCACCACCAGGTTCTATATGTAATGCTTGAATCGAGTCTGCTGCTGTATCGCTCTTATTTGTAGATTCCATAGTTTGCGATGGACTGTTGAGGTTGTTTATTCCACTTTCTTTCCTCATATCAGTATTTTCAGTTTCATTTTGAATACTAGTGGCTACGCATATCTTCCTTGTTCCATCCTCTTCATCAGGACCTAAATTACTGTCTACCTGTACAACTCCTTGGCCGGACATTCTATTCGTAACCTTGTTTCACACCTCATGAAACACAGAAGACTGCTGAAAAACATATGTTTCACACTTCAACAAGACCCTACGATGACCTTACACAAAACAAAACAATTCTTCTTAGCGTTTCAACATTTACAAATTCCACCGCCATCCTTAATTTACCTTGCAGTGTTGCCAGCGCGTGGGAAATTACTGAGGGAAATGTAGGGGTGAAAATTTACCAAAAAAAATCCCTAACGAATTTCAATATTTTTTGTAACTAGCACCACTGTTACCATATGGGCCCAAGTCACCTAAAAAAATTCTTTGATGCGTTGACAAGCTACAGTGAAAACTTGAAGTCGCTGGCTCCCATTCAAAGAGAGAAAGAAAAAATTCTCTGTTTCCATACAATGAAATTTTGACACTTTTTACGCCTCAGAAGCAAAAATCAACAGATATGCCGGGGCTACAGTTTCTCTAATTATCTTATTGAAACTTTTTATGGTTCGTTCTGTAGGACAAAGGGAAGGCTTTCAGGTAGTGGTACATTTGTTCCAACGTAGCGAATAACAGGGAAATAATAGAGGGGAAAGGGAAATTTGCCGAATTTTTCACATAAAATCGGGAATTAATTGTTTTGGCTGGAAACACTGCTATCAAACAGACGTAAACTATCTGAAAGTAAACCTTGGTACCCCAAGAATATATCCTACAAGTATCATGGCGATATCTAACAAAGTAAACATGAAATTTAAAAAAGCAAATCGCATTCTACCCCATAAATTCACCATTTTCTTACCATTTACAGAACATGGTTTATTATAAGTCCCAACTGCATTTCCCCTAATTATTCTATCGAAACTTTTTTTGGTGCGCTGTGTAGGCTTAGGACGAGGCTTTCAGACAGTGGTACGTTTGTTCGAATGTAGCCAACAAGAGCGAAATAATAGAGACAGAAAGGGAATTTTTCCAAAACTTGCCCCTAAAATCGGAAATTAAAATTTTCTGTATCTGGCAACAGTGCTAGCAGACACACATAAACTATTTTAAAATAAGCTTAGGTATCCCTATAATATATCCTACAAGTATTGTGACGATATCTAATAAAGAAAGCAGGTCATTAAAAATATTTCATTCTACCTAAAAAATCACGGTTATCTTTCCACTTAGAGAACAAGCTCTACTGTAAACCTCAACTGTACTTCCCCTAATTATCCTATTGAAACTTTCTATAGTGCGTTGTGAAGGGCAAAGATAAGACTTTAAGATACTGGTACGTTTGTTCCGATGTAGCCAAGAAGAGAGATATAATAGACAAAACACCTAATTTCCCAAAATTTTCCCCTAAAATCTGGAATTAATTTTCCGTAGCTGGCAACACTGTTACCAGACAGACGAAAACTATCTTAAAATAAACACTAGTACATTACTAATATATTCTACAAGTATCATGGTGATGTTTAAGAAACAAAGAATCTAATTACGAAAAATATATTTCGATAAACAAAAAAGTAGGGGAAGATCAAGAGTTAGAAACTAAATGCGAATTTTACGTGCGTCCCTAATTACCCCACTGTAACGATATGTACCCGAGTTTGTTCAGCAAGGACAAATGTTCGACTGGCGTAAGTTGACTTGCACTCGGACGTATAGGTACGGATTTATAACAAAAGTTTCGAATGTTTTGCCCAAATTTAAGGAGATTTTAATTTCCGTAGTTGGTAACACTGCGCGTAGGCCCATCCAATTCATGTCAACAATTAGGTATCCATCCGACGTATCTACCTGACAAGTCTTAAGGAGGTATCTTTACAAAGAATGAAGCTACAGGGAAAAAGTAATAAAGACAATTCGAAATTCGAAAATTCTTGAATTTTTGACTGGGGTGAAATCTGAGAATAAAATTCGACACACAGAAGAAAAAGAAACTAAAATGATAAACTGTGCTCCAACCATATTTGGCAAAAAAAAAAAAATCCCGATATCTTAATTAGTGTCCATACAGGAGCGGATTAAAAAAGTGACACCCGTATGTGTCACTTTGGCCACCTGGATCCGAAAGGGTTATTGTACATTTGATTACATTTTTTTACTAGTAACTCGTGTTGTTGTAGTAATTATAGTCTTGAATAATAATAATATCGTTGTTGTAAACAAGCACTTTATAAGGAAAATGTTCTCTCCTTTTTACATCTTAGTTCCAATACTGTTGCTGAGAAATGCAGGGTGTTTCAAAATGAATATCGGGGATTTAAGTCTTCGTAGTACTTATTACATTTTACATACAATTATAAACAATTCATCAAATAAAAGAACACCTCAATTAGTTTTTGCTTCAAGTGTTCGATGTGATCTTCATTCGTCACACGGTACACATTGAGTCGATAGGTGAGAAAGGCCCATAAACTTTCGCCATATGACACAAAACATCCAATTCACACAGACGGTTGCACTGTAACTACAGATTCAATCTTTGCAAAATTAAAACACAAAAAGCTTTCTGCTTTCTAGTCTCCATCTTTGCTACTTGCTCTTTCTAACGGCAGACAGAGGAAACAATGCGTGGCATGCGTGTGTACAAAACTTTTTGGATTGCTCTTTCATTTGATAATACTTATAATTGTAAGTTAATTGTAATAGATACTACAAAGTTTCAAAACCCTAATATTCATTTTGAAACACCGTGCATTACTTCAAATTATGTCATTCTATATTCATGTCTTGTACTCATGTCCACACTCATGTCCAAAATTATAGTCGCATGTCTATAAATATGTTGCTGTAGGAATATAATTTGATAACGAATCCGCCTGGTATTTCTTATAATGTTAGTATGTGTATAATCGGCAAAGACATGTATGAGGCAAATTTCATGTCAAAACAGCAGTAAATAAGAACAATAAAACGAAAATCAAACTTTCTTGTCCATTTAGCAACATTTTCTGTTACTCTTTCTCATTTTCGTATTTATCATTCTTTTCCTTTGAAATTTACCACAAATATACATTTTCCGATTATACACATAGCATCAGTATTAAAAGTACCCTGCAAAATCATTATCCAATTATATTCTTACAAGAAGACAGTTACAGATATGCGACAATCATTTTGGACATGAGTATACATATCATCAGGGCCGGCCCTAGGCAATTTGTCGCCCGTGCAATGACGTAATTTGCCGCATCCCTCTTTCTCCAGAAAGAACAAATTTTAAAAGTCACGATTTTAAGTATGCTACTCCAGCATGAATAACGAAAGGGAGGGAAACTACACTTGCACTCAGAAAGGCTTAAATACTTACTACAAATACAATCTTGTTGTGTCTGTTTCTTTCTTTAAATATTAATCTATTATGTTAGTGAAAGATAAAGCAAATACATTTGAAAGATGGTAATCCTTTTTATAGAGTTCAATATCGAGTTTCAATCTCAATATATCAGTGTGCAATTATGGTGCAACTAGCTCTTTTATCTTTATTTCTTGATTTTCCTTCTACATCTGTTTTTTTTTTTTTTTTTGTGTGTGTGTGTGTGTTTCTACCTTCAATGATAACGATCTTATTTGCGACAAAGACAAGAGAAGTTTTCATATCAGAGCTCTGATAACTAGCTAAAGGGGAGAGGCGTTCGAGAATTGAGTTCTTGTATTTGACAACAGCACTGACCATGTGACAAACTAATGCGACCTAAACAAAATTTATGAATGTAGTATTCAAATAGAAGGCCAGCTTAGTAACTTTAACTACCATGATCATGAAGTCTATTTCCAACAAGAAATATTTATTTTAAATAAAATACTTATGATAGATATTGCAGCCCCGTGCAAATGCGCGTGTTGCACATACGGTAGAGCCGGCAATGCATATCATATATCTAGTCGACAAATTATTTATATATGATATTCAGAAAAATATTAGTAGGCAAATTAGTATTAGTTTTTACCTTTAGACAAGTTATTTGCATTTTATACTGTTCGTGATATTATTTTCGTACTTATTAAAGGCCTACTTTCACGAAAAAAAATGTTCATTTATACTTTTATTTCTTGGTTGATATTGGTGAAACAGTACAGAAACCCGGATTATTAGTAGATACGCTACTCATATAAATTGTAAAATATTTGTACCGTATCAGTATCTAGTATTTAATTTATGTTGCATTTTATGGTAATTACACCTACATAAAAATACTTCAGACTTAAATGACGTAAGATACACTACAAATGACTATTTGAAAAAAAACGAAATTTAGAAAAAAAAAACGAGAGACAATGTTTTTTTTCTAAAAAAAACGTACATTTCTGAAAAAATACGAACGGTTTTTTTTTCTATTTACAACACTAACTTGGACTCGAACGTTCTATTTCTTCTTAGTTACAATTTTTAAAATAAAGTTCACGTACTTCAGAAAGATAAAATTATAGAATTTCAAGAGGAATGCAAAAAAAAAAAAAAAAAAAAAAAAATTGCAGAAACTCATTTTAACTTAAAGAGGTACTAACTAGCTCAAAAATGAAGGGGATCCGGCAGGGGCGGATCCAGGGGGAGATTGGGGTGATCGCCCCCCAGAAGAGGAAACTTTTTCTTATTTTATATATAAACAAAACCCATCCCAGAATTTAGAACTCTTAAAAGTAGCTCTAAGTGGCAGTATTAACCCCCCCCAGAAGTCCGTCCTGGATCCGCCCCTGGGATCCGGTAGAAGTTAGGCTCTATCTCTATGTTATACGAGGGTTGGGGCAAAAGTCATGGCAACTATTTTTTTTCTTGAAGATACCAGTCCGGTTGGAAAATCTGACATATACATACGAAAGGACAAGGTATTACCTACATGTGTGGACAATGAATACCACTGAAATATCGTAACACACTAATTTATTACGGTAGTATACAGGGCTATATGGCCTTCACGGTGCAAAAGAATGACAACACAGTACGCATACAGTTGACATGACAAACCTGAGCATAGAGACCCTCAAAGTAGTCCCCTGCTACTTGCACCACGCGCTGCCAACGATGTGGGAGGCGTTGAATACCATCCGCCTTAGCATTTGCCACACCATGTGTGAATCGGGTCACCTGTTCGCGCACAGCGTTAGCAATGTCCTCGCGTGTTGTAAACCGCCTACTACATAGTGGTTCCTTAATCTTTCGAATGAGATCAAAGTCACGGGACGATATGTCAGGAGAGTACGGTGGGTGATGACGACACGTGCCATGTCGGTCCGCAAACTGACAGGTCGTCCCGAACGTTGCTCATCACTGATTGACACACGTCCTTGCTGAAACTTTCCTACCCACTGTGCTACTGTCCGGTATGGTAGGGCATTATTACCAAGCGCTTCCACTAATTCACTGTGACATTCCATCGCATTTCACCCTCGGAGAACGGCTATTTTGATGTAAGCGCGATGCTCAACACGGGTTATTTCCATCTCGCACGACACTCACTAACTGACTGATTTCACAGGCCTCGCTGTGCTACTACCAGCTATCACAGAGCCATCTGTTGTTCTGCATACACACTATGCTTGCAGAACTTCCACACGACACATAGAAGTTTGTGATCCGCTCACATATCTGCAAGAAAAAAAATGGTTGCCATGACTTTTGCCCCAACCCTCGTAGTTTTTCACAATACTGGGTAACATTCATAAGTCCTAAACGGCATAAGACCTAAAAATAAAGGCATTGGATCTAAATTTTAGGTCTTGTGTCATTTAGTAGGCCTACTAGTGACGCGAAATGATTTTAGGTCTTGTGCCTTTTTAGCACTGGCGTCTCTGGCATGTAAAATTTGGGGGAGGGGACATAAAAGAAATTTATTTAAATGGTACTTCGTAGTCCAACCTGTTTATTATCTTCGATTTCATTTTTACCGTTCTGCTTACCTTCAGGTATATCAAGAACTCTGTTATAATTGTTTCACAGCCTGAATATTATATATTCCAAATAAAAATTATTATTATTTATATGTTATTCTATCGTTAGTAAATAATTAAATTAGAATAAAATATTTAATATTTTGTACTTTAAAATATTGGGGGGACGTGTCCCCCTCGTTGCCCCCGCCAGAGACGCCCGTGTTTTTTAGTTCTGAAATTCGCCACCAACACACGAAATTGCGACGATGCAGAACTAGTTGGCAATAATGTTACGAAAGTAGCTAATTCCAACGGTAACAGTTATACTGTATTTGTACTACTAAAATTTTATTATCATTATCTGATCTGCAGTTATACATTAATTACATTATACAACCTATTTCATTCTAAGAATTAATTATATAATTGATTAAGAAATTCGTTTCTTTCAAATGCAGATACGAGAATCCCATAACAAATTTCTAAAAAAGAATTTAATAAAATTTTTAAAAAGCATATTCTACCAGACTTTTTTCAAATCAACCAAGCATTCAGAATTGCAATAGATGTACTCTGTGGCGTGTATTTTATTAAGAGTAGGACAAAAGCCTGCTGTAACTTTCCAAAAATAGGGCAAAAGTCCAACAAAGTTTGCTTAGTTAGGACAAAAGCACACTAGATATTTCATAAGTGAAAACTAAATACCGACTATATAAATTAAGAACGCATACTTCATTTCGCAATGTGTTTTGATGGGGTTGATATGTATAAGTAGTGGTCGAAGTGACGGTATGCGATGGTATGCCATACCGCCCCTGGTTTTTCAGTGATAAAGGCATAACGTCTCTGGTTTCCCAATGATTAAAACATACCATCACTGGAAAGAAGATGCTAAATACCTTTAATAAATCCATTTTTATACTCACAAGGGAACCTTCCGAAAATGATAGTTGCAGTGAAAGATGTGGCCTATGCCAATTGAAAGAGCTGTAACAGAGATGTTAATTCCCAAAAAATTAGCTGCCCATAGCAATAGGTTCAAGAAATATAAAGGTTGGAAGTTCGGGAAACAGCAAGTTTGGACAAGGGAGAAAAGTGCAAATTCCGCAAAAAAAGAGGACACGACAAAATACAATGCTAACAGGTGATGTATAGAAAGAGACCTGCCACAGTAGGGGATAAATGAAGGCCACCAGTGGGGTTAACAGTGTTGCCAACTGCAATGAAAAGTACATGTTTTGCAAAGAGCACTATATGAAGTGAGTGCAATATTCAGGGTCAACCTGTCATGTAGAACATAAGATATGGCGTGTATAATCAGTGGTACAATCTAACAAAAGATAACAGAAAACACAGAAGTACGAAAAATACGGAAAAGACGGAGTTGGCCATAATGCGCCACATTTGATCACGAGCAGTGCATATTAGAATGAACAAAACAAGAAGCACTGACTATGCAGGAAACCGACGTACCTAGAGTCGAAAAGAAAAACGAGTTCCAAAGTTGGTAACACTGGCCATGAAAATCCAGACAATTTTAATGTAGTTAGGCCACTCGCTTCACAAAAAGAAAATTCCGACAACAGGCATCACTCGGAATGCATCAATGCTAGAGTGATTGAGGCAATGTCAAGTCGGGGAACATGAAATGGTTGGATTGAACCAACAACCGATAATAGAAGTAGTGAACATTATGTCATGGTTGGGTCGTATGTGGGAATATACAGGGTGTCCCACCAAACTTTGTGACCTGAAAGATTTGCGAAACGAACAAAAATGTGACGGATCTAGTTGTGCAGGAATGTACCAATGTCAGGGGGTGATAAAAGTTTGTGAGAAGCACGTGCCCCCAGGATTCTCATCATAGGGCTCCAGGAGCCAACTTTAAACTTTCAAATCGCAACAGGGACCGAGTGGTAACTCTCTCGATAGATCATGGAATGTGCAACAACACCTATAGGAAACATTTGCTATATGAAGCATGTTTTTTAAAATGGCCGCCACAAATATATGTTGTGTCTTAACATGGCATCGAACATTGTGATCTCAAATTGCTGTGAAGCGATACCGGTAATAGATGTTGCAAATCCAATTGCACAGGAATGCACTCATGTCGAGGGCCAAGCAAACTTTGTAAGAAGCAAGTCCCCCAGGGCCCCCATCATAAGGCTCGAGCGGTCAACCGCAACATTTCAAATGAGAACAGGGGGCGGATGAAATTTCTCTGGATAGATACAACACCGCCTATAAGAAACATTTGCTATATGAAGCACGGGTTTCAAAATGACCGCCAAAAATGCACGTTGTTCTGGTCACCGAGCAGATATTTTGGCGGCCATTTTGAAATCCCATATAGTAAATATTTCTGATATGCGTTGTTGCATATTCCAAGATTTATCGAAAGAAATATAAGTCGACCGATGGTGCTATTTGAAATTTTGAAGTTGGCCCCTGGGACCCTATGATGGGGAACTTGGGGGCACTTGAGTCTCACAGAAGTTTGTCGCCCGCTGACATGGGTACATTCCTGCACAACTGGATGTGTCACATTTTTTTCGCTTTGAAACTATTTCAGTCGCAGAGTTAGGTGGGACACTCTGGATATATCATATAGACTGTGATAGTACTGCAGACAGCAACACACAGCAGATCAAGCCTTTGATTATGTTTGCTTTCTACAGGTGTGTATATGTGATAGAAAGACCACAAAAGGTTCCGACACCTCTAGAGTACTGTTTCGAGACATTCACAGGCGATCATTGTACCATGTGTGACGGATTGGCAGTATTCCGCTGTGCTCACTGCAAGTGTATCTTCTGTTTGGACCATTGTCTCATCGAACAATTGCAAGTACAATCTGGACGAGCATGTACAAATGATGCGAAGGCAAATGCCTGTTGCCGGAATTTTCTTTTTGTGAAGCGAGTGGCCTAACTATATTTGAATTGTCTGGATTTTCATGGCCAGTGTTACCAACTTTGGAACTCGTTTTTCTTTTCGACTCTAGGTACGTCGGTTTCTTGCATAGTTTGTGCATTCTTGTTTTGTTCATTCTAATATGCACAGCTCGTGATCAAATGTGGCACATTATGGCCAACGCCGTCTTTTCCGTATTTTTCGTACTTCTGTGTTTTCTGTTATCTTTTGTTAGATTGTACCACTGATTATACACGTCATATCTTATGTTCTACATGACAGAATGACCTTGAATATTACACTCACTTCATATAGTGCTCTTTGCAAAACATGTACTTTTCATTGCAGTTGGCAACACTGTTAACCCCACTGGTGGCCTTCATTTGTTCCCTATTGTGACAAGTCTCTTTCTATACATCACTTGTCAGCATTGTATTTTGCCGTGCCCCCTTTTTTGCGGAATTTGCACTTTTCCCCCCCTTGTCCAACCTTGCTGTTTCCCGAACTTCCACCCCTTATATTTCTTGAACCTATTGCTATGGGCAGCTAATTTTTTGGGAATGAGCATCTCTGTTACAGCTCTTTCAATTGGCGTAGGTCCCATCTTTCACTGCAACTATCATTTTCGGAAGGTTCCCTTGTCAGTAAGACGAATAGCTTTGCACGTAAAAGGTTTCATTTCTTGTGTGGAAAAGTTGACAACATCGGTATTTTTCTTACCTTCTGTTTTCAAAATGAGATGTCTGCAAAGAAGTCACCTAGTTTATATTTCAATGTGCCATATTGGATGTTTTCTTTGTTACGTATGTGTATATGTGTGTGTCTTCTTGCTGTAATGCATATAACTGCCATGTTTTGAGCATGGGCAGGTTTAGGAGTTGCCTGCTGTAGGAGCGTACGTTCCGGGTGCTTCCAATACCCCACAGTCGAGTGGGAGACAGGGAGTTTTCCCGCAGAAAATTATTAATATCGTCATTCGGTTTTTCTGTATTTTCGTGTATAATTCTCTATAATACAACATAAGAGGATATTTTTTTCAGAAAGTCGGAGGGAATCAAAGTCTCTTCATGCCCCCCCCCGCGTTACTACGGAGAAAAATGAAATGAAATCTTTGAGTTTTACGTCCCACGGTTATGCTGGTGATACGGTGATAATGAATAATGAATGAAATTATGAAATGAAGAAAGTGGGAGGAAACGGGAGAACCTCGAGGAAACCCACGCATGTGGTGTTTGTCCACCACAAAGTTCACTTGGCGGGGGCTGGGATACGAAGGAGCCCCAAGCACCAGAGGTGAACGCTCTACCACTGAGCCACCGCGGCCCCTACTACGGAGAAGCTCTCCAATGGTTTTCAGTCATTATGTGAATAGATATGCAATCTTTTAGTCAACATACCCACACTGCATTTCAACATTTAGGTCGCCGGTATGTCAAGTCAAAATCGTAATAAAACATACCGAGTCTGGTTTCTTTCCACTTCGAACACTGTGTATAAGCAAGAAAAATCAACAATGCTAAATTACTAATGTAATACGCAACACAATAAGTTTGAAGAATCCAATATATAGCCATTTAGGGGTGTAATCTGCAAACTTTTTTCAGGGGAGCAAGCTTTTTTCATATTAAAGCAAACCAAAGGTATATTTCCAAATTACGAAAGCTTCAATAAGATGATAAATATATACATATTACACACGTACATAAATACATATATTATTATTATTATTATATTTTTCAGTTTGTTATCTTTTTGAAACCTGGGTCTTGACAGTGTGTGAATTAAAAACTATAACTTGTGGAAAATGAACGAATAAGTTAAGACAAAAGAAATCGGAAACTGTTCATGAAAGTCCATAAGTATGACTGTGTTTTTATCATCTGTACTTTTATATAAAAGAGTTAAGATAAGTGACTTTCTGGGCATACTACTACAAGTAGAGTCGTTAAATTTTAATTTTAAAAAATCATTTTCCTACGAAAGCAGGATATAAGAAAGAATTTTTGAAAATACGTATCGTAAAGAATGGGGTAAGTTTTTTTTTTTTTTTTTTTTTTAAAAAAAGTAGTGTATTTCGCAAATCTCTAACGCTACTAAAATTAAACTTGTCATTTAAACTTTGCACTGTAAAACAAACAAACAAAAAAAGAAAAAAAGAAAAAGAAAAGGAAAAGAAAAAGAAAATTCAACACATAAAATGGAAAGAACAAAAGGTGCACTGTCTTTAATGTTAGAATTCCCCACTACTTATTCAAAAAATATTTACAGTAAAGAAGGATTTGCTTAAGCTAGATGCGTGAAACTCGGTATTTCAACTTTTAACTAAAAGTTATAAAATATATGTTTTAACGTCTTGAAAATTACAAATTTTAAGAGGGAAGGAGGTTCAATTTCTATAATATTAATATTTCCCACTGCTTATGAGATTTGGGCAGAAATCTCTTTTCCTTTAGCTTGGGTTTGTCCAGTTAAACAAATGAGAGTAGGGATGCGCACAAGATTTGACAAAATTTGAGACTGTCTCGTCTTGAAAATGTGCTGTAAAAGTGATGTCTCGACTCGAAAAATGTATATTTTTCTATTGGAAGAGCTGTGTCTCGACTCGAATTTTGTCAGAAAAAATTCTGTCTCGACTCGTCTCGTGCACATCCCTAAATGAGAGTAGGCTACAAAGTGGATGATTAATTAGGTTCTTTTAGTTATTTTAACGTGTTGAGGTAGTTAATTTTTTAAAAAAGTGTTTCTTTCACATTCTATTTTAAACATTATGGGCCGTATGCAGAGTCATTTTCGCGTGTTATTAGAGTCATACTAAAGGTCTGACTACTGCATGAAACATGTGTTAGTCGAACTCTTTAGTATGGCGCTAGTCACGCTTCAGAACAACTCTGAATACAACCGTATTAATTTGCTGTAATTATTAAGCACAGATTAACCCCCACTTGGGGAGACAAGAGTTTGTTTTGGGTGTTAAGCCATCATTTGTCGTCCCTGACATAACCTTTGATTTTAACTTCACGTACAATAAAGCCTCAGGTCTCAAAAATGTAGTATATCTGAAATATATTATTATTATTATTATTATTATTATTATTATTATTATTATTAATAATAATAATAATAATAATAATAATAATAATAATAATAATAATAATAATAATAATAATAATAATAATAATAATAATAATAATAGTTAATTCCAACGGTAACAGCTATGTTAGTAATACTAAAAGTATTGTTAATAAAGGTAACGAGTAAAGAGTAGTTAATTAGGAGTATGACAACTATTTGCTACGGAAAGAGTGAATATGATAAATATATGTGTGAAAATAATTTACTTCAAATCAGCACAAAGAAAGCAAAATTTATAACGTACATAACTTAAATACAACACTCTGTTCCTAATACGAAGTCAATGGTGTGGGAATAGAAAAAACACATTATGAAAGATCTGGGAATCACATTTGATAGATCGTTAATATTTTGTCACCACACAAATGCTATCATGCTAACCACAAAAAAGAACAATAGGTTTTATTTATATTTTATTTATTTTTTTATTTCAGAACGATAGAACATGTAATTATACAAAATACTTGTAAGAACTAAGCTAGAATCTGGTTCTGAAATATGGAATAGTATATCTAAAATTTTAACAGATTGACAGTATTCTTGGCACGGACGCGATGGTCGCGGTTCAAAGGATTTTTAGGTCCAGTGCCGTTAGGACTAGTGTCGCGTCCCTCCCATACTCTTGTTCATTTGCAAGCCTACCGTAACATAGGGGGCAGTAAAATTTAGGGAGGGACCCGTCGAATTTTCGCTGATCCCAAGAGTTTCGTCCAATACATGACTCAAATAGAACTTTTATTGGCCAAACTCGATGACGTCACGACGTTTCAAGTTCAACTTGCTAATAAGTTTGTTGGATTCGTTTCTTTTTCTGTTTTTGTGTGTGTAAGTGTTTGTGTGTGTGGTGTGTGTATGTATGTGCAAAAGAGAGTGATGGAATTATAAATACCTTTAATTGTTAAATACGTTGTATTATTTATTTTACGTTCACTTTCTACGAGATACAAATACATTATACTTAAATAATCTTGGAACAATTGGGAATTTTTAATTAAAAACAGTCCACATGATTGTTTTTTTACTATTTACAATTTTAACATTTTTGTTAAATCATAAGCTAAGAATAAGAATAAGAATAAGAATAAGAATAATTTATTGTCGTTAAACAACATGATGTTGTAATAGACAACGTCAAAATTTAAGTTTGCGTACATGTAATATTTACAATTTTAATTAATCAATACAATATTTTATATTTTACCTAGTACTACTTTTCTATTCTAATCCTGAAATTTCTTCCTGAAATTCTGAAATACTATATATACACTTTTCTAAGAGCCACTTTTTACAAAAACATTTAAAATTTTTAATCTCCATTTCTCTCACTCTGAGTGGCAACAGATTATACAATTTCATCCCTATATATTTATAACTATTTTGAGTTTTGCACAGCCGCACATGGGGAATATTTATTTCATTTTTGCGCCTTGTATTGTGTGAGTGAACACTACTTCGAGTAACATAATTTGTACAGTTTTCTTTGATATACATAAGGCATGATAATATGTACAAGGATGGGATGGTCATTATTCCAAAATCTTTAAAAAAATGTCTGCAAGATTCTCTCTCTGGAATTCCTGTTATCGTTCTTATCGCTCTTTTTTGCCACTTAAATACTGTTTGTGCTCCGGAAGAATTACCCCATAATAGTATGCCATACGAAAGATGAGAGTGAAAGAAAGCATAATATGCAGTGATTAATAGACTTTTACTTACAGATATTTTTAATTTACGTAACACATATACTGCCCTTGATAATTTTTTACAAAGTTGCATAGTATGCACATTCCAATTTAATTTTGTATCTAAGTATATCCCTAATAGATTAACTGAGGAGCATTCTTTTGTATCAGTTGTGGAGCTGCTGAGATGAAAGTATAACTTCTCTGTTTTATTATGATTCAAATGTAATTTATTGTGGAACAGCCAAACAGTAGATTTATCTATTGCTTTATTATTTTTTGTGTGTATTGCGTTGATATTATTATCTTTCGTTATAAATGTAGTGTCATCGGCATACATAACAGTGGTTTCTAATACGTAGTCAGGTAAATCGTTAATATATACCAGAAATAGAAAAGGTCCAATGACACTTCCCTGTGGCACTCCTGTTAATATATCAAGTACGTTTGACTGTTTATTTTGTACACACACAACTTGTTTTCTACTTTCAAGATAAGACCTGATCAATAGGAGCTCAGTTCCTCTGATCCCATAATACTGTAATTTCTGAATCAATATTTCATGTGAAACAGTATCAAAAGCCTTACTTAAATCTAATAATGTTGCGCAAGCGAATGAACTGTTTTCAAAGGCATCAATTATCTCAGATACAACTTTTTCAACAGCTTTAATTGTGGACATACCTTTCCGAAACCCATATTGTGCACAGTTAATGAGTTTGTTATTTTCAAAGTACAGAGTTAGTTGTTCTTTCATGCAATGTTCAATAATTTTTGATACAATTGGTACGAGAGATATTGGTCTATAGTTGCTGGGACAGTTTTTGTCCCCTTTTTTATGTATGGGAATAGTAACCGCAATCTTAAGACAATCTGGGAACACTCCTTCTACTAGTATCCAATTAATTAAGTGTGTAAGGGGTTCCACTATTACGTCTATGATGTTTTTAATTGTACTATTAGTAAACCCATAATAATCCTCGCTACCAGATGTCTTAAACTTGCGAACCACTGACAAAATTGCTTCAGGTGTTACGTTTGTCCATTTAAATGTCAAGTTACTAGTATGATTTCTACATGAACTTAGAATACTTTTAAAGTCTATAACACCGTTTTCTGTGGACTTAGGGATATTGCTTGTATTACCATTTACATACTTAGCACTACTTACAAAGAATTCATTAAAAGTGTCAGGGGATATTGATATTAAATCATTTTCTTTTCGTACCCCTATTTCCCTGTTTATAATTGTCCACCCTGCTTTACATTTATTTGTATGGTTTACAATAAAATTGTCGTTTGCCTTAATTTTTGCCGCACTTATTTCCTTTCTGTAGTGTCTTTTAGCTCTGATGTATTTTTCTTTTCCCACAGGACAGCCCGATTTAGCCCTATTGTACCAAGCAATGACAACCTTACGAAGCTCTGCTAGTTGCGGAGTGTACCAGTTACTAACATTTTGCTGTAATTTGTTTGTAGATAAGTTATAGCGTTTAAATTTTCTTGGACAACATTCGTTTAGGCATCGTGTTAAATTATACATAAAAAAATCACACGCTTCTACTACATTTTTACATCTGAAGAATATTTGCTGCCAGTCAATTTCTTTTAATTTATGTCTTAAACTACAGATATTATCTAAACTAAGTACTCGAAAACTCTTGGTCACCACCCTAGTATTATTGTGTTTGACAAAGGGGTATAACACATATAGGCCATCGTGATCTGACAATGAGCACTGTACTACACCACACGATAAATCATTTCTATATACATTTGTAATAATGTTATCTAAACAAGCTTCCTTTCTTGTTGGCTGATCATTTAGAAAATAAAAGTTATATGATCTAAGTATATCAGAAAAATAATTCTTGGTAGGAGTATCAACTAAAACATTGATATTTACATCCCCCAGATATAATATGTTATATTTATCATGCTTACTTAAGTAGTTAGTAAGGTCTTCCCAGCGTGCAAGAAAGACATTGACATCCGTATCTGGTGTTCGATAAATTGATACCACAATTGTTTTCGCGTTAGGAAATAAAATTGCAACTACTTCAAATTCCCCCTCATAGCAGAAATTATCTACGTTAATAACAATATAGTCATTGGTGAAGCCATCTCTTAAATAAATTGCTACTCCGCCATGGGTAATTCTACTTCTATAATAGCTTGCTGCCCTGATATAATTTTTAGGTACGTATAGAAGTATTTCTTCATTTCTAAGCCAGTGTTCATTAACACAAAGAATATGGCACGGAAATGAGTCAAGAAAAATTTCAATTTCAATTAATTTGTTTCTTATTGATTGTACGTTAATGTGGAACAGCAAGATATTTTCAAAGTCAGAATTTATAACACCTTTCATATTTGAAAACAGACCAGAGTTACTTTGTGCTAAAATTATATCATTTATGTTTCTAACATTAAGAAGTCTAGTTAAGTTAGATTGTTTAATTCGACCAACTTCATTATTATCTATTTGCTCAATTTCTTTTGCTGTGCCATTATATGACTCTGTAAACAATTTTGTATTGTTTTTCGTGCACCCTTGTATAGCATACAAGCTACTTGATAGTGCGCACAATCAATACACTATGGCCAACAGCGGCGGATCTGTTTAAGGGGCACACGGTCACGTGCCCTGCCATTCATGATCTAAATAGAACTGCAATTATTAAATCAGTACAAAAGCTTTTTTCTTTCTTTCTTTCTTTTCTATTGTTGGATTTGTTCCGCCACAGCCATGTTTGCGAGTGGAGGAGGCTGTGGTTATGCGCTCTCGTAGGATAGACGAAACTTGGCAACACAGCGACGGTTGATTTTTGGCTGCGGACTTAAAATCTCTATGCTTTGACAGTAGCCTTATCATCAGAGGTGGCAGGGGATGTTATGGCTATGTCCATTGAAAATGGGCACAGTAATGTTGAGACCTGTCGCATGAGGCGCTGTGCTCTGTCTTATGGGACATACAGAGGTAAGAAGGTCGCGACAAGGAAACTCAGCTCTGTACAGAGGGGAACGGAAGGAGGGGGAACGAGGAAGGAGGGTCAAGCCATTTTCAGAATTTGGGGGTGGTAAAGTTTTATGCTTGGCCTTTCCGGGTGTAGTGAGTGACATATTAAGGGTTGCCACCATGGTGCAGTTAATTTACAATACATTTACCTTCTAAAATTTACACACATAAGTTACCAATCAGAATCTGCAATCGTATTTTCAAATAGTGAGCTACACTTTACGTATATAATGTTTCCCAGAAAAGTAATTAAGAAACCACACATAACTGAAGGAAATGGACATATGGTAGTTGAAACAAATTGTTGTTGAAAACAAATAAATAATTCGTTACCCAAAATATCAATCAGGGGCGTTATACACATGGGCCAACATGGGTCATGGCCTGGGTCGGCTAGTTTTCTGAGACCATTTTTTTAAATACCAGCTTTGGAAATTTCAGGTATTTATTTATTATGCATAGTTATGGTGATATGACAGGATTATTGCATTTGTATATATATATAGAATAAAACATTCTTGGGGAATTCCATGAATAACAAAAGGTTGAACGCACTGGCCATACTATCAATAGAGAAGAACATGGTAAATGCCATTTCGGACTTCAATAAGCGTGTGATAGAGGAATTTTCTACAGCCAAAAATAGAAGACTGGAACTAATATACAAAAAATAAAGGAAGCTTTGCTTTGTTTGGCTATTAATGTTATCCTAGTATGTAGCAGTAGATTATTTCAGATTATGGTGGGGGGACGGGAGGCAAGACTATCCACCGACATAATTAAAATTTTTAATTAGTATTTTACTATAGTAGATTATTAATGCTATATATACGTATATATGACGCCCTAGTATGTAGGTATTTTGGATGTGCCCCACCACTTTTAAATTCCACGAGCCGCCACTGATGGCCAAGGGCGCCGATTTCTCTGTAAATTGGGGGGGGGCACGTTCAGACGCAGAAGGTATATATATATGAGGATTTTAAGACAAATTGCATTCAAATTAAGCCAAATATTGTATATTCATAAATACACTATGGGACCCACATGATCTTTAAGGGGGGGGGCAGGATCGGCGCCCTTGACTATGGCTATGCTTTTACAAAGACCGTGTGCTTTGTATTGCAATACCTTGTCTTGTTTTTAAATTTGCATACAAAATTTATGTTCCGGTCACTTAACGGTGCTAATTGAGAAGTTTTGGCCTTGCTACATTTACCGCAGAGGTACAAAATATGTCTTTCAAATATTTTCCGGATTAACTTTACAGTTAATCTTTATGTGTATCCGAAAGTAGATCTGGTTTAGAAGTATTTTGCGACAAATAACATTGTTGCATACTTATAAATAAACCATGTTCGGTACAATTGCGCGATAAGCTCCCATCAACTTGTCCTATATTGTCATTCTCATCTAGCATTGTTTGGTCTCCATAAGAATAGTCCTACCAATTGGAGAAGGTAATGTAAATTAAATTGTATTCCATTCAAGTTCAGCGCCAGTTCAACGAAGGAGTTAAAGATAAAAAATATGGTTACTTCCCTTAAAATAGACGTAAATAAATAGATAATAATAATTTTAAATTGCGATTTCAATGCTGAGTCTGAAATCGCAAATAAGCCAGACAAAAAGCACACGTGGCATTTTGAGCGGTAGAGAGGTGGGCGTGAACTAACAGGCTTTAAAAAGAGAGTGGTAAATAAACAAGGTTGGGAACCATTGTTTTAAACTTTTATCTTAGCAAAGGAAGCTACCATTTGAACTTTATACCACCCGCGTGTCCTTTCTGCTTCGTCCTGCCCTGGCGGGAATTAGATGCAATACGTTTACGCACTTCACGACACAATTGGACCCAACAAGCCTCATCAGCAAAGGTTCGACAATGACACCTGTCACAAAATACTTCTATATTTCGAATGCACTTGCAAACTGTAGGGCAAACTGTACTTGTGTTATAATGCTTTAAATAGGCCTATAGTATCAGCAGGCCTACGTTTTCGTTTCGCTACGAAAGTTTGAAAGAAAAGATTGTTCCACTTGGAATTGTAGGGGTCCTGAAATAGGCCTAACTTAGGTACATGAGTAACACAGGGCAGGAGAATTAAGCAGAAGGTCAAGAGCACTGACCTTAAAAGTGTCGTAGACAAATGTGTGTTCAAGCCTGTCTATGGGGGAAGGGGGCGGGTCCCAGTAAATTCTTTCTGCCCTCCTAAAATTTTCACAGTAGACTTGCAAATGAACTATAATATGGTTGCATCAGGCCCCCTAACTTCTACCGCCCCCCTACATTTTTGGGCTGGCTACGAGCCTGTGTGTGTTACATTCGGTGCAGATTGTCCTGGTGTCAATAGTTGGAAATTTACAGAAAAGATGTAGTAATTTAGATTTGATTTGAGTTTAACCTCCCTGTCAGCAGTGCGGCTATGTGAGACATGACATAGGAGTCGAACCACATAAGGTCCTGCCCGGAATCAAAACAGGGCTTCTCGCGCAAAGGCACATACGATATCCATATAGACACGAGGGAGCTGTGTATAGTAATTTAGAAATGAAGAGCATTTTTAAAAGAACTTTGTTTATGTATACATTGAACATGTAAGTGAAGTATTACTTTATAAACAAGTTTGCCAAATTACCACGCAACTGTGTGTAGGAGAAGGATGCAACAACTATATGTGACAATGGCCGTGACACTAGAGCCTGTCTATTCCACCTGTGCCCTCGGAAACTATGCGAACCATACTTCGGCCCAACCCCCGCCGCCCTCTGAAGTAGGAAACCCTCTCTTTGCTTAGGGAAAAGAAGTGAATGACCTCAGTTGTGTTGCCAATTTGTCATTCAGTCGCTTGATGTTGCCGAGTGAAGATCATAGGCTACTTAGAGTGGCTAATAGGATAGATCACAGCGAAGCCCGTGAAATAATTCATTGTCCCCTCCGCATCTAACAATTGAAAGATGTCGGTTACAGCAACTTATCCCTCCTCTTTCGAGGGAGGTACGGGAAATCACATAGCAACAGTAACGCCAGCAGGGGCACAGTTGAGATAGAAAGGTTCTAGTACCGTACAATGGAGCTCTCAGTTATTACACTATCACTTTGTGTTTTTGCGTGGGAGACTCGAGTTCGATTCTCGGTGGGAGCTCATGTGGTTTGATCAAACGTTAACCTGTAAATTCACGTCTCATATTAGAATCGGTTATGAAAAGGATGTTAAATTCAAATTCATTCTTTCAACACTAGCAACAAAAATCGATAGTGTGAATAAAGTAGTTTGATTTTTATCGAAAAGTGAAACAGTCATCATAGAAAAGTACACAAGTGAAGTGAGCATAAAGGGGAAATCGGAAAATGCAGGAGCAAGGCAAACTAGTCAGATTTTCGTAGTAAGGGAAAGTGGGGGAATTGTGCGCACCTAAGTCAAATACATTCCTGTGGTGTTGACAATGAGGACAACGAAATAGTAATTAAATGAATAGGTTCTATCCCCACTGTACTGTCATACAGTAATATTAGTTTAGGTCTATAATTAAACATAGGGAAATTATACTGCAATAAAACAAGATATGTGTGTGTGTTCGCAAGGTTCCACGCTGTGGGGTAATTGGGCGCAGAAGGCTGGGTAATGGTGCGCAGCAAATCTGGAGATCCGAAGGTTAATAAAACACGAATGCTAGTGTAATGCACACTTTATTAACATTAGTCTGAAATAGTAGTCGAGTAAACAAAGAAATATATTCATTACGGTAGCGTACGCAGGAACTTAGTTCGGGAGGGGTCCAAACTCAATATAAGGGTATTTTATATTAAAATTCCTAAAATTGCCCCTAAAATTTGGGTAAATTTACAAAGTCAAAATTTCGGGGGTTCTGGACCCCCAGGACCCACCCCCTGCGTACGTCCCTGAGGTCTTTTTTAACAAACGCTTTCACTAACTTCCGGTAATCCTGTTCACGCTTGTTCCCTCAGTCTGCCTTACTCTAACATCAAGGTGTCACTGTAGGAACCCATATAAATAGTCCTTTCCTGCTAACTCCACGTCTTTGTTAAAATTATTCTTTATTTTCATCTCTTCAGCATATCGAAATGGCACACGCCTAGGCTCTTACTTGTCAAGCCATAAAACACTTTACTCAGAGTAAACACATAGTCTCTTAGTTCTAACTCTACTTCTTTGGAAAGGCCTGAATGCCTGCCTAATCTTGGTACTGATGGCCGGTTTAGTAGCAAGTATTTTCTCAATGTTGATTCTGATATGATGTAACATCTTCCTACTTCTCGATTTTTTTTACGTCATCGTTCCGTATTGCATCGAGAGCATTTTGCAAAGTTTCTTGCGAATAGGAATTCATTTGTTGTTTTCCTAATATACCTGCGCGGCACCTGTAATGAAAAATGATGAAGAATGAACTTCGAACTTGTTCCACAATATCTGAAGGTTGGAGGAATCATACACGTTTGCGCGCACCATTACCCCATACGTGCCGTCGAAATAAACTTTATTCTCAACATTGGGACATTCAGCGACAGGGCAACCTCATTACAGTATGTTCTACAGGAGGAAACTTCCTTTCGCACTATACCTACTTTAATGTCATAAGTTGCAAACTGTAGGCTTACTTCCTTATTTTCCACAGCTCATAAATAACAACAGATGTAGGATTTTTTTTTCCGTCTCGTTTAGCTCACTCCTCATCAATACTGAACACACTGGGTCGTGTCTGCAGTGTTTCGCCTGGAAGCATCTAGGAACTAACCGCTCACTGGAGGCGCTAGAGATATTCCAAATATAAGAAATTGCGGTGCGCACGATTACCCCCGCGCACGATTACTCCACTTTACCCTACTTGTGGAGCACGTGTGTACTAGTTGTATAGTGCATATTACTTTTATCTATACAATGTTAGCGAATAACGGTCGCCCGTGTGTGTCTGCCCCTGTAACAGAAAGTAATGGAATAACCACTTCTGTTTCAGTTATTCTCGTTGCACTTTTGCATACACACTGTGTATCAGTACGTAATTAGTGGGTAGCCGTCAATTAAATAAAACGTTCTCAGTGGATTTGCAGACTAATAAGAAACGTGGATTTTCAGTAATTTTACCAAACGGCAGCCGGATTCTTAACCTATGCATGACAGAGACAGTGTGTGCAGTATTCTCTTACAATGGCTTACGATAGTCACTCTTACTCTTATGATAGTCATCCTTATATTATGAGCTGTTTCTAATTTACTATTACCTCTCCCCATGTGCTGCACACATAACTTATAGCTGTTACTTGAACTTAAATTTTTTTATCCCAGTGTTTAATATTCCTTGAAAATCACTAGCGCTTTTAGTGATTTTCTTTAGCATGCCTAAGATTAATGAGCATTTAAACTAATTAATGTTATTCATGTTCGGTAATACGAAAAGCTTAGTTCGATTATCAACTGAACAGAGTACAGTTTCAAGATCAATGACGAAGTTTGAGCTGCTGTAATGTCACGATTTAATCGTCCGATAGAGGACTCTCTTTGGATGAACTTCTTGATATCGGTGAAAATGCGAACCGATTCCCCTGAGAATATGGGCGTGATCTTAAATGCAGATTACCTAAAACCAAATCGCACGTTTTCCGTTGCGTGGATGCAAAGTGTTACGGTATTGAGATCTTCCACGCTCTTGAGATTTCAACAAAAAGCGGACTCTATCAGTAAAATTAGTAAAGGCAAAGGAAATATAAGATTTATTCCAAAAGAGTTAACGTAAAGATAACACAAAATCCTTGTTCTTCTTAATCGACATATCTGATAATAATTGCTTTTAGCATATTTTGCGTTGCAATTAATATTACAACTTACAGGGAATGAGACCCAAGAGTACTGTACCTGTGAAGCAATATACTGTAGAACAAATGTCCAAGGGGTGGATCATGTACTTTTGTAATATATATAATAAAAGTAAAAAGCAGTAGACCTATATTAAGTTTGATCAATTCAATGAAGAAAAAGTGTTTAAATGTAGTTTAATAGAGATACTTTTTTGAAAAATATATAGTATTTGTGTATATACGAGGAGCAGTTAAAAAGTTTCCCGAATTTCGTTGTAGCCCTTTGTTACCATAATATACACCCTTTTTCAAAAAGAATTTACGTATTACGAAGAATTATTTTGTCCAAACTATCGATCGGTGCGCCTCGGCTCGGCTATTGGAGAAACGAATAGCTACATAGTCTAGTTTATATTAATAGCCGCTAGATGTCAGTTGTCTTCTGTGTTGCTTGGTAACCGTCATATGTTTAAAATGGCTACTCTGCATCAGAAATCATTTTGTGTTCTCGAGTTTGTGAAGTACAATTCCGTGATTACAGTTCAAAGACGTTTCAGGTTGAGGCATCAAATTGATCTTCCGGATGGGCGGAACATTCGCAGATGGTATCGACACTTTGTAGATACAGGATGTGTATGTAAAGGAAAGAGTCCTGGCCGCCCTCGTGTTCCTGAAGAAAATGTTGCACAAATTCAAACTGCTTTCCAACGTAATCCTTCAAAATCAACTCGTCGTGCCAGTCGGGAGTTACAAGTGCCGACAACAACAATTTGGCATGTTTTGAGAAGTCGGTTGGTTATGAAGCCGTACAAGTTACGGCTGTTACAAGCTCTGCGTGCTGATGACAAACGCAAACTGTGGCATTTTTTAACGAGATTCTGGATGCCATTGACAATGATAACACTTTTGCACAACGCATCGTGTTCAGTGATGAAGCGACTTTCCGTGTTAGTGGTCAGGTAAACAAACAAAATGTTCGAATTTGGGGCCTACAGAACCCACATGCAGTCATTGAACATGTACAAGATTCGCCCAAAGTCAATGTGTTTTGTGCGATATTCCGATCATCTGTTTACGGCCACACGGTTAACAATCAGCAGTATGTCGCTATGTTACAAAATTGGTTGTTTTCGAGGCTGCACAAAGACAACTTCATTTTTCAACAACACGGGGCACCCCCTCACTGGAGTCGCCAAGTGCGTGAATATCTGAATGAAACTCTACCTAACCGTTGGATTGGTCGTCAAGGAGCTGGTGACTTAGCATGTCTCAGCTGGCCTCCACGATTACCGAATTTGTCACCCTGTGACTTCTTCCTGTGGGATTAAAGACAACGTTCATGTACCACCGCTCCCACAGAACCTGGAAGAATTGAAGAACTGGATCCGTACTGCCATAACATCAGTGACGCAGGACATGCTTGGCCGAGTGTGAGAGGAATTTGAGTATTGATGTGATATTGTTCGTGTCGCTGATGGAGGACATATTGAACATCTGTAATTTGAACTTGAGAGATTCGTAAATATGTGTAAAATTTCATATTCGTTTGTCTTAAAGTTTAATAAATATATGCATTCGAAATACGTATATTCTTTTTGAAACAGGGTGTAGTTCTTCGTAATACGTATATTCTTTTTGAAACAGGGTGTAAGCACGCATTTACGTAATCGCTTTCAAAGGAGGATCCTTCGGAACGCACACATACTTGTTTCGGCGATCCTGCGATTGCTGGAAACACCAGTGAAAGTCCTCTTTTCAAATCATATCTTCGAATTTCAGCCGGAGCGTTCGTTTTCATCTCTTTTTTGACGGGTACATTTTTAAATTGAGAAAAGCCAAACATCCCTTGATACTAAACTATTTTTAAGGCTATCAGAGTCCCTCAAGCAGATTTTCCCCAATTTGCACATGAACTTGATGTTTGCAATTTGCTCGATCTATGAAATTGCGCCAACTATCACTACACACTCCTCCGTTCAGCTACACTATTCGTACACTGCCTGCCTGTTAGGCAGGGCCGGCGCTAGCAGTTTTGCCGCCCTGGGCGGTACTTTTACATGCCGCCCTTTTAGATCTAATCCGCAAATCTTATTTTGATAGACGTTCAAGTGTCACGAAAAAATAAGATGACCTATTTGAAAACATGTACGAAATGGAAAAGTAAACAAAAAATTTAACTACCTCTTTCGAATGCTTACATAATATTTAAACGGCTCCATACATGATGCAATATTCAGTATGCTTGATTTCACTGTATATCTGTGATATACAACAGCACATACAGAAAATAAATTTTTAAAAAATGCTTCAGTCAAGACTAAGAATTTTAATTTTTAAGCTTATTTTATATCAAAAGGTGTTTCCAAAAGAGTATGGAGCATGAAGATAATATAGTGAATCAGATATTAAGGCAAAACTAAGTGATTAGCCTAAGCCTTATAATGTATTCCAATGTTTCAGCCAATTCGTGTTCTATTGATATCATCGCTAGGAAAATCAAACGTGTTTTAGACATGGAAGAACGTAGATAGTTTTTAATAGACATAAGTTTCGAAAAACTTATTTCTCCACTTGCCACTGTTACCCATAAGGTTAACAAAATCCTAAATGCAACACTGACAATGGGAGCAAAGTCATGTTCCTTAATTAATTTTAAAGTCTCTTTTGGTGAACATTTAGGCTTAATTATAGCGATAAAACACTTTCAAATCACTGGGGTTAATATTTTCGATTCTTCGTGTGTTAAAATGATGGTAAGTTTAGTACACTTGTCAGACTAAAGTTCAGGTGCATATCTTAAAGAAAATCGAAATACTCGCTGTGATGTTGCTCAAACCTTTCTCTTAAAGCTAACACAACCAGGTCTAGAACTTCGTAATAAAAATCGATCTTATATCTTATTTGTGGATCTTCAATAGCTTCATTCTCTGTCTCGTGCTGAAACTGTCTCTTTCGACTTCGAGCATGCACTGTATTAGCTATCCGTGGATCATCCATATTAAATGACCATCCATATTTATGTGAAGTAAAAAGTCATGCCAGATAATGAGTGAGCAAAGGAAAGGAAAGTCACGCAGCTGGTTTGCTATACACAGAGCATTGTGGGCGATCATACTATCTTCTACTGTCGTTACTTATTTGAAGTAAGGCATCATAAACCACTCCTTTGGAATCAGAGCATCAATTCGGCTCTCCCACCTTGTGGTGTTTAATAGTCTTAAAGTGAGACTGCTAATATGTTCCTTTACTATGACCCAACGTTGAACTGACGCATAAAAAAAAGTCATCAACTTTTTTTAAATATAGAAAAAAAATGAAACGGCGTACTGAAATGTTGTGGTTGCATCATTAACGACAAGGTTTAGTGGATAGTTCAGACGTAGTCAGATGATGACTATAGTGTGTGTATTACGTAGACGCTAATTTATCCAGCAGAAAGTACGAAGTTATCTATCGAAAACGGAAAAATTCCGTAATGCATGCGCAATTGCGCACATTTTTCTAGCAGACATCTCTCAAGAAAAAAAAATGCGGTACGGCTTCCTATATTCGGAATGAACAATTTGTAAATTGGTTAAAAACTCATAGCTAAACTCTAAATGTCTGTAGATGCTGTAGGCTAGAACGACCTGTCTCAAGTGGGAGTGTACCTTTTGCATACTTGGAGGGGAGCGTTAGAACATTGCTAAATAGAAAAGAAATATAAAAGATACCTTGATAATCTTATCCATCCTAGCTCAAAATCTTATCTACGCCGCTGCAAGGGAAATATTGAACAAGATGCCTGTGGCTAGTAGTTTGATAATTGAAACTGAGTGGGAATGCTCTGAATTTCCTATTTTCCTGAATATGAGTAAAGTAAGTTCAATTATATTCTCAGGTAAACAAAATTTTATTTTTCCATGTAGGCCTATTACGAAGCATTACATTTTGATAGTATTATTTTCTTTTCTTTTTCAAATTTTGCCGCCCTGTGCGGTGGCACGGCTCGACCCCCCCCCCCCCTCGCGCCGGCCCTGCTGTTAGGACGTGTTAACACTTGTTAGATTCATAAATAGGCAATGTAAAGACTGTGCTATACAAGATTCATTGTAAATGTATCACAAATGCCAAAACTACAACATTCCGGGAATTTTTTGACTGTTGCTCGTAGAACGCCAGACAGTAACATAAATTTATTTATCAATAATTTAGATAAAATGCTGGAGTATTTTCATGGTAAGAAATACATACCAAATTATTCCAGATGATTCGAATGTAAATTTTTTTGAGTGGAAAACTCAATCAAGATTTTGAATCTTTACTTCAAACTAATTTATCTCCTACGATCAAATTATCAACAAAAATAACAAACAAATCAGTATCGTGTATAGACCAAATTTGCTAAAGTTATTATGCATAAATTATGAATCAGGAGTATTGAATACAGATTTTTCATATCATGGAACATAAATTGCAAAAATTGATATTTCCTTCTTCACCTCTTAAGGGTGTTTCGTTTGACACAAGTTATTGCTCTGATTGTTTACAACTTGGTTTTGATTTTTTTACCCCCTTTCTTTCCTATTTTATCTGATAGCGTTTCAATTCATGCTGTAATTTTCTTCTGTAATATAAAATATATGTACTATATGTTAGGATAATTTCATGTTTTCTCGATTGTGTAGTTTCCTTACGTGAATAGATTTGTTCTAAATATGGTTTTCTCTTCATCTTTGCCTCTATTTTTTATAAGTTAATTCCTTTTAAATGTTTAAAATTCAATACATTTTTAATTATAATCCGGTCTTCTTCAGCTAACAATTAATTGAAAAATTACCCTATCCTAGCCGACTATGTAATATTATGAACAGTTTTCTTTTTTTTAATACATCGCATGAGAAAATATATAGTCTCAAGTTCCTGGCCCTTTGTCGCACTAGCAGTATATGTGCTCTCTTTCCAATCTGGTAGAGTTTTGTAGGAGTTAAAGCCGTACGGAATAAGATTCTATAATTTTTGCTCTCGCCTATTTTTTTTTAACCGATTCCCACTGCTTAGTTCCAGTTATCCTTATAACATCCCAGTAGTTATCTTTTACCTTTCGACGATTTTATTGTTTCCATAGGTTGTTTTCTCTACATTCTTTTGTAATGTAATTGTAATACGGTAATTTACTGGATCAACAGTTAAAGGTATCCCCCCCCTTTTACACATTCAATCCTAGCAGCCAAATATGTGATGACATTATTGTTTACTCCAACAGGGGCTTTGTGAAAATAAAATGTATATTTATTTGATTTGCTAATAATGTTTTATATAACGATTTAATCCTCATGATAATATATGTTGTTTTGGTGTTCCAATTTATACTTGATAATGTTAATACACATAGGGTAGCTGTAAAAATACGCAAATCTTACATATTTATTTTAATGTATGTCAAAGTTTGTCGGATAACAAAGGATTCTCCCACAAATATTGACATGGAAGCTAGTAATTTGTACTTCATCAAAATGATTCTTAAAGGAATGGATACTGTTGCTCCTACATTTTTATTTTTGATGCATCAATGAAAATAGGATTTATTGTGATTTCCAAAGAGGTGGAGCTAGCTGTATGAAATATTGTTTCTACATCACAGTCTCTCTTGTTTTACGTGACGTTAAGTCGGTTCAATTTTCCGGTCCAAGGGAACAATACAGCTGTAGATTGGTATGTAATCATCTTTCATGTTTGAGAGAGAGAGAGAAAAAAAAAAAACTTTTTAGTTGAAAAACTAGTAAATACTTATTTTAAATTTCAAACTGTAAATCACTACTAACATATAAGATAAGAATTTTATGATGTTTTAGGCAGGAATAAATTGATTCCATTCTCAAGTATGATATACTTCATTTAGTGAAAGGAACGTAATGTTTTATCTTAAAGCAAAAACACTTATATATTATACATTTATTGTACTTATATATTTGTCTTAAGAAAGAAATCTGTATAGTTACCGTTCTTCAGTTGAAAGTTATTCTTTTCGTTATGGTTGTACGAAGAAAACATTCATTCTCTTCTTCTTCTCCTTTTTTCATTCACAGATACCAGCAACATACCTTTTTATCACCAACTACTGAGCAAATTAATCATTAAAAAACAGACATGAAAATCTCCAAGTGTACCGTAAAAGCGACGTCAAAATCTTATGTAAATGAATATATATATATATATATATTTGAGAAGATATACAAGTTTCATTTCATTCATATCCCTGTAAACTAGAATCTAGTCTATACATACAGAAAAATAAGTAACTTTTCAATTTTCCTCTCTTCTCTCTCTCTCCTTCTCTGAAATCCTTGACGTTATATCACGAAAATATTTAGACGAAAGTGTTTAGTTGCAGGTAATTTTCTCAGTTACAAAATTTAATTTCGTAACATTTTGAGCTGTACAAATGATCAACAAACAAAAGACTTCCATCCAAGAATTTCAAACGATTTTTCAAACGAAGATTTTTAAGCATTTAAAATTAGTTAAATTGACTCGTAAAATTTTCAGTTCCTTGCAACTTTTATGAAACCAATTTTATCGGAGTAATTTAAAATTAGATTTAAATGTAAGAATGTTATAATTGATTAAACGTGATGTCAATATTACTTTCTGAGTGTGGGCTGTGAGAGCAATATAATATCTGAGCTGAAAAACAACCAATAATAATAACACAGCTTCTATCAAAGTAGATGCAATAAAACTTATAATTCTCTCCACCAATTACACTGTAGGTACCACCCTCTTCAACGAGTTGAGTTGATTTTAGTTTAGCGTCCCTTTCGGCAGCGAGGCTATATGAGACGTGGACCTACTGATTAACGTGAAATCCGAACCACATGAGCTCCCGCCGGGAATCGAACCCGGGTCTCCCACGCCAAAGGCGCGTACGCTAACCGCTTAGACCCTCTTCAACGAATCAGTGCAACTTATGACTTCGTTAACGACCCTTTGCTAAAATTTAAATAGTGTAACAGGGTGTCTATTCAAATTCCAAAGTGAAATTTCGTGACATTTTCATTATACCAAATCATAAAATTTCCTAACATTTTCAAGAGTGAATTTGGGTACGAATTAGGCCGAATTTTCGTGCATGCAATAGAAACGTACTTTGCTTGCGATTTGGTAGCGTCTAAAGCCGACTATAGACATTTTTGGTGGTGAATTTTGACGTTTTATAGAACAAGATTTTCCAATCTGTACTTACATTTGTACAGTTTAAAATAATCGTGACCCAAAAGATAAATTTCGTGACTTTCATGACCGTTTTCTGATTTCCTGACTTTTTCGTGACATTCGTGACTTTCGTGACCGATAGACACCCTGTGTAACAACTGTAAGTGTAATCTAGTTCTAAATTTAAAATTTGACTCAAACAGTGTCTTCTCTAGTAATCATGTGTCAAAAACTTAAATCGTCAAAAAAACTTAATCCTGGCCTTCTTGGCAAAAATGAGGATATCCTTACTCCTAAGTCCGAAAACAGTAATTCTCTACAGTTTGTTTGATTCTCCAGTCTACGGAGGACCAAATGTCGAAAATACTGACTCAAAACCATGGTCACCTGTAGTTCTACGTCAAAAATAGTAATCTTTTACCTACCAGTCTGAAACGGATCAATTTACCATTAAAAAGTGTTATGGGAGTGCTGTTACAACACGGATACTGTCTTTATACAATTCTGTCTTATTATCACTATCACTAACACTAACACTAACACACTGCACTTTATATGAGTAAAAAAAAATCTAAGTCCGTTTCTGTTAATAAAAATAGTGTCCCGTACGAAAATCCTTAAGAATGTCTGTCGGATAGACGCCGACGCCTCCACCATGTAAAGTTCTATCTATAGGGTAGATACGGTATACGGGAGATTGGACTTTCTCATCACTTTTTTATTACAAAAGTTCCTCCTGAATACAAGTGTGTTACGACAAGTAGTTCCTCTAATTATGTAGGTAAAGAAATGAAAGGAACCCAATGACCAGGCGTCTTAGGCAGGGGTGCCCACAAGGGGGGGCTATGACGCAAACTGCGTCATTGAAATATTTGGGGGGGGGGGTAAAAATCTATATAAATATGTTTGAGGGGGTGTAAAAATTAATCGAAAAGATATTTTTTCATGGAAGAACACCTACGGATAGACGATTGAGGGGGGGGGGTGCGTCATGGACATGAGGGGGGGGGGCACCACTGTCTTAGGGCTTTGTTGGTTAGATTTCTCTCAATGACCGGGCGTCTTAGAGAGAGAATGAGAATTTGTTGATTAGGTGCCTCTCAATGACTGGGCGTTTTAGTGAGGAAAAGGAGCTTAATGACCAGGTGTCTTAGGATATGTAGGAAAGGCGTCTTAGAAAGGGGTAGGGTGCTCTCAATGGCCAGGCGCCTTAGAGAGTTGGTAGTATGATCAACCGAGTGAGATTGATACTTCATAAGGTGTGCTCTCCTATTCCATACCAAAATGTTGTTGACAGCTGGCCTCTGCGTCATCTGTCGAATGTTGGCGATGATGGACATCTTCGTTGCTGTCGTCTGTAGTGTGTTTACTTCAAGCACGTGTAGTAGAAACACATGGTTACAGCATGGTATGAAGACATGTGCGAACTTTACAATATTGACTCCCCAGCCTAAGGTAGTTCTTCACCCGTCAAAAACCTTCAGGTTCTTTTTTCCAATGCCAATTGTCAAAATACTGACACAAAACCAAATTTTAAATCGAGAAAATCGTCAAAATTTTAGGGTATCCATCGTCGAAATTCATTTAGAACATTGATGATGACCTGTAAGGGGTTAAGTCCTAAAGTGTAGTTTTCTAGGAAACTACTACTTTTCTTAGCAAAGACCAAGAGCACCATGAGGAGAGCCCTGGGTCAATAATTGAGAGAGATTAAATACCAAAGTGTAGTCTTTGAAAAGGTGATATTAATGACAAAAGTCTTGGACCACCCACTAAGCCAAAATTGTCAAAAAGAAAGAGAAAAAAGCAGGGTGTCTACTAAAATTCCAAAATGAAATTTCGTGACTTTTTCGTAACCTTTTCTTTACCAAACTAAAATTTCATAACATTCTCAAGAGCGATTTTGGATGCGAATTAGGCCGAATTTTCATGAATGCGATAGAAGTGCGCTTTGCTTGTGATTTGGTAGCTTCTAAAGCCGACCATACACATTTTTGGTGGCGAATTTTGACCTTTTATAGAGCAAAATTTTCCAGTCTGTACTTTTATTTGTTAACAAAACAAAACAAAACAAAAAAACAAAAAACAAAACAAACAAAAAAAAAACGTGACCCGAAAGCTAAATTTCGTGACTTTTTCTTGACTTTCATGACTTTTTCGTTACTTTCGTGACCGATAGACACACTGAAAAAAGTATAGAAAGAAACGGAAAATTCAACCATACAGAGGTCCATACTATATGTGTCCTTTTTTTTCTCCTTAAGATAATTTTATTTTATTGTGATAATTTTGTCTTCCGTTCAAGTGAAAGGTGCGTCCTGATTTGGTAACTTTAGCATACTGGATTGTTCTTCCCATTTACTTTACGTGTTCTTCATACCACGGAACTTTGAAAACTGCTATAACACAAAAAAGTGTGCTGTACTCCCAAGATCTTGAATGGTTATAGCATACTTACCCTCGATAGCTGCGGTTCTGAATTCGGTTTTTTTTTTTTTTTTTTTTTTTTTTTTTTTTTTTTGGTAGGAACCACAATTACTTTAGTCCACAACGCATGCCATCGTGCAGAAAACTCAATACACCATTTACTCACATATCAGCCCCTTCCCTTTAACCATACACAAACCAAAACGGATAATTACGGCCCGGGAATTCTGTTTCAGAAGGAAGGAGTATGAGTTTAGCAATCAAAAAGTCTATATGAATAAACACCACAATGATATTTATTTAAAGAACGTTTATAGCCGTATATATGATAATCGTCCCTATTTCTGCAGTACTGTGTTTACGGTTGTCTAAAAATAAAATCTGGCGAGCAAAATAAAAAATTAAAAGATCTTTTGCTGAAAGAAAAGGGGAGAAATACGAGTAAATAGGTAAATTTATAAAATTGGTATTTCAATGAATAAACAAAGCATAGAAAAGAAAGTACATATATTGTAAAAACGAGTATCTGTACATGATAGCTGGTGGTGTTGATATTCACAACATATTACTTAAAACAAGGCCACATTCCCTTAAAGCGACATCAATATATCTGAATAATGATCATTTACTTTAATCAAAACTGAACATTTCTGAATAGCAAAGTAACATCATTTTGATCTACATGTACATATGCACACATATCACTTTACATTTCGGAAATTCATTGTCTTAATTATCTATTGCATAATTAGTATTTTAATTCATTACACTACCACATACTTTAATAAACGAAATCCAAATTTCTCTGTCTCGTTAAGATTTCATCTTATCTTTGTTATTATAGTATGGCACAAGTTTACTTTTCATGATCCATAGGGGGAAAAAATCTTCCCATGCAATACAATGCATTTACACGTATCAAACAAGCTTCCCCTGTCATTTGCAGGTACATTTCCAGAACCTACATACTGTTCTGTGGTCCGATTCCAATCTATTTCATCTAATAACTCAACTTCACTTGAAGTAGTGCTTACCACGGTTTTCCTCCGAGCCGCTCATATTTAAATGAGGCATAATAAAAACAATGGAATCGGCATTTCTGCTACAGATTCACATCGAAAATGTAGAGTTCAGTCCAAGTTACACCGAATGAATACTATAAATAAAGTTAAAAAATAACGCACTTCTTGCTATGCTGCCGCAATGCAATAAGTAATGCATATACTGTACACCTATGTTATTTGTAATATTAATTCAGTGAAACTTGTACAGTCGCCAGAAAAATGGGTAACCACCTATATATTTTTCCTCAAAAACTTCAGATTTGAGTTGTTCGCTTGCTGAAACTTGAAGCAAACAATATCCTTCCTTATATTACAGAAATAAGTACTCAAATAATTACCTTTATTTCTAGTTTCTTAACAAAAGAAATTGTATAGGCGACTTATAAAAGATGGAAGCAAGGCGGAACATTATATATGTACACATTATAACTATTTGTTACAAATTAATGATGGAACAATAATTTCACAAGGATCAGAGGTTAAGTACATTCATAAAAGACAGAACAATGCTATAATAATACAAGTAATTATAGTGATCGCAACGAGTCATGAAGCTTGATCTAGATCTACCAATTTCACCACCTAACAGAACGCGAGGATTTGTCCGGTCGTCAACCCCCATCTATGAAATTTTGCAGTGTTGTCGGATTGCCGCTACGTTTCGTTTTCTTGTTGTTGTTGTTGTCATTTTATATTTTTTCTATTATTATTGTTAGCATTTAATTCGCATAGTTGTTAGTGTTAGTGTTATAGTTCTTTACGTGCTGTTTATTTTTTTTTGTCGCTCATTTGTCATGTCTTCTAAATTTGGCAACATTGTTGGTGCACTATGCTGTTTCACTTTTTCTCAAGTGTGCTGTCGGAAAGCAGCTCCACGAATTGTACCGAATTCTTCCGATTCATCACACTTTCGTGAGGTAAAGCAATTCTGTGATTGGTGTAGACGCCAGGCTTCATGAGTCGTCGCGGCCACTATAGTATGTAATTTATTTCAGAGTTGCTCAAATATTTTGCCGCCCGCGGACCACGATAATGAAAAGAAAAATGCTATTCTTGTTTCACCGCGTGCGCACAATGTTTCTCATAGGAACGACTCCCAGACGTCCCGTATTTACATTATCTGTTTTCCCAGGAATCGCGCGAGACTTCAGATGTCCCAGCTTCCCTCCAAAACATAATACTCGTGCAACATAAAAACAAGAAACCCTTTTATTAGTCATCAATCCTCAACTGACAGGAATAATTTACTTTCTGTCAGTCATTCTTGGTGAGTGTTGAACAATAACTTAATTCATTCTCATATATCAGCAAGAAGCGAGTGTGTAATTACGAATATCCTGTTTTTATACGGTGCCAGTTTCTTGTTAGAAATATGAAAGCCGCACTCAAAGAACATTCTTCACCGCATGGCTAGAAGATGAGGGAGCAGCACTTGTTTAATTAACACACCAATTAGCTTGAGTTAATAATTACATGAAGCTCATGATTGGCCCTAATTTTATTCAACGAAATTACCAGAATTAACAGAACTTCCGTCATACATTACGGGCAGAAATCAAAAACACACGTTGAAATACTACACTACTGTTAACATTTTATTTTATTTACTGGTTGAAATGTGCAAGCAATCACTCATATTCTTCCGGCACAATTCTGAAGTTTTCGGTGCATGCTATAAGAAACACCGCTGTATATCCCCCAACCTGATGTTCATAATTCTCTGCCTGAATTCAGTTCAAAAGCGATTTCAAGTACAAGCCTGGGTTTTCATGATATTTCAGTTTAACGTCCCAAATTACCCATTTTAGGCTAAGGGAGACGATGATTAAGGTAAGCAAATAATGATGGAAGAATTGGTGGAATGAGAAAGTGGGAGGAAACGGGAGTACCACGAGAAAACGCATGGACACGATGTTGTCCACCACAAACTTACTTGGCAGGGGATGGAACCAGGGACCCCACGCACCAGAGATAAACGCTCTACCACTGAGCCACCGTGCCCTCCTCCCCCAACTTGTGTATTCAACTTCATAATGAAGGCAACAATAATTTACTAGGGTCTAAAATTTAATCCAGATTGAAAGAAATAAGAAACAATCAATAAAATCATGTGTTTAATAAAAATTTGCCAAACACTTGTGAAGCAATTATATATGAGATCTACACAACCATATTTTACCTTACATGCCTTGTAAATTTCAACTTAATTGAGCATTGCATATAGTTACACATTTAAGATATAACAGATTGAGGAAGATTTTCAAAAATAAAAGATAGTAAAGTAACATAATATAATATATTACTATGTCCATGCCTTTGATAACAAATATTCATTGATTCCATTCTGTTCAACAATTTTTCAGATATTGTAAAAAAGAAAACAAATAAAGAAAAAAGACAATATTGCTTCTATTTTCAAATACTGACATAATTCCATCTACAGAAATAAATTTTCTGACATTCTCGACGTTCGATCATTATCAATAAATAACCTGAAATCAATTATCACGTCACAGACTTCTTTAGCACCATCACTAACTTTCAGGTATTTATCCATTTGTTAAGGAATGTGGAATTGAAAGGAAACACAACATTGAATTAATACAGTTCATTAAGTATCCGTAAGTAATTAAAAGTATCCGTAAGCAAAGGCGCCGATTTCTCTGTAAATTTGGGGGGGGGGGGGGGCATTCAGATGCAGACGGTGTATATATGAGGATTTTAAGATAAATTGCATTCAAATTATGCCAAATATTGTATATTCACAAATACAATGAGGGGGCCTACATGAGTTTTGAGGGGGCCCGGGATCCCTGCCTCCCCAAGGATCGGCGCTCTTGTCCGTAAGTAATTAAAATTGTTTTATATAACTCTCAAAAAGCTCCCTTGTAACCAAGAGATTAGCACACATGTCTTTGAAACGCGTAGTCATGGGATCAATTGGTGGTTAAGAAACAATATATTATAAGGTGAATTAAGAGCTAATGACTCTTGTCTATGAAGCCAAAAATAGCTATCATGTATACCGCCATCATATCAATTAAATTCGCTGATCCACAATCTCGAATGAGGGATACAAGTGAATTAGATGAAGTGTTTGAGAACGATAAAATGACGGGTAGATGAAGGAATTTGGCGCTAGGAGATAAGGTTTCTAGCAATCCTAATTGGTTAGACAAAAGACTGAATCTAATAATCAGCTTGTATTTCTACGTTGAGTAACCTTTTGATTTCTTGAGCCATAAAGTTGGTTAGTTAATTTTTCATTCACACAATGACTTAACTATAAACTATACATTTGCTCCCGTCATGTCTTTCCTTTTCTCTTATCTAAACTGTTAACAACTATTGAAACGAAAGGAAATGAAATCTTTCCGTTTAACGTTCCATGATTATGCCCTTTAGGCTGAAGGAGACAGATAATTAAGACAAATGAATGATGATGGAAAAACTGGTGGAATGAGAATGCGCGAGGAAACGGGAGTACCCCGAGAAAATTCACAGACACGATGCTGTCCACCACAACTGTTAAAACTATTGTAACCTAAGAGAAACGTTTGAATCAGTTTATGTTACATGTGCTTCTGTGGCAATGCAATGAAAATATATGCATTTTTAGTTATAATACAGAACACGAATACAAATTGAGAGAAACAATAGTGATGCATGTAGTTACTTATTTATTATACACATTTTACGCCCCACATTTAATTTTACGGAAAGTAAAACTCAATTATGATTCAATATTTGCTGAAATAATCTGATGATACTGAACAGAATGTATAACCCTGACGAAATCTATATGCATATAGTGTTTGTCTACCATCAAGGTCATGGTATACGAACAATGACCGAACAAATGTTCCTGCGTTTCTGTTATCTCCGAGATATTGCGACTTTTAACTCGCAATTGTTGGTCAATAATCATGATCTTTCACGTAACCATATATACGTGTGAAAAAGTAATTAGTACAACGTTAGACAGGTTATTTCACACAAGAGAATAAGGACAAAAAAAAAAAAAAAAACTGTATGTGAAAAAAATCGACGTAGTCTTCGTTTCTTGAGCTTTAAGGCCTTTAAAAGTGAGGAAACTAACATAATAGTGCAGAGAAATTCACACATAAAATAGCCAATAGTACCCACTTCACAACGTTTGGATTGCTTTAAAAATAATTCTAATATTGGCATGCAGTTTACAGGCAGATTATTTGAGATTCTTTATTGCCTTTGGGAAACTTCTTGTTTAAGCACCTCTTTCTGTTTTAAATTAGGTACTATCTGCTAGGCCAAACCATGATACTACACCGATTTCTCTAAGGCTCAGTATTCATGCTACGTAGACTCAAAACTTAGTTTTCTGTCCCTCGCAAAATCGTAACTTAGGATCAAAGGCGATTTCGAGTTTTGTCCTTTTTGGGAGTAGAATCACCTTCCAAACACTCAATAGAAATATTATCACACTCTGCATATACATTCCTGCTGTAAACCGCTTGAAGGTGAACACTTTCTATATAGTTTGCTCCTAATTCATCTCTCATTTCATACCAGGCCTTACTACATTACTCACTTGTACATTAGTATTACCATACGAACTATATCATCTTTTATTAATAAATATTCTTATTTCAGTTAACTCAAATATCGATTAGCACAAAGCCATGTATACTGTGAAACATGCAGAAACACATATGAATGTAAGTTTCAACTTTAGATGTTATCTCTATCCCGAAGCACTGACGAAAGATAATCCTGATTTTATTCCGAAAGAATTAGTTCTCACTCTGAGCGTTGAAGCACGTAGAAAGTATTTTCTGGCAAACTCAAACTCAGTGGCGCATAGTAACTCTACCTCCTTTCCAGCTAAGGAGATATCAAAGTCACACTTCACTTCACGAAACATTTAAATACACTTTTCACGAGATTTGAGATTATTGGTATTACAATAAATGGGGTTCTAACAATCTACTTTTGAGTATTTAGATAGTTACTCACTATCTACATTCATTCAAGTACCATGTTACAAAAAGAAGCGAGGCTACATTACTGCGTTAAAAAAAATCCTTTGTACATCAAGGAGAGTTCTGGAATGTGATGAAACAGGATTCAGTAAATCTTATCAGCTTCCTTTGAAGGTGACGTAGCCAAAAGGACTAATTTGAAGACATATGTTGCAATGCTCATTAATGTCCTGGATGTCAAACACAACCTAAAATGAAAATAATAATAATAATAATAATAATAATAATAAACATAACAGAACAACTCTATTTGTATGGATAATATTAGTATTGCCTCCTCCCCCACACACAAACACCCACACACACATATTATATATACGTGTGTGTGTGTGTGTGTGTGTGTGTGTCACGGAGTGTACATTAATGTAACAACCGTCGGTAGGTGATTCCTAACACCGAGATCAGCAAAAAAAAAAAAGTCCTATGAACATATTGATGCTTATAACAACATGATGGTAGTGGTCTATTGAATGAACTACTGACAGAATGCTTCATATGGGTTGGAAATCCGCTTCCCTCTGCAGGTGGTATGAGTACAAGGCATTTAATGCACGCCACATAGTCATTTGACGGCTAAATTCCCTCGTACTCGTACCTGGCTCATTGTCCAGACCAGGAGTGAGCGGGTGAAGGTCGTGTTCCACTGGTTTGAGTAATGATCTGATGGCTGGAGATTTATGAATAACTTTTATACATATCTGGCAAGTATTTTACTAAGTTTGCCGGAAGTTCGGCCGATGAAACGCAATACGGTGGTGGAAAGATACTCCTCAACTCTTTTTTGGGATCACTTTGTGTTGGGAAGTAACGGCCCTTTTTTATGGTTATGTTGGTATCTGCGTACTCCTGGTGCATACCGTATAACATGCGAATGTGGCAGAACATACATAGGACAGACTGGACGTACAATAAAACAACGATGCAAAAACACAACAGCTACATAAGACTTCAGCAACCCGAAAAGTCAGGACTAGCAGAGCACAGTCTAGAGCTTGGGCACAGAATTCATTTACAAATACCACAATAGTAGCCAAGTGCAGCAATTTTTGGCACAGAACAATATACGAGACCATAGCTACTATCTCACGGGAAAGGAACAGTCTGAATAGAGACAATGGTTTTCAATCAGCCCTATCTGGTCGGCCCTTTTCAGGAACAAAAAACGGACATTCAACAAAGACATTTCTCGTAGCCACAACAACAGCCAATCAGGAGCCAGCATCCCTCAGCCAATCATCAGCCAGCATTTCCTTCAGCCAATCACCAGCCCTCATTCATAGCTCTGCCCCTAAGCACTCACTATATATATCATGCTTTTATCTCCGGACTCTTCATTACAATCCCTGAAGATGAATGCAATGTCAGCATTTGAAACGTCGGATTTCTATACATTCACCTGGCTGATAGCCGAGAAGAATTACCAAAATCACATCGTCACGAAAAATTCAATTCTTTCTTCACTATTAATCTATTTATAAATATAATACGAGATTAAAAGATAAAATATTTCCTATCCTAAACATCTGCAATCTATTCAGGACTGTCTAATTCAGTTAGTGAAATTAACTTCAAACTAAACTTCCACTTACCTCTACGAAAGGGTACAAGCAGCCATGTCGACGTAAAGCAAAGTACCGATCAATATCAAAGTGCAGTTTGTAACGGCCGGGCTTGGCGTCTTTTTGTGGAATGAATTCAGAATACTGTCCGAGAGAGTCTGTCACACTAAAAGAAACAAAATACATTATCAGCAAAAAGGATAGAACGTATCATTTTAAAGAACAAGCAAATGTTCGGTTAATTAAAAACGAAAGAAAAATAATATATGAAACATATCATGTATGGGGTGTTCAGAAAAACACCAAACTTTAGGAAATTATTCACACGAAAAGATTTTTTTTTTAAGTGACAACATAGATGGACAAAGAATCATTTCAGAGTTATAACCAGCCGAAAACCAGTCAGAACGATATGAAAAATGTAACTCCAAAATGAAATGTCAATTAAAGGTCGAGTAAAAGAACACTATCATTTCGAGCATAAATTCCAGAAATGTACAAGTAAATATGGAATGTTTTCAGTTCTTGATCTATCATTTTTTGTTTCTAGAAGTCATTTCGAGCATAAATTCCAGAAAAGTACAAGTAAATATGGAATGTTTTCAGTTCTTGATCTATTATTTTTCGTTTCTAGAAGTCATTTCGAGCATAAATTCCAGAAATGTACAAGTGGATATGGAATGTTTTCAGCACTTGATCTATCACTTTTCGTTTCTAGAAGTCATTTCGAGCATAAATTCCAGAAAAGTACAAGTGCATATGGAATGTTTTCAGTTCTTGATCTATCATTTTTTGTTTCTAGAAGTCATTTCGAGCATAAATTCCAGAAAAGTACAAGTAAATATGGAATGTTTTCAGTTCTTGATCTATCATTTTTCGTTTCTAGAAGTCATTTCGAGCATAAATTCCAGAAATGTACAAGTGGATATGGAATGTTTTCAGTACTTGATCTATCACTTTTCGTTTCTAGAAGTCATTTCGAGCATAAATTCCAGAAAAGTACAAGTGCATATGGAATGTTTTCAGTTCTTGATCTATCATTTTTTGTTTCTAGAAGTCATTTCGAGCATAAATTCCAGAAAAGTACAAGTAAATATGGAATGTTTTCAGTTCTTGATCTATTATTTTTCGTTTCTAGAAGTCATTTCGAGCATAAATTCCAGAAATGTACAAGTGGATATGGAATGTTTTCAGTACTTGATCTATCACTTTTCGTTTCTAGAAGTCATTTCGAGCATAAATTCCAGAAAAGTACAAGTGCATATGGAATGTTTTCAGTTCTTGATCTATCACTTTTCGTTTCTAGAAGTCATTTCGAGCATAAATTCCAGAAAAGTACAAGTAAATATGGAATGTTTTCAGTTCTTGATCTATCATTTTTTGTTTCTAGAAGTCATTTCGAGCATAAATTCCAGAAAAGTACAAGTAAATATGGAATGTTTTCAGTTCTTGATCTATTATTTTTCGTTTCTAGAAGTCATTTCGAGCATAAATTCCAGAAATGTACAAGTGGATATGGAATGTTTTCAGTACTTGATCTATCACTTTTCGTTTCTAGAAGTCATTTCGAGCATAAATTCCAGAAAAGTACAAGTGCATATGGAATGTTTTCAGTTCTTGATCTATCACTTTTCGTTTCTAGAAGTCATTTCGAGCATAAATTCCAGAAATGTACAAGTGAATAAGGAATATTTTCAGTTCTTGATCTATCACTTTTCATTTCTAGAAGTCATTTCGAGTATAAATTCCAGAAATGTACAAGTGCATATGGAATGTTTTCAGTTCTTGATCTATCATTTTTTGTTTCTAGAAGTCATTTCGAGCATAAATTCCAGAAATGTACAAGTGGATATGGAAAGTTTTCAGTTCGTGATCTATCGCTTTTCGATTCTAGAAGACTTCATGATTTTCCTTTGATGCTATGAGGCTGACCTTGTTGCTGCCCCTCTTTCCACATTTATTGTATTAATGAATCTAGGGTCAAAATAATCACTATATTCTTTCATCCGACTTTGATCCGATACTTCGTTCTCGAGTTATGATCCTTTACTTTATCGTTTCGATCAATTTTCGAAGGATAAAATTGTCAGCATCTCTGCGATCTTTGCATTCGTCTTTTTAACGTTTATTTAATTTCAAACTCTTTACAGCTCTTTCACACAATATCTAAAGTCATTTTCGATTCATATCCACAATAAGAAGCATAATTATCAATTCACAGGCGTGACAGCTCTTTGTGGGCCTGAGTCTGCTCTAACACTATTTGTTAGCGACCGGCTGAACTATATCCAACCCAGCGACGAACATGTGGTCAGTGCGTCGAATTACTTCGGTCATTAATGGACAGGATATTGACATCAAGATCAACACTGATGCGTAGATACAATAAGGCACGAATAGGTATGAACATACTGATTTCTCAATATTAAACCGTTTGGAAAATAGTTACAGGTTATTGTAAAAGGATCCCTTATTAAAACATCATCATAGTATCCCAGATATTTTACTATGGATCTTAAATGACGCTCTAATTTCATGATCATAAACAGCTGCATAATGACAGGGGATAACATCTATCGCATAGGAAGACGACGAAAATAAATAATAAAAAAAACTCACCATTGCACTTTATCGATGTGTTGTGGGTGATGAGCTAACATAACAGAAACCTTGCTGTAAGTGTAATTTGACTAGACAGTCCGAACTAGCACACACAGAAGGTAACTGAATACTATTAAAACAAGTGAATGTGATATAGTGCGATATTTTGTCCACTCTGAGTAGCCATAAATTGCTAGAATATCACCATCAGTTTTTGGAATAACAAATAATAGAAATAAATTCACTCCACCGGAAGAACGTTCCAGTATTGCAGTATCATGTAAGGCATGAACCACAGGGGCGTAATGAGCTGAAGTACGAAGCGACACTCGAGCAGCCTTGAGGGAAGGATTACGTGTTCCTGCCTGGCATACAACAAAACTCACCCGATTACAGAAACACCAGATCATTAGGTAGCACTGGATCACTTCCAAGTCGCCGGTTCACTACTTAGGCACCCATATTAGACTCACTTGGAATAAGTTCTGAATCTTCTTGGTCGGTGAGGTCTTGTTGATCGTCAACATCTCGTTGTAGGGATTGATCTTGATCAGGAGATGGAGAAGGAAGCCCACTGAGCATGTTAATTAGATGTTTTCAAAACAGCCAAAAGAACAAACCAGGCAGGGGAGAGTACGCAGACATCGGAAAGCATCTACATAGCACTCTTGGGCAACATATAAAAAGAGAACACGAGGATCTTCAGAAGGCCAACTAATGTTTTTCGGTTTAAAACAAAATCAATCATTAAATCGGCCAATGGATCAGATAATTGCACCCGTGGTTGAATGTCTCGTAAATCTTTAGTGGATTAGCCGGGACACTCTCAATAGAAAGAAGGACCCAAAAATCAAACAGAGGCTCTTTCTTTGTCGGGTTTGGCGGCATGTGATGCATTATGAGCATTTGGTGAGTTTTAGGTTTGTTGTGATATGGGAAAGCAACAAACTTTAATCTGAATGAAGTTCTTGTCTTCCTTTTTTTTACTTCATTAATTCACACTTAAATTTTTAATCGTAAAATCTATGGAATTTTCAACCACAAAACCTCTGATTTAATGTGTTGATTGCAAGCCTAAGACTTTTGTTTATGATTCAATATTTCACACATACAATTATTTAACCGTAAAACATTTGATTTAATATCTCCTCGTTCACTTCCTCCATTTCTTGTAATATACCAAACCATCTCACTAGTTTTCTAGCTCTTTGCTTCTTCATCCTTGTCAGCTCCTAATTATAGCACAGTTTTTCAAATTTGATATCGTAGAATCCGTTTAAAGTAAAGTAAAGTTTCACAAATTAAACGCAAATATATCATACTGAAAAACGTATGTCAACTATAAAACCAGAAGCTGCCAATTATTTATGAAGGTAACCTACTATCCTGTTAATACTAACCTTGAAATGTTTTGTTTACACGAGTGCAATTTGATTTAGTTTTCATAAAGTAGCATTCAGTAGTAAGTGAATGTAATCATTTTCACACGGTAGTATCTATCTATTAAAATGCTACAATAGCAATTAAAAGCGCCTGAGCTCCAACCTATAACTTAAGCTTTCAAATCTTTTATTTACGTTTATGTGTGATTTCACGTTTAACAGAGACAAACATTTTAAGTATTTGTACTTTAAACAGTCTAAATTAGTTAACTATATCTTTTTCATAAAATTTATGATATAAAATTATTGTTCAAAGCCTTTGTATTTAAATAAGCCTTCTCTAAAATCAATGCATGTGAATTGTGCTTCCATCTTCCGAGTTCTTTTAAACCATATGTTGAGGACGTTTATATGTTTGTCGTCAATCCTTTCGACAATGAAATCTCGGAAACTACAGGCTCTAGAAAGATGACGTTTTCACTGATCGATTGCAAATTTCATGTAGATTGTCCAGTTCTAATTGAATATTTAAAAAACATGGCCACTATTTCTTTATTACATTTTTACGGGTATATGGGAAGTGTTGAAATTAAAAAAAACTAAAGCATCACATCCTAAGCATTATACATTCCAAACACCACACTGTTGTATATAGGGGTTGTATATGTCTCAGGGCAAATAATAATGGAAAGGAAGGATAATCATTTCTCCAGTCTAAGATGAACCTTTTTTTTTTGGGGGGGGGTGAGGGGTGAGTGTTTTGCCCAATGAACACCATATATAACTGACATTATGATTAATTGTGTATGTAATGTATTTGCTTATTACATACTGCATGCAAGAAGAAAGAAAACACTGGTCATACATGAATTAGAAACTCCAACCGGAAGCAGGCTCAAATCTTGCAAACGGTGCGAGATACTCAGAAAAATAATCGAAAAATCTCCCCTTTATGATAACCCTTGGCTTTTTTTAAAAATCAATACGTCTTTCACTTGTGTCTGTAAAGAGACAGGTACAGATGTTGTAAGGAATGATAAGGATATTTATGCTCATATGCGAATGATGCGCTGTGTAGAGAGCGCAGGTTCAGCTAGTCTATACATTAAAATGCTAGGTTTGTATGTTTGTCTCCAATCCTTTCGACAATAAGACCTCGGAAACCACAAGTGCTAGAAACGTGCCGTTTTTGCTAGTCGATTCCAAATTTTGTGTAGATTGTCCAGTTCTAATTGAATATTTAAAAAACATGGTCGTTATTTCTTTATTACATTTCTAGGGGTACATTGGAAGTGTTGAAATTTAAAAAAAGTAAAGGATCATATCCTACGAGTTATAATTCCAACACCACACATTTGTATACAGAGGTTGTATATCTCTCAGGCATTTGTTTCATGGTCAAATGATAACGAAAAACGAAGGATAACCATTTCTTCAGTCTAAGACGAATCTTTATTGTTTGGAGTGTTTTGCTCAATGAGCACCATATATCACTGAAATTATAATTAATTGTGTGTACAATGTATTTCCTTATTACATACTGTATGCAAGAAGAAAGAAAACACTGATCATACATGAACAGAAACTCTAACCGGAATTAGACTCAATCCTGCAAACGGTGCAAGATAGTGAAAAAATAATCGAAAAAAATCTCCCCTTGCCGATTTTTATCAAGACGTCTTTCACTTGTGTCTATAAAGGGACATATGTTGTGAGGAATGACAAAGAGATTAGGTTAGCTTATGATGCGTTGTGTAGAGAGCACAGGTTCAGCTAGTGTGATGTTAAAAATTTCATCTGTACTGTATCGCAGATTACAAGAACGTAAGTGTAATTGTTGAACTTCTATGCACAATTCTCTTGGGAACATTCAGCCACTTAACATTGTTCCACATATACACTACAAAGTGCGAAAAAAAAAAACCTACTTGAAAATCACACGAGAAAACTGTGTGTTATCTAAAAAAAAAACATACCTTGCATTCCAGAGAAAAGATCATGATAAAATCCTCACCCTTCAGTCGAAAGGATCCACTTGTTTTCCTGAAGGATGTAGAGACTCACACTCACGCCAGCAGCGGGTAATCCTCTCGATGTATCCGTTACTGTGCAAGAAAGTAGGCCTTTTTTAGGCGGCGGGGGCCACGTAACTTCTATCACCTGAAAAAATAAATAAATAAAATAATAATAATAATGAACTAATTCTACAGGGCTTAAAGCTTCTTAAAGCAGGTGACTACGAAGTTTCTACAGCTTGTTTTTCCCTGTTATATACCTGAAACCAATACCACAGCAGAAATCACTAAAAGTATTAGTTCAATCTCCACTACTAAAATATGCTTGTCATTTAATGTTATTGTGAATTCACTGTTGGCAAGTATCGACTTTTACTGATGCGCATGATTCTTGGAACGACTGCCAAACTTGTTATATACTCATACACATTGGTATACTTTAGAAACCCCGAGACACGGTAGATTGTAGTTCAATCATACGGTTAGTTTCAGGATACTAGCACTTGATAACCATCTTCCACTAGTTGTGATTCATTTATAAATGATTAAAAAAAAAAAAGAAAAAAAAAAAGAAAAGGAAAGGAAAAGAAAAAAGAAAAAAATGGGTACTTAGATATGATCTAAATTTTTTTGAAACCTCAAAGCTCTGTTATAAATGTATATGATCCCATTGTTTATCAAGACTAACCTTCTACACCGTACCCACCTGCTATAAGAAGCTTTAAGCCAGAAGTTGTTTCCACAAGATTTAGGGGATGATATAAAGACAACAAGTTGGTCGAATAGGGAAGGAATATGAAACTGTAAGGTAAATCAATTCAATTCTACAGTTTGAGAAAACTGAAAGCTAATCGTAACAACACTAAAAGGATACTAATAAATCCACCCTGTGCCAAGCCAAACGTGACAGGATTGTTTTTTATCACCTGCCTGCTTAAGATTTATATTTGTATAGTATTATGTTTTTCTTCTTTTAGCCAAGGGCTTCCCAACTAGAACTGCATCACGCAAGCAATGTACCCCGCTCATCTGAAAGACACCTAGATTTAATTACCTGTATGACATTTGGAGAGCTACAGTTATTCCGATTTTCTTCAATCATCTTCCTTTTGTGGCTAAACAGTTAGCGTTGTGGCTTTTAGCGCAAAAAGCCCACATTCAAGAGTCCTAATGAGATATAACACGGTTTCGATTCCATGTTAAAAGTAGATCTATACCTTACACACAGTGCGACAATTATGATTTTTTTTCTTCTTTTTTTAAACTGCAGAATTCGTTTTAGTACGGAAGTTTTTCATAACAGTGAATCTTGAATATGAGCTTGAGAACACATGCAGAAATTTCCAGCCCGGCCGACTGCCATTGTGCTAAGTATAGAATGGTGTACGATACTTCGTCACAGTCCCAACAATGGAACAGAGAGTGAGTATCAAGTTCTGTGCATTCTATCGGAAAACACCATTGGAAACACATGAAATATTGTAAAAGGTTTATTAGTGGAGTAGGGTAACGTTACGAGATAGGGGAATCTTGCAAATCATGATACAAACATGCCACTTGGTAATTTAGTAGATATATACCTAAGAATGAAATTTAGATGTAGACCCCAAAAATCAAACCCTTTATTTGGCCCTGTGACGTCATCATACAACATGGCTGACATGGGCATTACAGAAACACAGTACAGGCACATAAATCGTTGATTACAAACGATATATTCTATATTTTGATGGATGAACTGAATTATGTATTGATTAAAGTCTTCCACATTGCCATAATAGAAAAAAGTAATACTATATAACGAGTATTAAACAGAGGCGGCTCGCGAGGGAAGTCACACAGGTAAGATTTGGATTTTTCTATTAAAACTAAAAGATGGAAACTTTCCTAATTTACTGATTGTTATATATAACAATTATTATATTAATTAACTTTTTTTTTACTTAATTTGAAGAGAAAAAACATTAATTTTTACCGGTGTAACTTCCTCACAAGCCGCCTCTGGTATCAAGATTATCAAGAGTGTGCAGATTACACGATATTTCTTTTCTCTAACATTAGCATGCCTCCATCACTTACAGATCACTAATTTCCATTGGAAGTATTTGTTTTACACTGACCATCGCATTCACACAAAGGTGTGCAGGGAAGAGATAACTTAGCACATTTACATGCACGCGAACACAGTGATTTACATCCACAGTGAAAATGCTCTTGGTAGTATTCAGACATTTGTTTCAGTAAAGACCATAAAGGTGAGTATGAAGGATCAGCTTTCTTCCAGCCCCATTGCTGAGGATCGGGTATATTAGGTTTTAACTTATGCCACTAAGACCAAATATATCCACCTTGAAACACTGCTTGTTTCACATGCTGAAGAAGTGCTCCCTGAGTTGGAGGTACACTTTCCAGTGAACGACCTTTCTTGGTAACGAGCATTTTCCGACATTCTTTAACACTCTCTGCGGTGCTTCTGCGATCATACAAGCACACAGTAAAGCGCTGCATTTCCCCGAAAGAACTGTCTGCAATTTCCGAAGGACACTGTGAAAGCTCCACAAATGCATCAGTGACATATGAGTTTGCTTGCCAAGCTTCCCAGGCTGTTTTCTTCCCACGTCCTGCAAAGGCTGATACCGTATCGCAGCCAGTGAATGCGTGCCAGAATGGAATTGCTTTGAAAATCTTGGTTCCAAGCTTTTTTTTTGCATAGTCATGGACAGGAAGGTATCTTCGATTCCTTCCAACTCCGTAATCAATCCATAGATGAGAGAGGGTTAGGTTGGGAAAGGCATGTAAAGCTAGCACCACCACATCAGAATCAACTGTTCTGAAGATAATCGATTTGTGACCAGAGTCACTGGCCTGTTTGGCATGCAGAAGTAGTCGAGTATCGGCTTCTTCATGTGTACAGGGTGCGAGTTTGGAAACATCAACATTGGGCGTGATCCATATGCCAGTGTCTTTAGTGCAGACAACAGTCTTGCCTTCTGGTGTGTGAATATTTGACAAGAAGTCTGCAATGAGTTGGAATAACCCTTGTTTGTTGTCTTCATTATGCAGAAACATGGTCCAATTTTTAGGAATCCGCTTAGAGTCCCCAACTCGTACTCGTGGCGAAATTCCTCGTTTTCGACGCTCTTCCGTTTTCAGGCTGCCTGGTAGATAGCAGTTAAAAACAAAGTCTACTCTAGTTTTGTCCGTGAGGATTGATAATATATATGGTTTCACTTTCGTATCAAAGTAATCTCGGAAGGTTTCTGTAGGAGATGGTTTCAACATGTGTATGACAGCAGAACCATCAAGTATTACACATGTGGCCTGGGGAGCATTATGCTGGGAATCTCCGAACTTTTCCAGACACGTAACAACATCTGACTTAGTTCCCTTGCGAATGAAACCATCGTCAGAAAGTAATGGAGGATACTCCAAATTTTCATGAGCGAAGAAGTCAGAAAGATCGCCTTGTCGGCTCTGACAAGCAATAAACATTCCGCTGCAAAGAGAACAATCATTTTTCATGATATTAACCTTGCGGTGTGCGGCAGTGGTCTTTGTGATTTGTTTGCGGTGGAGGGTTAGATTATTTCGATGAATTGGTTCAAAAATTGATTTACTTCACTGCATTAAGCGTTCTTTTTTGAAGCTGTCTACTCGTCTCTGCCGAGCTTTCAGCATTGTACACTGATGCAATTGCATCTTCGCTCATAATTACGTCAGACACTATGCTTACAAGGTCAGTGCCGTCTTGCGTGAAAGGATTTCTGTGTCTTCTGAAAATGTACACACCAGTCTTGAGACGTCTTTTACAAATCGTTTATTGGCAGGCAGAGTGTCTTCGTGATGAATCTGACAATCACCTTCATCAAGTAACAATCTATATTCTTCTTCAAAATTGGAAATGAGATTGGCAATAACTGGACCAGACACCATCCACTTCAAGAGCGCTGAAGAATTGTCAATTATTCCAACTGCTACGCCTTCAGACTTGACAACTTTGTTGCATTGTTCATGCATTTGATCATGGCCCATACAAGAATGACGACGACTTGTCTTAGTACTAACGAAACCTCCTCGCACAAACTCTTCATAAATGGTAGGATGTCTGCAGCTGAGCTCCTGTAATGACTTAGCAAATATTGGCATCTAACGTGCGTAGTGCGTGTGGTCCAAGGCGAACATCCAGGGACACAACTCTGATAGGGAACTGATGTAGAGTTCAAAATCTGCAGAACGGAAGCTGTGCAAGAGCCTAAAGAGAAGCATTTCAAGTTCAAATACTTACACCATTCATTCTGTCTAATTTTAACCCACTGTTCAATTCTTTGGGGACACTCAGGCGATGCACTTTCTGAGTATGCTTTCTTCAGCATTTAGTACAGGGCTGCAGATGTCACTTCGTGAGCATATCTCGCTCGCTTCACGTAAAATCCATGTAAGCAATTATCTGCTTTTCCAGCAGTGGTTACGCCTGCTTCCACTAGAAGATTAGTCCACCCACTCTCAGCCAACCAGTTACCCAACATTTCTAAGGTTGTCATTTCAATATGAAGTGGACCCATCATAACTAACATCTTGTCTTCCCCATACTGAAGAGGCTGGTACCACTGAACTTGCTTCACTACAGCAAAAACGGTTTGATCACAGGTAACCACGGGAACTTGGGAAGGATTAAGTGATGACACAGTCTGAATGATTATGTCAATGTAATGACGAATCATGGCAGACGAGTTTATGGAGTCTGGCAACAAGGGTAGTAGAACACACCTACTTGTAGGTTGAATCTTACCACGAAGTTGCTGAGAATGGAAAGCTGCCCAGGTAATATGTTCTTCAGAAATACTGCGCCTTCTCTGTGTCAATAATCTCGATTGCTTTCAACCACATATTTGATAAAATATCTTCCTGTAGCGGTAATTCAACACTATTGACGGTAGAAAGAGGCACATATGATTTAAGCATTGACATCTGAGGAACATTTGTGAACCATGCAGGCAAGTCACCTTTTCATTTGCCGGACCACTTGTTGATTATAACCCCAGTATCGCTGCGAGGATAAGATGGCTGAATTATAGATATCCCGGTCCCGTGAAATGCTTGCATAGAGGTTGCTGACGACGGTTTGTAATCGATATTGTCTATGGCAGCACAAGTAAAAACGCCTGTTTGAAGGTTATCTTTATGTACTCTCTTCTTAGTTTCAAATTGTTCACACAGTGCATTGGTCATGGTGGCCGATACCTCCCGAACTCGATCATATGATACACTCACACCTAAAAAATGAAATGAAATCTTTAAGTTTTACGTCCCACGATTATGCCGGTTAGGCTAAAGGAGACGGTGAGGATGAAAGATGAGTGAAATGGTGGAATGAAGAAGGTGGGAGGAAACGGGAGAACCCCGAGAAAACCCACGAGCACGGTGTTTGTCCACCACAAAGTTCACTTGGCGGAGGCTGGGATCGAACCCGGGACCCCAAGCACCAGAGGTGAACGCTCTACCACTGAGCCACCGCGCCCCCCACACTCACACCTACTTTATTCAGTCTATCTATGATCTTTCTGTTCCGCGCTTTTGAATGGATCATTAATCCAATGTACAGGGGCAGCGGAGTCTCGCTTGATAGTGGATGGCGTACATTTCCCTGTCCTTGCTTTTTTCTCGTTTCACTGCGTGTCAGTAACTGAGACACTGACAGTGAAGCACGGCTTACATCAACAGTTTCTTCATTTGCAATATTAGGACCTTCAAGAATCATCCGTACAAGTGTTACTAGTGATTGTGGAACTGATTGCTCCTGGCAAGCTGTGGTAAAATGCCCATTGAATTGTGGGAAAGCTTTAAAAATGTGCTTTCGCACGATGGATGCAGCCCTAGCCTAACATATTCCATTATCTTCTGAATTCTGTAAGCAAGCACCGTAAATCAATTCTGCAACGCCAATTCTGCAAATGTCCGTTGCAATAGGCAATCTCAATTACATTTACATTTAACATTGGGGTTCATAACATTGTACGGTCGCCCAGATGTGTACCTGGAGATTTGACTATTATAGTTCCATTACTTGAGGTCCAGGTACTTATGTGGGTGACTGTACAACACAAAGTCTGCCCAGTTTTAAACGTTGCAACATATTAAATTTAAGATGACATATTTCCAACAATTTTGCTCTCTTTACATTTCTTTATTTCAGCAATAATAAGGGAGTTGGCCGATTTCAACGGACTTTTGTTTCATCCTGTATAATACTAATTACAGGATTCAGTGACAAAAAATGTACCTTTTATTAGCAAATATGAATAATACGAATTCAAAATTTGATGTGAATCACCGTTTGTAATCACCGTTTTATGAGCCTTTATTGTGAGAAACGGTGTTTCTGTAATGTCCGGGCGGCCATGTTGTATGATGACGTCACAGGGCCAAATAAAGGGTTTGATGTTTAGGGTCTACATCTAGATTTTATCCTTAGGTATTGGTCTACCACGTCACCAAATGGCATGTTTGTATCACGATTTGCAAGATTCTTCGGTTACCCTACCCCACTATATGGGGACAATTGCTTTCCTCGCTGCTCTGTTTCTGAATGTCGTAAGAGATTAAATGCTAGCAGGATGTCCGTAAGAGACGACGAGCGCTCAGCTTCAAGCAGGTCTGACAGAACAATTGAAATGATTAATCAAGTATAGAATATCATTTTGAATGACCGAAATGTCTCAGAGAAATATCAGACTTCGTGAGGATGAATTAGGAGGCTGTTCGTCAAATAATAATGGAAAGTTTAAAGAAAAAGAAGCTATGGTTACTCTCATCTTCTATAGACTCCCTGCCAGCAATGAACCTTTTATGTCATTCAAAAGCAAGGCAACGAGAGAGGCAATTGGCTTCACAAATCTTTCTTAACATCTCAAAGTTTCTGTTGGAGTTATACCAAAGAGCGTACAGAATTTGATATTCATTCGTTGTTTCGTTGTTGAGACGGTGACGAGGTATCAGCACCAGTTTACACTTACCCGCGTCACGTGTCCCACTGATGCCCGGCCGAGCTGGAAATATTTACACGTGTTGCCAAGGTCACAAGCAAGTTTCACCACTATGGAAATCTTCCTTGCAAAAGCTTACTTCGCAGCAAAAACAAATAAGTCCAGTTTCCTAATTGCCGCATTGTATATAACTTCGGTGCAACATTTTAATAAGACCTAAAGTAGAGGTTTTAAAGTTATAGAGAAATTGAATCCTTGGTAAATATTTTCCAACGGATAGCCAAATTTTCAACGTGGTTATACATAATTTTGTTTATTCTTGATTTTCTGTACACCCTGCTGATAAATTTACCTTAGTATGTAGAAACAGTTATATAAAGAAAATTTACTGCATTCTTTCATTCTATGGTAAACTTCTTACTGAGCAGACAATTAACTTGCATGAAAAACACGAGAAATTAAATCACAAGGTATCAACCTTTCAAAATACGTCAGCTTGTGTAAAACTTTTGAGACACAACTTAAAAGAACTTGTGAATTTCAGACATTTAGTTGGTAGACTGTGAAATATTAGACTAGTAGTTTTGAGAAACAGGCTCCTAATAGAGCTGAAATGACTGTCAAAAATGCCAACGTACACACTATCAACGGTAGATCATGTCAGAATAGTGGCCTTACTACAGTAAGGTATGCAGCAAATGGGCGTAGCACACGTAACATATTCACGTAATCAAAGTAATGTGTGTAACGTGGAAGATATTCCAGGAGACATAATCAACAGCGGATAGTCGCAGTACAGGGCGGCCACGCAAAATTGCGGCTTCAAGTTACCGGTATACCCGTACTACTGCATGGCGATGTTACCCATCTACAGTTATCTAGTTGGAGAAAAAATTCCGTGTGACCTCAGGGATCCAAGTGTCAATTCAATGTGAAACTGACTGCACGAGATAAGGCTTCGTTCTAGGAGGCCTGTGACAGCATCCCGAGTAACTGTATGACATAGAGCCTAACGTGTGTAATGGACGAAGGAACATGCAAACTGAACACGGGACCAGTGCGTCCACACAATATTAACAGACGCTGTACGGTTTGGGCTGAATTCCAATAATAACACTATTAGCGTTTGGAGGGCACCTGGTCAGCATTTCCGTGAACGTGTCAACACTGTCCTGGACTGGAATCATGTTGAGTTGAGTTAAGTTGATTTTAGTTTAGCGTCCCTTTCAGCAGCGAGGCTATATGAGACGTGGACCTACTGATTAACGTGGAATCCGAACCACATGAGCTCCCGCCGGAAATCGAACCCGGGTCTCCCACTGGAATCATGTTGAGTAGCCGGGACATAATAAATTTGGGCACAGGGTACTATGGATGAATAGACATACGTGGAAAGTGTTTTTAGACCTGTCGTTCTAGGATTTGCTCAGAATAATAAAGCAGAATTCAGGTTCATTCATGAATGATAATGACCGTTGTCATTTCTTCGAACAGCTTAAGATTCGTCGGATGAACTAATCAGTAGCTTCTTCCGATATGAATTGAATCGAATCTGTTTGGCACAGTCTCAAACGGGCATTACTAACCGCCCTCACCTCTCACAAACCATCAGGGAGTTTACACCCGCTGTCATATAGGAATGAGACAATCTTCTCTAACATGCAATGGATAATCTTGTTTCGAGCATGTCCCGACATGTTCAGGGACATCTACGTATTCGTGGAGGGCACAAACGTTACTGATAGGACAGACAATTGACATTTTGTGGTGCAATTTTACGGTTTAATGTTTCCTTTATGTTCTGTCTCATAGCTAATGTCTCCATTGCTTTTTGCTTAAACTATTTGAAGATAGGATGTTTGTTCTTGTGCGATCGATAATAAAAAATTCAAGTTGGCAAAACTTCTATTGAGGAGTGTATACAGAAGTAGAACCTTCCAGCAAACTTTTACTGTTTCTAACAAATCAACAAGTGATGATAATATAGCGATCATAATGCCACATGCGCTTTTTTCCCCTTTCTCTGCAAATACTGCCTTTTCTGTCTTCCTCCATCTCTTTTTTTCTTTCCTTTTATTTGATTTTCTTGCTATTACAACACAACAGTTTTAGAAAATTTATAGGTCTAAATATCATTGAGAACAGAAAACAAATGACACAACTTTGTTATAATTTCTGTACTGATGGTTTCTTACGTGAATTTCATCCTTACCTTATCTTTCGGATCAAGGTTTTCAGAAACAGTTTGTTCATTTCTGAAATTTTCATTGGTGGTATAACTCATGTTGTTGGGATCATCTTCATCTTCATCATCACTGTGCTCCAGTCCCAAAATCTTTTCCCCCTTCATCGTTTGTGGCCCTTGGGACTTGATAACAGTTTGCGTACCCTGAAATATAACAGTTTAGAATGAAATGTTTTAATGAAAAAAAAAAAAAAAATCAAAAGCATTATAGTTTCAGTGCTATTGCATAATAATTTTGTTAAGTAATGACTATATAATGTAAATATTAATGTCCCGAATAATCTTACAACAGATAAAGAAGTGTGCAATCATTAAGTGTAACGTACAAATAATGGTTGGTGTAGATTTAAGAGTATAACAGCATCTTCACAAATATTTAAGAGTATAATAACATCTTCACAAAGTGCCCGTTACAAGTTAGCAAAATTCCTACTCGCAACACGAAATTGCGTGTTTATATATATACAGGGTGTTACCTAAATGTCTCACAATATTTCGGGAAAATATCCTCATATCAAACAAAAAAAAAAAAAAAAAAAAGTTAATATTGTCCTGTGTTCAAAAGTGGATAGTTTCGGCGTTCAAGGTGCCGAAACCGTGAAGTAAGTGAACTTTAAAAGTTCATAGCTCCACTACTAAGGGACCTTTGTAGTTGGGTCAAGACATCACTGAGGAACTAGTATGTGAACAATCCAAATATCCATCTTTAAGAACCACCGGTACTTGCACAACTATCATTTTAGAGAGGCTGTTTAGGAGTGCTTGATCACTCTCCACCTTTGGACTGGTGCATTCTTAAACATGGATATTTGGATAGTTCACTTACCAGTTCCTCAGTGATGTCTTGACCCGACTACGATAGGTCCCATATTAGTGGAACTATGAACTTTTCAAATTCACTTATTTCACGTTTTCGGCACACCCTGTAAGTCGGAAACTATCTTTTTTTGAGCACAGGTCCATATGAAGTTTTTTTCTTATTTTGATGTGAGAAATCTGTTCCCAAAATATTGTGACACATGTAACACCCTTAGGGGTGTAGCCAGCAGGTTTGTGTAGGGGGGGCGGTCATTTTTGAGGGGGGGCCAGCTACAATGTACAAAGCCAAAAAAAAAGTGTTGCTGCTAGTGTTTTTGAAGCCTGAAAGAAAGAAAAAATTTGGTTTCCTTCTGGAAAACTAAAAACACTATTTTAGCTTCTTCTTCTTATTATTATTATTATTCATAAATTATATTCAAGATAGTTTTTATTATGCTTAATCAAGAACTACTGCCCGGGACCAAACACTATACTTTTGTGCATAACTATAAAGGTAACCAAGAAAGTTCTATCCCTTTTCGTGGAGGTCTGTTTTCAATTGGACCTCACACCGTGAGTTGAATGCGAGTGGAGATAAGGCGAACGTCAGTTGTTGGTGTGGGTATATCCAACATACTACCTGGTTGTGCAAATTCAGACACACCGTGAACTTGCGTAAAGACAGAGGGAACATGGGACATCCAGAGCGTCATAAGAGCATGTATGCTGAACGAGTTCAAATGGAGGTCAAACACCGCTGTAGCGAAACAGAAGATATGCCAGGCCTTTGGTGAGGGTGTCGTGACGACGCGGACATTGTAGCGATGGTTTAACAGGTTTAAGAACGATGACGAAACATCCGAAAACACCACGTACCAGAAGACCAACACATGTACAAAGAGGAACTGGGAATACAATTCAGTGTGTGGAGAAACCATTCGGCAGCACATCCATCAACTTGTGAAGCACTACAAGTTGGGTCGATGGGTCTCTCATATTTTGACTTCGGGCCAGAAGGCAACGCGGCAGTCGCCTGTGTTTATTTACTGTTTCGGAGCCATTTCTAGACAGGGCGTTGACATGTGATAAAAAGTGTGTCCTATACGAAGCTCCACGGCGCCGTCGTCATTGGTTAGCATCCCATGAACCGATTTCAAAACAGCCGAAATCAGCACTGTACCAGAAGAAGGTCCTTCTATGTGTTTGGTGCATTGTGCATCGGGAACTGCTACCAGCTGTCAGAGTATCAATGGAACTGTTTAGTGTCAGCAGTTGAGCTGTGCTCAACAAAAACTCAAAACTCTGGAGCCATCACTTCTGAATTGCAAATGGGTCCTCGTTTACGGGACAACGCTAAGTCCCATGTGGCTAGGATGACTCAGGACACCATTTTTCGCCTTGGATGGGAAACAATATTGCAGGCACTATATTCCCCGGGTATTGCACCGTCTGATTATCACCTGTTCCATTCTTTGGACAATCACCTTAGACGACGCCAGTTCAAATCCCTAGTAAAAGTCCAAAATGCACCTGATACTTTCTTCGTTTCACGGCCCACCAAGTTCTACCGCTATGGATTCCATGGCCTTCCAGAACGTTTTCAGAAGGTCGTTGATGCTGATGGGGACTATTTTTGATCTTCCAGGTTAGGTGACATATCGATGTTCGAAGGTGGTGGGTGAAAAAGCAACAAAACTTTTCTTGGTTACCTTTATATTTAAATTTAAGACCTTGTATACAGAATCTATCTACACAAGATTGATTTTCTTTGAAATTTCAAGTAATTTCTTTACGGTTTCCTGACAAAAATATTTATTTATTATTCGTGACTTAAAAAACATAATTATTTTATTACACTGAGTAGAAATAAATCCAAATTTAATAAAAGCATTGTTTCTCACCAAATTTTCCATCCTCTATGTCTTTTAAAACACTTGTTAAAGCATATAAAAATATACTGTACTTACAAATCAGTTTAGTACCTTTGTTTTATGGCTGTATTTGTAGTACCTTGTTAAAACGTTTGTCTTCAAACTGTCAAATATAAATCGCAGTAAATTGCGTAATCTGCTGTCACAAAAAGTATCCTATTTCTCGATCAGTATAAGGAAGAGATACTGTACTATTTTTCGATCGGTATGGAAAAACAATATTTCTCCATACTATTTTACCATAAATTATTAATTGTCAATAAACTTTGTTACTTTTAAATGAATGAAGCGAGATCATTTTACTATGATGTTTTAAAAGCTGGTCATTTGGGGGGGGGCAGGAAACCATTTGGGGGGGCCTGGCCCCGATGGGCCCCCCTTGGCTACACCCCTGAACACCCTATATATATATAACGGCTAACGCACGTGGTACCTACCAAGTGGTTCTGGGCTAGATCTCCTCAGATTTAAATCTGAATAATGATTTTGATTCCACTTTAAATAATATAAATCTCAATGTTGAAAAGGAACAAACTAACTAATTGATATTTATCGTATTTCCATGGATAAATATCGTTATTTGAAAGTATTCTAAAACATTCGTCGCTACAGCAATTCATCAGTGAAATTTTGTCGCGAACAAAATTCTACTTATCTTGCGATATGATCTTAGTTTGACCTGTCAATACCGCTACTACTGTTAAGCATGAGATTTACTTTTTCAGACACTTTCGTTGACACATTTCTACAACTTACAATATTTGAACAAATCAGTTTTTGAGTTCATGTGGCTTAAAGATACTTCCAGAAAATTGGCTACCTTGTAGTCCAATACCACGTATTTATTTCTTAAAATTACTAGCACTAATAGAAAACAGTAAAAATTGACGTTCGTTCAACTGTACAGAGCTTAAGATGTAAGGTTTAGATTCAAATGTTCCAGAGTTTGAATCAACGGTCTAACAGTTTGAAGAATACGTAACAGCTGCTCATTGAATACGAAAAATTTCACTTGGAAAGGTAATAATTAATTTTGTAAGAATTTGTACTTTGCGTAATACTGCAACAATAATGTATTGTTCTAACCATTTTCAAAGCACTGAGAAGCTTTCAAAGCACTGTGAAGCGTCCCATCATGGTATTAAATACTGAAATGTTCTACAATCGTCTTCAAAAACAGAGAACTTTAAAACATTTTACATTATTATTATTATTATTATTATTATTATTATTATTATTATTATTATTATTATTATTATTATTATTATTATTATTATTATGAATCAGTGTCTATCTGCATAACAGAAGATTTCGCAGTTAAACTGGGACTTCATCAGGGATGTAGTCTTAGCCCATATCTTTCTGCAATTGTGAAAATTGTGATGGACGAACTTACAAAAACTGAAATGCGAAAACTGAAAAAAGAAAGGAAGAAAGAAAAGAAAATTCACCACATACCTTATTACAACCGAGCGGATCATCCTCATCCGCTAGATCTACTGTTATATCATCAGTACCCTAAAGGAAAAGATAATCTCAAATGTAACATCAAATAATGAGAATCACAATTACCATTTTCCAAGCAAATTATTAGTTTATATATATTTATTTATATTTCGAGTAGAACAAGCAATAAATCGAACTACCGCATCCTCGTTACAACAGAGTAGGAGCTATTCAAAGTACAACACAAAATAAAATTCAAAATAATTAACTTCCTAATTTTGTTTCGTGTTGCATTTTTTAATCTATTTCACTAATTTGCGCTAAAATCTTGCATCGCGATTATCAGATGCTTACCTGCACGCATACCCGAATAGCAGAATGCTGAATGCTTTTAATGTTTGGTTAATTTGTAATGAACATAAACAAAACGCTATGAAAAGACAGTAAGTAACAAAATAATAACAGAAATCTTACCTACAAATCTTCAAAACATGAACTAACAATACTAGAAAATTAGTATTTCGTTACTAGTGGGGGAACACTTTTGAAGGAAATAGTCAAGGTAAGAACGGACAAAACAAGAATTTTACGGATTAAAAAAAAAAAAAAAAAGCATCAAAACACTGCGATCTTGGCCAATAATTAGTTTTTGAATCAGAGGCCACAAAATTTGTGAACGGCCCCTAAATCGAGTTTTTGTATTTTCTGCAGAATAAGCACACCATACTGAGTTAAGTGATAGTTTGGGTTTAGCTATACTATACGTAGTTCTCCAGATATATAAGGCCTACAAGAAACTTTTTTTTACTGAACTATATTGGTTTTTAGCCAAAAAGGCAAGATACGAACAAAAGCATGATTAAACATGTAAACATATCTTTTTCTCAATTACCTTGGTTGTTTCCCTTAATAGTGTTCTACGTGCAGGAACGAATGTTAGTTTTCTATATTCATAATTTTTGTTTTGCATGTATGATTCATACCATTGATGCAAATAGCATCTTTGTAGCAGTTATCAACATAAAAATTAAATATCTGAACTTATGAACAGATAGTTAAAGGTAAGCGATAATCCTTCCAACTTTATACAATCGAATAGTATACAAACACAATACTATTATTAACTGTAATGAACTTAACGATCAATGCTTACGAAAAACTAAATATTTACCAATAAAATACGAAAGCATAGCACATACTTGGTACGTAGTAGCGTTTTTCTGATGCTTGCGAGATGCAGTATGTAGCAGAAGACAATGTTTATCAGCCACCAATATCTTCTTGCAGAATTTACAATACGCTGCAAACGGTTCTTTAGCAAGTGGAGCCAACCAGCCTATCAAACAAACACAAAAGTCTTAGCCAAGTAAGACAATTGACAGCATTGCCAGTTCAGTTAGCGAGATTATTTGTATTGAAAAAACTATGGCACTCCTTCGTCGTTGATAAAATAAACATTTGAGTATGTATATGAGAACTAAATGTACACTGAACTCTAGCCAGAAAATAAATAAGAAAATATATAAATAAAAACACTCATCTTTTATCCGCAGCTATTATGTTTTGTTTAGGAATCTACTCTTGTATATTTAAGTCTGTTCTAGGACCATGTACACGAACCGTCATCTCTAAAGCTAGAATACCCTAGTTAATAGTATTTTTGTTGCTATGTTCTGTAACAAAATAAAATAACACTACGAGTTTGAAAAAATAAGACAGTACGTATAATACTATACGGTTGGAACTGTGTCCACTTAATCTTAGAAATTGAAATAACCATAAACAGTGGTTAGGACAGGGTGATTCAAAGAAGCGGGAAATTTTGAAAGTTGTGTTGGCAACAGTGGGCGTTTGGTAATACTGACTAACGTACGCTAACCTGTCAACGACACACTGTCATTTAGTTATGGATGCTTAGAGTAGTGTGCAACGTGCTTCCTCGATCAAAGCGTTTTACAAGAACAATGACAGTGCAGAGAATTCCGCCGTCATTTTAATTTAGGACGCCACGATCGTGTTCCATCAGCACATGCAATTAAAACATGGATACGTAATTTGGAGCTAACTGGTTCGGCAATGAAAAAGAAACCCTCAGACAGTGTGCCAACCGTTCGTACATTAGACAATATCCAAGCTGTTTGAGATGGTGTCATAAGAAGTCCACGCTGGAAAATCTGTCGTCACTCAGCATCTTTACAGTTGCATAGTTTAAGTGTTCGAAGAATATTAGTACAGGACTTGCAATCCCATCCATACAAGTTGCAGATCGTCTAGGAACTGAAATCCAACGATCATGTTATGCGATGACAATTTTGTTAATTAATGCTTCACCCGCAAGATGTCATCTTAAAAAATAAATTGTACTTTATGTATTCTAAAATGGCATTACTTTTACTATTAAATGAGATTTTTTTTTTTTTAATTTTGTTTTCATGAAATTTAATTTTCAAAATTTCTCGTTTTTCTGAATCACTATTATGTAATAATATCTCTACACACGAACATTTCTCACTACAAGAAACTGTCGTTTAAGTTCATTTATTCGATAATTATGCCATTCCATCTGTGACCCAGATTCCCAGTGTCTAAATTTTATCTTAATTAATGTATTTCAGCTTCCGAAGTGACGATTCGTAAACATGGTTCTACAATGAACCGAAATACAGAAGAATAGATTTCTAAACATAACATAATAGTGCGAGTGCAAGATGAGCGAACTTTTTATTGAATATGTACCCAAGAACATGAACAACAAATAGTAATTATTCTGTCAGTGATTACGAATCGGAATCTTAGTTCTCAATTCTAATATAAGTTTAAGTAAAACTAATTCTTATCTTGATAAGAGGAGGAAGGAGGACAAATTCCATGAACGAGGAAAGGAAAGGAAAGGACAAGCAAATATATTGCTATTCAGAGAGCGAACTAGGTAGCACTGTGGTTAATGCATCAACATTGTACGACAAAGATCCCAGTTTCGAGCTTCGGTTCAGTTGTGCATCTTTTCACTCTGTATATCAAATTCCTGTGTATTATAATTTCCGCTTCTATTTCATTAAAAATACAATATTTCCCTTCGCCTAGAAGATGCTCGTTAAGGTTTTAATAAGGCGAATGTTTGCGATTTATAACATATCTTCCATATGTTTTGTAATTAATTTACAAAATGTTTCAGCAATAATTTCTTGGTCTTTAATAAATATTTATTTATACATATTTCTAGGCATTACCGGCCTATAGTCTTAAGCTTATCACGCATGAAGATGACGTTCTTCGGCGAGCACACTGCCCGGAATAAGGGGGAAGGAAGTGGCTTGGGACATGTATATTAGGTATCATTTCAGCATTTGCCTGGTGTGAATGAGAAAAACCCAGGAAAAAGCTCACTCAGATTGGCTGGCCTGAAAAGTTGTTATACCTTTTCGACTGAGTGTCCCCACCAGGAATCGAACCCGGGACCCCTTTTAATAAATATTTAACTCTATAATCAGAAAGATGAGTGTCAGAATGTAAAGCCTCGCTATTTCAATTTCGGGTCTCTCAATTCCATAACTGACTGTTCCCTAACTGGATTTCATCCGACACGCGCCGCCACTGCTTTTATAAGTTCCGGTGTTCGTATTGTGCATGATCTTCCTTGGCGCGGGCGATCTTTCACAGTTCCAGTCTCAACAAAGCGCTGGATAGTGTGGTAAACGATTTTTTTTACTAATTTGCAGCTTCTGAAGGGTTTTAAAAATGTTCCCTGGTGATTTGCCTACCTTGTGTAACGCTATCACGGCCACACGATTTTCATACTCGCCCCATTTCATCTTCAACTCTTACAACTGATACCTTTACACATCTTCAGCTTACCCAGCAATGACTCACGCTTCACGATACCGCTCTTTACGTTGCTCGCTTGTACGGGCGGAATTACAGCCATCCTCAAAAGTTACGACAGTATTTATGATAATACTAGGTATTCACACAGTAACGAAAATGGTTGCTATCCATAGACCATTGTAACTAAATTATCATTCATTAATATAGGTGATTCATTACTGGGTATGTCACGGATTAATTTTCGGTGTAAACAATCTTGTATTAAAGTATAGCCTCTCCGAATTGCCTATCTGCCCTATAATATAATTATATATTTGTTTGACATCTACAAAATTTGTGGATCATTTAACAGTGTGCACTATGAAGTCGAGAAACCCTAATTAACGATATAATCAAAATGAAATATTAATCACTAACTGCAAAAAGTTGTTCAAGTAAAGATATATCTTACCAGCTGCAGCGCAAAAGAGCTGGAACGCTCTATTTTAAAATATCAAGTTGATCTATTTTTCTTTTCTGTAACATTATATTTAATTGTTTGTTCTGCAACCTACTCTTGTAACGTGAAATGTGAAAAGATGGGAGAGATATCTAACTCGTAAGAGGAAATAAATTGTAATCCATTCTGAATATCTTTCTTTTATTTACTGAACTCTAATTAAAATTTATAATATAATTGATGAGTTTCAGTTTAAGTAACGTATGAGATGAAGTAAATGATGGTGAGCATATTGTGTTTGTGTCTGGAATGGATCTGACTCCTGACCATTGGCTTTCTCGATGTCTTTTTTTATTTTTCTCGACTACTTCCTTCTGTTTCTCAAGACACCCCCCCTGCCCCTTCACTCTCTTCTGTGTCTGTTGGGACATTTCAATTGTTTATATTGCTGTTTATTACAACCGCAATTAAGTATTAAGATTTCTACTTTTTATTTATTTATTTAACTTGTACAGTCCACAGCAAAAAACCTGCAACATGAACATGTAAGTTTATTGTGAAACGACGAAGTCTTTTGCTCCAAAATAATTGTGCAGGGGAGGACGCCGAGGTTTCTCCTGGCGTGATTCGTGTTGATTCCGTGCGCTGTTAGATGTAGTTTCACAATAAACTTACATGCTCATGTTGCAGGTTTTTTGGTGCGGAGTGTACCATCAACACTTGTCTCCAGTTAGGTCACTTATTTCGGGGATTGATGTGAGCCGACCGCAATCGCTAAAACTTCAAATCAATAATGAAAACTTTCATTTTCAACATAAAAGGCTGAAAAAATAAGGAATAAAAACTGCATTTATTTTCGCCTGCCTAATTTTTAACATTTTGTGTGTTGAAAATGCTGTCAGTAGGTAAGCGAAAATTCAAAGATTTAACACCTGAAATGACGGCAAGTATATGTAATATTGTTCGTTTACTGTAGCTTGACGCTGTTTTGACACAAAACCTGGCTAGCGAATCTTAGTAGTCCTTCCCCTTATTTCCCCTTAACGCAGTGGTAACAGTGGCACTAACTCATCAACTTTAGCACTAGTAGGGTTTGGTATATGCAAGTTGCGTAAATTTCGAAACAGTTTACTTCTTCTCTAATCAGGAACGCAACTTGTGTGGGGCGGGAAGGGGCAACTGGCCCCCAGGGAGGTTCCCCGCCGTTCGAAGGGGCCCATTTTGAGACATTTTCTTAATCTATATACGATACGAACAGGAAATTATAAATGAAGCATCAGTTTCACTGTTTTACATAAAGCAGCGCACAAAAGGTAAATAAAACAAAAGTGAATCGTGGGCCACTTCAGTAAAAAAAAGTCTACTATTAGGGGCCCTAGAAATAACATTTATTCGTATGGTTTTGAGATTTGTCAATATTGTCCCCTTAATTAATTTGTCATGTATGGAAGGGGCCCAGTGACGTAAGTAACGGCCCCGCAGACCTTGCCCTGAGGGAGGGCCCACGGCTCCGGGGGGCATAAATAGTAAGAGAAAGATAGAAAGAGGGGGCCCAAGAATGAGAAAAAGAATTTTTCTAAGAGGCCCAAATACACGTATTAATGCTTGCCTTCCAGAAAAAAATTTAAGTTACGGCGCTGTTTCTGATGTGAATTTATTGGTGCAGTTCTGCTAATAGTTACCTATATCAGGTTGGTCTCTTTAAACCTTGGGCCGTGGAGAAAAACAATCTTACAGGAGGATAGTATTCAGATTTTGAGAAGGTGGGGAAAGGAGAGTGAGGATGAGAAAGATGAGAAGAAAGAAAGAAAGAGAATGAAAGAAACACTTCTACATTTACTTCATACTGAATTTAAGCACGCATATAATATTTGTGGAAGTGTTGGCAACATAATACTGGCGGAATATATTTCCCGCCAATTCTGGGGCCTCAGTGTTTGGCCCAATTCTGGCCTTACAGCAGTGGCGGATCCAGGGGCGATTCCCCCCTCCAGGAGAGGAAACTTTCTTATTTTATATATTTATATAAAACCCATCCCAGAGTTGGAGCTCTTAAAAGTAGCTATAAGTAGCAATATTAAAACCCAGCGTCCCCCCCAGAAGTTCCTCCTGGATCCGCCCCTGCCTTACAGAAGCTACTGTGTAGGCATTCACCTCGTGGGACTGAGAAAACCTTAATAAGGAATACCAGCCAGAGCTGGGTTCATGCCCACGCTCGATCTACCTACTTTAATGCGTTTTTGTGTTGGACAGTGTCTGGTAAGGACACCCAAACAGGTCAAATGGGTACTGCTTTAAAATGTTTACATGTTAAAATTCGCTCCACACTGTACTTTGAACACGTAACTCAATGTGTATTATATTCTTCTTACATCAGCATGCTTTATTTCCTAATACTTTAAGTCTATGGTTGTTAGTATTTATAATTATTGCATCATAACAACCCTTCTCAAAGCTCGTTCAATTAGTATGAAATTCTAGATTTGGCAGTTTGCAACATTGCAAACATTCACCAACAGGCAATAATGTGGCGAGAATATTTCCACCTATACTCGCATCGAAATTCCCAGGCCCTGTTTACAATCAGTACAATATGTTTCTGTCGCCTTATCATGAAAACAACGCTGTCCAGCGAACCTTACGGTCTTCGCTGTCTCTGTTTATTGTTTACAATACAAACTGCAGCCTTGCAATATTGCCAGGCTTACAAGGTTTTCGCACACTTTCGAACAAGAACATTTGTACAAAATTGAGTGTACATTATATGTAAGATTGTATTACATAATAACTAACTAGATTTGTCATAATGTTAATATCTCAGTCATCTCAAAAGCATCAATTTATGTAGTAATAATAATTGTTTTATGACTGTGCAGAAGTAGGTACATTCGGTTCGGCGATTCACGTGCCTGGCAATCATGAATTAACCATGTAGGGGTGAGAAGCAAGGTTTTGACGCTCGCACTACAATTGTTGTTTGTAAACAATCTTCCATCCTAGAGTGAACGGACAATACATACTTTTACCCGTAAAATAAATTGATTTAAAAACAGTGCATTATCATATAACATTTTCATTCAGCTTACCTTTAAATTCAGGGATTGTGAGCCACTTTAACAAAAAGCGTTGTTTATTTCGATATTGCTTCTTTTTCATTGTAGATGCTTCCTCTTCTGCCGTCTTGGTGTCTGCCATCTTGGTGTCAGCCATCTTAGTGTCAGCCATCTTGGCGTCTTGGAACACTTTTCTCTGGAGAGCTATTTCATGAAAAAACTGGAAGGAAAAGAACTAGTATTATCATTTACTGCCTGAAGCTAAAGGGTACTTACTGCATAAATAGAATGTATCTAGAATTTTTGTATCACATCCTTATCTTCTTATCAATGGATTATTGCAGACAACTCTGTGATTCTTCTCGACATCCCATCCTATGGTTTGCTGGAACCTGATGAAGAGGGAAGTAGGTTACAGGAAACTGTCAGATGGGATGTCGTAAAAGGTCACACAACTGACGAAACGATCAAACAATAAGAAGATAACGACGTGATACAATGGTAAGTCCACTGTATTTAGTATTTTGTATTATTATTAATGATAAACTAATAAGCCCACTTTAGTACATTGGATGAATAAAACATGACGAACTTCCGACACATCTATTTCCGGTGTGTTTCAAATTGATAATGTACACCAAATGGAATACAATATACGCAAAATCGTAATATTATTTTCAAGTACTTTTTAAAGGACTTTCTAGAATTTTCTTAGAACAATTCATCCAAGCATAGAACATATAAGCACAGATTATGACTATTATAATTCTAGACTGCGCAGGAGAAGCAAAGTAAGTAGGAAATTGGCCAAAATGAGATAAGTCAAAATTGGAGATCTATGTATCATGCTCCACCTCCGGGTAACTTGAAATTAGTCAATTTTAAACGTGAGTTGAATAATCTCATCTTGGTACTGTTATTATAAATGGTTCATACTTATGCTTGGTTTAAATAAAAAATCGTCTCCTGAAAACTTGTGTTTTTTGACCTATACTGTTTCTCTCGCGCAGTCTAGAATTATTATTTAAAAAGTACATTCTAAACTCTCTTACAGCTACTGCTTATCTACATTTCTGCATATTTTAAAATAAAATAGTTATGTCACACAAAAAATACACAACCAAACAAATACCATTAAAAAACTATTTATCCCTTATCATATCATTTGGGAAAATCCACCATATCTCTGAGTGATACAAGAAAAAGCACTTCCTGCATTACACTTTCTCTAAGCAATAATAATAAAAGGTAGCCTATACTTGTAACGCAAGAAAGCATCAAGCGTAAACACAGAAAATCGCTGTATTATGTTATACTGGCAAATCATCTGCTATAGTATTTCAACACGTGCACAAAGAAAACTATTTACGGTGAAGTAGGCCAACTCTGACAAGAACCTAAAATTTCTATTCTTTCATTTTCTTAGCTCAATTTCACTATAATATGTGTTATTTTGCGTAGCACATACCCAAGGCAAGCATAGTTGTTTACAAAAACTGAATTTAGTAATTGTTATACAGGGTTCACTCTAGCACAGCGTTTCCCAACCGGTGTGCCGTGAATGGGCCGATGGTGTGCCGCGAGTAAATCGAAACAAAATTATCAATTCTATAGCAATTAAATTACAGGACATAGGGGAAAATGTATACTTGTATTTCACATTACTATGAACCTCTAATATGAATCTACAATTTTAAGTTTCATACCGCGTTACTTTTCTGTACATTTTTAATATTGAAAAAGGTATTTATCATTGTTATGATGTTATGACCATTATTGCTTCTTTATTGTTGCAGATTATTTCGTAACTTCAAATTTTAAAATATTCAATCCTTTCGACAAAACAAACATGTATACGAATTACCTACATTTGTGTTTTAAAAGTAAAACAGATTTGTTTGTTCGTTCGTTATTTAGTGATCTTCCTTGTTAGTGAAACTTTGGATGCAGTTTTCGAAAAAGAAAGCGAGTTTTTAAAAACCTAAGTTCAATATTTCATTGCAATTGTTTTCTATTTTTAAATTAGAATGAAAAATAAGCATAATGATTTACCATGGTGGAAAAACAGGGATCGAGCTTTCTTCTCTGTGAGAAGATCGGTAATCACAAAAAAAGAAACCATGGTATTTTATATTTAAATAAAATAAAATCTATGAGTGTGCTGGGAGAATTCAAGTTACACCCATAGTGTGCCGCAAGTTGAAAAAGGTTGAGAAACTCTGCTCTAGCAGACGATTCTACCAAATAGAAAATTTATAGGTAAAATACGATGTGAAACACTTTTCGTGAAGAAATGCGAGTATGAATATAAGTAATTACTGTCAGTGCACAGCATATTGAAATTAATTTTCAGTAACAGTAAAAGTACTGTAAATGTAAGTGCTCTTCCGCTATCTTCGTTTATGCCCATACCTGCCGTCGCTGACACGCCTGCTCTCTATAGAGGCACCCCCTTGCTGTGCTCCTACCCTGACTCGGGTTAGATAGCATTCGTGCTTTTAGTGGCCACCTAGCAGAAGTTGGCTCGTTTCAAGAACTAGTTTTGCTACCACACGTCCACACTGTATTTATATTGAGTCCTCCTGAAGTTAATCTGTAAGTAGTAATGGAGCTACTCATGCTCTGCGAAATGAAATACAAAGCTCTAACCTAACTTGAGAATGTAAGAAATGTGTCAAAATTAGGTAGAACAGTCTCCTCGAGTAGTGCCGTTATATGCAATAAACAAACTGCTTCCACTCGCCGTATGGGTACTTGATAACATTTTGCTTGGCATTAATTTTTAAGTTAGCCGTTTAAAAAAACATATTTTTAGTAATGTAGGAGGTATTACCATGAGCTAAAACACTTGAAAAAATAACCACGTAATTATCCCACTTTGTTACGCTATGGGGCAATTATGACAGCGTTTTCTGTTAGCAAGAATATAAAATTTGAAGAAAATATATCAAAGCAATGCTTATTATAAAGACAACCTCAAAAGTTCTGTCGCTTTTCGTGAAGGTCTGTGTTAAATTGGTCCTCACACTGAGAGTTGAGTCGTGAGTCAAGAAAAACTCGAAACTCTGTAGCAAGGACTTCTGAATCGCAAAGGAGTCTTCCTGTTACCAGTCAATGCTAAGCCCCACGTAGGTAGGATGACTCAAGACACCATTCTATACCTTGGATGGGAAGCACTATTGCATCCGGCATATTCCCCAGACAATGGACCGTCCGATTATCACCTGTTCCATTTCTTGGACAATCACGTTAGGGGACGATAGTTCGAAACCCTAGTAAAGGTACAAAATGCACTTGATATCTTCTTTGCTTCACGGCCCACCAAGTTCTACTGCGATGGAATCCAAGGCCTTCCAGAACGCTGGCAGAAGGTCACCGATGCTGATGGGAGTATTTTTGAAAATATAAAATTAAATCTTTAACCTTTACGTCCCACGCTTATATCGGTTAGGCTAAACGAGACGGTGATGAGTAATGAATGAAAATGGTAGAATGAAGAAAGTGGGAGGAAATAGGAGAACCCCAAGAAAACCCACGCACACGGTGTTTGTCCACCACCAAGTTCACTTGGCGGGGCTGTGATCGAATCTGGGACCCCAAGCACCAGAGGTGAACGCTCTACCACTGAGCCACCGCAGCCCCAAGAGACCATTTTTGATCTTCCAGGTACGTCTTAGGTTACATATCGATGTTTGAAGGTGGTAGGTGAAAAAGAGACAGAACTTTCTTGGTTACTTTACTTTTCTAAAACCATGTTTAAGGTCTGTTGAATCTGGTTGTCTTTGTAAACATCTGTGATACAGGTACCCAAATTACAGCTGAAGAACTCTCTTTCTCAATGTTGATGTACTAAAGTAAAATTTTCCTCTTCCTCATACCCTAATTGGACATGAACCAATTATAGAAGACGACAGTGCAATGGCAATAAAAATGTACAAATGGGCTTCTAAGTATAAAGATGAACTTGGATTAAGTTCTGTATCGTCGGGCTAATTTTAGGAAATTTACCGGGTCAACTGGAGAATTTACTTACGTTTGTAAGGAAGAATGAGTGGAAGTCAAGTAAGGGGAATAGTAAAAGTCAAGAAAATGGTTGTACCTGTTGGTTGTTTTTGATATTGGGCTGATATTTAGTATCTCCTCCAATCTTGCACATACAAGATTTACAGTGTGTTACTTACTTTTCAACATATAGCTGAACTTGGGACAGCTAGCGAAGGGAGTTAGAAGCCCCCCAGGGCCCTTGTACTTCTACCTTTATCTCAATTTAGACAAAAACAAGGTACTCGGTTCTAGAACCATGAAACGAGTTGGGGGAGATACTAAATGCCATCCTTGATATTGTAGGCGGCACTGTATGTAGAGGCGGATGGACTATTTCGCGGAGAGGTACACTTGTTATGATATAGTGGCGCGAAACGCAGTGTGGAAATGACTCGAGTATGTCAAGGCTGTGACAGATTGTAAAATGTTCACAAACATTTGGGCAAGTCTTTAATTTGTCCATTTCATTTCAAGAACAGAACCCAACCAACCCCTGCGGGGCCTCTAACCCGTTCGTACTACTACTACTTATACTGTGGATCCGTATAGTAAAACTGCACGCGTAATGTAACGTGATCTAACTTAACTTAATGTAATCTCGAACCAAATATAACCGAATGCAGTACATTTTGGTACTTTTTTTTTTTTTTTTTATTTATTTTCAAATTGGTCCGGCGATACAGCACTAATTGCCGAGGAACTTTCCCCAATAAATCCTGACTCACGATTTTGACTAAGTCGGCAGTCACGTTATGTCTTTCTAGCAAATCTCTTAATGTAGCTGCTCGCGCCAAGTGAGCGTTTTGGTGGACAAACACCGGGTGTGTGGGAATTTCTCGGGTTTCTTCCGTTTCCTCCCACTTTTTCATTCCACCATTTCATTCATTTTTCACCATCTCCTTTAGACTAGCCGGCATTAACTGTAGAACGTAAAACTTGAAAAATGAACTGAAGTGTGTAGAAAAATTAACCCTGCACGTACACACTGGGGTCTGTGGGACCACAAGGCATATTCATTTTAATACTATAACAATTCTATTTATTTTTGCAGTTTGGGCTACCAAAGTACATTAAGTTTGTAACACTGTCTATGCGGAGTAATACCAGTCTAGCCAGTTTAGTGAGACTCATTGTTGGAATTAGACGTTATTTTCGCTCTTGCGTTGATTGGGGTACAAGACCCCAGTGTGTACTTTAAGATTTTTTTTTTTTTTTTTTTTGAAAAACATTTTAATAAAATGGATTTGGAATCTATACGACATGCATTATTGGAGAGTGAAGATGATATGGAAGATATCCTACTTACAACAACAAAGCATCACAAAGTTTAGTTTCATAATTGTCAGAAAGGTGATAACATTTACTGCTGTTGGGGACCCAAAGACCCCAGTATGTATTTCAAAGGAAGAATTATTTTATAAATTTGCCTAATTTTTTTTCAAAATAATACAGTAACTACAAGAATGGCATTAGAGTTATTATTTTCAGTAAAATGTTGGAGCATTGTTGATAGATATTGTGTAAAAATGTATGAGTTCATTAAATAAAAAGAAACTCCATAATTTAGAGAAATATGATTGGGGTCCTACAAACCCAGTATGTACTTTGTGAGTAAGAAAATAAGTGTGTACGTGCAGGGTTAATTCTAAGTATACATTGATTTCGGTATTGTGCTTTCATTACGGACGTTGGTTCTAGAGAAATTTAGCGTTCCGTTCGACACAGAGGCTATGAATCTACAATTTAACGTGGGATCCAAAGTATTTGCTCTCCCATCGGAAATCGAATTTCACTACACATAGAGCCACGAGAAGGATTCTTTCTCATGGATTACATAGTAATTTCATTATTTATGCACGGATGCAACAAATGCATATTAATAAATATTACCCTGCTTACAATATGTATTTCTATTTTATTACTCTAGTTACACGATGCCCATAAAAACTTAGAACTTAGACAATTCTTTTGTTAACTCTCCACAATTAACCAGAACGCAGCATAAAATGAAAGGCGGAAATTTTGGCACCAGTAGTTTTGACACGGTAATTTTGGCATCATTTATAATAGAAGTACAGAAAAAGTGAGAAAATACTCTGAATGTAATAGACATTTAAATTTACATGTTATTAACTAGAACTGCTTCAGCGCGACGAATCAAACCAGTGACGAATGTACAGCCAACGACAAAATTTCTTTCTCTTCTGTAAAATTTATTTTGCTTATAACTTTGGAATTGATGGCCTGATTTGAGTAGTTTTCAGAAATTTACCGAAAACTATATTTGCTTTAAGTTGCTGAATATTGCACTCAAATCTGTCAGTCCATTCGAGAGATATTCGCAGAAGAAATTTTAACATAGGAAAAAAACTTTTGTTACTGACAGTACAGACACCGGTAAAGATACTATTGGCAGTTTCATTATATATTCAAAGCAAGTTAAAATCCCCCTCCAATGGGTTTATATTTTACTTTCAAATGCAAACAGTAAAAGCTAATTGGAACCATGGAAATTGAAGTACAGAGAAAGAAAATTAGAAAATACTCTCGATATAATAGATGTTAATGTACCAATTTATTTTGCAGAGGAGATTACACCGAGATTCTTTCCATCGAAACTTCCGGCTCCCCTCTCAAGCATATCCCAAAGCCTCATTAAAAGTTTAAGATTGAAATTGAAACAAATCCCGAACAATTCATTATTCGTGCTGATACAGTTCTAGTCATTAACACGTGAAAGTAAATATCTATTATATCCAGAGTATTTTCTATTTTTTTCTCTGTACTTCAATTTCCATGGTTCGAATCAGCTGTTACTGTTTGCAGTTGAAAGTAAAATACAAACCCAGTGCAGTCTTCAGCAATTCAAAGAAGATACAGTTTTCCATAAATTACAGAAAACTTCTCAAATCAGTCCACCAATTCCAAAGTTATAGGCAACTAAATTTTACAAAAGAGAAAAAAGTTTAGTCGCTCACTGTACATTCGTGACTGGTTTGATTCGTCGCGCTGGAACAGTCCTAGTTAATAACATGGGAATTTAAATATCTATTACATTCAGAGTATTTTCTCACATTTTCTGAACTTCACTTATAAATGGTGCCAAAATTTCCGTTTGCTTCGTTTCTTGGTGCCAAAATTACCGTGTCAAAACTACTGGTGCCAAAATTACCGCGCCCCGCATAAAATATCCCCTTGCCTCCGGTCAACTAATATCCCTGGTTCGAATCTTGGTCAGGGCATTGGGTGTATTACAGTGGTTCGAATTACATCCTAAACTGTAGGTCCATGAATTATATAGCCTCGATGCTGAAAAAGACTAACAATAAAAGCCTATCATTATACCGGTCGTGTATAAATAAAAAATAAACGTCAATAGTTTTCTACACAGCCCATCTTCCTATATATGTATATCCTGACCCTACTCTGAATTTTACAACCTTGTAGCTTAACCACAAAACTAAGGAGACAATAATTATAATAATTCAATTTTACGTTATTTTCTGATACGCCTAGTTCATGCGTACATGTAATTATTTCTCACATTTTAGTGGCAATATTGCAAGACATTAATGACACGACTAATGTTCGCAAGAGGAAAATAGTATGACAATATTTTTTGTGATAAATGAATAGGATATAGTATACGACAGTGCCTCGTTACTTCCCGAGGACGCACGAAGTGCAGTCTTTTACAGATTATTCACTAAACATCTAGGAACTTAAAAATGGGGTAAAAAAGCGAGTGACGTTCACTTTTGTGGTGGTACGAATATAAAGAACAACTTATGTATTTCACTTTTGGGATCGTACAACTTGTTTATTTTGATGCTCGGTGAACTCTCTTCAACTGTTTGAGAGTTGTATGCAGTAGTAGCAGGTCTACCGTGATTGATTACCGATTTTTGAAGGGTTGTTTTCAAGGGTTGTTTCGTGAAGGTTTGGGCTCATTCCGTAGAGGTTTTTCTGAGCTCGCGGTTTTTTTTTTTTTTTTTTTTTTTTTTTTTTTTTTTTTTTACTTTCGCTTATTGGTAATTTGCATTTTCGGGATTTTCTTGCGGGCCGTATAACGTCCTGCAGTTCTACACAGAGGTTCCGCCTACATGGGGGTGCCATTTTTTTTTTTTTTTGTTTGTTTTGGTTCTGCGTATATTGACGGAGCTTGTGCTTTGTGTTCTGCAGGTGGCAGTACGGTAGGAAGAAGATGAAAATGGTGATATTTGTACGTGTAAGTAAGTAAAGTGCGTGGATCGTGAAGTAAATGTGCGATCTTAATCTTTTTTTATATTTGTGCTTTAAAATCTTGTATTGCAGATCTTGTATTGGAGATAATAAGTGATTTTTTCTGTTGATTGATAGTTTAATGTATTAAAATTACAGCACGTTGGCGGTAAGCACTTCTATGTTGCTGAGTAGGTCATTGTAGGTATTAACTTTTCCACACCTTTATATTTCGTGATTAACAATAATATAGCCCTTGTACTTCGGGCTATATGTGCGCTTTTTCGCTTGGTACTCCCTCCCTAATTTTTATTGCATTCTTAAAATGGCCCTTGTACTTACAGATGTTCTAAGAATGTGTTTTTTTTTATATGGTATGCGAAGAATAATAATGTGCCCTTGTACATTTTGTATGAGTATATGTGGGGCAACACATATCGCATGTCACGTGCACGTGGATGCTTCTTACTGTTGCACTATGTATAAAAATGATTTTATTACATGTAGAAGTAGTAATAGAACACGGAAGAGACCCAGATCATGTTGTATTTACACTTCATATTGGAGTGTGAATACAACATGATCTGGGTCTCTTGCGTGTTCTATTACCACTTCTACATGTAATAAAATCATTTTCATACGTAGTGCAACAGTAGGAAGTATGCACGTGCACTGGACATAATGAGGTCCTCTTGTATACTATTACCAATGAATATATTAAAAACTAGTTCCTCCAATTCATATACTTACATTAATTATTTACATTACGGCTTTTTCAGCATCAAGCCGAAGGAACCATAATAAAACAAAAACAAAGCAAGCAACGCATTTGAAGTACAGCTTTTACAGTGTTAGTAACAACTAACACCAGATTGTCAAAATTAAATTAGCAACATTTGTAAATAAGCTCTATATAAAATTGTCCGATTTGCGGGCACATGCCGTAATTGTTTACCTCAAGGCAAAGAAAAGTTAAAAATAAAATCAACGTAACAATTATAATGACCTCCTGCGCTTTTTGCGTTGCTTCGCTTTCCGCAAAATTTTACGAAGACTGTTACAGAATGGGGCCCTTGTATGATAATTCATTCAACTTTTCCTTTCATATGGTATTGTCTATTAAATTGAAATGAGTTTCTTAAGAAAAATGGAATGAAACCTTAAGTTGTACGTTACACGTTTATGCTGGTTAGGCTAAAGGAGAGGGTGATGATGAGAAATGAATGAAATGGTGGAATGAAGAAAGTAGGAGGAAACGGGAGAATCCCAAGAAAACCTACTCACATGGTGTATGTCCACCACAAAGTCACCAGAGGTGAACGCACTACCACTGAGTCAGATGGAATATATTACTAAAAGTGGGTTCAAACCATGAATAGCATTTTTATTCGAGGCATGTACCCCCACAGGCAGGGACGTACCGAAGGGGGATTTGGGGGGTCCGAATCTCTCGAAATAGATAATGTTTTTAAGTGATGCAATTTATATGACAAAGAGAGCTAATATTGAAACGACTTTTCTAATTGAAACAGTTCATTATATGATGTATAGTTACAATAATTAATCAAGGAATTTTTTATTGTTTAATCTATCTCAAATACATCTTTTCCCTTACCCTTTGTCTTCGAAATAATAATAATAATAATAATAATAACAATAATAATAATAATAATAATAATAATAATAATAATAATAATAATAATAATAATAATAATAATAATAATAATAATAATAATAATAATAATAAACATTGGCTATGGTGGAGTAAGTGAGAGAGATGGATTTTTTTCACTCCTTCCAATAGCTGGGATAAACCGCTACTCTGAGGGTAGCACGGTGAACACTAACTGCTATTCATATCTTTGCTTTTGGTGTTGTGTATGTCTCCCTCCGTCCCATCTGTGATGGAAAATGATGTAGAATGGAGCGAGATGACTCAGAGAACAAAAATTAGCGAACACCATCAGAAACAAGTTGTTAGATTTTCCTTAGTTCGTTCTAACTACTTCTAGCAGTTTATATTTAGGAAGTCCTTGGACCACTTTGTCAGCTGGCCATTTTCTATTTTGTCTTCGCTTTAACAGGACAGTCACGTTCGGCCTTCTTCACGTCTAATAACCGGCAAAGTTCATTACCACCCCCTTTAGCCTGATTGGTTGGAAGCGAACCGACACAATTGAAGTTTATTTATAAAATTTTACCTACAAACTATATAACCTTAACCTGATATCGCATAGTAACCATAATTATTACTGTTAATAAAAAACATTCATATACCTTACCTAACATATCCATACTCCCCCCCCAAAAAAACACTTGTTTAATTATGATTAAACAAGTTTCATTCTTTCCCCGTGGAGGCCAGCACCATCGCAGACCGTGAAGACTATAAACAGACGTTCAAGAATTCTTTAATTCGAACGCAAGAGAGACGCCACTTTGTATCTCAAAATTTCCTATCGAAATTGTCAGACTTTTTATATGTGAGCAGAAAATTCGTCTCATCTTCGGAGCCTACCGAGGAAAAATAAGTTATCGCAACTTTGATTATGGAATTCTCGAGGAACATCATTTAAATAATATTGACACAACCAAAGGAAGAACAAAATGAGGAAGAAAAAGAAAAATCCTGACTTATTAATTTGTAGGAGAGATGACATATAAAGGAAAGTATAAGGAACTACGATAAATATACATTAACGAACTTATATAACCAATACGTACAACAAAATTATATGTTTCTACTCTAATCTACAACGAAATGAACTAAAAATAAATATACAGTATATGATTACTAACTACACCACAATAAACAGTGAATGAGTTTCTTTTTAAATTGGAATAGCAACTATGACTTCGAATGCACGAGACAATTAACATAAATGGAAGATACTATATCCGGATAAAAACATCAAATAAGTAATACATCTATCTATATATCTATCTATCTAGCTAACTATATATATATACGAGGGTTGGGGCAAAAGTCATGGCAACTATTTTTTTCTTGAAGATACCAGTCCGGTTGGAAAATATGAGATATACAGACGAAAGGGCAAGGTATTAACTACATGTGTGGAAATGAATAGCACTGAAATGTTGTAACACACTAATTTATTACGGTAGTATACAGGGCAATATGGCCTTCACGGTGCAAAAGATTGACAACACAGTACGCATACAGTTGACATGACAAATCTGGGCCTAAAGACCCTCAAAGTAGTTCCCTGCTACTTGCCACACGCTGCCAACGATGTGGGAGGCGCTGAATACCATCCTCCTTAGCATTTGCCGCGCCATGTGTGAATCGGGTCAATTGTTCGCGCACAGCATTAGCAATGTGGTCCGCGTGTTGCAAACCGCCTACCACGTAGTGGTTCCTTAATCTTTCGAATGAGATCAAAGTCACAGGACGAAATGTCAGGAAAGTACGGTGGGTGCTCCAATTCTTTCCATCCCCAACATCGCAGTAGCTCCCTTACACACTCTGCTTTATGTGGTTTTGCATTACCGTGCAGGATTATTGCACTGTCCACAAGATACGGACGTTTCTCCCGAACGCCACGTCGTACCTGTCGCACCAGGAAGTCCCTGTAGTACTGTGCGGTCACTATTCTGCCATGTGGAACAAAGTGCAAACAATGTCACTCCTGACGTCATACGCGACGATCACCATCAATTTGACTGGGGAAGGATTCTGACGGAACTTCTGCCTCCTTGGTGATCCAACATGTCGCCAATCCGCGGACTGACGTTTCAGTTCTGGTTCGTATGCCCTGGCCTAAAATTCATCGATGGGGATTATTCGTGACAAGAATTGATCGCCGTCCTGTTGCCAGCATACAAGGTGGTCGGAGCATATTGCATAGAGCATCTACCTTTGAACTTCCGTTAGTGCATGCGGTGCCCACCGCGATGCGATTTTGCGTAGCTGCAGCTCATTACGCAATATCCTGTGGACGTTGGTTTTGTCAATGCTACTTGCCTCCGCCAACTCTAGTAGCGTCCATCGCCTGTCTTCATCCAGGAGCTGATCGATGACGGCACGTGCCACGTCGGTCCGCACACTGACAGGTCGTCCCGAACGTTGCTCATCACTGGTTGACACGCGTCCTTGCTGAAACTTTCCTACCACCGTGCTACTGTCCGGTATGGTAGGGCATTACTCCAAAGGACTTCCACTAATTCACTGTGACATTCCATCGCATTTCTCCCTCGGAGAACGGCTATTTTGATGTAAGCGCGCTGCTCAACACGGGTTACTTCCATCTAGCACGACACTTACGAAGTGACTTATTTCACAGCCCTCGCTGTGCTACTACTAGCTATCACAGAGCCATCTGTTGTTCTGCACACACACTATGCCTGCAGAACTTCCACACATGTAAGTTTGTGGTCCGCTCACATATCTGGAAGAAAAAAAAATAGTTGCCATGACTTTTGCCCCAACCCTCGTATATATATATATATATATATATATATATATATATATATATATATATATATATATATATATATATATATATATGTGTGTGTGTGTGTGTGTGTGTGTGTGTGTATGAGTAAATAACAAATACACACAAACAATCCACTGAGGGGAAAGAAAAGACTACCTAAAGGAAATCTATAAATTCGTTTCCTATTATTAGTTTCCTATTTTTAATATATTTATTTATCCCTTGTTCTCTCTTATTTTAAAACCATAATAAAAAAATAGTTTTGGAAATTGTGAGTTCCAATGCCCTCTTTCTTTTGCAAAACTGCGCTATTTTTTTTAATATTTTGTGGACTAAGTACGGGAAAAGTTAACATTTCATATACTTGTAAGTTTTGTGTCGAGCAGCAGAGCAGAGGTAATGTTTCATAAACATTGCAATGTGTCTTTCCTTTATAACCACCTCTTAACCTGTTCTCTTTACATTATTTTCTGCTTTAGAGGTTACATTCGGGTGAATTATATTTATCCTTGGTTTCTAGATTCACCATATTAGAAGGCAAGGGAAAAGCTCTCTCAAAAACTTCCGATGTTGAATAGGATAAAAGCAGTTTGGGAGGCATACAGTTAGTATTCCTGCAAAGGGAATAATTCAAAAGTTCTTGTTCCAGCTTCAACATCTAGCTCCACTGAGTTTGTTTCGCGTGGCACTCCGCGAGTTTCTTGTAACTCCTTTTTCTGAGGCCATTAGAATTTGGGCTGTAGCTAGATGTATACCTCCTTATGCAGAATCGTTTTGATGTATGATTATCGTCATACTAAAGGCCTGACAACTGCAGGAAACATATGTTAGTTGAACTCTTTAGTATTGCACTCATCACTCGGCAAACAACTCTGCATAAGGCCCATAATGTTTTATACTAGTGCAGCTACAATATCCTTTCCAAAATTTGGATAAAAACTGCGAACAACGGTCGGAGATGATAGTCCTTGGATAAGGGAAGATATAAAAATATCCTTCTTCGAGCACGGATATTATCTCTGCGTAATCCTTTTAAGCGGAAAGCATACAGAAGGTGAGTATAGTTTATTATTGAGGTGATATAATAAAAGCATGACTTCTGGGCAATTTACCTCCAATGTCTATTCCTAACTTTCCATGTGATATACTAGCCTCAATACTACAATCTTCCTTTACGATGATGCGATTGACAATTTTATTCTTCGCTCACTCTAAACAATTGCGTATCTTTTGTTTAATACTGAGCGTCTGGTCTTTCCAATGAAACAATTATCCACACAATCACCAACATTTCTTCACATCAAAATGTCCCTTCGAATGAACTAGGTTAATGGCCTTTGGCGTGACTTCCCTTAGGATGATTAGCAGCCACTGATTGGTTATGTGGTTTTTGAGACGAAGAAGACCATGATACACAAAAATGTTCCAATTTAGAAAGATTAACCAAAGAGTGCATTTTCATACGAAAAGGAACAGTATGCTGCTTTCCCCTGATCTCGTTAAAATCGAGAACTGAACAATTTTGTTTCTTACGAAAGTTTACAAACCGTAATTTCTGCTGTGTAGCAACTTGGGAAGATTCCTAAAAGTATTGCGCGACCTGATTAGCTTGACGTAGCAAACGTCCGAAGATAAGATCAGACCGATTTCAACAAAAGATGCGTTGTACGTTGATCTAAATTCATTGTACGCATGCGTTACGGCAACGTTATCGCGATGGACGTAGGTGGTTAGACTTAAAATCTACTGAGAAAAATGTTCAAAAGTAAACATTACTGCTAGGAGTTGAAGCTGAAAAATTGACAGACAATTGATGTGGTCTGATTCGACGAATAGCAACAATAGGCTATGACACCGCCATTGTGATAATCTGATATTAATAATTTGGTACATAGTCTTAAATTTTCAGCATATGCACCGGAATAGATATAGCAAAGAAAAATCCTATTGTCCCACAGCAGGGAGTCCACTATTTTCTCTCAACTTAAAAAAGCTCTAGTAATTCAGGAGTTCGAATTTTCTGTTCTTTTAAAGGTCAAATAATGGCGACTTCAAACCGGCGAAATTGAATATGAACTCACGTCTCAACCCAATTAAGCCTAAGAGTTGCTTGAGTTATTTCTTTGACTTTGGAATTGGAAAACATCTTGTATGTTCATTGTGACGTGGATCTGTGTCCATCATTTGGCCACTAATAACATGTCCCAAGAGCAATTGTCCGACCTAAAAAAATATCGAAAACACACTTAAAATGTTCCAAAGCGAGGCTAGAGACAAGGACACCTAAATACACGGTTACATAGGATTTGGTAAAAAAACTACATCAAGTTCTGAACAATAGAGGAAGCGGTTTTCCATAGGAAGGACAGTCATTATCTCCCTAAATAGACAAAACTCCTAAAATTGTAGGAGGTGGAGTGGGGCCCTATTTCGTAAGAGTCCGAAGAATATTCGAAATTATTCAAGTAGCGGGATTTCGCAATACGATTGAGAATATACCCAATCGGTTCCACCTGGATTTTGGGGGCAGACTTTCTTTTTATTTAAAGCTCGTAAATCTAATATGGTCGAAAGCCAGCGGATGGCTTCACACAATGAATTGGGATTCCAGTAAGAAGGCAGTTCCTTAGGAGTCCCAAACTTGAACCACTTTTGAAGTTCCTCCAAGTGAAATGCTGGTTGCATGGACTGAGGGGTAGGGTATTATGAACGGTAGGCATCTCATCCGTCAATTGAATCTTGCGCAAGTAGGGGTATATCTTGAAAACTGGGCTGGACAAAACTCGGGATCGCAGCTCAAAACTATGAGATAGATAAACTTTCAATTTGTCAAGTAGAGGCCTGAAGACGTCAACCTCCGATTTTAAGTACACTGATTTAAAAAAATCGGAAACAACCGGCGCGATAAGATGAAATTATACATAGGAATATCAAAGTACACATTACCATATCAGACCTTCACAACCTATTTCGGGGAAACCTGTACTGTAAGAATGCACTTAGTGAAGCGTCACTCCATCCCTTGCCGCAGTGACGCTCTAGAGGTCGATTGTCAACCGTTGTGCTACGAAAGTTCCAAGCCAATTGACAATGAAGCTAGAGAATAGAATCCCACTGAAATTTGAAAAAGGAACAAATACTATATTCTAAAAGTCTAAAAATATTTATTTTCCAGAGATGTTTAAGAATGGAAACCACTTATTAATGAGAATTTGCTGCAGTGTGGCTAATAAATACATTAGTAAAAAGGTCGAGAACTATTTCTCAAGATTTATAGTATTCAAAGGTGGCAGAAGTTCCTTCCCAGCACCATACTTGTAGAATATGCAGTGGCGGCTGGTACTATATGTTGCATGGTTGTGCAACCGGATATTTCTTTAATACTAAAGATATTTTTAAGTATTAAAGTAGTGTATCAGTAAAAAGTAAACCTTTGCTCTTGAGCGCAAAACAGTATTGATGCATTTCTAAAAAAAATAATTTAAAAAAACTGAAAGAGAGTGATATACAAATCCAGTGGCAGCAAGAGTTGCCACTGGAAGCAGTAACATTGAGCATATGGCAGCGAGCTCTTATCTCTTAACATTAGGAAGTGGATTTATTCTTGCATCGCTGCTATCCTCCGTATTACGCGTTTCCAGTTGCTTTTTCCTTGCAACTGGTATATAGTCAGCTTCTGTAGTAGTTACTAATTCCTCCGCTTGGCAGAGCTTTACTCAATTGATAGGTTGAGTGAGATATAGACGCTTGGAAGAAAGAAGTTAGTCACCAAACAGAAACTCGCAAAGAGCAAATACGCGTCCGGTGGTAGCAGGGGCGGATCCAAGCTGAATATTTGGGGGAGGGCAGTCGTTCGAAGTCAATAGATTTTATTTTACGTTTATAATACAAAGGTTAAAATTCTTGGGATAGATTTAATTTTTAAAATAAAAAATATCCTATTCTGGGGGGAAAGGGGGGCGATCGAGACTCGAAGAAAGAATGTCTTACCACTGGTCTAATTCCTAGCTGTGTGTCGCTCGTGCACATAATCCCGTGTTCAATTTCCGGCGGAGAGCATAAAAAGTTAATCTCAAATTATTCACTTTCAATACTCATCTGTCTTCTTTAGCCAAAATTGCTGGAATGTTAAACTATTTTTTTTTTCATTTTCGAAGGAAAAATCTTATATTTCATGTTTCTTTATAATAGAACAGCAGACAAAAATATGTAGTTTACTGAAAATGAACTCTTTGTACCTTATATTCATACAAAGAAATGCTAACAAAATGCATATTGTCGGAGAGAGAGGTGTTTCTGTACCTTAAAGAAAATAAAGCTGAAAATATTGCAGTAGCGATGCTTTCTATTCAGAAAAACTTGGCGAGCAGCATTTCAGATTTCAATGAAGTCATAGAAGAATTTGAAGCTCGAAAAGAACAAAGAAAGACCTTCCATTCTAAAATAATGCATAGTTTACTTAATTAAATAATTTTGTTTAACTGCGTGCATGAATATATGCAATTTTCTTGCTTTTCTTCTTCTTTATGGGTTAACGATATCATTCATGGCTTATAGCACATGCAATATATTCGATTTATCTCTTGTTCAATAACATGAACCTAGAAGTTTTTGTATATAAATAGTGTATAAACGTACAAGGATAAATAAAAAAGTAAGGTGAAGTTGCCTGTCAAACCCATAGTATTGTATGTAGCTAATTGATTATTTTCCATGTTACAGGTAATCTGGTAATAGAAGTGTGACGGCTTGTACAACATTCTATGTCCACCCGTCTGGTGCTGAGAGAAACTCAAAGATGGCGCAACGACTGGAACATTATACCAAGGAGGAAGTGCGCGGTGTCATTCGTTTTTTCTGGGCCAAGGGAACAAAACTATGTGATATTCATCGAGAATGGTTGCAGGTCTACGGAGGTAGTGTTATGTCGCTGAAACAAGTGTACGTGTGGTATAACGCATTTGCAAGTGGTAGGAGTACTGTCACGGATGATGGCAGAAGTGGCAGACCATCAACGTCCATCACCGACACGAATGTGGCTGTCGCCGATGCCATGATTCGTGAAGACAGAAGAGTGCGGTTGCAGGACATTGCCAATGAATTGAAATGAAATCTTTAAGTTTTACGTCCCACGGTTATGCCGGTTAGGCTAAAGGAGACGGTGATGATGAGAGATGAGTGAAATGGTGGAATGAAGAAAGTGGGAGGAAACGGGAGAACCCCGAGAAAACCCACGAGCACGGTGTTTGTCCACCACAAAGTTCACTTGGCGGAGGCTGGGATCGAACCCGGGACCCCAAGCACCAGAGGTGAACGCTCTACCACTGAGCCACCGCCCCCCCCCCCAATGAATTGAATATCTCTTATGGTTCCGTAAGCGGTATCGTCCATGACCAACTGGGCTTCACAAAAGTGTGTGCGCGCTGGATACCCAAGCTTCTGAGTAACGAACACAAAAACCAGAGAATGGGCATTAGCCTGAGCCACCTCACACGTTATGCCGACGAAGAAAATTCATTCCTTCATCGCATCATAACGGGCGATGAAACTCCGATACCTCTATGGACACCTGAATCCAAACGTCAGAGCATGACTTGGAAACATCCATCTTCACCACAGGCCAAGAAATGCAAGACAATAGCATCTGCCCAGAAAACAATGGCTACTGTCTTTTGGGACCGTCTCGGTGTTATTCATGTTGAATTTCTGGAAAAGGGTACGGCCATTAATGCAGACACCTACTGATAACGCACGTCCACATACAACCGAACGGATCTCCCTCCGTATAGCCCTGATTTAGCCCCGTCGGATTACCATTTGTTCGGCCCCCTGAAGCAATATCTCTATGGGCAGCGTTTCCAGACACTGACAGAGGCACAACAGGCTACACGTACCTGGTTTGGAAATCTGGGACCACATTTCTTTGAACAGGGCATGGATGATTTGGTGCCACGTTGGAATGAATGTTTAGACAACTATGGTTCCTTCTTCGAATAATAGTGTGATACCATACTTCAAACATAGTAAAGCTTCATCGACGTATCTCTGTACGCTTTTCTGTAAATCAACAATTCACCTTACTTTTTGATTCACCCTTGTACATTGATCGTGGTTGTTTGAAAAAAGGAAATAACATATATTAGATCAATATTAGAAAATATACTTATTCAATAAATACTATATACATATAGAACTTTTAAAGACTTTCCTCTTCATATTTCCTGAATATTTTTTGGATAAGACTCAAGAATGTTGGGGGGAGGGGAACACTTGCGCGTAACTACATACCTTTGATATTGCAACATTGCAACCGGTACTTCTACAGACCACGAACCGCTACTGAGAATATGTAAAAAAAAAAAAAAAAGGGTCTTTTCTGTCCAAGGAAGCGTATCATGCTAGTTTTTTTGTTTGAAAAAAGGTACACACGTGATTTCAGGGCTACCTACACACAGTGTTACTCCGTCAATGCCTCATCGATCGCTAACAGTCGGAACCAGTCATAGAGAACTACACTATGCATTCTGATGTCTGACGCTCTACTATAAACCTTGGATTTATGCATAGGATATCTACGGAGTATACAGGGTGGTCCCAAAGTAGGTATACGCCCCTGCATTGATCAAGTGTAACATTCTAGTTTATGGATTTATTTGCTTCGACTGTTCCGGGCTTAAGTTTTAAGTAAAAAGACATGAAGAACAAATAATATAGAAACTAGGTCTACCTCTTTGATAATAAGAAATTATATAAAATTCAGTACCGGAATGTATACCTAGTTTTGAGCCACCCTGTATACTTAGACTTAGTGGTCATATTGTCATGTGGATTTATATGCTATGGATTAGCCACTCAACATTACTTGGCACCATTTCGCAATCCGCTCACGACAAGCGCACCAACAAACCATCACTGAAGAAGTGTTACTGTGATACAGCATAAGGAACACCAAGAGGGCAGATCCTGTTCTACAGAACGTCTTCATATCGTACTTGTCAACGCTGGTACAGAGATTGATTCATTGGAATTTTATTAACGTCAACACCGAGACTATTTTTTCCTACAAGTAATATGACATGCCTCTGAATGGTGACCATTAATCACCTTGAATAGGCTAGTGCTTGTCGGGAAATCCCCTAATATGGTAATTGCCGTCGTCGTTCCCCAGAGCCTTCCATTATGTTCCCAATACCGTTGTACAACATATAAGGGGCATTCAAATGAAACCCGGTCACTAGTGTAAAGTAACGGTAACGATTGTATCAACTCAAAAATGTAGTTATACACAGTACACATACTCACACATGTAGTGATACACAGTACACATACTCAAAAATAGTCGCCAAAACTGTTGGCACATTTATCCCATTGCGACACTAGCCGGTCGATTCCATCCTTGAAGAAGCTAGTAGGCTGCTGTTGGATCTAGGCCTGAACCCAGTCACACACTTCGTCGTCCGTTGCGAATCGATGCCCGCGGATAGCTTGTTTTAGAGGTCCAAACATATGAAAATCACACAGTGAAAGGTCTGGACTTAACGGTGGATGTTCCAACGTTTCCCACAGACACTGCTGCAATGTCATTGGCCGTGTGTGGGCGGGCGTTATCATGCAGGAGGATAACGCCATTAGACAACATGTCTTTGCGTTTCGACTTGATGGCTCGTCTAAGGTTCTGTAAAATGGCTTGATAACACTGGGCATTGATGGTGGTACTCCGTTCCAGGAACTCGACAAGTAGTGGACCCTTATGGTAAAAAAAAAAAAAAAAAAAAAAAAAAAAAGGACATCATGACCTTACCAGAACTGGTATGCACGTCCTTTGACCTCTTTGGAGGTGGTGAAGTCGCATGTTTCCACTGCTTGCTTTCCGGTTCAAAATGGTGACACCATGTTTCGTCCCCTGTGACAATACGCGACAGAAAGTCGTATTCCTCCTCATGATAACGTTGCAGAAGACTCAAAGACAGCGCCATTCGAGTATTGTGCTGTTCGGCGGTCAGTTGGTGGGAACCCACTGCGCACAAATTTATCGAAAGTTCAAGTGTTGATGCATTATGGTGTGGGCAGTGCCCACGCTAATACCCAGTAACCGATAGATCTCGTCTACGGTGATTCTAAAGTTGTCCAAGACTAAAGCATTTACTTCTTCAATCATTTTCGGTGTGATGACACGATGAGCCTGTCCAGAACGAGCATCATCTTTCAGTGACTCGCGCCTCTCAAGGAATCTTTTGCGCCATTCAACAACACTTGCACGACTCAGACTGTACTCACCGTACAAACCTTCATCCGTCGATACATTTCACGGCCTCCAACTCCCTCCGCCGTCAAAAATCGAATCACTCCTTGTCGTTCCTGCTTACTCGCCTGCATGTTCGGTAGTGGACGATAACTTGTGTGACCACCTTCTCTTCGGCGTGAAACCACACTGGCTCTATGCAACGTCAAACGGTGCGCACGTGTCAGTCTCTCTACCAATCGATGGCGCCACCATAATTGCAGTTAAGTGGTGCCACCTTACATGTAAGGCAAAGTTAGACGCACTGACCAGGTTTCATTTGAATGTTGCTCATAGTAGAAATAGTCACAGTGGTAGCAAATTTCTCAACATCACCGACCTTCCTTAGAAAGTCGACGCGACCTCTCTCATATAACTCTTTTACATGTTGACAGTGTTGCCAAATGCGTTTGCGTATTTATTCGCCTTCACTCATTACAATTACATTCATGCAACTGCCTTCTACACCATTCATGCTGAAGAAATACTAATATCCTGGTGGTATTTTCCCTCAACCATTTACCCCAAAATAAAATCAGTATCATTGCCTACAACAATACTGTTCAACTTTCGGTGATTTTCCGGTGAGAGAGTATTAAAATCTTAAAGCATTAACGGTAATTTCTTTCCATCTTAACCTACAGACCACGTCGCGTATGGCCTCTGGGCTGAAAAAGGGTCACTGAACTTCAATAAACAAACCAAAAGCTTTCGCTGTTTTTGCACTATTCGTTCAGTGTGAGATTTATCTTAAAAGTGTATATGTGTTTTTCAGTCCTAATCTCTCAACGACGACGTCAATCCTTAAAATCTCCGAGTATGAGCTACTTTCCTCAGTGATCTTTACCTTTGCGAAATTACGCAAGTAATATTCAAAAAGCCTACAAAAAGTATTGTGATTTTAAGAAAAACTAAAAAAGAAGGGGAGAATAAACCATAGAGCTTCGCTCACTAAACTCAATAACCAAAGCAAATTTAAGCGTATAAATTTTCCCTCATTTTTCAAATATGCGTCATACAATAAAGGCCAGAGAACACAGCCCTAATAAAGGTAATAAAACTATACTTTATATATAAAATTTTAATATCTACCATAGAAGAGAAACAAAGTTACACATTTGACACAAAATATTTACAAGTACAAAATGGCACTACAAAATAATTATAACTCCTTTACTTCGTTACGATTTTCTGGTTTTACTTGTCATATAATGTGTAGTATTTTATAAGATGTGTTACATTAAATTTGAAAACACATTGGTTTATTTTTTTAGATATTGAGATGAAATAATTAACGCATTAAGCAAGACATAATAATCACAGTAACAGTAATTTTATTTTTTCCTTTAGTATTAAGAGAAATTAGGTGCAATAAACTTGGGTCGTTTTATATAATATTCATATCCTGCATCCCAAAATATTTTTAATTATTATGCATACTTTTAGAAGTCAAGCTTTTGCATATAAGCCACATGATGTATGTACTTACAGGAGAAATATGTTAGTGACTATAAAAATAGTATTCGTTTCAAGTGGAAACTACAAGAATAAGATTAATTTCTACACTTGAAATGACTTACGTGCATATTGTCAATGCTTATGTAAATCGATTCTTAGTATTATTATGCCTACAAAATCGTTTGGAGAAAATGTTCATTTAAAGCGTCTTTTACCTAAAATTCAGGGTACTTATTTAACAAATCAGTTATTAATATATAGTGCAGCTTTCATTCCTGTTAAATACTATAAGGTATCCGTCACAAATATTTGTCAGGGAGTATTTCGAAATTACGCATATGCAAGTTAAATCGTTGAATTAGATCCATGGCACGGGGACAGATTGTAAGTGATACGTGTAATGTTAATACATATGTTTTATTTTTGCACAAGAACTCGTTACTGTTAAGCAAAAGTTCCCAACACACGTGGAAAATCAAGCAACTTGCCTATCTAAACCTGTGAACTTTTTTAGTATCGAAAAAATAAGTTTCCTTATACTGGGAGCGAGGAAACAATTAAAACATTTATGTATTAATACACGACCCCCCCCCCCCCCCCGCAGGATAATGGCATACAATTGACTAAAATACACATCCTAAGGGGGAACAGAAAGAGGGTCATAGATTATGCGAAAAATTGAGTACCTCACAAGCCTGTCACGTTAGGAAGGTGGAACTTGATATATTAACTTCTCATTGGAAATCAATGGAGCCATGTCCCTCCGTTACTGAAAATTTCCGTTTTAACATGGAGAGGGGATATATATCGGGTGTTCTAAAAATGGCGCCGACGGACCATAGAGCATGATTCTACAAGTCGTGATGAAGCAAAACAATATATATTTGTATACATTTCGGGTCCTTGTCTGGAGACACAAATTGCACTATGTGGCAACGTCACAAATAAAGAACCATACAGTAGATCTATTAATCCATCAAATAGTTGCATCGATTGTTTCCAGATGGCAGGCAGCTAAAGTAGATATAGATTGATACTAGCTCACCTCTTAGTGTAGCAATCGGTTTAATTACTTGATATATTTGCAGAGTGGTGCTAATTGTTTCAAGTTAATCTACGACGTTGCCACATTGTGAAATTTTTGATTCCCCATAACAGCTGAAGGATGCTTGATATACCATTATAAAACATTTTCGCTTTATTTTGACCTGAAGAATGGCGCTCTGTTGTCTGTGGGCGCCATTTTTAGAACACCCGATGTATAAATAGATAGATAGATAGATAGATAGATGCGTACGTATGTGTGTATATTACAGCATAACCCTGGGACACCTGGAGTAATTTCAACTGATACACATGTAACTTACGATTTGGAAAAATCTGAGAGGGTAAGACACTTCTGTCATCCCTGGGGTGAAGAGGAAGAAGTGTAAAAATAATTACGAGGAAACGCAAATGGGGTTACTCTTTATTACTCATTTCACTCGGCGTTGCTTTGGGAAGAATGGACACCAAAAATGTTGCTTTCTATTATTTATTCCATTCATTTCTTCATGAATACGAAAGTGTGCGAACGGCAACATCAAACGCCAAAAGACAATGCTCTTTGTTATTAATTTCACTCGACGTTGGTCTTTGTTATTTATTTCATTTCTTTTATTGACACGAAGCCATGGCGACGGCAATGACAAAAGCGTTGCTGTTCGTTATTTCATTCATTTCGACGGCGTGAGAATGGATGCGCCAAAGGCGTTGATCTTAACTTTATTTTTCCCGGTATGTCAGCTGGCCTGAGACAAGAGACAGCAACATTATTAATTTGACACATTCCATCACTTTTAAACGAAGGCCTGGAGATGGCACCACCGAACTGCTGCTCTTCGATATTTAGTGCACTTATTCTTTTACTTTTAACGAAGGTGCGGGGACAGCAATGACCGAAGTGCTACTTTTCATTATTTATTTTTATTTCTTTATTTTGAAGAATTGCATAAACCGTACAGTTCCCGTATAAGTCAGTTGGCGTGCGAAGGGACACGCGTTCCTCTTTATCATTTATTTAACCCATTTCTTCGCTTCTAAATTGCCGGAACCATATTTTTCCTTTGGATGTCAGCTGGACTAGAAATCGAAAGGTGCAGCAACGCCCAAGGCGCTGCTCTTCGTTATCGGTTTCACTCATTTTTTATTTTCAGTGAAAGTGTGGGGACAACAACATAGAAGTCATGGAGAGTGAAAAGTAGGGTTGGGAAGGGGATGACATTACGGATTTACATCATTGCATTTTCATTGAACTGACTATCCTAAGGAGGAAGGGGTGTATATACTTCCCATAAACCAATCCCGCCCCCTGCGAAGACGAGGCATTCCAGATAGTAATAAATATAAATTTATAAATGAAATACTAATTACGTCTTCCTAGACAAACACGTTATTATATGACTATTTGCAAATGTTAAAACCCCACGTCATATGCATGTGTGCATGCATAATAAATTTCTGAAATTTCATAAAAAAATTTAAAAGAAAACTGGTCCGACAAAATATACCACCCCAAGCCCTGGCTCATGTTGGCCCATGCGCAAATATGGCCCTGTTTACATGTGTCTAACGGCTTTAAGTGTTAATTACTTCTTTCACGACGAAATGAAATGAGATCTTTCAGTTTTACGTCCCACAGTTATGCCGATTAGGTTAAAGGAGACGGTGATGATGAGAAATGAATACAATACTGGACTGAATAAACCGAGAAGAAACGGGAGAACCCAGAGAAAACCCACGAACAATTTATCCACCATAAATTCCACTTGGCGCGAGCTGGGATCGAACCAGGGACTCCACGCACCAGAGGTGAATGCTCTACTACTGAGCCACCGTGTCCCTTTCACAAAGAAATTGTCGTAAAAACTTATCCTGCACAACAACCAGTTACGCAAGTGATCTTTTTCTATGAGTCCTTGCAAAAATTAAATGTGCAAATTGTGTTTATAAAGTGATTCAATCTTATTTTGAGTAACTTTTCTGGTATACACGATCACAGCTTAAATGGGCGAAACTATCCAGTAAAAAATCTTACTGATGTAATTAACGGAATTACTGATTACACTTATCACTTTTAATAATTCAATTTAAAATGAGTCAATTTCAGTCTTTAGATAAATAATGCACTTTATCACATTTATTTATATCTGGAGATTTTTTTTTTTCAATTTCTAGTTTCCCGAGTAACATTTCCTAGCGTCAGTATTGCACCTGATTTCTCTTATTAGAATGAAATCGTAAACATTGCACAAAACAAAGGGTTTGATTAGTTCCTGTTTAAATTCCATTACAAATAACATTATGTGTAACTTTCTTGCAATTTAATTTGTACGTTGCAAAATTCATTTTTCGGATACTTTTTAAAAATGAAATTTATATCTCAGTATTTCACCTAATACATTGAGCCCTTTCAGGTGAAGAAAACCTAACTACATTTAAAAAATCTACTTTCTAACAGGCTTGTGCTCATAAATTGACATTTTGCATTTTGTTCTTTAAAAAAATCCAAAGAAGTAGATGATATATGAAGACTTGAACAAGAAATTGTATTTCATCACATTTTTCACTAAAAATCAGTTTTAATTAATTAGTTTATTATATTTACTACTATAAAATAATAAGTACCCAATCTTGTTAATATAATGTTGGGGACGAGTTTCATGGCTACATGGTTAGCAAACCAACCATTGGTACAAAAGTTTTGGGTTCTATTTCCAGTAGGGATTCATGTAATTCGGATCCCACGTCAAAATTTGACATAAAGGAGTAAGAGTTATATTTCGAACATGAAACTACATTGACCACCCACACATTCAAGGAATATCTTTAGCTGCTTGTAAATTCATTTATTCACTGATCTTCACAAACCAGTTGGAATCTTAAGTATTTCCACTACGTTTTACGTTTAATTCATTGCGAGCCAACTACAGCGAAGTTCTGTAAAGAAATTATCTCAACAGAACAAAGCAATTAGTTACTGCTGCTCTTCCAGCAGTATTCTGAAATTTTTCACAATAAAGTTAAGACTGACACCTAGCCATGATACAGCATTGGTTAATGCACTACTTAAGACTCAACACGAGTCAAAACAACGTTCTATTTTCAGTGCTTATAATACTGAAAGAAACAAAATTAACTCAAAAATACATTTACGTCCAAGAACAGCATAGTATCTACATCGCACAACAGACATTCCCGACGTTTCAGTCACGATAATGACCCTTACTTTTGAGACCAGACACTTCGCAAACTGAACTGGTTTCTCCATGACAAAAACTGTGATAATATATTATCTCATATATAACATTGGCAATTAAAAATATCTGTTAATATGATCATATGTTAACAAAACCTTGTCCATATCTCACATAGCCTCGATGTTGAAAAGAGAAGTTAGCTCCAGATCAAACAAACAGCAAAAAACTGCATTTTCATCTCTATTTTAAATGTTATATTCTTGTAACGCTACGCGGTAAATTTTGGTTTGGAATAAATATCTCAATCGGCCGAGATAAATTCACATTTATTTATTTCCATGTATAGATAAGAACAAGAATTTTTCTGAGAAGTGGTCAGTTCAAAAGTTACGTGTATTAGAAGACTTTTTTTTAACTATAGTTTTAAATAGTACAACACGAACTGAGAAAATAATTAACAGACGTGTGCAATGTAAATCGTACTGCTCCAAAATTACCAACAGTTGACTTGAACCTATTCTATTTAACAGTAAACCTGATTTTCATTGAACACGTGTAATCAACTAAAAGATATCAAAAAAGAAAAAGTTTCAAAAATTACTGTCACTTCCGTTCCTAACTATTTATTATTAATTTAATTAGCATCCTTTTAAAGCGTCTTAAATAAAATGACTGAATTCCCATGGCGAAAAGAAAACTACTTTGAAGAAAGGACGAAAAAATTATAAGCAAAATTATCTAAGAGAAGAGATTTAAACTGAAATTTATTAACAATGAGGTACACTATTAATTACTAATTGATACGATGGATGCATGTCTATTAATGATAAATAAAAATCCTCACAGGTTTTATTCTACCGGATGGACAGTCAGAATATTTACTGTCTTTTATACAACAACAAGTTTTCTTTAGATGAGCTGAGAAGTGTCTCGTAACCATTTCCAGATTTTGTACTTTTAGATGTTTTAACGCGTGAAAATTATTTACTGCGGTACTCTATTCTTAATGAAAATGTAAACGCCAAGCCACGTAACTTATATATCCCTTTCAAGAAACGTTTACATTTACGTGTGCTGAATAAATAAAATATTAACAACTGTTACTGAATTTAGTGATCGATTGTTGATATATCATGATGTCTGCACATATATCATCTAGAAACGTCTTTAGATTTTCTGAACTATGTGCCTAAAAACATACATTAAGATCCAAATTCATTAGATTTTTTTTTTATTTTTTTTTTAATATGTTAACTACAGAAAGGCTTCATTCGGTGGCAAACAGCGAATGAGATTTTTTTTTTTTTTAATCATAATACTGTGAATATATATGTACTCGTGTTTCTTTTAATTTCTTTATGGTAACTCTGCCACCGTTTGCGAAAAGTTTTTAAAACCTTTATCGCGGCAAGATCTGACATAAAAGAGTAAGAATTTTATTTTTCGGACATGAAATTACAGTGACCACACACGCATTCTAGGAATATCTTTAGCTGCTTGTAGAATTCATTATCCCACTAATCTTCACAAACCAGTTGGAATCTTAAGTATTTCCACTACGTTTTATGTTTAATTCATTACCAGCCAAGTATAGCTAAGTTCTGTAACAAAATTATCTCAATAGATCAAAGCAGTTAGTTACTACTGCTTTTCCAGCTGTATTCTGAAGTTTTTAACAATAAAGTTAAAACTAACATCTAAGATGCAGTATTAGTTTATACACTACTTAAGACTCAACTCGAGTCAAAACAACGTTCTATTTTCAGCAGTGTTTATCTTACTGAAAGAAACAAAATTAACTCAAAAATACATTGACGATCAAGAACAGTATCGTGTCTTCATTTCGCACAACAGACATTCCCAACGTTTCAGTCATGATAATGACCCTTACTTTTGAGACCAAATACTTCGCCAACTGAACTGTTTTTTCATGACCACAACTGGGATAATATATTACCTCACATATAACATTGGCAATTAAAAATATCTATTAATATAATAATACGTTACCAAAAACTTGCCTAATAGGAAGACTTATGCTTGTTTCTTTGCAGCAAATATCTTGGCGTTGGAAACAAATTAAGAAATTATGATCATCTTTCACACCTAAAGAAAATTTGAAATTTAGTTCACCTTCGGAAGAAGTAAGAACACTTTGCATAACACACATTTTAAAGAGATTGGCAAATTCTATTAAAATTAGCCTTTGTTCCATGAAGTAAAATTGTTAAATATAGCTTTGCAGTTGAAGCATATGCGAAACGAGGTACTTATGGGCCTACATGCTTCCTCTTGAAATATTTCGACACTAAAGGGTGCAACGTGTATCAAAATTATGACAACTATTATGCTTTGGGTGACCCAAAATTTGAAAACACTGGTTTACAACTTTCAATGCCAAGTTCTATAAGGAGCAATAACATATCCATCATATATATATATATATACACCGCGTAGACTATTAAAAACTGACTATAGCATGAACGGGTAAATAAACAAAATTGTAGTACACTGGACAAATAGTCCACTTAAATGAGCACACTGTGCTTAATGACTTCAGTTCGAACCTCTCAATAAAGACTACGATGATTTGGTATTTTCTAATTTCAATTCATCGGCAGTTTGTTACATAAAAGCACAGCAAAAAATAGCCACTATAATACGCTAAGGCATCATTCACTATATCGCACGTATAAAAACAGTTCATTAGTTTTTACATTACTTTATATTATATATATATTGTGATGCACATATAGAAGCGCTGAATAGAGTAAAACACATCTCAGGTACAGTATATCTCTGAAACAAATGTTCGGCACATATTCAGCTCTTGCGTTAAGTAAGGATAATAAAATCCAAACAATTTCTTTCACGTTGTTTGTACAACAATTACTTTCCAGTGGAATGTGAACTGTGATTGGAGGTAAACTTATCAGCTTCCTCTGAATGTGGTGTAGCCGAACGGACTGACTTGCAGGCAAATATTATAGTGCTCACTTGGATTCTGGATGTCAAACACGACCTGTAAGGGAAGTTGCAAAGAATTTATTTTCAAGTTCATCACATATAAAAGGTACAAAAATTCTAGCATAAGAAGTAACAAGTATTTATAATATAACTAAATAAGTATAATTTGTAAAAATATAACAGCTTACTGCGTCCAATTATTCTTTAATTGAATTTCTGTTTCAGGAATCTTGTTGCTTTCGTCAGTAGCCATGGGAAACTCATTCCCTTTTGCACTTTTTTTCTTGTGCCAGTTGAAAAACCACGAGGTTTAAACTCTTGTTAATGAAAATCCCTTATATCCCTGTTAATAGAAGTCCCTACTGTTTTTTCGTTCTAGCAACCCGTGTTCACCAACATGTTCATCGATCTATCGATCTACAGGACTGCTAAGAGGAATGTGTGCTACGTAATGGTCAAAATTTTCAACGCATCATGTACAGGTGCGACTCCTCTTAAATTTGTAAAATATGTTAAGTAACATTTCGCTGATATCCATTTGACAACATTTCTTCTATTTTATTATGTTGTACAACAAATAAATACATAAATAAATGTGAAAGATGTGATTTCAGTATTGTTTGTTTTGCCGCATACTGGATTTGTACTTCTCTTGTATTTCAATATGCAGTTTCCCATCAGCTTCACTCCTTTTTTAATCCTATTACTTTTCGAACGATTCTTCACTTGTTTAATATTTTTAGCTGTATTTGACAAAAGGCACGAAAATAAAAATATCGTATCAAAATAATCTTTAAATATATATATATATATATATATATATATATATTTTTTTTTTTGTCTAGTAGATCCTAATTACATTTACCTTTTCATCTAGATTCGCGACCCCATCAATTCCTCTCGCGACCTCCCTAGGAGTCCCGACTCGCAAGGTTGAGAAACTCCGATCTAAACTTTGTCTTTGTGAATAAGGTTGTTGTCTACAGCCGAAATACAAAATTTAGTAACTGATAACAGAAGGTAACCTAGTAGAACCTTCCACAGTTTAAAGGCTAATAAAACAGAAAGTATTGCAGACAAAAAGTTGTTTATTCAAAAATATAAAATGGTATTGAAAACAGTTTAATTGCTGCAGGTCTTCCTATAAATAAAATTCTTCCCACACTCTCCTTAGGAAGACCAACAGCTGCAGCATGCTTCCTTACAGAATGTATTGGAGAATGCAAAACAGAGTGTCTCACAGCCTCAATATTCTCAAGGGTTCGACCACTTTTAGGTCGGCCAGATGATTTCTTTTTCAACGCTGTACACATTGTTCTGAAATTCTCCACCCACTGCAAGATAAGTCTTCCGATCAGGAACATTTTCATTACGTAGAATAGTAAACTTTAAGCGAAAAGGTCTTTGGATTATAATCACAAAACTGTCGATTTTGAAAGAAACATTTCGACTGCGTACGAGTGATGAGCTCTTGACCAAACAATAAAGACGACTGTAAACGGCAGGAGAATAGTAAGCGGATGCAATGACTCACTGATAGCGCAGCAATCGTTCAAAAATAGGGGGTTTGTTTCATATTATTGGTACTATTGACAATAATTGTATAATCAATTGTTCTGGCAGTTGAACACACAACATAAGAGGGCAACTCAAACCAGAACAAAGTAATTACAAACTGCTTCCAATTCCACTTATATTTTTGAATAAACATGTTTCTACCTGCAACAGTTTTCGTTTTATCAGCTTTTAAAATGTAGGATGTTTAACTGGGTCACCCTCTATAATTCAGCTGAGTGTTTCAATACAACTCCCTTTCATTTACTTTTGATTATTTTCCTTTTCAACCTGACAATTAGAAAGACGTACCTCAACAAATGGATAGAAGCTGTCATGCCGTCGCAAGGAAAAATACCGATCTACATCAAAGTGCATTCTATAGCGACCAGCATTTGCATCCCTTTGCTGCAAAAACTCAGTAAATTGACCTTGTGAATCTGTAACACTATAAAGAAAAAGAAAGAATTAATAACAAAAGCTGAATTTTATATATATATTTATCGAGTGTTTTGAAAATGGCGCCCACAGACAACAGAGAGCCATTCTTCAGGTCAAAATAAAGCGAAAATATTTTATAATGGTATGTCCTCCGGAGCACCCTTGAACTGTTAAGGGGAATCAAAAATCTCACAATGTGGCAATGTCGTAGATTAATTTGTAACCCTTAGCCTTGCTCTACGAATCTATCAAGCAATTAAAAACATCAATTGTTACGCTAATATGTGGTGCTACTGCCAACGTTTATCGATTTTAACTGTCATCTGCAAAGAATCGATGTAACTATTTGGTAAATTGGTAGTTGTACCTTCTAGTTCTCTATCTGCGACGTTGACACAAAGTTAAATTCGCACCTCTGGCCGAGGACCCGAAAAGTATACAATTATATATATTTTTCGCTTTGTTTTGACTTGTAGAATAATGTTGTGTATTCCGTGGGTGCCATTTCTAGAACACCAGACATATATCAGAAAGCTGAGTTATGTATGTAAGAAGTTCTGACTGATTGATCAACATCTAGGTCAAACTATTTAAACTTGAAATGTGGACAGTATATAAAGGATTTTTGGAAATTCGACTTGGAAAGCTGGATGGGTAAGGGGGTTGTAATTACTGTAATAAAATGCCCAATATTGGAATCATTTAATCAGAGATATAAAATTTAGAATTTAGGCTTTTCATTTAAAATAATTCAACAATACGTGGTTCAGCGTTTTTTTTCTTTCTTTTTTAAGGTTTAACCCTTAACGAGTTTTCGTAACCATTTGGTTACACATTTTTTGATTTTGCCTATTGGGTTGAAGAGTGTTGTATTTCCGGATTGTTCGTTGTAGTTATTTGTGTACATACTTTCTGCGATGGGAGAGCAAGTTATTGCCCCCTTGTGACAACTCTGGTGAATTTTATGCGGGAAGTAGTGTGTGGATATGTTGTTGTTTTGCAAGCAGTGCTGGAAGCAGACAGAAAATATTAAATACTGAAGGTAAGCAGTTTATGTTTTTATTTTTCTCGATATGTTCTTGTTTGTAAGTCATTGCCCAACAATGTGCAAGTATGAAAACGGCAAAATGCCACAAATTGATTACTATTTACGATAAAAATGTACTACGTAACCATTTGGTTACATTGTCCGGTAACGGATCAAACGTATACTTTGTAGAGGAAAAAATACAATATATTGGACTAGCTTATATTGATGTATCATTTGATATTTTTATAGAAAATCTAACGTGAAAAAGAAACATAGTACTCTGTTTATTAGTCAAATTTTAAATTTCATACAGAGGCTCAGTATGGAATATATATATATATATGTGTGTGTGTGTGTGTGTGTAAATCTATGTGTGTGTATAAATAACTTTTACTGTGAAATCTCATGTCACATGCAAAGGAGAAATATTGTGATAGGCTATTTACATTTTTGCAGGTGACTGCGTTTCGTCAAAAATAGATGAAGAACTTACCTTCGTTGATATATCCTATGGAAGGAAACTAAGCATAAGGATAACAGTAGTGATCTCTTTCTCTTCTAATCTATCGGATTTCGGAACCTCGGATTCAGAACCTGATCTTACTTTCAGTGATTCCGATCCAGATTATATACCTGAGATATAGTACAGAGTGAGGCATCAGTCAGTTCCTGTAGAACAGGAACATCTTGGCATTCACATTTGGTTCATGGTATATGTTTTTCGGGTGGGTAATGGACCATATTGTTTGACATGATTGCCCTGGCGGCCATCTTGGAAGCCGTAATCTTGGATCCAACTTTGGATTTTTAAAATGGAAGGGGATTTGTGGGATATCATTTGATACGACCTCAATTTCAGGGAAACAATGATACAGACTACTTGACTTACCGTTATTTGTTCAGAAGTTATTTTGTCACAAAGTGTGAAAATTTGGCATTACAGCATTATTTGCTCTATGTGCTATCCCCCTTGAGCAAGACAAACTGCAAAGCGCCTGTGCCAATCCGCATGGATTCGCAACAGCATGTCAAAGGTTTCACAACATTGCAAAATTCTCTGCGTCAGATGGTGGATATCATGGATGGGTTCTTGATAAATAAGGTTCCTCAGATGATAGCAGAGGAAGAGCTCTAGTGGCGTAAAATCTGGGCCACTCTATCCGTCTCCGTCGCCCATTCCAATGTCCCGGAAATGGTCCATCGAGCCATTGGCATGAACAAGGCATAGTGAGGTGGAGCTCCGTCTTGCTGAAATATTATGGGATATTCACCGTCCTCATTCAAGATAGAGGAGTCTGAGTTTTTAGTCATGTACATTGATAACTTTTTACAAGTGTGAAATGCAATATTTGAAGGAAGTAATGAAAATCTCAACTCTTCCAACAATGAGACAAAATCGTTTAGGAGGCAGAAAATAAGATTTTTTCTTATCTTCTGAGGCAAACACATGAGAAGTTTAGACAAGTCAAACATGTTCATAGAACTCTGCCGTACACCAATGAAATCAAAACGATGGTGCCTTAGAATTTTTGGGTACATGCTAAATTTAGTTGTTGTAAACAACTGGTTACCTTACAAAAGAGAGTGTAACGTACTTGGGAAATCATCCAGACATCTTAAAGTGTTTCGGGCTGATACTGCATCTGCACTAGTATCATGCAGAAAGCCTACACATCTTTCGAAAGCTCGGGCGAACCTCAAGTGAAAATATGTCGACCTGTTGCTACGTGACCATGTGATAATACAAGGAAAGAGTTTGTTGCTCACTTGCCAGCCCACACATCTAAGGGAAGATGTCGTTTTTGTAAGTCGGGAGTAACAAGCTCACTAAAGAATTGCTTTATGCAGTTCCATCTGTAAGTATATGCATCACGATAAGGAATGATTTTGTCACTTGGTAATTGATATTTTTTCTAGATCCCTAAGTCACTGTTACACTTCGTTGATATATTCCAATTTAAAAATATAAAAAATGAAATAAAAAAGAAGAATATTCTATAAAACTACGCATATATTTGAATATCATATTTATTCAATCTGTATTTTCTGCGAAATATAAATATTATTATTTTTTCTATGTGGACTCATAGATAGTACCTTACATTTTCTTATAAATTAATATTCCAGATTTAGATATTAAATCTTATAAAGTAAACAACTCTTACCACGTTTCATTTATTTCTCCTTTCTTATGAGACTACTTTTCTTTATTACTATATGGCTATAAGTACTCAAAAATCACTTTACGGAAAACTGTGCAAAGTAACCATTTGGACACAACTCAGTTCTCGAAAACTATTGGCGGGAAAATTTAGAAAACTACTTTCAAATGATATACAAACCAAATAGACGATATATTGCAAATATCATAATTTTTTGATAATTTTCAAAGGTAGTGAACTGTTAAGGGTTAACCTACAATGGAAGAAAAAAGGATGGGAGTGATTCACTACGATGCTGATACGTGGCGTTTGAATGATGTGCCAGATTTCGAGCACAGATGAATTCTATTTGAAACATGTAAAGACAAACTACTGCCCGCAGAAACATGTGGGGGTTTGCTGAAAATATAATATATTATACAAGTGATGTGCACCTTCTGTTAATGTCTTTAAGAGATATTACTAAAATTTCTACTCTACAGCTAATGACAAACGTTTTCGCATCTATTTTTCTCTCTCATCTGGTTAAGTAGAGTCATTTTACATGTGACCAGGATTTCGATAAAGTCACTCAGCAGTTGGAGCACGGCACGGCGTTAGCGTAGCCGCTAAGGCCTGATATACACTGAGATAAATTCTAGGAAATTTGTTTTCTCCCCGCATCAGCTGGAGCAAAGATGCTATTTGCGCACTTGTGAAACAGAAATTCAATCATCTTCAGCGATCGTATGTGGGTGAAAGAGCAAAAATACTCGACAAAACGAAGAGTAGTGCAAGGACTGATGAAGTATGTTTTGTATGCTCTCATAATTAATAATGCTGTTAACACTATTTCCACACTACCAATTGCTTGTTCAACTGTAGGCGCCATTTTTTTTACCGCAAGGTACTATGGATCAACATCTCGCAACGTCATTCGGTCAGACAGAAAAAAATCTTCACATGTATGGCATAAAAGGGTAGGATTTCCTAAGAGATATGTCGTAACATTTTTCTAAGATAAATCCTAAGATATTTCCTAGGATTTATCTCATAGTGTAAAGTTGGCCTAACGCTCCGGGTTTAGGTGCCAACGGTCACGGGTTCGATTCCGGCCGGGTACACTGTCAAAGAGGCTCTGTAACAAACAGCTTTTTCAGGTCAGCCATCCTGAGTGAGGTTTTTCCTCATTCACACCAGGCAAATTCCTTGATGCTACCTAAGATGCATGTCCTAGGCCGCTTCCTTCCATGACAGTGTCCTCGCCGAAAGACGTTATCCCCCATAGGTGACAGGCTTAAGTCATAGACGCCAGTAGACACAAGAAATATGTATAAATAAAATAAAATAAAGACAGAAAATTCACAAAAATTATAATTTCCTATTACATATCACCATGGCAGCAAGACTAGGAATCTGAAATTACAGTCAGGAATAAATATCATGCACCAAGCTAATAAGTTATAATATTTATTACTCAATTATGTGTAAAATGCATACAATAAAGTAAATCACTTCTGTGAAATTTACTTTCTTAGTATTTTATTACTGAATTCTTGGATTAATAACTTCCGATATTAAAGAAAATTCACTCATTCACAAGATTTTAACAAGATAGCTTTTACGAACAGAATTTACTTCACAAGTAATAAATACAATGAATGTAAAAACGAATTGAAACGCTGATCATATGCTTACCCTTCACAGAGAAGAATCCATTTACTATCTTGCAGTTTGTACAGACTAACTCCAAGTCCTGCAGCAGGCAAACCTCTTGATATGTCAGTAACTTTACACGCAAGTGGACCTCTCGGTGGCGGTGGACGAACTACTTCTATCACCTGCAACGATTAGTTACACGATTAAATTAAGTTTTTATTCTCAAAAAGTAAAACATAACTGCAATAATGAATATGAATATACAGGCTGTGAAGGAAGGAAAAGGTTCGTATAAACATTGGCCGAGAAATTAGAGGTACACTCTGAACGTGATCTAAGAATGCTGTATATTGTTCATCGTAACTTTGGAAATAATCAGCACTATCAATAAAACAAAATGAAACTGACCAAACCACTAAAAAAATTAATAACCTGAGTAGCAGTTTCGGCAATGTAACGTCGCCTTTATCAGACACGTTATGAAAGATCAATCCGAGAATAACGAATCAAAATGAAATCTTTCAGTTTAACGTCCCGATTATGCTCTGTAGGCTAAGGGAGACAGATGATTAAGGTAAGTGCATGATGACGGAAAATTTGGTAAAATGATAATGTGGGAAGAAATGGGAGTACCTCGAGAAAATCCCACGAACACAATGTTGTGCACAGTAGCGCACGCAAGAATTTATTTCCGGAGGGTCCAAACTCAATATGAGGATATTTTATATTAAAATTTTTAAAATTGCCCCTAAATTTACACAAAGTCGAAATTTCGGGAGGGGAGGTCCAAACCCCTAGGACCCACACCCTGCGTACGTCCCAGGTTGTACACCACAAATCACTACTGGGGCTGGGGATCGAATCAGGAAGCCTACACATTAGAGGTAAGCGCTCTACCTCTGAACCACCGTGACCCACCCCCTAAAAAATTAAATATAAACAGAAATTGAAAGGAGAACGTGTTCTTTGCAGAGTCAGTCAAACTTTCCCGTCATTTTTTTACATCTATCTGCACAAAACATATATTTTTCTTTAATTAGATGCTTGTTACATACTTCCCTAATTATCTCCACACCTGTTCTGAATTTGGACACTTGCTCATCTGCTTACATTCTTATTAAGTTTTACTAAGAAAAAAAGAGGTAAATAGGACTGTGGAAGAAATAAAAGAATCACAAGAAAGTAGACGAGTTAAAAAAAGACACAGAAAAGGTCACGAGTATGTTAGCGCAAGTAGGAGACAGGAAAGAAAAAACAGTTTTGTTTAGTGTACATGTGAAGGCAATGTGCCCTAGCATTAGGAGAGAGTACGTCATAAGGCAATAGAGGAGGAAAAAAATAAATATTTTTCAATTTAACGTTCCACAATTATCCCCTTTAGCCTAAGGGAGACGGATGATCAAGGCAAGTAAATGATGATGGAAAAATTGGTGAAATGAGAATGTGGGAGAAAACGGGAGTACATGAGAAAAACCATGAACACAATGTTGCTCAATACAAAATAACCCAGCAAGAAATCGAAACACAGATAAGCATTCTACCACTGAGCCATCGTGGCCCCCAATAGAAAAAGAAATGAACGATAAGACTATGAGCAAATGAAAAAAACAATAAAGTGATACAAGTACTGAAGTTGATTTCAGAAATAGTATGTGTACTATAGGTAAAAGTTATGAAAATAAAAGAAAGGCTAAGCATACGATCGAAATTGAGTCTCATACTTGCGAAAATCGTAATGAACAAGTTATTAGTTTGAAAGGGGGAATTCACGAGTGATAAAATTAAAATAGGGTGGGGGAAAACCTTCAAAATATATATATTTTTTATTGAAGATTCAAATTCTATGGGAAAAATACGTAAATCTTACTCAAAACATTTTTTATTTGTGATAGAATCAGTGAACACTAGTTTCAGCAAGGCCTCTTCAACTGGGCACCGCCACATTTCATTCCAGAACAAATCTACGATAAATAATACCAATCTTTGTCTTACTAGGTACGTTGTTGTATGCTTCCCAAGTGTAAAATGGATTTTACATATTCTAAAACAACTTCCATAGCCCCTACGAAGGCGTAATTTATTCCAAAGTTTTAGCTGCTAATGGACACAAATAATGAGTTATGCCACAATAAAGATTTGATAAAAGTAAACCGAGACAATGGAAAAATGTTAAGATAAATTCAAATGGGTTTAAGCAATCAATAAGGAATGTTAGTAACGTTATACACACTACTAAGGCTATCGAAAGGCATTATCACCAATACTGTACGACTGCTTCAAATAATAACAGCATACAAACTCACTACAGTGACCCTACAAGACCAACGCAGAACTCGTAAGATGGATAACACACAGACATATTTGATACTTACCTTTTCTTGATAATTATCATCGTCTTGTTCTACTTGCTCTGGTATATAATCATTGTCATCATCACTGTGATTAGAATCCGAATCACCTCCTTCTCCACTTTTCCACTGCTTTCGTGAGGATTCTGAATCCTCGATAGTCTGCGTGCCCTACACGTAAAATAAAACTATTGTTAACATTCAAACGAAATGTGTTACTGAAAATATAAACTTAATATATAGGAAACAAGAATAAACAAAAGAAAATAAAAAGTTAATATTTTCTGAAAAACTACAGCTTTCGCGTAAAATAACATTGGCTGTTTTCTATGGAAAGATATTTCACACAATGTCGAGTCAGATTAATACAGGCAAGATATTCCGACGGAAGGAAAAAGAACATTAATAGAAGTCAATGATCCGCAAAATATGGACAAAAAGGTTATACAGTGTGTCTCGAAAATCTAGAATTCCAGGTAAAGGTAATTGATCTGTACCACCTGACACTGCCGAATATAATCTGCTAACTTTATACATTAATGTAAACATTTATGCTCAGCTGTAATAATAATAATAATAATAATAATAATAATAATAATAATAATAATAATAATAATAATAATAATAATAATAATAATAATAATAATAATAATAATAATAAGTATCAAATATGTCTGTGTATTATTATTATTATTATTATTATTATTATTATTTCTAATTGTAATACATATCAATCACTATTTCAACTTCTTCTATTCTATCCGAAAATTTGTTAATTAATCCTTAACTCTTCAAATTTTACCAACATTTTCGGAACATTCTTTACATATTACAGCTAACATTATTATCTAAAATAGGTACTACAAATATTTAAAACGTTGGACCAACAGAGAAAAAATATTGATAATTTATAAAAACAACTTCTATCCTCTACTGTACCTTTTAAGAACTGAGAATTTTTATAATAACTTCACAATTTAAAAAACTTGGCTGCCAATTAAAAAAAAAAAAAAAGAATCAAATAAAGTTTCAAGATTCTATAAACACATTTTTAATCCCTTACTTTATTACATCCAAGGAGGTCATCATCGGATTCATTGTACACGACGCCAAATATCTGAAAAATAAATAAAATATGTCAAAAGGGAGCATATGGAAATATGAATGTGCATCCTTATGTTTTATAATAATAATAATAAAAAGTTACGCCAAACAAAGACTTCTCTAAACATGTCTAAACACATAAAATAAAGTTGGTGATTCAATTCTCATTTCTTTAAAAACAATACATATGTATTTTTGTAGAAAAGTTCGCTAGACCAATTAAATAACTTAAGATTTTAGTTCATTCTCTCTGAATAAATATTAAGGTTGCGATATTCAAAGATAATCTAGGCTTTGGAATTCCAGCGATCTTGGAATTATAAAGCAATTAATTAACACTTTCCAGATGAGCGGTGGGCACATGTCATCGTGCAATTAATGATCAGTAGCAGGGACGATGGGCATAGACCTCTCCCCTTTGCTTTACATTTTTTATTGCGAATGAACTATGAGGCTATATTCGCAGCGTGTCTAGTATACGCATTCACTGGTACCATTTAGCTCAAATTTTAACTGCTAGATCGCTGGAGGAGATTATCACCATTTTACCAACAATGTTCTATTTCTCTGTTTTCTTATACGGCCGTATAACATAACTTCATTAATAACAAAGGAGGACAAGCTCTTGGTCCCGTTCGGATGGTTAGAATCGCTACTGGTGCTTGCTTGGAGCTGACTGTTTTCCTTTAATTACAAGGCTGTGAACCACTGGAGCCATAATACTTGTCTTTTCCATCATATCTATATTAATAGAGGTTTCCTGCATTGGCTCTACAAGGTTCCTACTAATCTGAAGAAATCTATTTCCCTGACCCCTCCCTGACTTTCCTTGACCTCTGGCACGAAATTGCCTGTCTTTCATGACAGGTATCGGATGACGTTGACACATAAATAAGCAATAAATAACGGTGAATATTTATATATGAGAACATTTATTCTATTGAGATAAATAGTACTCAATTGCTCATACCTTCCATAAAAATCTGAGCAACGTCCCATACTATGATCATTAATATCTACCCACAAACGTTAGACAATCAATTATTCTGAAGATACGATACTTCTTACACATTCATTTACGAAATTTCCCTGACTTCCCTTATTTCCCTGACCAGTAGAAACCCTATTCTAGGATTTTGAACTTCTTACGAAGAAGTCCAGCCCTAAAGGATTTCAAGACCATTTATTTATTATTATGTGGTGAAATTTGTAATATAATAAACTGAAAAAAAAAAAAAAAAAAAAAAAAAAACTGTGTGATTACCGTAACACCACACTGAAGATTTCGCAGAGAGAACTAATGTTATTCTTCTAGCAATACTTTAGGCACGAACCGATCGGATGCCGAAGGATAAGCGTGGGACCGACAAGGTAAAGAGAATGGGACGCATCCAATAGCCATTCCTGTCGATAAAATCATATGGCCCCGGAATAAAAATAAATAAATAATAATAATTAAAATAAACGAATGAATACCAGAATTAACAAAACCAATCGAAAAAGAATAACACGAAAAATAGTGCGGGGTATATTTAACTCTTTATTTTTTTAATTATTTGCTTTTTAAAGTTTTATTTTATATATATATATATATATATATATATATATATATATAAATATAAACAATATGTTCACGTACAAGCAGATAAGGATGGTGCACTGCATCTCTAGGCAAAGACGTCACCTGATCATCTTGTCCAATAATCCCACCAACCACCCACGAGTCCTGCAGTGATATTTGCAGCTGAGAGAGAGAGAGAGGCAAAGAACATGAAGGGTGATTGAATGACGGATATATAAAGCTGCCCCCTCAGCCCCTACCCGACGGTGACAGTTTGCTGTATGATCGGTGCCGGTAGAGGAAATGGTATAATAGAGATTATTTCCTTCATTTATCATATATATAACGTATCAAGGCTAGTGGTTGTTTCTCTTGACAAAAACGTGCCAAATTTTATCTGTGTTCAGGTATAATGTATCATCACTCATTTAAATTATTATTTTCTATAATCTTACAAACAAATCAACACTACTTCTGCATATTTATTAGAACTAAATGAACTGTAGCGAAATGAAGACTTGAATTTTCTATTTTGGACACAAATAAATGTAATAAGTTAATCATATCTTTTAAAACTTCACATCTCACACACGTTAATCAAGCCTATTCTAATAAATCAGTCAGAAAAAGGCCGTAGAAGTACATTACTATTTTAAGAATTATTAATGATCACTTACTTAGAAAGTAAATTATACAACACGTAATATACATGTTAGACACTACCCTACCTCTTCAACAGCTGCATTTTTCTGATGTTTCCGAGATGCTGTATGCAGCATCAGACATCGTTTATCTGCAACAAGTATCCGTTTACATAACTTACAATATGCTGAATTAGGTTCTCGTGCAACAGGCGACAGCCATCCTGTAACACAAAACATTTGTTTCAATATACTACTAGTCTTATAGTTTATGTTTATTTAAAAGTGTAAAAACTTTAGAAGAAAATCAGTAAAGTCAAAAGTAAGTAATCCTGAAAAAATGAAACAACTACTTCATTGCGTTGGTAGAATTTCTTAACTTTATTTAATACTAGCTGAAATAACCATTCTTTGCACGGGGGCTGTATTTGGAAGTCAACACCTGTGGGAGTATCACCATTCATCTCAGCGACCGCAAAAAGTATGGATTTGACACTAATATCGATAATTTTGGATTACTTTTACATGTCTCGCCCCCCTGACATCCCCTCTGGATCGATTTTTAAGAAAACGCTTCGTTTTGGTCTGGGGCTTGGACCAAGGTATCCGTGACTAAAATTTGGTAAATCTCGGTCCACTTGCCTGGTCCCCAGGTCGGTCCCGGTAAACGACCTCCCTCTGAGATCAACCTGGTTTGAATTTTGAAACAAAACATTTCGTCTTGGTTTGGGGCCTGGCCCAAGGTAAACGCGACCAAAATTTAGTAATTCTCGGGCCACTCGTCTGGTTTCCAGGCTGCACACAGATACACAGACATCAAACAAACTTTATTTCATTCATATTAGATTTACGTATCCTAAGTAATAGTTAATCCTTCACTTTATACTTGAAAATTATGACAGACCAAATGTTCAATATTGTTTCCCGGTTTGAGGTTTGACAGGGTATTAAACAAAGGCCTTTAAAGGTCTTCGTTCAATTAGAATTATTTATTATTAAAAGCTAAGTAAATATAACAAACTTACGTTTTATTGTATGTAAGCTTCAATCCTCTCCAATTTCTCCCATTACTTTCTTAATTTGTAATTAGTAGTTATATTAGTAACTCTTCTTCCTCATAGCTCCAAGAAAGCGTTTATTCATTTCATCTCCTACATTTTCTTCAAAGCACAAAGAAATGCCTGCCTAAAAGTTCGTTTCCATTCGAAAGATGTATGTAGATTTATACTGAATATATACAAGTACTTACAATATTCCTGGTTTCCATTGGTTTCTTGTAAGCTTTATGTGAAACTTTTGCTGTTTTGATATATTAGTGTAGAAAATTGATCTAGATTTTTTAAAATTTTCTTTCTGAACAGTGGCCATAAGGAAGTGAAGGACAAAACTAATACCATTTGGACTTATAGACAAAATGAAATGCAATTACCAAATAAAATTGGTTCAACCTTTTATTATTACAATTATTACTCAGGAAATAATATCCTATATTTCGGATAAGGACCGTAGAGACTTAAAAACATAATCTGCACCAACATTTTCACATGCTGAAAGTTTGAAATTTAATGGATATCTGAAAATAATAACACTAATAAAAATGAAAAATATTTTAACCTAGTAACGTATTTTAATAGTACACTGTTTTAGTACACTATTTTAGTACACTAAAATATGAGTAACGTATTTTAATAGTACACGTATTTTAATAGTACCTGTGTATGCGTTCCCCCTTAAAATAAATACATAAAAAAAACGAAATGTAATAGGTAAAAATATGTTGATGTTAAGAGCACTTACACGAAGCTTGATTCCAAGACAAGGAGGAACGCCTGCACAGGGTAGCCCTCACAAACAGAGTGAGCTCTTAAAATACGTTATTATTATTATTATTATTATTATTATTATTATTATTATTATTATTATTATTATTATTATTATTATTATTATTATTATTATTATTATTATTATTATTATTGAAGTTTTCCACAGAAGTCGAAGTTTTAACCATTTGAAGATCCTGGTGCTGAATATATTTAAGCCTTTACGATCCTTGATAATGGATACCCGATAAAATATCGAAATAATGGATATTATTTCTTCAGGAATACAAAAAAGGAAAAATATACAAAATACCCTCCATGAGTTCAAACTTAAAATTGAAGAGTGAAAATGCGGTATTAGATAGGAAATTTGCACCAGGAATTCCAGCTTACTGCGCCGACGAACTAATTACTATACATTCTGGTTCCTTGACCAGTCATATTCTCACTTTTGACTTCAGTGCTCAGTTTCCCACGCGGAGAATTCAATAAAAATTCTTATCACACCTCATTATTTTACTTGGACTGCATTTCCACCAATAGGGGAAGAAGGTTGTCTCCTCCATTTCCTAATATAACATCTAATTCAATAATGACTGATTGATTGATTTGGCCTTTAATCTCCTTTTTCAGCAGAGACTTAACGCAGGATCCGATCTGCATGAACTTCGTGCTGAAGGCAGATAGGCTATCTATACACACACAAAGGAACTCTCTATTGCCACAACCATTCAATAATACACTGTTGAGCGGACGCCGTGTTTCAAAAAGAATGACCTGATTTTGGACGGTAATAATTACGGAATATGGGACGTGCCGACAAGGAAATAAAGTGTTCTTTGAATTGGCGTGGCCTAGAGCTTCACAAAATCGCCGTTAGATGTCGCTCAATATGTCTTCTCAGTTTGCAGTCAGTCAGAAGTAAGATGGCGTCCGCTCAACAGAAGGCGTTTTATGTGCTGCAGTTTGCAAAGACTGAGTCAGTGATTTCGGTCTAGCGTGCTTTTCGTCGGCGTTTTGGCATTGATCCGTCTGCACCCAAAAACATTCGTCGTTAGTATCTTCAATTTGAACATAAAGGATCCTTGTGCAAGGTAAGAGTCCACGTGGGCCTCGCACTTCTGATGAAATTGTGGAATTTAGCTTTCATCTAGATGTTGTTTGTGCTGCTATCGGTGGACATATAGAGCATTTGCAATAGCATAGCTAAAACTTGAAGATATTGTGAATATTTTGCAATTTACCCAATTTTTGTAGTATTTGGTCTAGGAATTAATTCGTGCGGGTGGACAAGAGGTGGCGCAACGAACGGAGCGTCCCACAGTTCCGTGTATCCACACATGTGTTGCAAACCCCTGTCATCGCGTATCGTTCGTAGTATAGGGCAGTGGATTAAAGCGTCAACAACACCAGTTTGTAGTTAAGTGAACATGGCGCAATTTGTGCCTGATAAAGTGTTTTTGCGGGGTGTCCTGCTGCATTACTTTAACATGCAGAAAAGTGCGACTGAAAGTCATCGTATTTTGGTGGAAGTGTATGGTGACCATGCTCTAGCTGAGCGAACGTGTCAGAAGTGGTTTGCACGGTTTAGAAGTGGTGATTTCGGCTTGGCAGACCAAGAGCGAGCTGGACAGCCAAAAAAATTTCAAGACGAAGAATTGACAGCATTGCTCGAGCAGGATTCGTGTCAAACGCAGGAACAACTTGCAGCAGCATTAGGCGTTGATCAAACAACAGTCTCCAAACGCTTGAAAGCCATGGGAATGATTCAAAAGATGTCACATTGGGTTCCACATGAATTGAAAGACAGAGACGTTGAAAGACGAAAAACCATTTGCGAATTGCTGCTTCAACGACAGAGCAGAAAGGGGTTTCTGCATCGAATTATTACGGGTGATGAGAAGTGGATCCATTACGAGAACCCTAAACGAAAAAAGGCCTGGGTGAAACCAGGTGAACCAGGTCCATCACAACCAAAACGAGATATTCACTGTGCAAAGGTTATGCTGTGCATATGGTGGGATATGAAACGTGTGGTGTACTATGAGCTGCTGCAACCGGGTGAAACTATGAATGGAGAACGTTATCGACGACAATTAATGCGTTTGAAGCAAGCTCTGGCCAGAACACGACCAGAATGGGAGAACAGACATGATAAACTTATTGTTCAACATGATAACGCTCGCCCACATGTCGCAAAACCGGTCAAAACCTATTTAGAAAATGTCGGATGGGAAGTTTTACCCCACCCGCCGTATTCACCAGACGTTGCTCCTTCGGACTACTACTTGTTCGATTGCATGAACAACGATTTGATTGGACAGCGGTTTACTTCTTCAGAAGATATCGAAACATGGGTCTCTGACTGGATCGCTTCCAAGGATGAGGACTTCTTTCGCCACGGAATCCGTACATTGCCTGACAGATGGGCGAAAGTGGTGGCTAGCGATGGACAATATTTTTCTTAAGGTATTTATGTATTTTGTGTTTGTACTACAGCTTCAATGTGTGCGTACCAACCGCACGAATTAATTCCTAGACCAAATACATGGACTTTTAAAATCAGGTCATTCTTTTTTGAAACACCCTCTATATTACAGTTATATTATCCTTTTAGTGAACATAAAAGTACAACTGGACCGGCAGTATTTTCCATGTGTTCTGAATGGCTGAGAATCAAGTGCAAGAATACAAATGTTGGGCTTGTTTTTATGCCATGATAACCCAGAGGCCATGATTCGACTTCCAGCCCTGTTTCACGTTTTCACTTTTTGAATAAAACAGTCCACTTTGAACAAGCCACAGTTAACTTTTAACAGCTTCCATCTAATTTTTGAACCATAGGTCAAGATTCGATTCTCGATCCAGTAGTTATGATTAAAATGTGCAACTATGAAATAGTTAATCTTGTTTATACAAATTCTTTCTATGTTGTGGTTGTTATCCTTATATTGTGGTTGTGGTATATCCTTGTGGTTGTTTTACTTGATGAAGCACAGACGTCCATGCGAAATATTGGTTAACTATTGATTTAGAGTTCATATTTCTTTTTATCATCGAGCCTATATAACATATAGACCCAAAGCTTAACTTGGGATTCGAACACGATCGAACTCAAGTCACCCACACCGAGTTCATGTATCTTAACAATGCAGCTATGATCGAGATGACCTTACGAAATATTAATCGAATTGAAGCATTACCTTCTACTATACTTTTGATGAAACATAGCAACAAGAGCATTTAAAAACGAAGTAAAAAAAAAATGCGTTCAGTTTAAACTAAGGATTATAATTAGCTTTACCTTTAAACTCAGGAACGGACAACCATTTCTTAACAAAATGTTGTTTATTTCTGTATTGCTTCTTCTTCAAAGCTGCCGCTTCTTCTTCAGCAGCCACTTTTTCAGCCATTTTTGATGAAACACTATTTTGTGTTTATCAGTAATGTCAATCTATCTCTAGAAGAAAAAGATACGAAACATTTAATTACAATTATCTTACTTGTTTCAAGGGAGATATTAAATATAGCGTACCTATTAAATTTAACGTACCGTACCCTGATACATTTAATTCTGGAAGAACATAATCTTAAAATTATTTAAAACCTTAAGTTACCCTTAACATGAATTAATATACCCTTAACAAATAAAAATTCAAAGGGAGAGGCTAATGATACTGATATATCACTGTAGATTGATATATATAGTATATTGGGTGTCCCAGAAGGAAGGGACAATATTTTGGGAAATGTTAGTATGGGTGGTTCTAAGCAAAAAAGTTTATATGAACATAGATCCTAATCTCAACGGTTTAACAGCTACAATTTGTGAGCCATTTCTGATTTTATGTTGCTTATTGCTCACCCTGTATTTACTCTACAGAGGTGAGACATGGTTTATATGAAAGGTGATGGAATGGCTTTTTGAATGGTATGAAACATGTGGCAGTGGTATCTTTGGAAGGAAAGCTATTGAGGGAAATTTGGGAAAGGTAAGGTTATTTAAAGAAATTGGATGGTAACACTGATTTCCAAATATGCCTCAATAACTTTTCTTCCAAAGACACTACTACTACATATTGCATACCGTTTGAAAGGACATTTCATCATCTTTCAAATCCGCTATGTCTTACCTTTGTAGAATAATTATAGGGTCAGTAATATGCAATATAAAGTCAAAAATATTTCACAACCTGTAGTTCTCAAACCGTTGAGATTAAGACCCATGTTCATATGAACGTTTTTTGCTTAAAATCACCCATACTATCATTTTCGAAAGTATTGCCCCTTCCTCCTTGGACACCCTGTATATAGATACTTATTTTATTGCAACATCTACAGTTGGAAACAGATCAGATGTCTAGATTGTTGTTGGTTCAGCAGGACACACTCCGTACTACGTGAGGAGCAGTAGAGCGGCAATATACAATGAACTCAGACGTCTATGGTATAAACGACATCTCTCATTTCCAAAAAAGTGAAATGGATGGAGTTGTTATCTAAGAAAATGTTTTGAGTGTCGCGAGGGACAATGTCCAAGATTATGATAGCCAACAAAAATCACAACAAAACCACATCGGCGAAGAGAAACAGTGTTCGGAATGAAGTTCACAATGACAGGTCCCGCTGTGCATTAATGAGGACTGTCAGTGAGAACCAACGTGCGACTGCGGTGTAAATCACGAACGAACTCAAGCAGCACCTCCCATAGCCTGTGTCAACAATCATAGTAAGCCACGAGTTATATGACAAGCACTCGGGTTGTATGGGCGAAACCCCTCGTAAGGGATTATCACCACGATGGCGACGAAATTTACGGGACACAATTCCATTTTTCCCAGGTTTCCACAACATTTTTTGAATTCTTTCCTGATATGTAATTAACCACACATCCTTTCCAATGTTCATGAGAAAACAAAACCAAGAAAATATAGCAACGATGATATATAAGTAACATACTTTTTCCCTATTCAACTAAAACAATGAATCAAAACAAATATATTTTATTATGAAATTAGAGAACACTTCCCTAACAAAATTCCTGTACAAAACAAGAAATTAAACATCTTCCCTTATTTTTTTTTTTAAAAAAGGTTACTTACCAACATATCCTTCCATGGAAAAGTTAAATATTTTCCAAACGTATCGGAACAATAAGCTAGTTCCGTCTTTAGTGGTTAAGGTAACAAGGATAAAAATGGATGAAAGAAAGTGCTGAGTTGGAAGAAGCACGGTGTCTATGATACGTTACTGTTGCCAGAAGATCCAAAATACACATCAAAGGTAGGAAGCCAGATTTTATCAATGTTGCCAAAATCCAGATTTTAAGCCGGTTTATATTTATGATTAAAGAATGATTCTTTAATCTTTCTTTTTTTTTTTTTTTTTCCTGAACCTCTATAACTGACCTGTAGGATATGAAATGAAATGAAATCTTTAAGTTTTACATTCCACAGTTCAGCCGGCTAGGCTAAAGGAGACGGTGCTGATGAGAGATGAAGAAAATAGTGGAATGAAAAAAGTGGGAGAACCCCGAGAAAATCCATGCACACAGTGTTTGTCCACGACAAAGTTCACTTAGTGCGAGCTGGGATCGAACCAAAGGCCCAATGCACAGAGATCAAAGCTCTACCACTGAGCCACGCAGACCCACTGAGGGGAAGTGAAAAAATATTTGCTAATTAAAGCATCCTCTCTGCGCCTATGTAATTTTAATCTTCCCTTAAAAACTTTAATCTGTAACGCTAGTCACATGATGAAAGTTTTATTACACATGAAAGAAAAAAGTCAGTGAGACACTCACTTAAAAAAGAGGTGGATGCATGTATATAAAACTGGCTGTTCTATATTAACGAAATACTTTTAGAAAAAAAGAATCAATAGTATTATGTAATTCATTTCACTTCTATAAGTGCTCTATTTTCACATCAATATTGGGTATTTCTTCCATTATTTTAGACTTCTTACCTTCAAGCTTGTTTTGTATGATCTTCAGCTTCTATGTGTTTCTTTGCCTCTTCCTCTCTCGTACGAGTACTACGTGCATAATGCATCATGGATTTCTTTGTAGAGAGTTTCTCAAGTTTTTAGAAGCTATCGTATCGTACACACGTTTGCAATTTTTATTTATTTATTTATTTATTTTTTTAAGTAATCTGCTACACGTTGCGCACTTACTGGAAATTCACTTCCTAAATTTGAATTTTCATGACGTAAAGTAAGATCATTTTAACACCTCTTACATCACTGTACTCTGAAATATCTAATTATATAACAACCAAAAGTCATCGAAACACTGTCCAGTTCTACGAGTAGAATACTAGCTCATAATAATTTTATAATTGGATTTGAGCATACGGTTAACTCTTTTAACTGCTTTACAACTCTATCTCCCTTTGCTATCTAACGAATTACTTTCAACTAGCTCAGCTAAAAGAAGACTTCATGCGACTCACTCCTACATCAGACTGCACCAAACACATAAAGAGCTCGAGTCAATTTAAAATTTAAACGTAACTTCTCCAAAAATTTAAGGGCAAATTTCTGTATTAAATAAATACATAAATAAATAAATAAAATAAAATAAAATCTGCAATCTTCACGAAAATACAAAGAGTCCAAATCCGTTATTGCTTGGCATTTCTTAAACGCAATATGCGTAGCAAAAACAATGTCAACATTGCTCACAGAAAGAACATTTTCTTCATTTTCTCCATCAATTCATATACATAATTTCGAACTAAAAGCTTCTGGTTTAACAAACTTTTGAACCACAATGTTGAGATATATGAACATGGCACAAAGTGCTTTCAAAAGTAGCACAGATTCTTACGTTAGTTGGAGACAGTTTATAGCATGTGCAAACAAATAGATACATTGATATGACAAGATATGAGGAAGATTTCAAATGTATTATAATAAGTTTAAAGATTGTGATGTATGTAAGTTAAAAAGTTTATGGAATACTACTGATGTAAGAAGCTGAGATTCAAGTAAAAGCACATATTAAGAATAAGGGGATTACATTACGTAATCACATTTTTGGTTTAGGTTTCTGGACGGAGCATTGATAGTCACACTTTGGGCACAACTAAATTTTCAATACACATCCGATAAAGTATTATAAAGAAATAGAGACTGAGAGGAGCGTCAATCTGAAATTCACTAAGGAAAGGTTCTCTTTCTGAAGCATGTGCTTTAAGAAACGAAGTTTAGGAATAAGCAATTTATCTTCTTCCAACATTCCTGACAGTTCGAAGAGATGGAAACTTTCTTATTCTTCCTAACACTTTGAATATACAACAGAAGATAGGGATGAATGTCAATGATTCGATGAGCAAAACTTCTATTTTCAAGTCAACAAAGAGCAGAACTTCACTGGAAAATTTTCTGAGCCTTTATAGCTGTACTCGGCGTTGGAATATACTTAAAGAATTTATGCAGAGTTCTTAAAAAAAAATCAACGATTCTCCAGTTCGTTCCCTTAATTGCAGCCTTAAATGATCGATGTCGGGATCTTCTCGGCATTGTCTGTACTTAATACAAACGGAAACAGGACTAAGGTTCCGTTAATGGAGCCCTGTGGTCGGAGAAACATAAAAATGTTTTAAACGTTATTTTCCTATTACTTAGATAATATACCTTACTCACAATTACTCTTCTTTCATTTCCTGTTATAACTGTACTTCGCAAATATTTGTTAATTTCCTGCTTTCTTTATTTCTCACTGTGTACCGGTATGCACCTATACTGTATCACCTCGCAAAAGTAATAAATTCCAACTGTTTAGTGTTGCAAACCCTGTCACATTCAGAAATAACGAAAACCATGTTATAATGGAATTATAGTCTTTTTTCTTTACCTTAAAACTGTGAGGGAGAATATAGCCTGTCATACATACTACACTGGATAGAAGACGGACGAACATTAAAACAAGCCAATTTGTGCTATGTGGTAACTAAAAAGCACGAATGCTACCAATCCAGACAGGCCAAGAGCGGAGCAGAGTGGCCCGTGCGGCAGTGTCTGTAATGAGACGACGCGTCAGCGATGGTAAGTATACGCATTAACGATAGTGGGAAAACACATGACATAAAAACACTTGCCTTGCTTGTGACACTTCCAAGCATGTGTCACTTCCATGCATTATTTATGTCTTCCTTATGAAGTAATATGCTGTAATGATCGCATTTTGCATTTCATACTTCTAGTTTATTATACATATGTGCCGTGTCGCGACAAAACGCTGTAACTTGAGTTACATTGTTTTGTTGCTATAAGCATTATTGAATTTCCCGCCACCGATATTTATGTTCACCAGGCCCAGCATTGAGCTGAGTCAAATACTTTTGAAAATATACCAAAGAGAATTTCGATGTAAGTAGGAAATTAGCCGGTCTGTAGCGACTTTACGGCTCTTTTTCTCAAAACTGCTCCGCCAAAGTTACAGCGTTTTGTCGCGACAGGGCAGTATGAGGGGTAGGATCCCAATATACACTGCTCCACAAAACTTAAGCAACCCGAGAGAACGTGGTATAAGTGACGTGTGGGGCCCATTCAACACTGGTTAGTGGCATGCACATACCCAGAGACACACAGACAAGTCGAGCATCCACTCCATCGCGTAAGCAGCATCGTTGCAAGCGCGGTGAACAACTTATGTCATGAGCCATACACCACAGCCCAGTAGTGTCCAAGGCTCCAAGCATTGTGTTAGTGGTTCTTTTGTAGGGTACACACCTTGCAATGGCTGGTAGACGACATTTGAGTGACTTTGACCGCGGGCAAACAATTGGGCGGTGGAATTCGACCAATCGCAAGTGGAAGTGGCGCAGGAATTCAACGTGAACAAAATGTTGTGTCGAGGCTGTGCAATCGCTTTCAAAATGGAGGTGAAGTCAGTAGACGTCATGGAGGAGGCCGTCCGAAGAAGACGTCGGCCGTCGAGGACCGATTTCTCACAATTTCTGTCAAACGTAACCGTCAAGCTTCATGCTCTCACCTGGCCAATGAGTTGTTTCAGGCTACAGGACAACGCGTGAGTCGTGAAACTGTTCGTCGGCGACTCAATAGAGCAGGACTGTATGCAAAAAGGCCTGCGCTGTGTGTGCCATGAAACTGGAGCACAAACGTGCGCGTTACACATGGTGTCAGGAACATGTTGTATGGGGAGAACACCAGTGGACGCGTGTCATGTTCTCCAATGAGTCGAGATTCAGCCTGTCGTCAGATTCTGATCGGACTTTAGTGTGGAGAGAGCCGGGAGCACGCTATCATCCAAACTGCATTGTTAAACGGCCCTCCTATGGCGGTGGTTCCATTATGGTGTGAGGTGGAATTATGCTGGACGGGAAAACGGACCTCCATATTGTGCAACATGGCACTTTGACAGCACAACGGTACCTGGATGAAATTCTCAATACACATGTGTGCAATTTCCGCGGAGCATTTGGCCCAGACTTCCTGTTGATGGATGACAATGCCCACCCACATCGTGCACATCGTGTGTCCGAGTATCTGGAGAGCGAAGGCATTACGCGTATGGCATGGCCTGCATATTCGCCGGACTTGAATCTCCATCGAGCATGTGTGGAATGCTCTTGGGCGGCGAATAGCGCAGCGCAGTTCACCAGCACACACTCTCCCAGACCTGCAAACAGCTCTCCTCGAGGAGTGGCGCCATCTGCCGCAAGACTTGATCAACACTCTGATTTGCAGCATGGAGGCCAGATGTCGTGCCTGTATAGCTGTTCGTGGTGGTTACATGCCATATTGACTGCCTATGCCCTCGCACAACCCAGCTTCACCTGTTGAGGTATCCACTGGCGCAAATCCCGGGGGGACGAGGGGGACATGTCCCCCCCAATGTTGGACCTGGGGGGGACTGTCCCCCCCCAATAATCTGATTTAAAAAGCGCTTTTTCGGATTTGTGTCCGACTGCCCCAAAGGAATGTAAGATGAAATTGATTTCTCTGGGCTTTTCCATTTTTTTAAAAAAAGAATCGTATTCTGTAGTATTTCAAACTGAACTTCGTGCTGTAGTGAGTTTAGTAGTCTCATCAATATGTATTAATTCCACTTCCGCTATTTGGGCACAAATTGCAATAAATGCCAGAGGAGGATATGCCCCTCTCCTCATGCTGGAAAGTTGTCTCAGCTGTAGGTACGGGCACAAATTCCGGGGAAATGGGGAGACATGTCCCCCCCCAACATTGGAACTAGAGGCTCTCCCAATAATCCGATTTGAAAAGTGCCGATTTGAAAAGTGCATTTTGCAGATAACTGTGATGAGTTGTGTCCGACTGCCACAAAGGAAAGTTAGATGAAATTTGTTTCTCTTGGCTTTTCCATTTATAATGAAAATGAAGGCGTGCGACTGTGCGTGACGTAACCTCATATGAAATCTTATCTCCTCCTCTCCCCTAGGCCCTAGCACACGAAGAGTATATAGACTATCCAATGTCAGTAGAACCCATCTTTTCAGTAAATGCGCATTTAATCTATTTGTAGTATCAGCCTACGCATCTACTCATGCTTCGTAAGCTAACAAACTCTATAGCCTATGGAACTCGGAGGTTCAATGCCGCGTTCACAAAAGCTCTCCACTGACTTCTATTCTTAGCCAACTGGATCCAGTTTCTACTTTGTATTCCTATCTCTGCGAGATTCATCTTAATATTGTCTTCCCATCTGCGCCTAGGTCTTCTTAATAGTCGTTTTCCGATTGGTCTTACCGCTAACACTTTGAAAGCGTTCCTACTTTCTTCCATCCTGGCTACATGTCCTGCCCACCTAAGCCTCCTAGACTTGATGACCTTAACAATGTTTGGTAAGCCATATAATTTACGTAGTTCGTCGTTATGAAGTTTCCACCATTCCCCATTCCCGTTCCTCTTGGTCCGAATATTTCTCTCGGGATCTTGTTCTCAAATACTTTCAGTCTATGCTCTGTACTCAGTAAGCGTATGATTATCGTTTTATACATTTTAAGCTTCAAATCCCTCGACAGAATTCGCGACGACAAGAGGTTTTGAACTGAATAATAACACGAATTCCCTGTTTTTAGTCGACATTTAATTTCTTCGTGAATATGATTTTCGTCTGTTAATATTGATCCTAGATGTTTGAAAGTATCCACTTTATCAAAAGTATTATTTAATATTTTAACACATACATAATTTGCCGTATTACGGTCCCGACGCACTTCCATGTATTTAGTTTTCTCTGCATTAAATTCTAAACTCATGTCCATGCAAGCGTGTCTAATAAGACCTCTGCATTTCTTTCTATTTTTCTCATATCAACCCCTACTAAACTTACATAATCAGCGTACGCATAACCTGGTGAACACCGTTCAGCTCTAGGCCCTGGTTGCTATCCTTCATCTTCCTTATAGCGTATTCCAGGACAAAGTTGAATAATAATGACGACAACGCATCTTCTTGTTTCAGGCCATTCTTAACGTGAAAGCTCGTGGCCAAAACTTTTCCTACCCGGACTTTACTTTGGGATTCATTTAAACATGCCTTAATTAATCTAATTAGCTTTTTCGGTATTCCAAATTCTGTAAGAACGTTGTACAATGTTTCTCTCCTAACCGAGTTATAAGCCTTTCTAAAATCAATAAATAGTTGATGTACCGGACTACTGTATTCCCGCTTATTTTCGAGTATTTGGCGAATGGTAAATATTTGGTCGATAGTTGATCGATTTCGTCTAAATCCACACTGATAATCTCCAAACATTTCATCTGCGTATGGGCTCATTCTTGCTAATAGAATGTTTGAAAGGATTTTATAGGATGTTAACAGAAGAGAGATGCCTCGATAATTATTACAGTCAGTTTTGTCGCCTTTCTTGTGAATTGGAACAATGATTGATTCTTCCCACTCTTGTGGCAATTCTTCCTTGTTGTAGATAAGGAGAATGAGTTTGTGTATCTTGTTCCACAATTTTTTGCCTCCAGCTAAAATTAACTCAGCCGGAATTTCGTTTGCACCCGAGATTTGTGTTTCTTTAATTTCTTTATAGCGAGTTTTACTTCTATTCGATTGGGTTCTGGAATATATGATTCTGCCGTGTGTATCTTTCTTTCTCCACGCACATTAGTTTTTGGCTGCGTGTTAAGCAAATCGTCAAAGAAATCTTTCCATCTATTTAAAATGCTATCTGTATCAGTGAGAACTGTTCCATCAGCTTTCTTTCATATATAAGAACGAGGTTGATAGCCTTTCTTAAATTCGTTGACCCCTTTATACATGTCCCGAATGTTTTTATTTTTACTATCTTCAAGTTCCTAAATTTTAGCTTTCAAAATATCGCGTTTTTTTGTTCTAAAAGTTTTGGAAGTTCCTCGCCTGATGTCTACGAAATTTTGTGTAGTTACTTCATTCGGATTTTGTAGCCAACGTAATTTTGCCTGTTTTCTCTTCTCTGCTAGTTCGAACCATGGTTTGTTCCTACGTATTATTTCCGCGTGTCCCAATTTTTCTTTTGAGAGAGGATGTTTCGTAAGCAAAGAAAAGAATTCAATTGCTGGAATATTTTTCTCTCTAATCTTAAGGTTACATCTGTTAAGTAAAGAGTATGACATGCGTCAGATTTCTGAAACGATTCCTGTAATGTTATTGAGATTATAATCATTTTGCTCAAAGAGTATTGTTGCGTCACACATAATTGATATTCTTTCTTCATAGTTTTGGGGAAGTCGTCATTTATATTATTATATTACTATAAAACAATTTTAACGTGGATCTTTGTGGATGCCTAATTAGAAACATACCAATTATAAATATGCATGTATTCAGATTTCAGAATGTTTTCACGGCAGTGATTTGTAATACCGATATGTACTACTACTTCATCTACATCACCTAATATATAATATACTCTACAACAGTTGATCAGATTCATCTACCGTAATATGAGTTTCATCTCCCTTATCTAGAATAAGCCTCAAATCTGCCCACCTTCCAATGTTGAAGACAACCAATGGCGTATTTAGGATTTTCTTTTGAGATCTATGCCCAATACAAGGAAGGAAGTGGGCAATTGCCCACCTGAGTTTGAGAATTAAATATATTTTAATTTATGCATAAATTGAAGTTATAATGACAAGAATTACAGATCGATAAATCCTATATGATATGACACAAAAATTTAAAAGTGAATCTAACGCTTTATTCTATTCATACAAGAAAAAGAAAGCATCCTCTTGGCCGTCCTAATTTCCCGGGCTAATTATTCTCCCGTTTTGATTTTCTTTAATTCAAACATTTCCTTCTTTTAAAAATAACTAAACGATATAATTGTTCCTTTGTTATAATAACTAAAGTCCTGTCATGTTGATATCCGCGCATGTTGGTGTGGAACACTAGTTTCGCTTATCAACTCCTCTTAGTTTTGGTGTTACTGATGACGGCCAACTTGAATCACAACTGACAACGGTCGATAAAGTATGATAGGCGAAATGAAAGTAGTAACGTCAAGAAAAAGAAACAGAAAAATAGAAAGGATGACAGAAAGAACAATTAAGGACGCGGTTCTTACATGGAATGAAATTTGACAAATACAGTATTATTTCTAAACAAAAAGCATAAGAAAATGGAAAGTCAATGACATTCTTAGAAATGGTAAGAAGGATTATTGTTGTACGTGGAATGCGTAAAACTAACAAATTATTTCGAGGGGAGAATGAGCCCGATAGCCTCCTAAATTCGTCACTGAAGACAATTCTGCTCCCCTGATCCTTCTCAGCATTGTTTTTCAACTTCATAAATATTTTGAACATCGCTTATATATATATATATATATACGGGACCATCTTACCCGTCCCCCCCAATGTTGAAGACAGATTTGCGCCTTTGGAGGTATCGTAGTGCTGAACTTTTTGGTCACCCTGTACATCCTAACTGTATTGTTCATCTTCACTTGTGTTGCATTGTGCATCTGGACCGTCTGTTTGTTCATTATACTTGGTGCAGTGATCGTGTCGTTTTATTTTCTGCCACTTTCTTCGAGTTGCTTAAGTTTTGTGGAGCAGTGTATTTTGAGTATTTATACAAACCTATTATGGAATCAGTTCACATATTTCCTTCGTAGATTTTACAAATTTATGCCCCCTAACATAGGATAGCATCGAGCCCCGAAGACGCGATACACTGTGGTGCACTATCGACGAATTAACTGCCCGGAAATACAAAATTTACGGAGAAAAGTACAGAATCAGACGAAATGTGATCATGAGAATGACAAACGTTAGAACGCTAATCGCTGTAGGGTGATTAATAAAGGAGAAAACGTAAGTTAAATTATGGATTGTATGTGTTCGTGGATTGATGCGATATGCGGTAAGGAGGAGGCAGTAGAGCATAATCTGATAGTGTTTTAAACCTACTGTGTTATTAACTAATTTAGGATATATGCTGCTATAATGGAAGGAAATACATAAATGTAGAGTGAAAACCAATAAAAGGGGAGTTGCATGTGACAAATGTAGTGAGACAAAATTCTGGGTAGCATCCCATGGTATAGGGGCGTAAACTTGTGAAATCCACAGAAGTCTCGTATTTGATTTTCGGGTTGTATAAAAAGGCAAGTTCGAGATGGAAAATTTGCTCTGCAGAACTATGAGACACACGAAGCTTATGTTTTATGTCGTATGAAATGTTTTTCCACTATCCTCATTTACGTGTAACACACCATCGCTAACGTGCCTTCTCCCTACGGACACATCCCTTCACTGCTGTTCGGGGTCCCCTGCTGCACTCCTGCTCTGACCCGGTTAGATAGCAGTCATGGTTTTTAATGGCTACCTAGCACAAGCTGGTTCGTGCTTATGCACCGGAGTTTTTTTTTTTTTTTTTTTTTTTACCATATATCGTGGTCTAAGTGAGACGGTATGCCATACCACCCCTAGTTTTTCAGTGATGGAGACATACTGCCTCTGGATTTTAGTGATCAAGACAGTGTTGCCACAATCCTAGCTCTGGAGTGGGCTGAAAAATAGTACCAAGTTGAAACAAAAAGGGCTGAATTCATTATTTTATATCATCGAGGGTAAAAGTGTCGGGGAACGCGGGGGGACGCCGTCTCCCACTTTCAGAAAATATCTGTGGCGTCCCCCACTTCTAAAAAAATTACAATGGGCAAAGATAGGCAGGGGGGACGGCGTGACGTCATGCAGCCCCCTACTTTTTCAAATCCACTTTTAACCCCTTAGTGTAATACATGGCTCTATAACATGAAAGTAACAGAAGTAAAGTTCTATAACACTCCCCCCCCCCCCTTTTCCAAGAGTTTAAATCAAGAAAGTGTTTTTTTTTATTAATTTTTAAAAACATCCAAATAGGACGACTAAAATTTCTATTACACTGCTTCTTTCTCTTCTTCTTCATGTGCGGCGCGAATGAGCTTATGAAGCGTCATTTGTTTTCCGATATAGTTCGAATTACGAATTTTCTACACAAAGTTCGTAGCGTTATGCGGTGTAACGTCACAGAAATGAATGTTCAACAGCATTTTTTAAGAGTCCAACACACAGTATGAGTAACGTGGGATGTACGAAAATTCTTAATGACACTTTTGAAAATGTGACAAGTATTTGTTAAATAGTGCTGAATTGGGTAGGATTGTACCAACTTTTTCACAAAAGGGGCTGAAAATGCCTGCGTGGTACCAACGGGCCGATGAATGACAAAAAGGGCTGAATTTGGTACAATTGTACCAAGTGTGGCAACATTGGATCAAGACATACCGTCGCGGGAGAGATGCTAAAGACCTTTAATAAATCCATTTTTATACACAGCAATTGACGAATAGAATTGCACGTGAAAAAATTTTATTTCTTATGTAGAAATAATTTCTAAGTTGACATTTTTGTTATCTTTTTCATACCCTTTGTTTTTAAAATGAGGTGTCTTCAAAGAAGTTAATATATTTTGATCTGCCATATTCAATTGTTTCTTTCGTATCTATGTATATATGTGTATGCCTTCTTGTCTTAATTCATATAAATGTTATGTTTTGATCATGAGCAGATTTAGGAGTCGTCTACTGTGGGAGATGAATCTTCCGAGGGTTTGGAATACTTTTCAGTCGAGTGAGGGGTTTCGGATTTTTCCGCATGAAATTGTTAATTTAAAAACTGGATTTTTTTTTTTTTTTTTTGACATGTTCGTTATAATACAACATAACGATTTTTTTCAGAAAATTGTTGGCGAGGAATCAAAGTCTCTCCATGCCCGCCCTTCACCCCCCGCCCTAACTATATAGAAGCTCTCGAGTGGTTTTCAGTTATTATGTTGATAGAAATGACTTTTATACAATATACCCTCACTGCATTTCAACATTTAGATAGCCGGTATGACAAGTTAAAATCGTAATAAAACATATCGCCTCTGCCTTTTTTCCACGTCGAACACTGCATATATATCCACACATTGTATTTATAATCAGTCGTCGTGAAGTACATATGCATATATTAATGGAGCTCCTCTAAGAAATACTTTCTAAGGTATTACCTGACCAGGATATTAGTGCGGTTTTTCGTGGAGGGCGCTAGTGTAGTGTTTACATTAGTTTCTAGGTAAGCGCGGTGGGACAGGGGAACGGAGAGCGTCACTCTGCAGTGTATCCAACGATTTTCAAAAGTTGCAGTTTACATGTTATAAGTAGCCTAATCTGTTTCGCTTAATAAAGAACTCCATAAATTATATAGTTGTTATTGAATGCAGTAATGGTTATTTCTGCAGTAATGCAGATGTATTGTGGATAATGGCATATGCATGGAAACTAACAATTTAAGAACAAGATAGCATACAAGTGAGTTTCTACCGTGTATTAAGCAGATTATATAAAAAAAATTGATTACGTTTTATTTGATTTCATTATAAAACAGTAGAAACCTGTAAAACTCAGTAATAAGATGTAATGACTAAAATATTAATTATGGGTTGGTAGCTTAGATACTTGCGCAATATCTTGTAACTGTAAGTTTAAATCAAGTTAAGGCTCGCGATGCTTGTATTTGTTTTAATGTAGGTCTATCGATTGACAACTAAATGATTTTCTTGAGTTGTAGCCAAGAAAGAATTCCGATACGTTTCCACTCGAGAACTGTGAAAGTTCTCTCCGTTGGTCTATTGGCTAGCGCATGTGTCTTTGTTGTACGTGGTTCTCTGAGAGCCCAACAATTAATTTTACAATGTTTCACTTTCATTAATCATCTGTCTCCTCTAGCATAAAGAGCATAATCATAGGACGTTAAACTAAAGAAATTTCATTTCATTGTTTCGATTAATGTGAACCCTTTGGGGGAAAAGGAAGTGAAGAAGAAATTTTCCTTAATTTTTTAAAGGGCTACGGGATTGGATAGATTGTCTTTCGGGATTGCCTTGTAAAACCTGATTACAATGTATCTTTCTTTTAGGATTATAAACGTAATCCAGCCTTTTGGTATATGTGAAATAAAAGTATCGATAAAACATCAACGTATGGGTAATGTAAGCATAAATATCATTGGTTCAATACACAATAAATTCACAACTTTTATTTATGAGTATAGAAATTCCCTTTGAACTCCCTCTGAATTTCTTTCAGACCCTAGGTCTCTTGTGACAAAGAATTAATTCTATTATCTGTTTTCATACACAATATAATTTTGAAACTTGGGAGCCTAGTGTTGTCTTTGTGTCTGTAATACGTAATCATTTGTCGATTGACTTCAGAAGACTGAGTTTAGCCCGTGAGCATAAGTTGCATATAGTTCAAACATATCAGATGTACGGTCTTGTTTAACAAATCCTGTGTGCACATATGAAATTCAAAGACAAAGGTAATCAATCGTCTTTAAACAGCTGTATTTTTATTTCAAGTGTAAGTACTAAAATGTGCTACGTAGATTTCCGGCCAATTGTTTCATCGCCGGTATCTTTGAGCAATGAGATAGCAGTGGAAGACAAACTTCGTTCTTCTAACTTGATATTTTGAAAAACTTACGCAAGTGGTTTTGTTACTTAAATACATATCTATTCACTCTAATCAATTTCAAAAGTACCATTAACTTTATAACAACATAATGAATGTAAGAGTTACCCTGAAAATGTATTTTGTATTTCTTTTTTAATATGAAATTCATTTTTTTTCTGAATTTCACGAGCTATAAGAAATCAATTGTCAGGCTCCCCACTTTAAATTTTAATCGCTCCCCTACCGCCTCAATGTAACATTGGGTTTATTTCTTTTAATTTTTTTTTTCAAAATATGGTAGAAATACTGGATTTTTAAATTACCAAACCATGCTAAATAATGACAGGTTAGATATCAGAGAAAGTTATCTTTATCTACCTTCTTAATTAGGGGCGGATCCAAATCTCCTTCGGAGGCGGTTAGATTATCAGTTTCTCTCTCACCAGTCTTTTGCAGCACATCCGAAAATGATCTCAATGCAAATTTGTTACTGAAGGTACTGTCAATCGATCGATCACATGGTCCAAATTGGTAGCAATTTCGAAGACGCCTTATCTCAAAACTACACAATAGAACTTGCTTTAAACAATGAAAGCGCAGTTGCCAAAGTATAACTTTGATTCACAAAGATGAACTTCGAGGTTTCGTTAACAGATGAATTAGGAATTCCTTACACACTAATGCTACGAAGTTCTCAGTGTTCCTTTGTACAACACTGAGGTTAGTTTATTCGCAAGTTATTGTCATATTAATATGGAGGGTGTATGTACTTTTTTTTTTTTTTTTTTTTTTTTTTTGCAGTCCCTTAAAATGTTCTGAAAATAACTTCCATAACTTTTGAAATTGTGTTTGTCTTAACTTGAACATATGCGTGAAGTGGTTTATTATGAACAGGGCAAAAACAACTGTGATAGATTAATTACAAGTGATCCGGTTAGAAACACTGTTGTTTGTATTTTAGTTCCAAAATCGGCCGCCCGCACTCGTTCGCTGGTGGACTAATAGTAAGAGTACATGTGATGCTGAAGAAAATTCATTTTTCATGAATGTAAGTATTCTTCCATTGAATGGTTGCCACGCAGGAAAGAAGTATTTTCGTATGTGTTTCGTAACTATTAATGTCTTGGGACATGTCTCTGAGAGAAGACTGCACCCCCAAATGTCACTGAAACACGCAAAGAAGGATCACATTATTCATTAATTTTTAGTGCAGTTTCGAAGCTACATCCTGCATTGCAGTGAAAAAAAATCATAGGGCTCAATAAAATACTGATTTGCGTGATCACAACGCAAACTTTGCTATAAAAGACACTGAGTGTAATTTGAAAAGTGACTAATCAGTAGGTCCACGTCTCATATAGCCTCGCTCCTGTACGGGACGTTAAACTCAAACCCAACCAATACTTAGGTCTTCGTAAAGTAAATCTGCGAAGCAAAAAGAAAATTTCGGGTTGCATTACGATCGCAGAGTTGGGAAGACACGATATTTAACTGCCACCATTGTTTTAGTCATTAATGAGGAGTATGTAGGTTGCAACACTTAAGAATTCCAAGATACTGATTTTGCGCAATAATATTATATTGATGCATACGGAAGAAGGAAAGAGCAAAAGAAGCATGAAAAAAAGAAATATTTGTATTTAATAGTAAACGCCAGAAATAAAACAGGGGTAATTATAGGTGAGGTAAGGTATATGAATCTAAGCACAGATAAGCTGTAATATAACACTGAAAACAAATTCATGAGGGTCTTATCTGGAGCCGCCATCGTGGCAGTAGCGCTATAGTGTTGCTAGAATCAGCACTGTCCTCTTCCCTATTCCACTACGTACTTCCCAAGTTGGCTACTATGACAAAGGGTTTCACACACTGACACATTATGCTAAATCGCCAGTTTTTGTAAAATCGCCTCACTATAAACCTTCATATAGCCCATTAACCTTAATTTTTTCTCGTAATTACTCAAAGTACGTTCTGACCTTCTTAGTTTGTTTCATTCTTAAACTCAGTATAATTCTATAAATTTTGAAATTTCAGGAGGCCGACTGCGGAACTTAACCCGGAAATCGATATTATGATATGCAATCTTAAGGCATTGGGCGACTAAAATAATCATTTTATAACCATACTCGAGTTACTCAATTGCATTTCACCGGTACCTAGTAGGAATAATATGTCGCCCTGTACAAAAGTTTTGAATACGTGAAGTTACTTCAAGTGCTGTTTCAAACTCAAATCTCATGCCAAAATGTTATCTTTTATGCAAAATAAAAATTATTTTACTCAATTTTTCAAACAAGGAACATTGATATATTATTCTTAAGTCACTACATTTACTACCTAAAATAGCATATTTCATAAATATGACTCAGTTTTATAGTTCCTTCAAACTATACATAACAATGTTGTTATATTGTTTATTTATATATAAATTGTACCGGTGCCCAACAAATCCGCGCCATTTAAGCTCCTGTGATAAGTAATCTAGGGTTGGTTACATGTAAGGCAAAAATTATCTTTAATCCTGACAGTATGACATATCTACATTGTTGTAAAACACTAAAACTTTTCATACCTTTCCGTAATTTTAATTTGGTTCTTTTTCAATGCGCATTCCACAACTTAACAATCTCAACCTTCAACTCACACTTCATCACAGATTACTCACAAAGGGAACCAGAACAATTTTAAAGAAGGCAAACAGCATCCACCATTTGATAAGAGACAAGTATGGGTTTTTTATATTGAGTTCTAAACCTTGAAGGTATTGTACAAATAAACGTGCACTTATTATAGCTGACACGAGCAAACTAATTTTAAGAAATTATAACAATTTTCAATATTACATGTTCATTCGTCATGTAAAATTTTGCATGCGTTTTACGAGATATTTAGGTGAAATATTATTTTACATCAATTTCCTCCGTTTAAATGCTGCCCTAGTACCTTTATTTTCCAGGCGCTTTTTAAAAGTTGGGAGAGCTTTCACTAACGGTTTGCGTCAACGGAACACAAAATTTTGAATGTATTTTTCCATAATCAGATCCACACAATAACATGCTGCTTTGGCTTAGTGTTGCTGTACGTACAATTTTACGAAGACTGCTACGGAATGGCCCTCGTGTGCTACAATTCTGATTTAAAAATCATGATCTTTCTTCAGAATAATGTTTATTCTGATGGCAAATGTAGCACTGCCCCCTCTAAAAATTCTGAAGAGAATTTTCAAACAATCAAAACCAAACAAACTATTTGCTGAGCAAAACAATATATTCACATAAAAAAATACATACGTGTTACAGTTTCGCCAACTAACATTTTGGCTTCACCAGACACTATCGAAGTGCTCACATAAACTCCTTTTGATGTAAGTTCGTTATATAAGAAAATGTATTTACTTTTTTTTTTTTTTTTTTTTTTTTACATCGTCGCAATTGCTTTCTCAAATTTTATATATACTATCACCTGAATGTATTATAAGTTCTCCGAAGTAAACATCTTGTAATTCCCAAATGTTTTAATTAACAGTATTACCAAGTGTTCTTATGTAATTAAGATTTTGTATATTTTGTATTATTTAACACATAAAAGCTATATAATTTAATTGTATATCGAGGCGTTTGGGGCAACACAGTGCGACGTTACATTTAAGTTGTCTCGAGGAAAATGCGATTTGAAGTAATATAAAGCAATAGATGCAAGGAAAACACGTACAATATTTACTGCCGTCCAATCTCAATTTTTGGAATACTTTTCAACAGCCACGGGCCATAAGATATCCAAGGATCCTAAATACAGTGAAATCTCTCTCTCTCTCTCTCTCTCTGTGGCATAGCACCAGATTGTTCTACGCACATCAATTGTATAGCATCGTGTTTTTTAATCTTAGTTTGTTAATGATCAATGTTCTTACTCTTGAATTGGTGTACTCAGGGGTGTAGCCAGCAGGTTTGTGTAGGGGGCCCGTCGTTTTTGAGAAGGGGGGCAGATACACTGTACAAAGCCAAAAAAAATGTATTGCTGCTAGTGTTTTTGAGGCCTGAAAGAAAGGAAAATTTTGGTTTCCATCTGGAAAACTAAAAACACAATTTTAGCTTATTATTATTATTATTATTATTATTATTATTATTATTATTATTATTATTATTATTATCCATAAATTATATTCAAGATAGTTTTTATTATGCTTAATCAAGAACTACTGCCGGGACCAAACGCTATACTTTTGTGCATAACTATAAAGGTAACCAAGAAAGTTCTGTCCCTTTTCGTGGAGGTCTGTGTTCAATTGGTCTTCACACCGTGAGTTGAATGCGAGTGGAGATAAGGCGAACGTCAGTTGTTGGTGTGGGTATATCCAACATACTACCTGGTTGTGGCAATTCAGACACACCGTGAACTTGCGTAAAGACAGAGGGAACATGGGACATCCACAGAGCGTCATAAGAGCATGTATGCTGAACGAGTTCAAATGGAGGTCAAACGCCGCTGTAGCGGGACAGGAGATATGCCAGGTCTTTGGTGAGGGTTGTCGTGACGACGCGGACATTGCAGCGATGGTTTAACAAGTTTAAGGACGATGACGAAACACCCGAAAACACCACGTGCCAGAAGACCAACACATGTACAAAGAGGAACAGGGACTACAATTCAGTGTGTGGAGAAACCATTCGGCTGCACAACCATCAACTTGTGAAGCACTACAAGTTGGGTCGATGGGTCTCACATAATTTGACTCCGGGCCAGAAGGCAACGCAGCAGTTGCCTGTGTTTATTTACTGTTTCGGAGCCATTTCTGAACAGGGCGTTGACATGTGATAAAAAGTGCGTCCTATACGAAGCTCCACGGCGCCGTCATCATTGGTTAGCATCCCATGAACCGATTTCTAAACAGCCGAAACCAGCACTGTACCAGAAGAAGGTCCTTCTGTGTGTTTGGTGCATCGTGCATCGGGAACTGCTACCAGCTGGTCAGAGTATCAATGCAACTGTGTAGTGTCAGCAGTTGAGCTGTGTTCAACAAAAACTCAAAACTCTGGAGCCATCTTTTTTTTTTTTTTTTTTTTTTTTTGCAAATGGGTCTTGGTTTACGGGACAACGCTAAGTCCCACGTGGCTAGGATGACTCAGGGCACCATTTTCTGCGTTGAATGGGAAACAATATTGCAACCACTATATTCCCCGGGTATTGCACCGTCCGATTATCACCTGTTCCATTTTTTGGACAATCACCTTGACATATCGATGTTCGAAGGTGGTGGGTGAAAAAGCAACAAAACTTTTCTTGGTTACCTTTATATTTAAATCTAAGATCTTGTATACAGAACCTATCTACACAAGATTGATTTTCTTTGAAATTTCACTTAATTTCTTTACGGTTTCCTGACAAATACATTTATTTATTATTCGTGACTAAAAAAACATAATTATTTTATTACACTTAGGAGAAATAAAAGAGAGACCGAATAAAATCCAAATTGAATAAAAGCATTGTTTCTCAGCAAATTTTCCATCCTCTATGTCTTTTAAAACACTTGTTAAAGCACATAAAAATATACTGTACTTATAAATCAGCTTAGTACCTTTGTTTTATGGCTATATTTGTAGTACCTTGTTAAAACGTTTGTCTTCAAACTGCCAAATATAAATCGCAGTAAATTGTGTAATCTGCTGTCACAAAAAGTATCCTATTTTTCGATCGGTATAAGGAAGAGATACTATACTATTTTTCGATCGGTATGGAAAAACAATATTTCTCCATACTATTTTACCATAAATTATTAATTGTCAATAAACTCCGTTACTTTTAAATGAATGAAGCGAGATAATTTTACTATGATGTTTTAAAAGCTGGTCATTTGGGGGGCCAGGCCCCGATGGGCTCCCCTTGGCTACACCCCTGGGTGTACTGTAATGTTGTCATTATAGGATATTATGTATGAAAGAAGCAATAGCTGTTACATATTCTGTAAATAATAAATAAGTATATAATTTTGTGGTGTTCTTTACCATTGCCCCCTCAGTATTAATTTCTGACCCCCCCCTAAGAGTTGATTGAGTTGATTTAGACTTTAATATTTCGTTCAGCAGCGAGGCTATATGAGACGTGGACCTCAGGCTGTCTACAAGCTTGGATTTCCCTCACTACAAGATTTGTACCGGTTCACGTAAGAATATCCATTAAACTTTTTAGGGCCAAAATCGGCTGTCAGTCCTAACAGGAAACGCTTTTGATGTTTGGGAAGGGAAAACCTCAAGAACACAAATAACCGTGCGACTTCTTGAATATGACTTTATTTATTTATTTTTTTTAATGGGAAGTGTGAAATGTGACAGAAGTTTAATGTGCATTTTTTTTTTTTTTTTTTTTTTTTTTTTTTTTTTTTTTTTTTTTTTTAAGGAGTACAATCCAGATGACCGTTCTGTACCATCGCTAACCATTCACTAATTTTGGTTTTCCCTACACAATATGTACTCGAAATGACTACACTGTGAAAGCGAACTTTCATTTTCTATCCCAGCTAGTTAGAAGCGGAGGTGACGTTTGGGTATGACGTCATAGTCATGAGAGCGAGGCTGACGAGAAAGACGTTTTTCTCGCCAGCCTCGCATGAGAGGCAGGGCCAACTAGAAATAGTTATATCTCGAAAGCCTCGATGAGAAGAAAGAAACGTAACAGTCGCAAAAAGTCTGAGAAAAGTAAAACTCATGATATTAGCCACCTACATAAATATGTTCCTTATACATTAGTCTTTCTTTGTCAGTTTACCTGTAAAATTAGAAAAAAAAAATAGCTCCATATATACATTTTTTTATCTCCATCTGGAGAGGTGTTTGGTTAACTGGAACTTATGCATCTCTCTAGAATATGTTGTGACCTTACGCTAGAGATCTGCACGGGCCGAATTTTTCGGTCCGAGCCCAATCCAGCCCGAACGTACCTAGGTCCGGACAGCCCGGGCCCGAAAAGTTTTGCAGATTTTCGGCCCGAGCCCGGCCCGGCCCGATAAATTTTTCAAAATTCTTGGCCCAAGCCCGGCCCGGGCCCGATAAATTTTAAGAGTTTTTGGCCCGACCCCGGCCCGATAAATTTTAAAAAAATTAGCTCGATCCCGAATTTTTCTCAAAATTTAGTACTAAATTTTACCTAATCCTCAGAAATATTTTCTAAACTTTGGTTCACAACCTGACCCTTGCCTTCCGAATGGTACCATTGCCTCCTAGAACTTTGCCTGTCATCGAGAGAACAAAAACTCCATTTCCTGTAACAAAAATCTAATTTAATTTATTTTTAGCATTAAATGAAGATGGCAATATTGTTTAGCGACAGGCAAAACATTCCCACCTTTTCTTTTTATATTTCGAGTTCAGTGAAGGTCAAGGTCAGAGCTAAATTTACCGCATAATGCCTGCAATCCTCTATAGTGAAAGTGGAGCCGCTAAGCAACACAAACTGTAAATAGCTATTGCATTCTTTGTAACATTTTTCACGGATACACTACTTCAACTTTTCCTTTATTCCAGTTATCGTTTAGCGAAAGTCAATAATTATTAAAGAATTGCAAATGATCGGCCCCAGCCCGGCCCGACCTGAAGAGAAATCAGTGTCGGCCAGCCCAAGCCCGGCCCGGCCCAAACAAATAATAGTGTCGGCCCGCAGGCCGGGTCGGGCCTCGGGCCGGGCCCGGTCCGTGCAGGTCTCTACCTTACGCTCATCGATAACGTGTGTCAGCATTGATGGGGAAGGTCGGATAGTATCGGACAGTAAGTTCACTATTCTCGGAACAGGATGGCGACACTTTTTAGCCACGTATTATTAATTCTTTGTGAGGGAAGCGTGGCGCCAACATTCTGAGATAGTACGTTGAAAGGTGTACATGTGGTGCAACGTTTTGTAGTTTTTATGCGGTTTGTGGCTGCACGTATTTAACTTTGTCGGCTAATTACAGAAATAAAGGTAAGTAAAATATGAATTTAAGTAGTTTTACATTTTTGTTGTAGTTTTGTATCCTAATTGGCAATATATCATTGCCTTCAATGCAAAACAAATTATTTCAAGAGTCTTTATTATCATGCATATTGGTCGGGTGGTATCGGACAGGGTGTTGGCGGGCAATATCGGACAGCAATATTCGAAGTTTCGATGCGAAGTATTCTCTCATGTTTTTCAAGTAAAAATGGACAAAAAGAGAGGTAAAAGGTCAGAGGAAAATATGAAAACTGCAATTGATAATGTGATAAGTGGTGGGATGAGAACAAGAGAAGCAAGTAAACAATTTTCCGTCCCGAAAAGCACTTTAGGTGACAGGGTAAGATTTCTTTCTTTGGGGAAAGAAATTCAAGTAAAACCGCCAATGGGTAAATTTCAAAACATTTTTAAGGATGAACAGGATGAGTTGCTGTATAATCTTGTCAAAGATCTGGAGAGCCAGCTGATGCCTCTCAACAAAAAAGAGTTTTTGAAACTAGCATTTCAGTTCGCTGAACACTTGAAACTGAACCATAAATTCAACAGAAATAAAGGACTAGCCGGGAAAGATTTTTATTATTCTTTCATGAAGAGACATCCCGATTTAAGTTTGAAGTGAGCGTAGTCTACAAGTTTGCAGCGGGCTATAGGATTCAACAAGGAACACGTTGGTATATTTTTTGACAAACTCTCTCAACTTTTGGATAAATATTCTTTTAAACCATCGAGAATTTTTAATGCTGATGAAACTGGTGTGTCAGTAGTTCATGAAAATCAGTTAAAAGTTTTTGTCTATAAAAGGGAAAAAGCAAGTAGGGAAATTAACATCTGGAAAGAGAGGGAAAAACGTAACAATTCTTCAGTGCATAAATGCATCAGGTGATCAATTCATCCCACCATTGTTTGTGTTCCCAAGAGTAAGAATGGACAAAGAACTTACGAAAGATGCTCCCGAAGGAAGAGTATTTGATACTCAGCCAAGCGGTTGAATCACAAAAGGAGAATTTCTTAAATGGATGTCAGCTTTTGTTGAAAGAGTGAACCCAAATGAAGAGATTCCTGTGTTGCTCATAGTTGATGGACATTCTTCTCATAAAGATCTGGATGTAATTTTGAAACATTTAATTCATCTATGGAAGTACTTCGCAACTTATGCAATGTTCCAAGTGGTACTGTTGTGAATTTAAATACCCGAAATCGACGTGGAGAAAAAGGTGAAATTCTAAGTTCGACTCCATACAAACTTAGACTTGAAGAAAAACAACAAAATAAGCAAACTGTAACAGTTGCGAAAGGAGCAAAGGGACAGAATCAGAAATCAGCAACGAAGTCTCTGAACTTCGATGGTGAAACAAAGACTAATTGCGTAATGTGTGGGGAAGACTTTGATGAGGACTGGATACAGTGTAGTTCGTGCAAAGCTTGGGCACATGAAGACTGTGTAAGTCTTGAAGGAGATGAATTTTGTTATAAATGGGATATTTACAATTCAACATAACAATCTGTACTTTGCAAGGTATGTAAGAAGACATGTAAGGAATGTAAGAGGGTAATAACTGATCTGTCAGATATAACCCGCCATTTTTTATATCTTGAAAAATTAGACTTTTACATTTTTTTTCAGTTTCTCTGAATTTTGTAGTAAAAGTGAAATATGATCTATATAGTGTTATAAAGGTATGTATAAGGATTGCATATATGTTTTTTTTTATTTAATTTCTTATTAATTTAAAAAAGTGTTACATCACATGTTCCTTAAGTGTCCGATACTACCCGACCTTCCCCCACTAATGTTAGTTGATTAATTTACAGTTTGGTGTTCGTTTCAGTCTCGAAGCCATATGAGACGTGAACCTATAATTTAATGTGGGATCTGAGCCATATGAACTCGTACTGGCAATCGATTTGGTCTCCGCGTCAAAGGCAAGTAAGCTACGGTAACCAGATATACTAGACTTTGTGATATGGAATTTTTACAATTAAAATATTCTTTCAACTATACTGAAAAGATTAAAATTTTAGTACACACACAATAACTAAATAAGCTCTACTTTCTAAAAAAAAAAAAAAAAATGGATGTTTATGATTCTTCTCAGTTTTCAGTAATAGATCAGCCAGACTAATATCAAAATTCCACATTTACAATCACAATACTCTTGGATATTATTTAGTTTCTCCCTCAGGTCACTTGGTAGCATGGGCGGAGTTATGGGGGGCATTGCCCCCAACTTTTGACAAAAAATAAAAATGTCACCTATAAGATGGCTACCTACCAAGACCTCCGCGACCGACCAAAAAGTCTGCCCCAATGCCCCCCAAGCAGACAGTTCCTATTTCCGCCTATGCTTGGTAGTGATTATGGTTCTTTATCTGTAACTGTGGTGAGTATAAACACAGTGTGCACGTAGGCATAAATACTACAGTGCATAAAACAAACGAACGTGTGCTACGTAGCCATTGATAAGCACGAATGTTATCTAACCGAGCAGGCACGTAGCCAGGATTTCGTACTGTGGTAATCACACCAGGGTCTCGATCATTCTAAACCATTTTTCTGAACATATACTGGTTCGTTTAGCCAGGATTTCGTAACGGGGGGGGGGAGGACGTGACATGAAACACTGAAGGCCCAATCAATCTAAACTACTTTGCTATCAACATATATTGGTTTGTTAGAACAATAAAATGAGGATATGTTGGTAAGTATTTTAATAACAAACTACGAAGAAATCTCGAGTAAAATAATAATAATAATTTTTAAAAAGTATTGAAAATGATTTTATAATATTTACGTTCTTCCTCTGTTCATTCAAATATAACAATTTTCATTTTATTACGACCTCAACTATTATAAAAAGTACATATTCACTATTATAAAAAGTACACTCATGTCCAAAATGATTGTCGCATATCTATGACTTTCTTCTTGTAAGAATATAATTTGATAATGATTTTGCAGGGTACCGGTACTTTTTATACTGATACCATGTGTATAATCGGGAAATGTATAGACCCTATTTGTGGTCAATTTAATGGGAAAAGAATTATAGAAATACGAAAATTAGAGTGAATAAAACGAAATGTTGCTAAATGGACAGAAAAGTTTTATTGTTCTTATTTACTGTTCTTTTGACAAAATTTGCCACTTTCATGTATTTGCCGATTATACACATACTAATATTATAAGAAATACCGGGCGAATAAGTTAACAAATTATATTCCTACAACAACATATTTATAGACATGCGACAATAATTTTGGACATGAGTGTAAAAACTCAATAATGTCATGTAAAATATTTTACTATATCTGCGTTCCTTCCTCTGTTGAATCAAATATTAACAGAACTTTCTTTTTACATAATTTTTTGTTTTTATTATTCCTTCAACTATCCCCAAATTACATTTTAAAGGAGTAGTAGAAAATTGTTTTGGAAATAACATGTTTGATACTGCAAGGATGCGATGACGAAAAATTAAGATCAAAAATGTCCACGCTGTTACACAACCGGCATTAGGCTTTCAGAAGCTTAAAATCTCCCTGACTAGTAGCAGAAATTCTAAGAATTGCGTATCTTCCGGAAATTTCAAATTCCCTGACTCTTCCAGGATATCCCACTCACCTCGCCACCATGTATTGCAAGTAATACAAATCTCCTCATAAGAAAGAGTAACCAAAAGCTTTCTACAGTTTTTTTTTAACTTTTAACGTTGATTCTTCTTTTTCTCATATCATTTCGTTTTATGCTTCCTTTTTCTTTGTCATTTCTAGTCTCGAAAGGGGGGGGGGGGTCCGGACCCCTCTGACCCCTTCCTTGGCTACGTGCCTGAACCGAGTCAGGGAAGAAGGGCAGCAGACGGTTCGGGTTGCAGTGCGGAGCGTGTCCGTAGGGAGCACGTTCGTCAGAAACGATGGGTGTATACCAGGGGCGTCATTTCAGGCTTCGCTTGAGGGGGGCAAAAGCACCACCGACATAAGATTTTCACGTTTTGTACTAGTATATTAGTAGACAATCGATTAAAGTATATGTATTCCGCAAACTCTTGGGGGGAATTGCCCCCTCCTACCCTTCCTAAATGACGCCCCTGGTATATACGTAAACGAGATTGTTTACAACAGCTCGCTATTATTCACAGTACAGTCTCCGGAGCCATCGATGGATTTGGGGAAGATTCTGAATGTCATCCATAATCTCACTACACGAAAAATATTATATTCCAAGTTATACTACACACACATAGTAAATGACTAAGGAAACTTTTAACTTAAACTTTGCATGTTCACGATTCGATTTTTCTCTTTAAATTCTGGGTTAGAACTAGTAGGATCACGTGATAGGAAAAGAAGACGCAGGGGTCGGGGCTTCCCGTTACAGACGCACCTCCCTCACAGTAGCTCGGGCACCTCTGCTGCGCTTCTGCCTTAACTCGGTTAGATAGCATCGTGCTTTTTGGTAGCCACCTAGCGCGATTCGTTTATGGTCTTTGCACAATTGTGTACGTATACTGAAACCCACCTAAAGTGAATCTGTACTGATAAATGATAGTGTAAACCCCAGGAATGATTGTTTAAGATACAAAAAGTCGATTTACTGAAGAAGTATATATGTAATGAACTTACGTATGGATCCGTAAAATAAATCTCAACCAACGGTTCCTCCAGGAATTAAGCTGGGACCCCTTCACCACCGTCTGACTTTGTCTACTGTAAATATATGATTTCGTGTTTCGCTGTTCGTTTTCCAACTGTTATGTTTCATGACGTCATATTCTAAAGTCACTTCCGCTTGTCAAAAAACTGGGGTAGAAAATGTAATGTCGCCACTGTGAAACAGTGGTCTGTCTCACATGCTCTTTCACTTTTCATGCACAACCAGCAATATCTCTGAATGAACGGGAGTCTCTCCAAATCTCACATCTCTGGACTTTTATCTGTGGGCCATAATAAGAACATGTTGTATTCTGTAAAGATTCGTAGTTTACAGCACTTGGTGCAGATAATTGAGAATGTCCCTACTGCCGTAGGTCCAGAGACATTACTAGCTGCGTATTGTACAAGATAGTCATTTCCAAGTCATTTCGATCATGTGTTGTGAGGAGAAAACATTCTGTAATTAGTCAGGGGTTAGTGACACCACACCGCCTCTGATTTTTCAGTGATGAAGATATACCGTCTCTGGTTCTTCAGTGATCAAGACATACAGAAAATAAATGCTAATATACCTTTAAAAATCAATTTTGATACACAGTAGTTGTTGAATGGCTTTACACATCAAAGATTTGATGGAAGTTGCAAACACCGACATTTTTGCTATCTTTTTCCTGTCCTTTGTTTATAAAATGAGGTGTCTACAAAGAAGTTCACCCCTTGCTCATACGCAAGAATTCGTGTTGGTTGCAGAAAAGGATCACATGGCAGAAAGAAGTGAATCATGATCCAGCAAAATATAGTGTGAGATGACTCGTTTGAATTGAAATTGGAAGGTGTTGTTATGAGTTCCTCGGATGTCTTTTGTGCCTATAATCATAAAGAAATACATAACTGAGTTCATTATTTACAAGAATAAATACAGTTTATACAATAAAAAATCTGTTGTTTTTATTAAAATGTGCTTTTTTGTGTGTCTTTCTGATAATTGGATAACACTGTGAATGAGTGTGAAGATTATCTGTGTGCGTGATTATATCTCTAATATTAATATCTTTCTGACTATTGCATTTGATTCAATCTAATATTGTTAGTTAATGGAATTTGAACATTTCCAATATGGAGAAGGTTCTAGTAAAATTTAAAAAAAGCAAAACACTCCAGATGAAGACAGTGAGCAGAAAGGCGATGGAAGTACTACTATAGCTCCAACTCTCTCATATGTTTCCCGCCCCTATAAATTCATTTATCAATCAGGAAGTTAATCCTCATGACATGAATTTCGCTGCCTTTCTTGATTGTCTTACTAAAGCACAATGGGAGACCAAATTTAAAGAACGTATGTGGCTGACATACAATAACGATAAATTTGGTTGTTCTATATGTACAAGTAAAAAAGGAACTTTTGGGTGCATTCAAATCTGAAAATTTGAGCATGGGCAGATTTAGAGGTTGTCTGGTGTGGAGGGTGACAGACCTTTCGGGAGACTGAAATATCCTTCAGTCGTATGCGGGCCCGACAGTATTCCCGCGATAAATTGTTTAAAAATTTTTAATATAACTCGATTTTTGAGCATTTTCATAGATAATTCTCTATAATATAAGAAGATATATTTTCTTTTATTATTTTTCTCAAAAAGTTGGGGCGGTGGGCAAAGCCTGTTCATGCTCCCTCCCTCCATAACTACGGAGAAGCTCTCCCATGTTTTAAAATTATTATGTAAATAGAAATGCAAACTTTTAGGCAACATATCCTCGCTATATTTCAACATTTAGATAGCCGGTATGCAGAGTCAAAATTGTAATAAAACATACCGCCTCTGCTTTTTTCCACTTCGAACGTTGAACACAGTTCTCCCTCTTTATATATATCTTTTCTTTATTCTTTGCTTAAGAAATATAAAACTTTTCGCAATATAGAAATAAGTGCATTGATTTAATCTGTCGGTCACCTGAAGATAGACATGACTTCTGGAAGTCCGAAGTCCTGCCATCTCTGAATACCGAGTACGTTAAACTCTACTAATAAAAGGAATCTAGGAAGTCCGATTTCCTTTAGAGACGTAATAGCACTTACAAGTAGAAAATTTGACTTGTTAATTTCTGTAGCAGTTAACTTTTCCTTATTCTTTTATTTCATTCCATTAATATTTTATATATAGTTATTTTATAATTTAGTATGTTTATGTATTTTGTATGTATATGCTTTAATATATTGGATACACCCAATATATTACATTTTCTTCTTTCTTTAAAATAATAAATAAAATAAATAATATATATCCCTTGTGGTTGAACGGTTAACTTACCCGCTTTTACCCGCGTGGGAGACTCGGGTTTATTTTCCGGTGGGAGTTCATGTGGTTCGCATTCCACGTTGAGCCGTAGGTCCACGTCTTACATAGCTTTGCTGCTGAAAGAGACGCTAAACTGCAAAAAAATCAACTGAAATCACATATAAAGATCTGCATCGCGTGTCGACTTTCCTAACTAAAATATTACACTTTTGTTTTTAGGTTGTCTCATTCCCAGCTCCAACTAAACAGCGTTTTGCGTCTGTGGTTGCCTGACTTTTGGTACAACGTGTATAAAAATGAAAGCGATATTGTGTGAGCTTGAATCACACGGAAAAATACTAGGTAAATGAATCATTTTAGGTGCATTTTTGAATGTAATATCGTGTACCTCGAACTGGGTTTTTATAATATCACTTTAGTTTAAAAAAGCAACAAGAATTTTAGGAAAACTAAAAATGGATCAAAAGATTGCAATCTTTGCCACTGATTACTTTTCAGGGGCCACTAAATTTTTGAACGGCCTCTAAATCGAGTTCTTCTATTTGCTACAGAATAAGCACATCATACTGAGTTAAGTGATGGTTTGGGTTTGGCTACACTGTATGTAGTTATCTAGGTGTAAGGTCTACAAGAAATTTTTGATTGAAACATATTGGCTCTTTTGATCAAATGATCCAAAAATTGAGTACATCACGAGTCTGCTAGGTTGGGAACATGAAACTTTGTATACATGCTTCTGATTAAAAATAAGCGCAACATGTCTCTTCGTTTTTTAAAAAAATTCTGGTTTTAAGTACATTTTGTATATTCTTGGCCACAGTGAAAGCGACCACGTGATTGCATCACAGGAAAACGGTTGAACGGTTTAAAATAAATTTTGAAAATAGTACCAGTGGAGTACTATGCAGAAAATAGCATTTAATGTATTGAGATGTATACAAACACCTGGTATAAGAACTTTAGGTCTTGAAATAATCCTTGACACACTTATGCATACGCTACTGTTTAATACCCTTCTTCAGCTGGATTTCTATTTCACTTTATTAAAGAGTTAAGATACACAAACTTATTCTCCTTATCTGGAACAAGGAAGAATTGCCACAAGAGTGGAAAGAATCAATCATTGTTCCAATTCACAAGAAAGGCGGCAAAACTGACTGTAATAACTATCGAGGCATTTCTCTCCTGTCAACATCCTATAAAAATCCTTTCAAATATTCTATTAGCAAGATTGACCCCATACGCAGATGAAATTATTGGAGATTATCAGTGCGGATTTAGACGAAATCGATTAACTATTGACCAAATATTTACCATTCGCCAAATACTCGAAAAAAGTGGGAATACAATACCCCGGTACATCAACTATTTATTGATTTTAGAAAGGCGTACGAGTCGGTTAGGAGAGAAACATTATACAACGTTCTTACAGAACTTGGAATACCGAGAAAGCTAATTGGATTAATTAAGATATGTTTAAATGCATCTCAAAGTAAAGACCGGGTAGGAAAATTTTTGTCCACGAGCTTTCACGTCGAAAATGGCCTGAAACAAGGAGATGCGTTGTCGCCATTATCATTTAACTTTGTTCTGGAATACGCTATAAGGAAAATCAAAGATAGCAACCAGGGCCTAGAGTTGAACGGTATTCACCAGGTTATGGCATATGCTGATGATGTAAATTTAATAGGGGATGATAGGAGAACAATAGAAAGAAATGCAGAGACCTTATTAAACGCTTGGAGGGACATGGGCTTAGAAGTAAATGGAGAGAAAACTAAATACATGGAAGTACGTCGGGACCGTAATACAGCAAATTATGGATGCGTTAAAATATTAAATAATACTTTTGATAAAGTAGTTAGTTTCAAATATCTAGGATCGATATTAACAGAGGAAAATCATATTCACGAAAAAATGAAATGTCGATTAAAAGCAGGGAATTCGTGTTACTATTCGGTTCAAAATCTCTTGTCGTCGCGAATTCTGTCGAGGAATCTGAAGCTTAAAATATACAAAACAATAATCATGTCTGTTGTTCTGTATGGTTGCGAAACATGGTCACTTACTCTCAGGGAAGAACATAGACTGAAAGTATTTGAGAACAAGATCCTGAGACGAATATTCGGACCCAAGAGGAACGGGAATGGGGAATGGCGAAAACTTCATAACGAGGAACTACATAGTTTATAGGGTTTACCCAACATTGTTAGGGTCGTCAAGTCTAGGAGGCTTAGGTGGGCGGGTCATGTAGCTAGAGTGGAAGAAAGTTGAAACACTTTCAAAGTCTTGACTGGAAGACAAATCGGAAAACGACCATTAGGAAGACCTAGGCGCAGATGGGAGGACAATATTAAGATAGATCTCCCAGAGATTAGAATACAAAGTAGAAACTGGATGCAGTTAGCTAAGGATAGAAGTCAGTGGAGAGCTTTTGTGAACGCGGCATTGAACCTCCGAGTTCCATAGGCCATAGAGTTAGTTAGTCATCTTTCAGGAGTAAAGGTATTCAAGGTATTCAACAGAGTATCTCATTTTTTAAAATTACCGGTATTATACTTACATTGAAATGCATATTCTAAAGGTCGGAAGGGGGTTATATATTTTCCATAGACTTACTCTCCTCGTGGGAGAAATAGGCATTTCAGCTAGTGTAAAATAAGGAATTTTATATTAATAATTTTCACACTTCTTGATAAGACATTTTTTTCGTAGAGGAGTTGAGATGATTTTGAGTTTAACGTCCCATTCAGTAGCAAAACAATGAGATGAGACCTACTAATTAACGTGGAATCCGAACCACATGAGCTCTTGCCGGGAATCGAACTTCTTGGTAGGGGATTGTCAAAAACAAATAGTATTCCTGGCCAAAGTTAGTTTATGATAATGAAAGCCGTATCCAGAGGATTCTCTCTTCTCGTACGTTCTCATCCTCATAATTCTTTAAAATCATTAACTTGCTTTTATCATCATATAGAACATAATCATTGGATGTTAAATATTTCATTTTACTACTGTGTTCAGGTGAAATTTCAGTAAGCCGCCAGTGACGTTAGTGGAAGATTATTTTCAAAAATATAAATAATTTCTTTGTTCCTTGGTATGTTTCTTAAGGATCTGCTTACATTATATTGTATAAGTCCCAGTACCTTTTATTGGACCAATTCCATTCAATTTGCACAAAGTGAATATCTGTATAAATTCATGATTACCCATAAACTAAAATGGGATTGACCAACATCACACAAAATATGTTTCTACTATGAACGTTTCGGCAAAAAATCTTTCCAGTCCGTAACACGGATTATCATTTTTCTTTGTCCAATTATGCTTATTGATGAAAAATGAAAGAGAAATGGTTCCTAAAGTCAGTGTTTCATTAACTATTAAGCTCTAACTTTACAGGATATAGGCCAGCGTTTCCCAACCTTTTTCAATTTGCGGCACATTACGGGTGTAACTTGAATTCTCGAGGCACACTCATAGATATTATTATTATTATTTGCAAGTATAAAATACCATGGTATTTTTTTCTGTGATTAGTGATCTTCTCACAGAGATGAAGGCTCGGTCACTGGTTTTCCCCTATGCTAATTCATTATGCTTATTTTTTATTCTAATTTTAAAATAGAAAACAATTGCAATGAAATATAGGACTCAGATTTTTTTTTTTTTTTAAAAAAAAATACGCTTTCTTTTTCGAAAACTATATCCAACCTTTCACTAAGAACGAAGATCACTAAATAACGAACGAACAAATAAATGTCTTGTACTTTTAACTTTGCTGTTTTAACCAAAGCTGGTGCATATTATTGCAATCACACAGCTTGCGATGCGTCGAAGTCAAAACACACCTGTTGAACAAAGTGTTGTTCTGTCATTCATGTGCGAATGAGTGTTCTACGAACGTTCACTTGACGCGTACTATACAAGTGCTTCCATTTCTCGGTGTTAGTATGACTCTCAATTGAAGCGTAACATAACAGCTAACCGTGGAAATGTGTACGAGTCAAAATATTATCTGCTACACAGTAACAGATGTAGAATAATATATTACAATTACAGTAATTTTTTCCATGGTAGAAATTCATAGTAATGTGAAATAACAAAATATACATTTTTTCCTATGTCTTGCAACTTGGTTGATATAGACTTAATAATTTTGTTTCGATTTCCTCGCGGCACACCAGTGTCCATTCGCGGCACACCGGTTGGGAAACGCTGATATAGGCTAATACACAATAATACAGAATTTACAGGTGTAACAATTTCGTTGAAACATTTCTTATAGAATTGCATAAATTTTTGTATATATATCAACATCCAGTAACCATTGTAAACTTGAGTAGGCTTACAGAAGCCTTTCAACGATATTCTATTAAACTTGCAGCAACCGTACATTTGATAGTGGAAAGTATGCTGCAAACCTGGTTCAAGTGACGAAATCATCAAATTCACGTGCAGCAAATTTGCAAGGTTGCAAAGCAAGTATCCTGCAAGTAATTATATAATTTAGTATCCAGTAGCGCAATTTTGCAAGTTCTCAGCACACAGCAAATATCTTAAAGCTAGTACAGTGGCGTTCTTCAAGGTTGGAACGCTGGTAAAAAATAAATTCTATCGCTTCAAGCTTAAAAAAGTACGTATTGGTAAGTATTGTAAATTACATACTTTCGGAAGGCTTTTATACGGAATTAGCACACATTCTAAGTTTTCTTTCCTTTGGTTGCAGCGATAAATTACCAACATGTCAAATGAATTATGATATATTGTTAAGTTTTTAACATCCAACATTCTTGCATAAAAAGAAAATTTCAATATCGAAACGCTTAACTGAAAGAACGACAAAATTTTCGACTGAAGGTGATGGTCCAATTTAGCTTATTGGTACTACACGGCTGTGTGATATTTGGGTAACAAATGGTAACCATTTTATTGTTGTAAGAATTTTCGTTCTTAATCTGTGCAATTTCTATCATTAATGATGTATAGAAGATGAAAGTAGAATTGTGTTTTGTTTCCTGGCTAAGATAAAAGAATACAGGATGCATCAAAAATTGTTAGTTTTATTTTTTGCGTTGTGATCCGCCAATTATGTGGTACTTTTCGTTGTTTGTAGTTGGCATCACTGCGGTAGTGTGTATGAGTTTTTTTGTGGATGTTATGTGTTGAAGTGAAGAAATGTAGGTATTATTTTGTTGAATTTAGGACAGTAATATGTGCTGTGGAGGATTAAGATTAAGGTTAAGCGTATATTGTATTATAATGCATAAGGTACGGTTGAACCAACATATATTAATAGTTGAAAATACTTTGTCAACTATAAAGCCGACCCCCATTATTAGACGCCAAATATAAACTAGCAGCGTCGTTATTTTATACGGTATAGCGCGGTTACCTTGCATAAATGTCTAAAAGACATCATTCTTTTTGACAATTGTTACAGTCATACTTTGTATTTCTATCGTGGAGACAGATTATCTATTGTACCGTAGAAGTTTAGTTCATGTATTAATATATTAATGTTCATGGGTGACCTTTGTTTTGATTCAGACAGCAATGGTCAGGTTTAGTTTAAGGGCACCATCAGATATAATAGTCCGTAAATTAAATATGTTCCATTAATTATGTTCTTTCATTTATAAATGATTTCCAATGGTCAGCATGAAATTCGGTAGAGATAGAATTGAAGAATCTAATGTTCAAATTAAGAATAAGTGTGCGTATTTTTTTCCCTGGAAGCGAAGGTGACAATACACCAATCTTGACTATTCTGGTGAAGAAAAGTTAATACTTTTTACAATATATTTTAGATGAATTTATTACTCTTACGTAGCACAAAACCAGTATATATCGGTTTATTTATTTTTGTGTAACCGAGAGTAAATTTATTATATTGTTTTAAAGTTAAAAATAGCTATGTCAGGTAATCGGGGTATTTGCGCTGTATCGCTGAACCACATGGAAATCGAAAGAAAAGTACCAAAATATGCTATATTTTGTTATATTTGGTTAGAGTACATTACGTTAGGTTATTACTTTACATTAGGGTAGGTAGTGATCTTCAAAACAGAGATCTGTAAACTTCTACAATTTGGAATAGAAAATAACTGCGTATAAGTACGGCGTTCGGATGTATGACAAATATTACAGTGAAAAAAACTAACCAGTGCTAGGTGGTCACAAAAAGCACGAATGCTATCTAACCGAGTCAAGGCAGGGCGAAGCTAGGGGATGAGCGACAGCAATGGTGGATATGTGCGTTAGCGAGGATAGTCAAAAAGGTGGGTTTGGACTGATTTCATAATAGTAACGCTCCATTTGTAAATAGTACACTGTGTCTTTCACACAATTTCAAAAACTAACTCTCGGAGTCAAAAAAGATATGTCACAATCTTGATATATACGCGCTATTTCCACACTGCCTTTCCCGCCACTAAATCATGACAAGTCTGCCTCTCCGTCAAATAGTTCCTTCCTTCTGCACATATCCTACATTGCTGGTTACTACATCAAAAGCAGCCTACAACAACCACTTTTTTAAATTTCAACTATTCCCCTCAATCACTCTTCCTCACGAATCAAACTAAATTCTCCAATCCACCCGGTAAACTTCCAAAAATTGGTCCGGCGATACAGCACTTAACCCGGTAGTGGTATGACAGAGGAAAGCCTACGCACGGAAACGCATTTTATGTACATATATTTGTATTTAATTAATAGTTCTTTTTAATGATCTGCTCTGCTTGAGATACTCAAATTGAATTGGCAACTTTACATTTTTACTAGGTACGCTTGCAGAAAGGAATAACTATCTTGACCTACTAGGGAGAGTTGGATCCGGCAGGCAACTGCGAGCGGAGTCAGGCGAGTAGTACAGGATTAGAGCGCTTAGGTTGACGCTGTTCGAAAGTTTCTAAAATTCACAGTAGAGTAGATACGCATATATATAGACAGCCACTTCTATTTGTTAACTTTTTCGTTTTCTCCTTGAATTGTTTTCTCGCGTTTAGATATTAAATGACTCAGATCGAGGAACAATCTTATATTTGGAAAACCGTTTCAGTTCCTCAGTTTGTTTGGTTTTTTAGTTCAAAATTGAATCGAGGCTCTACTTGTGCTATTTAAGTATTTTTCCGCAATATGTATATTATTTGAGCGTTTCCATGTATGGAACCGTAGCCTGTTTCCTTTTGCATTTTTCCTGGCGGAAGCTCATGTTGTTCGGATTCCACGTTATTAAGCAGGTTCCGTCTCATATAGCTTCGCTGGTAAAACGGACGTTAAACTTAAAATCAAATCAACTCAACTCAACCTTTTGCATTTTTTCGTGAATATGCTGATATGGTGCCCCGATGGTTCAGTGGTATAACTCTTTTACTTTTGGTGCGTGGAGGCTTTGGTTTTCCCACTCTCGCCAATTGTGCTTTGTAGTGAATACAAACAACGTATGCGTGGGTTTTCTCGGGCATCTGCCATTTCTTCCTCCCATGCTTTCTCCATTCCACAATTATTGTCTCATAATTACTGTCTTCCTTAGCCGTAGTACATAATCGTGGGACGTTTAAAAATTTATACTTATTTCTTATTTTTCGGAAACAATGAATGCTGCTTGTATTAATTATCGCAGTAATTTTAGTTTGATTTCATCGTTCATTTCTATCGCCTACGGAAGTTTATTTCATGTAAATGTAGCATTCAATGCTTACTTGGATGGGAAGAGTTTTGATGTCAATCTTTCTAAAATATAAAATTTGAAACTTTTCATAGAGGTTTATGAATCTAGTCGATGATTAAACATATGACGAAACATTTATGAACGTTCGTTTATTAGTAGTGTATATTTTGGAGTAGCAACATGTTTTTCCGGAGAATTTTCTTCCTGACATAAAGTAGCCGGGAGTACAGGCAGGCGAGTAACTCAAGGTTACGGTGAACAAATCATTCTCATTTAAAGTATCGTAGGGATATTCATATAACACGTTCGAGTATGCATACTGTGTACAATACTTTCGTTTTGGAGGCTATTGGAGCAAGTTGAGCGGAAAACTTACCAAAGTTTAGTTGAATATTGTGGGGAACCAATTTTAAATCAATAATTTGTAATGTATAAACTTGCAAACCGGAATTTCAGTGGGTATTCACGTAGATTTATTTCTAATTGTTTTGATTCATTCAACACGGAACTACAATAGAATATCAGTTATGTTGTGTATAGTTATTATTAACCACTTGTAAAAATCACAAATGTAGAAATTGTATATAATAAAATGTATCAATTTATACACAATATTTAACACTTCCTACTACATAATGCTGATGCACGTAATTGTCTCACTCTAACTGACAATAGTGCTAACATGAAGATTTCGGATTTGGACATCGAGAGCCTGTCGAAAGAAAATTGAAAAGAATATTTGAAATGTTCGACACCATGAAAACAAATAATTTGGAATATGTGACTTAATCACGTATTTAAATGTTTTAAGTTAAGATATTTAAGTACTTTAAGTACTTATACGTATTTAAGTTTTAAGACATAATCGTCATCAGGTGATCACAGAATCCGGTAGCAGCATAAGACGTAGGTTGTTTTCGATTAAATTTTTCACAGTCACAGCCGTGTCATCCCATGTTTCAAGTTCTTTCTCTGGCATTTCATGGAAAACAAGGCTCTGCCACCCGGATCTGTTTTCTAGGTTATGTGTGACTTCTATTAATGTTCCTCGAGAGATCGTATATAAGAGTGGGGTCAGTCCATGCTAACTGATCGAGAAAAAAGAAAAACTACCGCTCGACCTTTTTAAAAAAAAATCTATTTTTTTCATGAATGTTTATCCTATATCAGGGTACTTCAAAACCACAATTAATTATTTTTTGCAACATCTTATGGCGACGCAGCGGATGCCTCCATTTTGCGTGTTTTCGATTTTAGGCGTTTACTTTGTTTTGAATCCCTCAGCATGTATTTGCCCTACCAAATTGAAAATTGCTGGATGTCTCCAACTCATGGAGAGCTAAAACTCTCTTAACATTTTTGCCTAAAACTACTTTAAAAAAGGGTGAAATCAGGGCCTATAGTAGCAACATTTAAGACATGTTCGGGAAGAGAAAGAAACTGACGTAGTGGTTTGGATTTGTGTGTGCATCTAGTACGGGGTCATCAGTTTATACACAAAAATTTTCAGACCTGTAGCTGCTTCCAAAGGTCTGAAAAAAATAAAAAAGTTGGGAAATTATGCTAGTTTGGCATATTTCATTGTTCAGTATCTCCAATGGGTCAAGATAAAAAAAAAGAAAATTAAATTTTGGGAATAGTTAGTCCTTTAGTATACCATAACACACAACAGCGCGTTTTGTGTTTTTGAGCAGAAGGGGGTCAAAGTATTAAGTAACGATGTCATACTCTAGAAGGTGTTTTGTTCACAAATTTAACTGGAAATTCGTTGTGAAGTGAAATAAAGTATGAATGGTTAGTTCAGTCAAAGCTCTCAAGCTCGTTTCTTTCCTCTAGTTGTAACACTGTCTTAAAACACCCACAGCAGCACTGGTGAAGAATGCCGTTATCAGCAGAAGGCGAAACAAGTCAAAATGTACACTTGACAAAAAGTCCGTATGTACTCATTGTTCTTGCTGTTTGGTATATCAATGATATCCAGTCCTATTTATTCATGTTTTAAGTCCTTTCGTTTGATCTTCATTCTGCAGTCAATGTTTACAGCGAGTAAGTGTTCACTGACTTGGGAATGCAACTTGGTTTAAAAAAACTTGGACAGTTGTTAAAAAAAAGTTATTGAGTATTTTAAATGACTTGATAATGTGCGTTACGAAGATTGAATCGGACACTGCCGCACTAGTGAAATCACACCATGCTCAGGTATCTGATTTCATTAGCTTTCAATTTTAATTGTATTTCAATATGCAGGTTTTGTTGCATTTGTATGTTTCTGGTATTTCAATATGCATTTCACATTAGTTTCATATCGTCCCTTTTTCATTTAAATTGATTTTTAAACAGCTCTGCACCTGTTGAAAATATTTACTAGAGCTATTTTTTGTTGTTGTTAACAGTATGTGTAAAAATAAAAATATGCCTATCAGAACAAAATTCAAAATAATAATTAAAAATATTTTCCGGTATTAGGTTCAAATTATATTTATCTCTTCCGCTTATCTTCGCGACCCCGAGGTTGAGAAGAAGTCCTGCTCTAGACAGTAGGCGACGGAAATCCAGCGGTAGGTAAAGTTGAGTGGAGATGCATAAAGATAGCACAACAGAAACTACAGTGGTACAATGAATAATGAATATGAGCGTACTGACCTGTAGGTATCACAGTAAGTGTCCAAAATGGCTTCCAGGTGACATTATGCATGTGGCGATAACGTTGCATCATCGACAGCTACACATACATTCGAAGATACCATCTTGTGTCCGAATAGTTGTACACGCATTAGTGTGGGGTGCTGCTGATCTCGCGCGGGTTCAGCATGTACGAGCGTCTTCAGATAACCTTACACATAATAAGCAAAAACAAGTGGACTCAAATTTGGTGATCATGCAGGTCATAAGCAAGGACTACCCCTACCTGTACCTCTACCAGGGTACACGGTTCATATGTCGGGGAAGAAATTTACAAAAATACGGAAGAGCACCACGTGCATTGTCCAAATACGTCATCGTACGTCCAGCGGCGTCTCCTTCAGAACCAGTAATGTCTCCTTCACAGGCTTTAAGTAACTTAGATCCGTTAGGCGAATTCTCTTACCATTATTCATAGGAATGAGTATCAACAAATATTGCGGTCAATGTTACATAGTTTCCTCCGGTGCTTGGGGTCCCTGGTTCGATCCCAGCTCGCTCCGTGTGGACTTTGTGGTGGACAAACATCGTGCTCGTGGGTTTTCTCGGGGTTCTCCCGTTTCCTCCCACTTTCTTCATTCCAACATTTTTCATTTATTTCTCATCTTCACAGTCTCCTTTAGCCTAACCGGCATAACCGTGGGACGTAAAACTTAAAGATTTCATTTTGTTACATAGTTTGTATTACATCTAATTAATCAATTCTCACTAAGTTACCGAGGGTATATCGATTTATTTTCTCACATGAAGAATTACGCAAAGAAATTGATCTTATTTTTTAGATTGCGAAATCGAGTTGTTAGGACATGATCATTTAAAAGATGACGTGAGCTAGCCTATAGAACTTTTAATGTTAACAATTATATAAGGAAGGAAGATTCCGCACTAATACGTGTTTCTTGTTTTATTTATTTATTTAACAATCATTAGATACAGTTCAGAGGCCATTTTATACTGGATATATAACAACAATGGAAAGGATTTGGGAAGGTATCGGCCAAGGCCTGTTTAGTAGGTACCATCCCGGCATTTGCGTGGTAGAACTGAGGAAAACCCAAGTCAGGATGGTCGGCAGCGGGAATCGAACTCGCGACCTCCCGAATGCGAAGTCAACACTCTACTACTTGAGATACTTGGCTCGTTTTTTCTTGTCTTTCATGTAGATTACTTCTGATTGCTAAGAAACCTAAGAAGTAAGGTTTAGAAAATACAGGAAGATATCTCACTAATTGTAGATTGGACTCATTAAGTAACATTTATTTTTTATTATTATCATTACTACTATTACTAGCAAATGCCCCTACGTGTGACTGTCGGATCCTTTGCGTTCTGCCTTTTGCACCTTTTATATTGAATTCGTCTGAACTCGAAATCTCGCACAAAATTCAAACGCGTCGTATGAGCGTCTTAAGGAAGTACCTGCACTTTATATATATATATTTCATTTTAAGTCAAACATCAAAAATACACATAACATATCTTGAATCATTTTAGATGGAAAGCCCAAACACCAAATTTCATATCTCTAACCTTCAGAATCTCGGAAATGTGGACGTTTTAATATAATAATTTCCACCTCTGTCCTTCCCTCCTTACTGCTCGTCACATTTTCCAAAGTTTCTTCCTTACTGGTATCTTACGTCACAAAAATCCTTTTTACTGTCCAAATTTGAAACTTTAGCTTAAGGTGTTTGGTTTGGACGTTGATCAGTGAGTCAGTCAGTCAGTAGTAGCGCCTCTCATTGCAGATAACCATAATTATGAATTTATATTATTATTTGTTTTGAATTAAAAGTTATTTCTGTTGTTTAACAAAGAATACAATAGCGACAACGGTATTGCTGACGCCACAAAGGGAGTAGGACAATTTTATCAATATTATTTAGAGAATTAGAAAACAAAATATACTCGAAAGAAACCTTTACTGGAAATGTTGCAAGTCAGAGGTTCATCTAGTAAAATTTAAACGAACTTGGAGAGAGAACCAAATCACTTATTGTGCTTTATTCATAATAGAAAAGAAGATATAGCATACGTTTTCAATATAATGTCTGTTTGTTGAAAAAAATAATATCATAAATACCGAATAAGATCAATCCAGGTAACCTTAATTATCTAAGTTATTGGAAGGAAGTTTCTGGTGGAATGTCCGAAATCAGTGTGGATCAGTTAAAAGTTTGATTCGGGGAGTTTCTTCTCCCATTAGCTTATACGCCACTTAGCTACGTCCACTGAATTAATACACATTATTTCTATTGCTACGAAATTTACTTTCTGGCTTTCGTATATAGCACGGTTAGGAACCAATAACAGAGCGATAATTGGGAATTAATGATCATTGTCATACGTAGCAAAGTTTATCAAATAAGTAACTGCTTCCTTTGAAGAGCATATTACTGTTTGGAATTCTTAGAGTTTCATCGTCGTGAATCGGAGTACTGCAGCTATCGTGGTACTCAATACTGGAATAAAAACGGACATAAAAGTACGTTGTACGTAAATATTAGGTTAATGAAAGATATTATTGAAAGAAAATACTAAAGATAATTAAGTATTTTTCAAGTCTCCGATGATGCAGAATCAACAGTTTACGGGGTTAGGATTAAGATTTCTGGGCTCTCGGCATATGTGGCCATGTTAGTCTGTCACGTATGAGGAGTGATGTCCCTCGGCAATCATACTATCCGGAGAAAGGGAAGGAAGGAACCGGCCTCGAACCTGTATGTTAGGTACCATCCCAGCATTGCCTAGTTTGAATGAGAAAAACCCAGAAAAATCTCACTCAGGATGGCTGGCCGGAAAAAGCTGCTACACCTTTTTGACCTAGTGTCCCCACCGGGAATCGAACCCGGGATCACTCTCAAACGGCTTACCAACGGAAGTGATTAAAAAGAAACAAAACAAATATATTAAATAGATGTTGTATTAGAACAATAAATACCAAGGTAGTTCCTGCTGTTCATCCTAAAAGCTACAATAACTTATCTGTTAACGATAATCTGCTAAACTAACCTAAGTCAATGCATGCTCCTTTTACTATAAGTCTAATCGAATTTACTACATGCTATGAAATATACATGTTGTATTCAACGTTGTGTATAGAGGGCACGGTGGTTCAGTGGTAGAGCGCTTACCTCTGGTTCGATCCCCGGCCAAGTAAGTTTGTGGTGGACAAATCATGTTCATTTGTTTTCTCGAGGTACTCCCGTTTCCTTTTAGTTTCTCATTCCACCAATTCTTCTGTCATTATTCGCGTGCCTTGATCATCGTCTTCCTTAGCCTTTTTGGGCATAGTCACGATACGTTAAACTGAAATATTTCATTCCATTTCTATGTATTACAAAACCATTACAACAACTACACTACTTCTATCAAGCGTTTACATTTCTTCAGTAAAATCTAAAAGCATAAACAAATACGAATCTTTCAATTCTAAAGCTAATGAATGCAGAAACTAACCTAATATTTCTAATTCTCCTTGTACTAAACTTAACTAGCAATATTACTTCGAATGCTAATGGGATAATATATGGGTTAACATAGTCTGTGGATATCATATAGAAATTCGTTGTGCATGGAATTTAATTCTCCAGTTACCGGAAGTTCTCAACTGGTGTTATATGCTGTATTTGGAAGACTTATCGCTTACTATTTGTAGTTAAGTAAATTGTTGTACTGGGTTTCATGTCGAATACACTATTCAAAATATGTTTTCCGTTGACATTGGTGTACTACTTATTTATATGCAGTAGATTTAGTTTCTGTATATACGAGAAATCTTCGAAATGTTAAAACTTGATCTTCCTGGATATCAGATGAATGCTAATGTTAAATATATCCGAAAATACATTGCTTATAGTCACACACGGTAACACTATAAATCGTGCAATGTGATTTTAATGACATTTATGAAGACTGTATCTCACAGCTAATCTGGCTTTACCAAACTTTTCCGCAGTTGATGGCGACTTTGCTGGGTCAAAGGTTCAGCTCTTCCCAGATGTCGCCGAAAGAGGAGCTGTCCGAAAAGTTAATGAATCGTTGGGCAATATTTACGCCGTACCCCCAAAGGATAAGTAGACCGGTGTTGTGACTGGGATCGTTTCGTGTTGGATTACAAGAAATTCTAGAGCGTATTATTAATAATAGTGCAACGTCCCATCTTTTACTTTCAGAAATCGTTTACCTCATTTAGCATATAAGGGATAACCATAAAACCTATAACTAGAAATTTCTTCTTTTTTCCACAACCACCTTAAATTTTTTGTCGGTCCAACAGTTGTTACATGAAAAGATTCAAACTGGAAATTTTCAACGAGAGCAAGTAATGTAGATCATACCATAAATTACAAGAAATCTGAAAGAAGGTAAAGTTGTTTTACTGTGTATGTGGTTGTTCTCACCCTAACTGTTTGTTCAGTATTAAAAGTTGTGGCCGTGGGAGATTAACGAATCCGCAACTGTTGTAGGGAGGAGGAAGAGTCCCGCACATTCACTACGTTAGAGACAGCTGCTGTAGTGAAAACACAGGGAGAAATGGAATCGACTGTTAATTTAGCAGATGTCGATCAAAATGCTACCGAGACTGCAGGAGGCGATGCAGAACCAGAAGTTGAAAAGAAGACGTACTACAGACAGGCGTTCAAGAAACAGTGGATGTCATTGCCAGAATTCAAAGGTAAGGATCCTTATCTCTTCTTTTCTCTCTCTCTCTCTCTCTCTCTCTCTCTGTATTTCTGGAAGGAATTGATCGATTTGAATAGTTTCTTCCTACTACGAAAAAGAAAATCCTCAAAAGACGACTGTGTAGTGGCGGGTATGCAGTTTTGCTGTTGAAACAATCACATTTTTGGGAACGTTTCAGGATCTACGTGTATAGATAGACACGTGCTTATCCCATATGAATTTTATTTTATTTTATATTCGTGCAACCAGTGTGTCATTTTATAGTACAGATGAAGATAGGGAAAATTTGCAATAAGCAGCATGATTCTTGGGATGTGCTTAAGTTTTTATAAATGTTTTATACGCGCTTATGTATATAAATAATATGAAAATTAAAGTTCTTTTACCATATGCGTATTATATGTCGAAATTTCGACATCTTGCCTCTGATATTTTCTTCCAGGGAACAATACTTTCAAGTATCTAATCGAGTTTCTGGATTTTATATTTTTTAATGTTCTTTTTTCTTCTAATACAGTAGAGCGTCGATTATCCGAACGTCGGTCAACCGAACGACCGCTTAACCGAACTGTGTACTCGCTCGCACCTGTTACTCTCCCACAGTAGTCGCCGCACTGAGCCACCGCTGGCGGAACATTGCTTCTAATGGGGCCTTCATAAGGCGCTGCTGACCGGCCAAGCCGCCAGTCGCTGTGTTTCAACAATCAGCACACTTCTTTTTATGAATAAATTTACTGTACAGTACTTCTTTTTGGCAAATAAACATGTACAGTTCGATTATCCGAACAAACCAGTTTTCCGAACACCCATGTCCCCCAATTACTTCGGATAATCGACGCTCTACTGTATTATAAACTAACTTCTACTAAAGCACTTAAACTTACTGATGTTGTCTTTCAGTGAAAGATCACAGAAAAACACAACTAATTGATTGAACAGTGATTTAGCACTTCTACAGTTAGTTGCTTTTTCTGTGCATTTTCATTCAGTGATTTTTTTCAAGTTATAGGACAAGATCAGGAAGTAAAAGTTCATTCACCTTGCACCCGCAACTATTGCGTTTTCTCTAAGAATTTATTCTTTTATATTTCAATCTGTTTTAGGATCATAATTCAGGAACAGTCACTTCAAAAACTAGAAGCATTAGTTAAACATTGTTTTTGTATATCTTATTTTGTTTCAGGAGAAAGCAATAAAAATAAGAATTTTACTAGTTCTCCTAGCTTTTGAAATGACTGTTCGTGAAAATGGCCCTGCAACGGAACGAAATATAGAAGAATAAGTTGTAGAGAAAACAATAGTTGCAGGTGCAAGGTTAGTTAATTTTTCGTATTGAATATGTGCCCAAGCACATCAGTTAGTATTCATCAGAAAGTTTTAATTATTTAGTAGAGGTTTAATTAAAAAATCTAAACCCATTATAAACAAAAATAAAATACAGCATTTAAAAATGCAAAGTTTATGAATAGGAAGAAGGAAAACTTTAAAAATCAAAATGTAAGTACAGCTACTGGATTAGATACTTAAAAATAAATAAAATCAATAAGACGTCGAAATTATCAATATACATAAGATAAATTCCTTAATTTTCATATTATTTGTGATTCTTTGGACTTCGCTTAGGACCTAGACCCTCCACGTTTTTATTTTATTTTAAATCAAAAGATCCAATATATTTCAATCAAAAAATTTCTTGTAGGCTTTATATCTGGAGAACTAGCTATATATAGCTACATATAATGTAGCCAAATCGAAACTATCAGTTAATTCAGTATGATGTGCTTACTCCGTAGAAAATACGAAAACTCGATTTAGGGGCCGTTCAAAAATTTTGTGGCCCCTGATCCAAAAGACATCAAAAGATCCAATATTTTTCAGGAAAATATTTTCTTGTACGCCTTATATCTGGAGAATTACATACAGTGTAGCAAAGCCCAAACTATCACTTAATTAAGTATAATGCGCTTATTCCGTAGAAAATACGAAAACTAGATTTAGGGGCCGTTCAAAACTTTTGTAGCCCCGGATCCAAAAACTAATTATTGGCTAAGATCGCAATCTTTTGATGCATTTTTAACTTTCCAAAAATTCTTGTTCCAGATTTGTTTTAAAGATAGCATGTGTTTGAGACTGTCAGTTAAACAACAAAAATTAGAAAATAGTAGATCTAGTCATAGAATCTACTAATATAAAAATCGGAAGAGGATGGGTATTTCGTAATTGATTATATAATTGGAACAAAGTAATCATGAGGTGGCAAGTAAAATGAAATCGTTACCGAAAAATAAAGAAAACGTACTTATGCATACTCTATAAAATGTTTTACCTAAACGTTTGATCAGCTTGATCACGTATGGAGGAAAGGAAAACTTTACTTTTTATATTTTCTTCCTACTTATTCTCTTTTCTAATGAAGCATTTAGCGAAAGTTCTTATAGTGTACTTTTATTTTAAATGTATATAATTGTTTTGTGTTTTTATTCGTATTAACCTAAAGCTCTCTCTCTCTCTCTCTCTTTTTTTCTATAAATTGGAATTTCTATAGTTTCCTTTTCTGTCAGTGTGATAATTGAAATTTAAACAAAATTATTTAGAAATACCATAATTGCATCACGACGTAAGAAAACCAAAATAAATAACTCGCTAATTTTTGTCTTCCATCTGATACTTTCAGAATGGCTATGTCCAGCGCCAGGCAACAAATTTGCAGCCTACTGTAGATTTTGCAAGAATACGCTTCGTGCACATAAACTCAGTTTGACCAAACACATAGCTACATGGAAACATCAAAAAAAGAGTCGACAAGTGGAGGTAAGCAACTAAGTTTGTAAGCCAAGGAAGCATAGTGGAAGGGTTATACAAACCTTCTCTTAATTATAATCGGAGATTGAGGTTATACTATGGCTTTCTTTCCTCAGTCCTGCCGTCGGACTGTCGAGGTTTGTAACAAGCCAGAGATCATTTAATAGCTTAAGCTTCCTGATAAGAAATTGCATCAGTTTGTTTTCAGGAATAGGGGTCCGGTAGCTTACCTGGGATGCGAGAGGTCTTCATTTTGGTCCCAGGACAGGTGCGTTTTGGCCCCACCATGTCCGTGCGTTTTCTCGGATTTTCCCATCTTTTCAACCCACCAATTATTCCATATTCCCATTATTTCCACTTTTATTAAGCGTCAATCTCATTTAACTTTCAGGACGTAGGCATGAAACGTTAAACGAAAAATCGCATTTCATTGCATTTTTCACGAATAACTTCATTACTCTTTCCAGAGGTCAGCATACTGTTATAGTAATAAGTTATATATTACATCAAAAATATATAATGGTACGTTGCACTTGCTCAACAAGAATTTCAAGAAATTGAGTGGTAAGTTAAAAAGATATAATCTTAAGGTTAATGATTATAACGTTAATCTTATAAGTGTTTCTCAATGGGTAGCGCAATTCTACATTACGTTCGTCGTTACGAAAAGCTTAATGCAAAATATTTATGATAGCAAGGGAAAAGAAAAAGTTATTCGAATATAAGAGATTAACATTACCAAGAGTTTTAATCGAAGTATTAATAAGAAAAAAAAAAATAAATAAATATCCCTCTTTCTATATCCGTTTCCATGTCCCTGTGAAGAGGTGTTTATCAGAATGGAAACACTAGACATAAGCCATAAAAGCGTACCGTATACATTATATATTATGGAATTGGTGGTAACAGAACTAAAGGGCTTCCAACATAAAAACAAGTCATTTTCAGCATGTTGTGTGGTATGTTTGCGATTGTAACTTTTTATGCTATAGTGGTACAAATGTTTCCATTTGCTATCAGAAGCAACGTTATTTATATAATTGTATATAGAAGATTACACTTAGGACTCGGATATGAAAGGGCAATATTTAAACATTTGAGTAACGTAAAAATTGAACATAAACTGAACTGAAGAGCACCGTGTGACGGGGTTTGTACAAGTATTATTCATAAAATGAAAATCATTTAATGATGTGATCAAAAAATAATAGTACCAAAGGGGCATAAATGCACTGTGTTTTTAGAATTAGGTATCACCTACACTCGGACACTATTTACATGTTCTTGATCTGTAATCTATTTATCTGTTGAGTTAAATCTTAGGTAATTGACCACACATCAACTCTTCTATTTTTAACATTGCACAAGGTCAAAATTAGCTCGTGATAATTTATTTCTTGTGTTCATTAAAAGTTTATATATATATATATATATATATATATATATATTGGGAAACAGTCTGAAAGCCAACAGATAGTGTTTAAGAAGTACCATTATGTCCGTCACTCGTAGACGGTATTACACGCGAGACAAATCACGCCTCGAAGCTCGATCGCTTTGGTCGTAACTAGAATCTTATAGCTCCAGGTTTTTATTCGTTCAGGACTGTAAGACATAACGCAAGAGAGCGTCAAAGAGAGACAATCTTTTAATGTGCTATGCTGGCAAGAGACATTTTAGATATATTATTAAATAAACAGTAAAAAATGTTTTCTCTTTCTTACCTTTCATTCATTATTCATCTGTGCGAAATTTTCGAAGACATCGTTGCTTTTAGACATTCTTATAGTTGGTCGATCTTTGAAGGTTGGGGAATTTTAAATTAATTGATGTGTTTATATGTCTGTACGGTATATGAATTACGGACATATTGCTTAACCAGATAATCTGGTAGCTTTTGGTTAAATGTAAATTTCAAAGAAGGGATGTTTGTGTAAATTCTAGATAGTAGCTAAGCAGAAAAACGAGTTTCTCACGCAGAATCAGTAATTTTATTTGTACTAATTGTATATGTTTGTTGTCTCTAATGACAGGTATTTTTATACTACGATTTTACTTTACTTTTTTTTTTCTACTTGTTATTTAATGACTTAAGAATAAATTAGTATAAAATGGATGTAATCATTGGAGAGGTCTTTTACAAAATTGTGAATATTCTGTAGTTAAAAAAAAGTACTATTTGCAATAATAATAATGACAAAAATATGTAAGTCGATTTTTTAAATTACAGGAAGGTGAATTGGAGAGTGAGGAATTTATGGATTGGAACACAAAGGTAAGTATTATTCATTTTTCTGTCTAAGCAATTTAGTGTTATTGTATGTAGTCTTGTCTGTATTACTTAAGTCTAATATTTCCTGTTACAGGGTGTCAGTCGGTCACGAAAGTCACGAAAAAGTCACGAAATCAGAAAATGGTCATGAAAGTCACGAAAAAGTCACGAAATTTAGCTTTTGGGTCACGATTTTTTAAAACTGTGCAAATGTAAGTACAGATTGGAAAATTTTGTTTTATAAAACATCAAAATTCAACGCCAAAAATGTCTATGGTCGCCTTTAGACGCTACCGAATCGCAAGCAAAGTACGTTTGTATCGCATGGATGAAAATTTGGCCTAATTCGCACCCAAATTTGCAGTTGAAAATGTTAGGAATTTTTATGATTTGGTAAAGAAAAGGTCACATTCGCAGTTGAAAATGTTTGGAAATTTTATGATTTGTTAAAGAAAAGGTCACGAAAAAGTCACGAAATTTCATTGTGGAATTTTAGTAAACACCCTGTGTTAGACCTTTCTCCTTGAAATCATTGTTCACCATATTCATCCCTTTTCTTCTGTATATGTCCCGACAATACTGCGTAGAAATAAAGAAAGGAAAATTGTAGTTACGTATACAAATACATTACTTCCAATGAAAAAGTCAGATAAAAGTATTAATTGCGAGTTGGAAATTCCCGAAGCCATTGATAATGAAGTGTGAAAGTAACCCCGTCTCAAGTGAGAAATTCTGTCTCATATTGCCTCGGCGCTGAAAAGAAGCGTTAGGCTTAACCAATCAAATTAACTGGAGGAATTAGTCATAATACGAATGAGAATGCGTCCTTTTTATCAATCAGTACTTAGTATCCTTTGTTTGTTGACAGCATTCGCTAGTACGTAAGGTCGAGCACCTTGTTTCGCATTTATTCCATTTTTGTAAGCACAATGATATTTAGAAAGTCTAAACAAGCCATATGATAATATTCTCCGGTGATTGATTGCTAGCTGCTGTGGGCAGATTGAAAGTCATAGCTAGCATAATCTGTAGATGTGCTTATTATAAATGAAGTGAATATTCGAAGATACTGCTTCCAAGGGCGCCCATGTTGTGGTTTCCAGGGAGGGGGGGCAAGAAAAAGCGACATTTCAAATATAGCTTCAAATTTTTTCTGTAACTATTCTAAAAATTCTATTGGGTTTTCGATATTCCGAAGTGAAATTTCCTCTAGGGAGGGGGTTCGCCCCACCTTGCCCGTCCCCTGATAGGCGCCCTGGACTGTTTCATAGTGGTGTAATGAAATTATAAAAACTGAGTAATATCTATCGTATTTTATAAGACATATTAATAAATTTTATTCTAATGTTAAAAAGGACATTCAAGTAACCAATAATATTTTGTATTGTTTTTGGAAATGGGAATTGCTAAATATATTTCGTTAATTAGGTGATGCATATCTAAATGACACGAAAAGAATCTTTACGTAAACAGTCTAAGTATGTTGATAGTTAATTAGATCTCAGGCAAAAGTCTCAATGTGGTCACGTATTCGTTGACGTAAATAATAATAATCATTCTGGAGAAACTCAGGGTTCAAACTAATGGAAATTGTTCAATATAAAAAGGTGCACATAAGACTAAAAGAGCTTTCAGATCCTGATTCGGAAAAATGAGAGCATGTATGGACATCATAAAACATGTGGTGTCGTAAGACAACTTCTCTTGATGCAAGTTGTATTTTTCCTTTTTGTATACTAAAACATCAAAGAGAGTTCGTTGTCGCTGAAGAGCCTGAAACAGAATGTTGATATGGAGATTAGAGTTTCTTAGCCGCCGAACTGATAATAGCCTCATATGTCGCTCCAAGCAATAGCATGTCCTAGATGGTCGAATATCGTCAGGACTTCGTCTAGAGGAAATTTTTCGAAAACTTTGTAACGATCTGCCCGTCATGAATCTTGTGAAGACACCTCCCAGTGACAGTGGTAATGAAGGGAGAACATCACAGGACTATAACGGATCATCACGTACTGTGCTCTGTTCGCAGTACCTTTCCTGAAAGTTAATCCTTTCTAGTTTCTACTCTCTTTTACTCCTTTCAATGTGTATATTATTTTTGTAACTCTTCGTTTCACTTAAGCACTCCTAGTTATAAGATCCCAGTCCGCTATTGTTTGAGCTGTTATAATTTGAATCAGAAGTTAAAATCCTAGACGGGTTTGTTGGCCAAATCCCAATTCATTCCCTTGATTTGCGTTATCAGAAGAGCTACGTGGTCAACAATCCCGCAAATGCATAATATTGCCCTGATAAGAATGAGTTGTGGGCAGTATAGATGTTATGATATCTATGCTAAATAGTTAGTAATATTAATATAATTGATAGGTTTTGGTGGAATGCTGGGTTACCTTTTGGTCTTAATTTTGTTCGATCTGTGTTCAGGGTTGGCTGATTTGAGAAGCTCGTGGAAGTATTCGCAATAGAAATATTTAAGATAATGGTTTTATAGATTAAAGAAGTATTAATATTTGTACTGTGCGTTTTTCCCCACTTGACGTTGAGAGCGCGTCGCATTATCGGCAAATACTGTAGTAGTTAGCCGATGGAGCAGCTTGGTTAGTCAGCAATAAATATTAGAACTGGAATACAGTAAGCGTCTTCCGTAACTAAAAATTAAACTTTAAAAATGAATCAACTTCAACATTTTTTTTTTTTTCATTTTATTGACAGTTAATCCGTATACTGTATAGTGCCTGCCGTGAAATTATTTCGGAAATTAATACGCACATCGCATTTGCTTTCGAAAGACAGTAACAGCATTTGTATCCTTGAGAAACTAATCTTAACTTTGCAATATTCTACTGAGGAAGCTACTAATTCATTTATTTATGTCTTAAAATTAATATATATATATATATATATATATATATATATATATATATATATATGGTAGACAAAAAATCTAAAAACACTTCATACAGAACACGTAAGTTTAGCCCTCCACTGTACAACACGTGTTGCGGTTGCCGATCGTTTTTTGTTTTCAATGTGTCATGTGGATCTTCCTCTTCCGTCAGCAGTAACCAGTTCACCTGTGAGTGTCGTGGTGTGAAAGTGGTGCGGTAAAATGGGTGACCTGACAGACTTCCAAAGAGGCATGATCCTTGGTGCCCGTCTGGTTGGAGCTTCAGTGGCAACAGTGGCGAACATTGTGGGGGTATCGAAAGGCACTGTGTCCAATGTCACGAGGGCATACACAATTCGTGGGCAAACGACGTCTTCAAAGCACAACAGTAGTCGAAAGACAATCCTATCAGATAGGGACCGGAGGGCATTAAAACGGATTGTAGCAGCTGAAAAGAAGACCATTGCAATGAAAATTACGTCTGAACTCAATTCCAGCCTACAGAACCCGGTTTTATCGAAAACAGTGCGACGGAACTTCATAAAATGAAAATTCATGGCAGGGCCGCTATCGCCAAACCCCTGGTCACAGCAGTAAATGCGAAGAGGCGTATCCAGTGGTGCAAGGACCACAAGACGTGGACTCGTGAGCAGTGGAAACACGTAATGTGGTCCGATGAATCGATCTTCACCTTGTTTCCAACAACCGATCGTGTTTACGTGTGGAGAACACCGTCGCAGACTTATGGTACAGTCTGTGTGCTCCTAACTAAAGCATAGGGGTGGTTCTGTTACAATATGGGCAGTGATATCGTGGTTTTCTGCAGGTCCCATCATAGCCCTGCGTGGAATGATGAATGCTAAGGCGTATGAGGCCATTTTGGGGGACCAGGTTCTACCCATGGCCCAAGTATTGTTCCCTGATGGTGATGGCATCTATCAAGATGATTTGGCACCCTGTTACGCTGCAAAAACGGTGAAATCATGGTTTGAGGAGCATGACCAGGAGCTATCACACCTCCCCTGGGTCCCACAATCACCAGATCTGAACATCATTGAGCCATTGTGGTCTGAGTTAGAAAGGCTTGTTCGGCCTCATTACCCTCCACCAGCATCCCTTAAGGAACTGGAGCAAGTTTTGGAGGAACACTGGTACAAAATTCCACACACCACGATTCAGGAGCTGTATACATCCATTCCACGTAGGATCCAAGCTGTTTTAGACGCAAAAGGAGGCCCCACACCATACTAGGTATGATTTTCACCTTTTGCAAACTTTTTAGATTTTTTTTTTTTTTTTGTCCAATCCCTGTATGCATATATATATATATATATATATATATATATATATATATATATATATATATATATATATATATATATATAATGAACATGTAAGATAAAACAATATGCTTTACGTACCTTAGTCAATTTACAGTAATTATTTATACTGCGAGTTAATACATGCAAAACTTACAATGAACAGGAAAAAATACTGTACGCACGTTAACTATTTTTCCTATAGTTAAGGAAAGTTTTCTGTACACATTACTGGTTGACTGCCCGACTTTCCACAAACAATTTAACCTGAGTCACCACACCAAATATATCAGTGTCATTTTGACGTAAGGCAAATTGATACAGTTTCTTTAAACTTTTGCATCTCGATAAATCTTTACCCTACACTCTTCTTCCAGTTGAATGTCATATTTCTCTTTTTCCTCCTCCTCCTCTTCTTTCAGATTTTACGTAGAATTCTCAATTAAGGTATCTATATCCATTGTGTGTGTTTCGGTTTGCACCGCTGTTTCGCTGACAACGTAGGTATTGTATATATGTATCTTACCTCTCAATGGGTGTCTAAAAACTTTCTAAATGCTGCAATCCATAACTTGAATTTTTCCGTTAAAATACTTATTTTGATTTCCATTGTCCGCGTACCACATGTTTTGCTCCTATATTTAAAGAACCGTGAAATATTTCTTTCTAAGACAAGTTTCCGTTTAATAAAGGGTCTGTTGAAGGCAGGTTTTACTGTATAACGAATTCGTTGATATTTTCTTCAGTATATTTTGTTAACATGTATAAATAACCTTTTTTATTTCCTCCTAGCTTCAATCTTTGAAGAAACTTCAAGGCACTTTTCGTTTTTTAAAACAGCTTCCCTAAGGGAGAACCATTCCCTTTGTTTCTTCTCGATTTATTTTTTTTTTCTTTTAAACAAAAGCAACCAGCTGTGGCGCTCCTATATGAGGGCGCGAATTAACTTGTGCGCTCGTGCTCATTTATTATTTTCCTTAAATAATATGCCAATTACTTCGGAGAGTCCTCAGATTTCTAACGAGCGTAATTATTGTGTGGGTTCAAGTTAGATTCCCAGATTTCTTAACTATTTCTGATTAGGAAGAAATCATTGATTGGGTGCGAACTAAATCATCTTACAATACATATTTCGATCAGGGACTGGGACCTTCGTTTCATTTCCACACATTACGTGCAGCATCTGTCGAATAACTGGGTGGCTATCCGGCTAATGGCAAGAAGAAAATAAGAATTTTACTTTTCATTAAACTTTTAATTACAGTGAAAATATTTATGTATTCCAGATTCATTTCCAAGGAGAGATATTAGAAAAAAGGAATGTTGAAGACTACTTATTTTTAGTTGTATATGGACATCCAGTAAGTATTGCACAGATGGTTATTGTTAGTTGCAATATGATAATGAAATTTTAGCTGAACAAACTTGGATCCTGTGACTACAAGACCATGTCACTCAATATAGCCTTCATATACTGTGACGCATCTCGTGCATTCTTTCAATGCCTTGAATCCACTTTGGTCAAATTCAGGTGGCTGACTTTTACACCATTGTTTCACACAAGAAATGAGGAACTTGTCACTGTAAAATGTTTTTCGTCGCAGGTGGCCTTCAGACGACCAAACAGGAAGAAAACCAAAGGAGCCCAGTCCGGACTATTGAGAAACTGAGGGATAACGTCCCATCCCATTTTCATGATTTTCTGTTGAACGTCATAGGTGTGTGAGGTTTGGTATTCTCATGGAGTTTGATGATCTTGTCTTGCAGTTCCGGTCTCTTGGTCTGTCTATCCAGTGACAAACAATAATAATCCTTGTTAATTGTTGAGCCATGTTCCAAAAAGTCCATAAAAATTACACCACTTATCCCGTTCACTGCACTTTGATGGGGGCGCAGTGGCTTAGTGGAAAAGCGTTCACCTCCGGTGCTTGGGGTCCCTGGTTCGATTTCAGCTCGCGCCGTGTGGATTTTGTGGTGAACAAACAAGGCGCTCGTGGGTTTCCTCGGGGTTCTCCCGTTTCCTACCACTTTCTTCATTCCACCATTTCATTCATTTCTCATCTTCACCGTCTCCTTTAGCCTAACCGGCATAAACGTGGGACGTAAAACTTAAAGATTTCATTTTTTTCACTTTGATGGTCTACCATATTTTGGTTTATCCAAAAGAGTGAAATCATTATGTTTAAACCGCTGCAACCAATATTGGATACTGATGCGGTGTGATATGTGATCTCCATAAACCGGAAGTAACTTGCTGTGAATTGGTATGGCTGATTTATCACCGGCTTTGAACAGGAATTACATTACCGACTATTGTCAGGTCCTGATATGTACTTCCGTGTCCATTTGTGAACAATAGCAAACAACCATTATTACCATTTAGAAGCCAAGGAATCAAAGTATGTTCACTTAAAATTTCATCATTATATTGCAGCTAATAAAAAATATGACATCCATCTTTGCAGAATTTTTTGAACGCCCTTTATACTACTAAAAAAAAGAAGAAGAAAAAAACTTGGTATAACAGCTTATTCTGTAAGCCTAAGCCTGCTCCAGCACCATCCGCTAGCGACCGGCCGAACTACCTCCAAGGTGGGCGACCAGCTGCCATATTATTTGCCGATATTTTTGCGCCGCTATCTCAGCCTCAAACAGAAGAAGAAAGAAAGGGTATTTTTAGAAGGCTAAGCCTAACGTGGATACAATTAGTTATATGTACATACAATATATTGGTGGGATCCTGAGAATGATTCTTTAAGAAAACACCCACTGCTATATAAAATATTTCCCATACGTACGTGCTTTATTACTGTTTACTTGGAAAAATCAAGAAAAACAGCGAGAGAACCCACGAAGGGCTATGGCTAGACAGATTATGCATCTTTCTTTTTTTCTTACAGCACCTAGACTCGCAATACGATCATTCCTAGCTTTCTAGATTACAATTTACGTATCTCTTAAGTCAAGTAGTTTCCCAAGTATTCGAAGATGTTTGATGCACATCGAAAACCTTGTGGTTCCCACCAGGAATCGAATTTAAAACCACTTCATCAAGTGCTTAAAAAGTTATGTTTGCTAATAAGTTGCAGATGTACTTAACTGTCGTCATATGGGAAATTTAAGCAAGTATTTAGTTAGGTAGGGGGTTATGTAGACTTTTTTTTCGAACTAATAACATATTTTTACCTTTGTTTTCAGAGCATCCAAACCCAGTGTTCTCGAACTGATAAACCAAACGACGACGATGATGATGATGATGACTATGATAATTCTTTCCGAGAAGAAGGAATGGATGATAGATCAGATGGTGAAAATGATGACCGTAAACCAGTTGCTGTAAGTATAGTTTGTTGTAATAGAACGTAACCAGCCTATTGTCAACCTGGGTTGTTACTCCTGTAAAACCTGAGTGGAATGTAGCCTTAATTCTGGTAGAGCGAATTTGAGCGAATCCAGATTGGTAACATTAGCGTAAGGTACATCCTAAATTACCTTGTCTAAGAACGCACCTATAATGTGCTTAGGACATAGAGCTTGGGGTTTCTCCACCACTGTTTTGAGATGGCAAAACAGAACCGTAGAGTTAAATAAAAGAAACTTATTATTGCAAGAGATAACATGTATTCTGTTTAAAATTTAGTGTGTGAAGTGTGTGTGTGTGTAGCGAAAATATAAGAAGTTATGTAAATTTAGGTGGGTGATCAGTTTTCAATGTATAAGTAGGAAAGGTTAACTGGTTCATACCTGCAACTTGGTGACTTTTGACCTCCACTTTACGAAAGATCCTCTCTGCGTAATGCTGCAGTCTTTGGAGTATTTCAGCACCAAATCCAAGATACTAATTGTCAGCGACACGATTGGTAAGTTATTCTTGGAGCTCCAATATCTCACTAATTGTTCGACAATAACTGTTATCGCTGTTCAGTCTCCGGACTGTTGAATGTCTACGAACTCCTTCTCTCCTCACTGACTCTTGACCAAAAAGACTGGATTATTTATACAACCAAAGATGCGTGCATTACAGCGGATGGTTTTCAAAATTCGGGTCAAAAACCATACACATTGCATATGGGATTCTGAAGAAATTTGCGCTAACCAATTCCTCTTAAAATGGAGCGTCATGTCAGCACTCTGCATTTACATAACTTATATAACGCTGTCCGATGCAATGTGTTGCTGTGAAACATGAAATTACAAAAATGCTTACAATCACATAGGCAATTTACATCATTTACATTCGTAGACTATGTTTTCAGACATTACACATACCACAACCAAAACAAATAATCTTTGAGAATTCTTACAATTTAAAATTAAAATGAACAATGTTTTAAATTAATAAAATGAATTATTAAGATCCCTTGACACTATAAGAATTTGTGTAGATTCTCTAGGGCAGTGGTTCTCAACCTTTTTTCACTGACGATACAGTTTACGGGACGTCCAGGACATCGTGACACACTTGTTTGATATTTTTGTTAATAATAATAATAATAATTATAATAGTGTAACCCTATAAGTTTTTATAATGTAATGACTCTATGTAATACTGAGGCGTTGACTGGTACAGTATGTCTCAAAGTTGATTTTAACCACTTATTATTAAATTCTTCATTATTTTTCAATTTTAAATTTCGCGACATGCCCTAGGGGACTGCGTGACACACTAATATGTCGCGACACAGTGGTTGAGAACCGCTTCAGTACTAAAACTGGATAGCACCTCCCTCTTAAGTATTATTCGGTGTGTATTTTACACTACTGCTGGCAAACATGATTTTGTAAATTAGCTACGTTGTGGCATACTTTAAAAAATAATCGTAGATTTTTTTTTTCAGCAGGTGAAAATTGTGGAAATTCAAAAACCTCCTCCTCCTAAGGGTCCTCTTTCCACACATGTCTTGGATACATCACGAGGATTGCCTGCTGCTGGGCTAAGCCTTTCTCTGTACAAACTCATTGATAGTAAATGGGTTCTTCTGACTGAGGGGTGAGTACATTTGCTTTCAAGAGTCTTATTCCTGATTATAATGTTTAGTGTGTAATTTCTGAATGATCTGACCAACACAAATGAGTTACGTCATGTATGCATTTTTTTTCTTTATTTTAAAGAAAACTGTAAAAATTATATCTTATTAGGAAACGAAAATCAATTGAGAGAGTTTACTTTTGAACGTAACTAATTCTACATTGTTGACTGGTAGGATTTGTTGTTTGTCCGTAATTGAATGTAGAAAAGTAATTATATAAGGCTTATGCCGTACCAAGTAGATTTGTTAACTGTTTTATACAGTGTAGTACGTAATACACTGACAAACTGAAGGAAGTGATACTAGAGATGAAAGTAAGCAAAAAATGTGTAATGAACTTACGTCGAAAGCGGCACCGTCAGAGGCGTTCAAAAACCGGTGTATGTGAAAGATATTTGTCTTCGGTGTAAAGATTACACTGAAAGTCATATGTGACGAATACAGTGACGTACCTAAGTTAATGGAGGGGTCACAACGCAAGGGAGATTTCCACAGACGGGGAAAACGAGCCTGGATTCTTCATCTATGTGTAAGGATTTCCGTATGGACTTGAACTTGGATCTTCCGCTGATCGCAAACTCCCATGTCCTGAGATCGAACTAACTCTGAGCCATTGTGCTCCAACCCCTTTGTTAATTGAAGGGATGATTTGGGAAAGGAGTTCTGTAGCGAATGTGATATTTTTTTGTCTCGAATGTTTTTGTTATTTTATATATTTTTTATGAATATAAGCTTATCCTTATTGTGTCTTATACTTTGGTAAACTTTGAGTGAGTTAATATCCAAATATTGTCATCATTAAAATAAAACGCATTTTGAAGGAAATACTTCATAAACCCTTATCCAAATAAATCGTTCAATGTTAACTTATAGAACGACAGTTAGATTTTTAACATTAAATATTTGTTGCATTGTTTTAATACTTGAGAATTATAAAATCATATTATGATACTATCAGTTGTAAAAAAAAAAAAAAATAAAATAAAAAAAAAGTAGTTATTTACGAGTAAACGTAAAACTGTAACAAGAAACTAAGCTCAAAAATAATCATAGTACTGCTTTTCAAATACAGTATTTCGGCACTTATGCTATAGTTGCGTGCATTAGTCAAGAAAAGATTGAGATTAAAACTCAATATAAAGATCAAAAAAGCAAATGAAAAGAGTATTCCTATAAGGATTTTTAAAAATACGTTTTTATTTATTTTTTATTTTTTTAAAGTGCAGCGTCTCTTTACAGTACCAAGGCTATATGAGATATCAACGTACAACTTATGATGAATTCCAAACCACTGCAATGCGTTCAGATTTGAATGCTTTTCCATCGGGAATGAAATTCACGATCCCTTGCATTAAAGGCGCTCTGAAACTCAATCTGATTTTGTGAAAGTTATCTTGACATATGATTATTTGGTTTCTAATACCGCTAAATTTATTACAATTTTTGAATACCTTGTAACTGTCTAATAAGCGAAGTTACAGTCTCTCCAAATTTCTGATCTAATGATGCTGATAGTTAAAAAAAAAAAAAAAAAAAAAAAAAAAAAAAAAAAAAAAAAAAAAAGTGATTCTACTATATTTAAACTACTATAGATTTTTTTTTTAACATCTCGTAATTTTCTTAAACATTAATTGGGTTTTATTCAAATTTACGTTTTTGACGGTAAAGTACTGAGGAAGAATGAATAAAGAGGGATTGAGTGGGGGAAAGGAATTCGTTTATTACTAGTCTTACCATAAATACTGTCCCGAAGTTTTAAGTACATTGACACAAAATGGTTAAAGATATTTTAAAATCCTAATAACATGAGTTATATGGATGAATCATGAACTAAAATCACAAATAATTATTCAAAATAGCCGCCATTAGCAAGCATACATCCTTAAATATTTGTGGTCATTCATCGATTGAATTACGCAACACATCAGTTAGAAAATCTATACCTGCCTTCCAAAGAGATCACTTTAAACTTCCAGTATTGGGATGTCTCTTCTTCCAAGCCATTTCCTGAAGCTTTAACTACATTAGAAGTTTAGAGGGAAAATGTACCGTAATTTCTTAATGTACCGTAGAGTTATTTTCAAATGAACCAATTCAAGCCCTAACTGGCCTAAAAAACATGAAACGAACAGGATATGCAGAAAAAAAGAGAATAGAACATACGTAATATTTTCGTTGTGTGCTTTATATATATTGCGTGCCCCGTAAGTATGGTTATTTTGTTCTGACCCACGATACATTGTAAATCGACTGCCACTGATGTAGAGAACACACGACAATACTTTTCAAAAATATTAACATTTATTTTGTAAAATAATTCTGTACTATAATTTGCATTATTTAAGAGTACAACAAATGGTGCTTACTCTTGAGGTAGAAAACTTGCTGTATTTCTGTACGATATGTTTTCGTATTACCAAATTTTCCTCTTAATTTATAAATAAATCTTTATAACTTTTGAATGAAAAATTGTTGTTATATTGATTCCATCGCTTGGTGATAGATTCGAAATGTCTTTTCAGGATGACCAACTCACAAGGGCGATTCACAGACTTCATTGAAAACAGTGTTTTAAACATCGGCCGCTACAAAATGCATTTTGATGTTGACCGTTACTTCGAATTGAGGCGTCAGGAATGTTTTTACCCATTTGTTGAGGTAAGTGTAAGTTGGAATATTCTTGGAGGTAGAGTATTAAGCTCAGACAGTGGTGAAAATTATTGCTCTAATGACTTGACCTATAGAAGGCATATATTGATAGCATTATGTGGAATTACGTAACTTAAACGCTTTCTTCTTTTGCTTATTTAATTATAACTTCGTAAATAATATTGTAATGTACACTCATGTTTAAAATTATTGTTTTTCTAGGAATATAATTTGATAACAAATTCGCCCAATATTTCTTATAATGTTAGTATGTGTATAATCGGCAAAGACATGTATGTGACAAATTTCATGTCAAAAGAGCAGTAAATAAGAACAATAAAACGAAAATAAATCTTTCTTGTCCGTTTAGCAACATTTTATTTCACTCATAATTTTCGTATGTATAATTCTTTTCCTATGAAATTTACCACAAATATAAATTTCCCGATTATACACATAGTACCAGTATTAAAACTACCTTGCAAAATCATTATCAAGTTATATTCTTACAAGAAAACAGTTATAGATATGCGACAATAATTTTGGACATGAGTGTACCATGCGCTTATGTTTACAAACATTCTACACGTGCTCCTGTTTACAAACAACAACCACATTTACCTTACGTTGAAGTACTACAGGTAGCAGCCGACGGAAACTACAGCAACACCACGGATCACAAGACGACGTGAATTATATGCAATAATATATGTCTTCCGAAAATTTCGCTACTTTCTATTAAACAGAAAATTCAAGCTGTTCATCGACGCAAAATGTCTCACATCATTGAATACACAACCTGATAGAATAGGAAAATTCACTCGATATGAGATATTTTTGGCTGATTATAACTTTGAAATTAACCATATTAAAAGTTTACAACACCCGGCAGATATTTTTTTACCGCCTCGAACGGAAAGAAGACGTGAAACAACAAGAAACACATGAAAATGACAACTTTTGCGATACAGAGGACGCTGAAGTTTTTTCCCTCTCATTCTTTGGACCACACACTCCAAATTGAACATACTACGCCACTGCATAATTTGACAGAACAAGGAAAGAACAGTTCATTTTCTGATATTATTTTTGTTTTAGAGGGTGAAGAGCCAAATAACATATCAACTCTTCGTTCTGCAAAATATTTTCGCCTCAAAAATCACTTGTTATACCGAACGCACAAAATTCCTCAATTAGGATTACTGCACCTTCTTTGCATACCGAAATCATTGTTAAATCAGTGGTTTGATTCCATAGACAGCAATCCAACAGCACCGCACTTTGATTTCACTAAAACTTGCCAATTAACGTTGCGTAGATACTACTTTCCTAATATGAAAACATATTTGGCCCACCCGGTATGTGATGTTCTCCGTTTATAGAGTAGGTAGAGCAAATTATAGTCCGTAATCGTTTCCAACTACTGGTTTTATTATAAAATTCACTATGAACAGTATTCGACAAGTATAATACAATAATGTAAATTTCTCTAATATAAAGTAGGTATAGAATCCCTTCGACCACACGGTCATGGAAGGATCCCTTCAGTAGCGAATTACGTGAGGAGGTGTAGGACACTCGCTGCTCCACTGCAAACAGAGAGGTGTTAGGTTCCCGACAAGGCTCCACTGCAAGCCAGAAGGGGAAAGCACTGTTAGCTACACTGCAAGCTAAGGATTTGGATTAGGGTAGGTACTTCCTAGGCTCCACTGCAAGCTAGGAGGACAAGGCACTGTTAGCTCCACTGCAAGCTAACCCTTTGGATTAGGGTAGATACTTCGTAGGCTCCACTGCAAGCCAGGAGAAGGCATTTTTAGCTCCACTGCAAGCCAGGAGAAGGCACTTTTAGCTCCACTGCAAGCTAAGGCTTTGGATTACGGTAGGTACTTCCTAGGCTCCACTGCAAGCCAGGAGGAGAAGGCACTGTTAACTCCACTGCAAGCTAAGGCTTTGGATTAGGGTAGGTACTTCCTAGGCTCCACTGCAAGCCAGGAGGAGAAGGCACTGTTAGCTCCACTGCAAGCTACGGTTTTGGATTAGGGTAGGTACTTCCTAGGCTCCACTGCAAGCCAGGATGAGAAGGCACTGTTAACTCTACTGCAAGCTAAGGTTTTGGATTAGGGTAGGTACTTCCTAGGCTCCACTGCAAGCCAGGAGGAGAAGGCACTGTAAGCCAGGAGGGGAAGGCACTGTTACCTCCATTGCAAGCTAAGGCTTTGGATTAGGGCAGGTACTTCCTAGGCTCCGCTGCAAGCCAGGAGGAGAAGGCACTGTTAACTCCACTACAAGCTAAGGCTTTGGATTAGGGTAGGTACTTCCTAGGCTCCGCTGCAAGCCAGGAGGACAAGGCACTGTTAGCTCTACTGCAAGCTAAGGCTTTGGATTAGAGTAGGTACTTCCTAGGCTCCACTGCAAGCCCAGAAAGGGGATTTGACCTGTCGAAACTGATGGCTGTGCATGAAGGCCTCTGGGTTATAAAGCGCTCCGGTGAAGCGGTGGCGCTGCTGTTCCCACGTTGTGATATGATCCGTGGTATCGCTAGTTTCCGTCGTCTGCTACTTTTAGTAGTCCAATGTAAGGTATACGAGGTGTGTTAGAAAAGTAATGAGACTGATTTTGTGCTAACTGAAGTTTTTGTGTTTTTCAACGACAATGGTATCCCCTTCAAAGTAGTTCCCTTGGGCAGCTATACGCCGACGGAGTCGTTGTTCCCACTCTTGGTAGCAGCGCTGGAAGTCTTCAACTGGAATGGCTTTTAACTGGTCGGTCACAGTCTTTTGAATGTTCTCCAGAGTTCCAAAATGACGTCCTTTTAGGACATGTTTCAATTTCAGGAAAAGGAAAAAGTCACAAGGACTTAAATCAGGTGAATAGGGGGGTTGAAGAACAACAGTAATGCGTTTTGAGGTCAAACATTCACTGATGGAAATGACCGTGTGACACGGAGCATTGTCATGATGAAGCATCCACTTGACTGCAATGTCTGGTCTCACACGAATCACTCTTTTCCTGAGCCTTTCAAGGACACTTTTATAAAACACTTGATTGACAATTTGTCCTAGTGGAACAAATTCTTTGTGCACGATACTCTCACTGTCAAAAAAACAATCAGCATCGTCTTGATCTTTGATTTGCTCATTCGACATTTCTTCGGCCGAAGAGATGACGGAGTGTGCCACTCTTCGCTTTGCCGTTTTGTTGCAGGATCGTACTCAAATATCCAGGATTCATCACCTGTGATGACACAATTGAAGAATTCTTGGTCATTGGCAGTCCTCTCAAGAAGATCAACGTACACGTTTTATTGATTGTCCTTCTATTCAGTTGTGAGGTTTTTCGGCACTATTTTATCACAAATCTTTCGCATGTTCAAATCGTCTGTCAAAATTTGATGTGCGGTGAAAGTGTTTAAATTTAACTGTTCACTCATCATCCTTATTGTTAAACGACGGTCTGATCTCACAAGAGCCCTCACACGTTACACGTTTTCGTCAGTTTTTTAAGTTGAAGGTCTCCTTGAGCGAGGTTCATTTTCAATGTGTTCTCGGCCTCCCAAAAATGATCTGTACCAGCGGAAAACTTGTACTCTTGATAAGCAATATTTCCCATAGGCCTGTTTCAACTTTTCAGAAGTCACACTCGCGGATTCACCAAGTTTAACACAAAACTGTATTGCACAACTTTGCTCTAAATTCCGATGCTCCATTTCTGTAACACACACAACAAAAACACAACTTCACTGATGGTGCTGTCAAAAATAATGTGTTAGCTGTACGGAGTTGTAACTCGGGCTGAGAAAGTGGAAGGGATAAACAAACCGGTGTAGCACAGGCCGGTAGACACAACGTTGCCAGATTGCCCGCAGTGTTGCCAGTCTCATTACTTTTCTCACACACCTTGTAGTACTCCATCGTACTCCGTCGTAAAGTGCATGTCGTTGTTGTTTGTAAACAGGAGTACGTGTAGAATGTTTGTAAATACAAATGCATGGTATATTACAATATTTTTGATGCATATGTTACTATGCATAGAATAAAGTGTAAAATATTATGTAGAGTTCACTTGGTGCCGTCATATTGTTTCAAACCAAGTCTGATGAGCTTATCCAGTGTGCGAGAATTCTACAGTGCATTGAGTTTAGTTGTACTTGCTTCCTTCCCTTGCCCTATTTCCATTTCGGAATATAATCAATTTTATCATCAGAATGTTGTCTTTCGAACGCTGAGGTAAGAGTTAATGATGCGAACACTATTTCCATATTTTGTTATACTTCAATTCTTTTATTAATTATTGATGTTTTCTTTCAGATCATTTTTGATATCAAGAACCCGAACGACACTTACCACGTGCCATTGCTTCTTAGCCCATACAGCTACACAACATTTCGTGGAAGCTAAGAGAAACTTGTGCTTGTGTGAACATTCCTTTGGTTTCGAAGAGTCTTGTAAGAAAGGAATAGAAAACCTCAAAAGCAACGTCGCAGGAGATAAATTGCGTGTGTATGGAAAAGCGTTTATTCTGTGCGCGCTTTCAATGACACCTAATGCTCCATACCGTAGAAAGAATTCATTTGAACTATTTTGTACGTTTACAAACATGTACATTGTCAAAAGTACTTCCCACTGATACAATTTCTGTGTCAGTATCTTTTTGAATGGGTAGATTAATCGTTCCTTTCTTTTACATATATAAAATACAGAAATGATCAAATTTATCCATCGTTACGAGATAATTGACATAAGCAATTGAGTCAGATGGGACAATACTTTATAAATCGACTGTACAAAATATTGACTCAATGCTTTAGATAGATGCGAAATCAAGTTTACCATTAGATAGAGTGGTATATATATATATATACGTATTTTCTCGTTTTATGCGAAAAACTATTCCAACATGGAAACGAAATCACGATTTTTCAATTCATTCATTATGGATTTTGTATCTGGTATTTTTAATTTTCTTTTGTATTGTATCATTGTTAATTCATTTATGCCTAGATCTTGCTATATTAGAAGTTAGGGAACTGCTTAATGAAGTTAACAAATAGTGCCGAAAAAAAAAAAAAATGAAAGAAGAACTAAGTGGGTGCCCTCAGTGTCAATGTGTGTTTATTTTCCAACGTGAATATGGACACTTATGATAGATTTATATTGTATGATTTATAAATATTGCAGAATCATTCGCTATATGTGCATATACGTACATTTAATAAACATATATGTTACGTGGATGCATACTCGTAGTTTCAGTATATATACTATAAAAAAACACTTTTGGGATCTGTTATGTACAGTGGTCATCGTGCAACCATGATGGAAAAAAGTACGTACTAAAATTTTCCACATTGATTCTTATAAATAACACTAGATTCTTTCTTTTACTTTAATTTGTGTTAATTGGGTGCGTTTTATGTTTTTCTTAGCCAATAATTTCTACTTCCATTGGTACTGAAATTTTCTTGAGGGTTAATTGTATTACAAAAGAAAACTCTTAACTGCGAGGGTTGATCAATAAAGAATGACCATAAATGAGTAAAACATAATTACCTGTACTAATCCTCCAAATCGTGATAATCTTTTTCAAAATAGTCCCCATTACATGCGATGTACTTGTCCCAATGTTTTTGCCAGTCATCAGACATGCTGGAAGCCATTTTTGGACAGATCCTTCAAAATCGCCTCGGGAGCTTTCACCACTGTCCCTGAAGATGCGAAACGCCGTCTTCGGAGGTATTTCTTCAAAGTTGAAAAAAAAGAAAGAAATCACAAGGGGCTAAATCAGGGCTATATGGAGGATGAGGTACACACGGAACATTGATCTTTGCAAGATAGTCAACAGAATTTCTGTACTGTTCTTAGCGTGTCACTTCCGTGTTGCCTTATGCGAAACTGAAACTACGTGTGCTTGAACGGCTGCCAAGGTCATATTCCTGACGTCATGGCCTTCAAACTTGCTCGATCTATTCGTCACTTGTCCCACTACACCGTTTTCTGTGCCTTGCTGTTGTATTCACTTCATAGATAGTGATGATCAGTCTTAATTGATCAACCTATGTACTCATCTGGATGACATTCCTTAATTTACTTCTTAGATTTCGGTTATATGTTGAAACTGTAGAAATTAAGTAAAGACACGTGTAGATTTTCTTATTGTCAACTAAATCTGCGAATTTCAACATCTGATAAAAGGTAAGTATATGCACTGTGAACACTATTTTCTGCCTTCAAAAATGTCCATCCAGATAAGCAGTTAAGAGTTTTTCTTCTAATGCAATCAACCTTGAAGAAAATTTTTAGTACCTTTAGAAGTTCAATTATAGGTAAGGAAAAAATAAAATGCTCTTAGGGTAAATAACATTGTTTTATTTAGTATACACTAGTATGCGAGTGTGTGCAGTCAGTGACAAAAGTTCTTCCCTTTTAATGTAATTAGTTTCGTAAATAACTTCAGAAAGGAAGAACAATTTGAGTACAGTTTTCAGTAAATTAAAAAGAATGCAATTTTCTGAACGTTCCAGCCATACAATCGTTATTCCGCAAATTTTGCCAAACAGAAAGAACTTTTGTCGCTGATTTTACAAATCAATATGAAATCTTTACACTTTAAATAGTCTTACTGGTGTGCATCCTCTAGGAAATGGAAATGAGTTATATCGAACTCTTGACAGAGAAGTGAGTAGGTCAATTTTGAGGTAATATCTTGTTCGAAATTAATAGGCAGTTTGATTCTTTTTCCGGAATCCATTCCAAACAAGAATTCGTTCTTCCGGATCGAATCCTTTGGTTCCAGTAAGTTGTATTATTACAACTTCTTTGGTTTTCTAATTGGGTTTTCCTCCTAAGAGAGATTCGATCTTTCGTCGGGATCAAATCCTTTGGTTTCGATTAATTGAATGATCCTGAGTTCCCATATGAGTCTTCAATATAATTCCTCCTCACAACCGAACTAATCAAACCACTTTCTATCAACTGATAACTTTTTGCAAGTTGATGTGGTAGGGGGGGGGGGGGATGTTGCGAGACACATTTCTTCCTGATTTCTTGTTGTTTGTTCTATGCAAACAAGGGCCACAGAAAAGGTTTGGTTCTTTCTAGACATGTGAGTATGTTCGTTATATGCTTGTTCGTCATACCAGTTTCCTGTTCTGAAATACTGCTTTTATCCATATCAATCCATCAACCGGATCCACTCGTCTGTTTCATTCCATTAACCGAATTCACGGACTCGATCCATCGACTACACTGAGTAAATCCATCTTTTATTCCTTTTAGAGATTCGATCCTTTCATTCCACTGAAGGATTCGTTGTTTTTGAATGAATCGTTCCGGAATTACTCATCAGTTTCATAATTATAAATTCCCTTTGTGATCAAATGGCTAGCACACTGCTTTGTCTTCCTTTGGTCCCCGGTTTCCAGGTTGAACATGTGCCTCTGATACAAGTCATAGTAATAATTCGAATTTATATGAGTTGAAACAGAAACATTTATATGAGTCCCGTTGTGTTCAAAAGGTACTGTGTAATCTACCAAGTTAAATAAACCTGTGTCAGGATTATCTCAACACATTTGGGAAACTAAGTATACCATGAACAAAGTAAAAATCCTACATAAGACTTCTTTACCAATTGAACCACTTTTTCACCTGAACTAAGGAATTTAAATTAAATCAAGGTAGAGGCACTTTGGAAGAACAATGAAATGTTATAAATTATCGAACATAAAATAATAATACGTTTATAGACTTCAAATTTATCGCATGGTTCAATACAGATAATGAATGTTACATCCAAAAGAATCTAGGCAGTCTTGAGAATTGGCAACACTGATACCGATATAGTGGATTTACATTGTGAGTAGTTAAATGTAACTTCAAATGTGTATCTTTCACAGTATAGTAACTCTAATTCCACAAAAGAAATACATCAAAGTATAGGGTTTTAAGGCTTTGTAGTATTTATTACAATTAGACTAACTTGCAACTATAAGTAATACCTCAAATGAAAGAGCAACTCAAACAGTTTTGTACGCACGCATGCGCATGCACTGTTTCCTCTGTCTGTCGTTAGAAGGAGCTAGTAGCAAAGATGGTGGCTAGTGAGCAAAAGCTTTTGTTTTACATTTTGAAAAAAAATAAATCTGTAGTTACAGTGCAACCGTCTGTATGGAGAATTTTAAGGAGACGCTTACAACTACATCATTATCATTTGCAGTTGCTACAAGCTCTAAAGGGGCCGTGGTGGCTCAGTGGTAGAGCGTTCACCTCTGGTGCATGGGGTCCTTGATTCGATCCCAGCTCGCGCCAAGTGGACTTTGTGGTGGGCAAATCCCGTGTGCGTGGGTTTCCCTGGGGATCTCCCGTTTCCTCCCACTTTCTTTATTCTACCATTTCACTCATTTCTCATCATCGTCTCCTTTAGCCTTGCCGGCAAACTGTGGGACGTAAAACTTAAATATTTCATGTTTACAAGCTCTAAAACCCTTATGTACCAACTTTGCGAATGAAATGTTGATGCATGACAATGAAGATATTCTGGATCGTGTCGACTTCAGTGATAAATCGACATTTCACCTAAGTGACGATGTGAATACACAAATAATGTTCGCGTCTGGGGGTCAGCAAATCTCGATGAGATGATACAGTTGCAACGACACACCCCTAAATCGAATGTGTTTTGTGCCATATAATTGCACGCTAAATGTAGTAAATACTAGAAAGCTTTAAAACCTCGATATTCATTTTGAAACACCCTGTATAAAATTGACATTTAATTCCCTGAATCGGCTGCTGTGAAAAGAAATAGTTGCTTATTCATTAGTGGCTGCTGGAGACACGTGAATCAGAGATACTCACCACTCGGAGAAGTCCTACATTCGATTCCCGGCGACAAGTTTGTGCTGGACAACATATTATTCATGGATTTTCTCGGGGTTCCCACATTCTCATTTCACCAATAGTTTCATAATCATTTACTTTCATTAATCATTCGTTTCCTTAAACCTAAAATACGATCGTGAGACGTAAAAGTAGAAATTTCATTCACCAATGGCTGCTTTCACAATAGTTATTCCATGCAAGTTTTTTAATTTGATAAGTGCGACATTCTCATCGGAAGTTTGTTGATGCGAAGCAAGTTTCAACTTGTCTCGCTTATCGGCGTGGCCGTATCGCCTTCACTTGTTTGTTGATGTGAGCAGCAGTCGGCTGTCTAGAATGGAGCTCGAAAGGGAACATTTTCGGGCAATGATCCTTTACGATTTCAATGGTTTAAACGCGACACAAAGCCTTGACCGTTTGCAGGGGGCATTTGGGGACCTTGCTCCTTCCCGTGCTACAATTTTTCGGTGGTTTGGTGAATTCAGAAGAGGCCGGACATCGCGTAAGATAAAGAGAGAGCTGGACGTCCGGCAACAGCTGTGTCAGATGAAAACATTGCCGCTGTGGAACAAATGATTCGAGAAAATTCTCGAACAACTTTCAAGGACATTGAATCTACAATGACATTGGATTGCCAACAGTAACAAAAATTCTTCATGATCATCTTCGGCTCAGGAAGGTTTCATCTCGTTAGGGGCCTCACACTTTGACTGAACAGCAGAAGCGCATGCGTGTGGAATGGTGTGAAGAAAATGCTTGCAAGATTTGATGGAGGCAATTTTCGACGCGTCTCTGACATTGTTACTGGTGATGAGACTTGGATCTATCAATTTGACCCTGAAAATAAACGCCAGTCTACAGTTTGGATCTTTCCAAACGAAAATCCACCCACGAAAGTGAAGCGACCGCGAAGTGTGGGGAAGAAGATGGTCGCAACTTTCTTCTCCAAATCTGGTCATGTTGCAACTGTTCCACTTGAAGAACAAAGGGCTGTTACTGCTCAGTGGTACACCAATATTTGCCTAACAAAAGTGTTCCAGAAGCTTCGGGAACGGCGTCCAAGAACTGGATTGCATGGGATCCTGCTTCATCATGACAACGCGACCGCACATACGGCCAACATCACAAATCAGTTTTTAGAATCTACGGAGGTCAAACTTCCGCCGTATAGCCCTGACCTGGCCCCGTGTGATTTTTTTCTGTTCTCCAGGATCAAAGATCGCATGCGTGGGAAGAGATTTTGCAGCCTGTAGAAGCTGGGTAGTGGCTTATGAGAATGAACTGTCAACACTTGAAGAAAAAGACTGGCAAGACTACTTCCAAAAGTGGTTTTCGTGGATGCAAAAGTATGTACAGTGTAATGGTGAGAGAAAATATAAGTGTTAAATTGATTTTAAGTATGTAAGTTATTTCACATCTCAAAACTTTCGTAGTGACCCTCGTAAAGTCCGCACTGCAAGATAAACGTTTCGAAACAGATGAAGAAGTGAAGCAGAATGTAAGGAAAGTGTATAGCCAGAGCTCTGTTTTTTTGCAAAGAGTTTGAAGAAATTAATGCAATGGTGAAACAAATGCCTGAATCTCAATGGGAATTGTATGGCGAAGTGAGGGAAAAGCCATCTACAAATATATGTATAGTTTACACATGTATCTTAAGAAAATAAATATTTTACAGCTTAGGGAAATGTACATATTGAACGACCCCACGTATCACAGAAGTAAAGCTCATGCATTTAGACGTGAACAGTGTATCCAATATGCGCAGTAGAATTGGAAGAGTCCATCACGGAGGGATAAGAAAGAAAGGGGTGTGTTGGTCAGTCGGTTATAAGCATTGAAACGGTGCGTATCGTGTTGTGTCGCGTGTAGATCTGTGTTGCAAACCGTACAGTGATGGCACCAGTACAAAGTAAACTCAAGGGTAAAGTACTGCACAGCCAAACGCGGGAAGTTGTTGCGAACGTGTATAAGTTCATGAAAACGGAAGCTGTGTGGGGAGCTCTTACAATTAAATTAAGTTCTGTTTTAGAGAGAGTTTCCACAGCAACTGGCTTGTCCCTAAGTTCAGTACGTCGGATAAAAGATGAACTGGCAAGTATCGAGTCGGGTGCATGTGCGTCATTCACAACACCGCATAAAGAAAGGCCCAGAAGATCGAGGAAGGCGGAACTAGATGACTTCAATGAAACTGTTGTGGGTCGGACAGTGAATGATTTTTATATAACAGAAAAGCAAAGGCCAACCCTAAAAAAAAGTCCACTCTAAATTAACCCAGTCCATAAATTTCGATGGCAGCCTCAACTCACTTAGGAAGATACTCCTTACTCTTGGATTTAAATGGAAAAAGACTAGAAACAATAGACAAGTTTTAATTGAACAAAGCAATATCCAGACACAAAGAATTTCCTTTTTGCGAAGCATCAGGAAATACAGAAATGTTTTTCGCTCTATTATATACATGGACGAGACACGTACACTCATGTCCAATGATTGTTGCATATCCATAACTGTCTTCTTGTAAGAATATAATTTGACAATGATTTTCCAGGGTACTTTTAATACTGATACTATGTGTATAATCGGGAAATGTATATTTGTGGTAAATTTCATAGGAAAAGAATTATAAATACGAAAATTAGAAAGAGTAAAACAAAATGTTGCTAAATGGACAAGAAAGTTCTATTTTCGTTTTATTGTTCTTATTTACTGCTCTTTTGACATGAAATTTACCACATACGTGTCTTTTTCCATTGTACACATACTAACATTGTAAGAAATACCGGGTGAATTCGTTATCAAATTATATTCCTACAACATATTTATAGACATGCGACAATAATTTTGGACATGAGTGTACATGCGTCGCACACGTCACCTTATGGCTGGAGCGATGAATTATCACGTGGATTATTCTCCCCGATTTCGAAGGGGAAGAGAATAATCATTCACGCCGGCAGCGAAGAAGGTTTTGTGCCAAACGCGTAAGATTTAAATTTGGCCAGAAAACGGGATTACCATCATGATATGGATTATCAAAATTATGAAAAGTGGTTGAAAGACAAATTAATTCCCAATTTACCCCCTCGAAGTGTGGTCGTCATTGATAACGCTCCATACCATAATAAACAAATCGATCCTTCTCCCAATTCCAATTCAAATCGAAAGACACTGGTATCCTGGCTTACTGAAAAAGGCATTCCATTCAGTGAAGACATTTTGAAACCACAGTTGTACGCAATAATCAAAGCAAATAAACCAGTCCATCGCACCTACAAAATAGATACTATTCTATCTGAACATGGCCACACAGTTCTCCGTTTACCGCCTTATCCAGAATTAAACCCAATAGAATTGATCTGGGCAGATGCAAAAAACTGGATTGCAGACAAGAACACAACCTTTAAATTAGATGTGATGAAGCTGGCAGATGAGAAATTTGTGTCAATTTCAAAGGAAGAGTGGAAACGAAAGTGTGACCATGTTAAGGCTATTGAGGAATCATATTTTAAAAGAGAGGGTTTGTTGGATCAAGGGATAGAAAGAATAATCGTTAATGTTGGAGAAGATACTGATTCGGATACGAGTATGACAGCGATAACAGTTTTACTGACAGTGGTGATGAGGGAGGGGGGGACTTCCGGTGTGACAATGTTGGCTATTCGTCCCATAGACGTAGACAGCGATAGTGAGTGAATAATTACAATTGTTATAACTGGGATGTCAGTTTTCTTCCTTGTGATTGTTTCCCTTTTGTAACTGTGTGTGTGTGTGTCTTTTCACATTTTGGAATACAAAACAACTATATTTCTTTTGTTATCCAATAAAACCATAGTGAGTTGGGAGAAGAGAAAAATGTATGGAGAAAACAGCACTTTCTTAACAAGGTAAGTTTAATTGATTTTAACCCTTATCTTTGCCATACGATAGTTTGCTGAAGTGTGGTTTTATTCAATTGAGATAAATTTATTTATGCTATTGAGGCAACTTTGGCTGAAGCCGGTGTGGTTGAATAGCATTTGCATAACTCAACCTTACTGCAGTTTCTTAACTTCTTTGAAGGTCGACACATTTTGGACATCCTCTATTGAAGTATGTCAATACTTCTGGGAGTCCTACCTAGCCTCGGTAGTCCAAATGATATTGTCGCAGACTTCGAAGCGGCAATGGGGAGGTGCGTGGATTCCAATCCCATTGCCAACCATCCTGAATGAAGGTTTTCCCCAGTCCCGTAGGCAAATGCCGAGACTGTATCTTCATCTCATCATAATAGGGCCTGACCCACAACCTTTCCAAGCTCTGTCCCGGCCTGAGCCATAATTGTCTAAAGGCAATAAAATAAATTTAAATTCTGGGAACCGTAAGGGAAATGTATGCTGTAACTTACTTTTTTATTTGGTTACTTCCTGCGAATAAAATAGAAGACGACAAAAGTACTCTTCTACAGTACATTTTTAATTTCGTCTTCTTAAATTCACAACATAACATCTGTTCTTGACCTACTGCTGAACACCGAAGACCATTTCTAACAGCTTTTTTCTTTCTTCTGTGTCCAAGCATTAGTTACGGAAGTTATACTGTCGTTACGAAGGAATGAAAACCACTTAGTGTTGTTTTATTGTGGAATGATCGAGGTGGATGGAGAGGGAGATAGCCAAAATAGCTTCACGCGGTGTTGTTTCTGTCACACAGCTTATCAACCAGGAAAAAAATATGACGTAGTTGTCAGAACAAATGGCACCTTTGTATTTATGAAACACGTGTTCACGGATCAATTCCTTGAGTCATTTTTTTCTCTTCCGTCTTCCTATACAAGTGAACATTTCAAGTCGATTTTTTTTTTTCGTTCATAATTTAATTTTCGTTTGTTGTTTCAGTGCACAATCTTTTGACAATTTCTGCCCTAACAGAGTTGGTACTACTGCAGTCTTCCTTCTTGAAACAATCTTATCGCTCTCGCTACTCGGTCTTTCCCTTCGAACGTAACCCACACCACTATGCTGTTTGCTCCTCCTACGTTCCCTTCTCGCGCAGCTTTCTGTTCACGTCTATTTGCATGAGCTATAGCTTGTTTCTGTTTCTTCATAAATAAAAATATATTTGCTGTGAATACCAAGGTAGAAGAAATCAGGTTTTTAAAGTCTTCAAAATTTAATTTCATCGTGCTTTACTCCTAATTGTGCAAGATCTCTCATTCTCTAGTAAGCCAAACCCTTTGGAAAAGATAGTAGAAACAACTGTCGAAACCAAGTTTTATTCATTTTTTCGGACGCAATCAGAATACTCGCATACAATCATTTTTATTATTTCAAAGATCCTCGAATTTTTCATTTAAATTAAAACCTACAATATCTTGCAATATTTTTCTTATCAATAAATAATAAAGAGGCGTAGCTCTTTACATAAGATGTAATTCCAAACGGTGGTTAGCGTACGCGCCTTTGGCGTGGGAGACCCGGGTTTGATTCCCGGTGGAGCTCACGTTCTTCGGATCCCACGTTAAGCTGTAGGTCCACGTCTCATGTAGCCGCGCTGTTGAAAAAAGACGCTAAACTCAAAAACTACAACAGAAAACCGCAATTTCAAATGATGAATTATATTTATTTGAAAATATTATAGTATACTTAAAATTACCTGCGAAATTGGGTGGCGCGACATACGCGGATACGGAATTTGCGAATAATCCCAGATTGGCGACAAACTTCGAGAACAGAAAAATCAGAGAACTTCGAAGAATGAGATATTGTAAACATATAAAATGAAAATTCAATGATGATTCCAGATGTGATTGAGCTTTTAATTGTTGTAAACTTCAATCTTTCAAACTTATCTGGAATTTCAGATACTCATATGTTTCTTTCGGGTGAGTGCAGCAGTTGGGATTGACACATATCGCCTGTTTATTTCAAATGACATAACTCAAAATTTTTAACTTTTCAGGAGAAGGTTTGAATTTTGAAACGCATTGAAAAAGGCGCAAGAACGATACAAGTGCTCTCTCAAACACCCAGTTTTGGAGGATGCACATTATAAAATTTTTACCAGAGATAGACATCAAGACCAGCTTTTATTTTCTGCCCGTAAGCCAATAAGGACGATTTTTGAGTTATGTCACTCTTGAAAGAAACAGGCGATATGTATTGCCGCTATGAAGAACAGCTTTCAAGCGGTTTTCAGATGACTCGAGAAACAATCTCCATTCATTTTACATTGCTCCATCAATGCATAAACATCATTACAATATACAAAGTTTTGCTCTTCAGCGAAATATGGAACAATGCTTTTTCACGAGATCTTGTACAGTACCAAGGCAAGATCCTAATAATTCGGCAGAATCCTTATGCAGGTCTAGATCCTTAACTAGGTTATTCAGCTACTCTTGAGAAAAAAAAGTCCGTCGTCAAGTTTCAATCAATCCTCAGAAACCACCTCGTTCACCTCCACACGTTCCTCGTCCCAATCCAAATCTTCTAGTGTAGTGGAAGCGTTTGATACAAGTATGTCAGCACTATGTGCAACTGGATGTATTGCAGATGAGAGGTTAGAATATAAAATTAAATTCTTGTTCTTATTGAATCCTGCTACAACATATAAACAGAAGTAGAACTATGATTTTGCTGTTCATTGTAAAACGAAAAGCATGCTTAGCACCTTTCAAACACAGTCCAAGATTTTCAAAATAAAATTTACACACTTTAAGTGGTGTCCAAGGCTTTCTTGATCCCCCAGCCTTATACCGAAATAGTCAGACCCTTTACCAAAATCCGTTATATTCCTTTGTTGTTTCTTTAATGTATACTCACCAAAGACATAAAAAAAAAAAAAAATATTTTGTGAATTGACGGATTTTCATGATGTAGCCATGATGCAATGAGTCGACACGAACAAAGACCAACTCAAAAACGAAGCAAAACCTTGATAAACCTAGCTGTAGTCACAAGCTGAGAGTTAAAACTGGTTTAAACCAGTTAGGCCACTGTTAGAACACACTTCATTATGTTGGTTAGTGATAAGTATGAAATGCTAACAGTAACATACATGTTCCGCAAAGATGATGCTTCTTCTGTCATGTTTTTTAGATGAGGGGAGTTTGCCCCATCACATCATTTAGGTATACCAATGAGATGCATTTACATAAGCCTCTCTATGTGTATCAAAACGAACTATGTATTATTATAGTGTTTCATGTTTAATTAACACAACTTTAGGCCGTTTATTTTAATTATAGTAATTACCCTATTTAACGATTTATTATAATAATGATGATGATCCTTTTTGAGAAAACGTAACTTGACGGGCAATTTCTGACATTATTTTCGGACACAGCGCCCCAAAATCTATAAGAAACGACTAAGATATCCCGGATATTATTTTGGTCACAAAACTGTGTTAATAAGATTAGGTTAGTGATGCGTTGGAAGACATAGGCTTCATGCAATCAATTTTGATTGTTCTGTATTGTCGATTTTTGTCTTCTCCCCTTCCCTGAAAATTGAAGAGTTGAGTTGAGTTGATTTTGAGCTTATCGTCCCGTTCAGCAACGAGGCTATATGAGACGTGGACCTACTGATTAACGTGGAATCCGAACCACATGAGCTCCCGCCGGGAAAGAAAATTGAAGAGATCAACGGAAACAACACATAGTTTGGGTGGTAATCATCTTTTAGAGCAAATAATAGTGCTACCTATGTGATCACTGTTCTTTACGCTGAAAACTAGCCAACGTACACATCTGAAATAACATGTTCGTATTTTGTACAAGTTTTAGGAAGCTGGAACAGACGCAAGCGAAATGAGTGGCTTGTTGTCTATCATACCAGAATGCTAAGTGTAGATACACAAGCTGAATTTTCCCTCACGTATGTCTTCGTAAAATGCACATGGCTTTCTTGAGTTCGATATAGAAACTTAATACCACTTTAGTCTCTCTCTCAGAGTTCCCACTTATTTGGCGATCACGAATTCCTTGATGAAAAACCGAATAACGCAACTATCATGAGAGAGATTTTAATTTGCTTTCCGTATGTTGTTGTTACATGCATTCACTACACACAGCACTAATCAGAGTTCGAAATGGTCATCTTTTGCACGGACACAGGCTCTCAGTCTGTGGGGCCACGCGTCTATGGTGGAATGGATGGCATCCAGGGAAAACGCCGCCACTGCTGCCGACAAGGAATGCTTTAAACTATCAATGGTGAATGGTCTCCTCTTGCAGATGATGCCCTCCAGCAGTGACACAGTCAGTAATCCAGAGGGTTCAGATCCGGACTGCTACTGGGTCAGTCTTCAAGCGAAATGAAATCAGGGACATGACGCTGAAACCACCCTTGAGTGGACCTGGCCTTGTGGGCGGGAACAGGATTCTGCTGGAGGGTCCAGGGTTGGTTGTGAAACAATATTTCATTTAATTTCTTCACAATAGGCTCCAAAATGGTGCTTTCGTTCACTCGGGCGCTGGTTTTAACTCCATTTTCGCAAATGCCCCCCACCATACATCACCTGGGCCCTCTGAACTTTCGGAACCTTTTTACAGGCTTCCTGAAAAATTGATGCATACATTCTATCGTTTTGTCGACTGAACGACTGTTACAATGATGAATATTTTCTCATCGGTGAAGAGGATATTCCGATGACTATTATGGGCGTACTGCTGCAGGAGACTTCATTTATTTATTTATTTACGACGATTCCAGATACAGCTGAACAACAGTTTACACTGGAATATCAAACATTATTTTACCACTCGCAGCTTCTTTAGGCGTGCGTCAGGGTAATGTCCTGCACCTCAGCGATAAGCCCGTAATCTAAGGTCCTCCTCGAACAGAAGCTTGGATATTGACCGTTTCGAAATCTTCATTTACAGGCCATGATACCCTGTTTCCCCGCTCTTTTGGCTGCTGGAGTCCTGACATTGCGCGGACGATCCTTTATAGTCCGGGTTTCATTGAATGCTCAATGGTACGATACACAGATACGACTGATTTGGAGCTTTTGTAGCGTCTTGAAAATGTCACTTGTAGATTGTAGGTTCAATATTAACAGAGGAAAATCATATTCACGGAGAAATTAAATGTCGACTAAAAGCAGGGAATTCGTGTTACTATTCGGTTCAAAATCTCTTGTCCCGAATTCTGTCGAAGAATATGAAGCTTAAAATATACAAAACGATAATCATACCTGTTGTTCTGTATGGCTGCGAAACGTGGTCACTTACTCTGAGGGAAGAATATAGACAAAGTATTTGAGAACAAGATCCTGAGACGAATATTCGGACTTAAGAGGAACGGGAATGGGGAATGGCGGAAACTTCATAACGAGGAACTACATAATTTATATGGTTTACCTATGCATATTAATTTCATAGTTAGGGTTTCATTGTTAGGGTCGTCAAGTCTAGGAGGCTTAGGTGGGCAGGTCATGTAGCTAGAATGGAAGAAAGTAGAAACGCTGTCAAATGAAAGACCATTAGGAAGACCTAGGCGCAGATGGGAGGACAATATTAAGATGGATCTCGCAGAGATTGGAATACAAAGTAGAAACTGGATGCAGTTAGCTAAGGATAGAAGCCAGTGGAGAGCTTTTGTGAACGCGGCATTGAACCTTCGGGTTCCATAGGCCATAGAGTTAGATTGTACAACTTCATGTAACGCTATCACGGCAACGCGGTTTTCGTAGTCGTCCTATTCCAAAGTTCCACCTGCAACTCAATGTTTCCTCTTTCACACACAAGTACACAATGGTTCAAAGTTCCTGTGATTACAGTGGTGGTTCTTTCCATCCTCCCCGGATGTACAGCGTGCGTCAAAATTTTGTAACAGTATTTACAGCTAAACTAGGTAGTATCCATGTATATGTATATAGTGTATGTGTAGGTAGACGTTTTGCAAAATGAACTTCTTTATAAATTATCCCCTACCAAATAACTGGTTAAGGCAAAAAGGAGAAATTAGTTCTGAGAAGTTTCTACGAGTAACTTGACTCCGTTACACACATCCGAAGACATTTTTATCAATGAACAGGTGTCAAATGTGACCATGTCACAGGATCGCGGGACCGCAGATCTGCTTTCAACAACAGATTGTTTAACACTGATGAAAGGTACAGGGACTCCATTCTGTAACGGTTTGCTTCACCGCAAAGCAAAAACTCAAGTTTAATTTTGCGTTACAAAATATGTATCAGTTTAACGGCCCAATTATGCACCGACGCTAATACGGTGAAGTAAATGGAAGAACCCCGAGAAAACCCACGCACACGATGTTGATTTGGAGCGGGCTAGGCTGGATGCACCAGTGATGAGCGCTCTGCCACTTAATAGATCGCCTCCCCATAATTTCTGCGAAGGCGGCTATGGAATGGACCACACGGTAGCTCTGATTCCAGTGTCGTTGCTATCTTGTCCGTTACAGGGGCTCCTTCAAAATAATATTCCGTTTTTTTAAATATTATTTTTCTATACATTGAACAGTCACTTTTTTGCTTTATTTTGTTTCTACAATACGTATCCATCTTTCAATAATAGTCGAGTATTTTATTCAACAGGAATGTAATTAAGAATTCAGCAAAGTCTTGCATCCTCAGAGGACCAAGGTTATTCAATACGAGAGATTTTGAGATATAATTTTGGTCACTTATTAACATCCCAACTAAACCGTGTGCGAAGGTTTTCTTGGTGTTATTTCTTCATTTCACCATTATGATCCATTTCATTATCACAGTCTCGCTTAGCATAATCGTAGGACGTAAAACTAAACTAAAATAAATACTACCACCGTGCCAACTTATTCTGCTGGTAGTATAGAAAACTCTAGTCTTTTAAGCCAATATTTCATTTCTAAAATGTTATGACTATTTGAAATGTCAAGGGTAACTAGGGTGAAAATAATAACCTCAACAATATTAACAAATTATATTCTCACACATACGCAAGAGTTAACACAAAGAAATGTTTGCCTACGTCAATAAGTTAAAAATAAAATTTATTCATTGCTATTATCTGACTAGGTACACCTGATGTAACCAAGTTACAACAAACGCATTTTTCTACATTGCTATACAATAACTTGTCCAGATCCCACATCAACAAAACAGAAAAAATAAGTTCTTTTTTTTCCTGTGCTGGGCTTAAACTACTCAAATGCTCATTTGTGTTAAAAGTTAATTTCTATGCCAAATTGTATTTTTAATATTGTAAACTGAACTAGCACATAATTAACATTTGTCATTAGAATAAAACTAGGAATTAACATTTTCAATACCTACATTATGTTATTTGTAACTAATGTTTGCAGGTACTATTCTTTATAAAAATAATAGTAATAATGCAATACACATCTCAACTAAACGTTTTCAAATATTTTCGTACATAGTGCCAATAAAATGGCAAATTATTCTTGGCACATCTTGCTACCAATATACATCTATTTTTCAATTTTTTACAATGCATAAAAGATGATACAATAATAATAATAAAAAAAGGAAATAAATAATTATACACAAGAAAGTATCTTCTATGATTGAGAACATTTTTATCTTGCGATGAACGTTTATTCTTTCGCAATCAAACCTAATCATTCTGATTTCATTTATACTTTTTTTTCTTTCTTCAAATAATCATATAGAGAGCATAGTTTACATTTCCATACCTTAACTTGCCTTCTTCAGCGAACCAAGAGGTTATGTTGTTAACATACATAACAAAATGTGACTCATTTTCAGATATGCATAGAACTTAATGCAAACCTACTGGAATTAGGACACAATGTTAGCAATCATTATTTTATCTATTTATTTACTGTTTTATTCAAAACAACCAATCGGTATCACTTGCTACACATACAGAACATGAATGTAAAAAGTTACGTTTGAAATTTTTACACAATGCAAAAGCACTACATTCCAACGCCAATAAGAAAGTCTCTGGAACAGAAGGTAATAGAAAACTTCGAAAAGCAATCATCTTTCTACAATATCGTTGCACCAACTATTATTTAGCGAGAAGAAATTATTTGGAGTAAATATAGAATTAAAATTTATCGTATCAATGACAACAACAGCCCCTTTCATTATAGGTTTGGATTTCTCCTCGTTTAAATGTCAGCTTGTACTATAACAGTAGTCGGTCTAGTTATTGTTTCGACTGGGTAGAATTTGACTTTTAAAACACTACTTCTCAATTTATTCCATTCGATGGACGGCTACTACTCTTTTAAGAGTATCTTAAGAAGAGCCAAACTCAACTTACATTTAAAATAAACACTGCTACGCATTTCTATTGGATTATCCAAATAAAGAGATATAGAGAGCACAGCTTTATTATATTGATAACTAGAGAATTGTTTAATACGCCATCTAATTTCTGCAACTGTGCTGGAAGTTTAGAAACAGACCACATTACATTGCCCTTACCGATTTTGCTGAAACTTGTACATAAATTATTATTTTCTTTAAAGCAAGTTTAACAGACACCTAAAAGTAGAAAGCTGGAATACCTTTGCATCAGTAACAATGTGACGTATGACTTCCAACTTCCATAAAAACGTATTTTACTTTACACATAGTAATGCAGAAGTGTAATAAGTTTATATCTTACTCCTGAATTTTTAGGCTGATAAATGTACATTTAAATTATTTTCATTTATTGCTTCTTGAAATTATAGTTTCATTTTTGGGGAGAAGGGGCAGAACGAGAGTCAAAATTCCTTCATTAGGTTACAGTATAATGGATTATTTGAAAAAATTCCTTGCTGACCTCTTCTAAGTGTTTTGACATTAGAACGTTTCCTATTTATTTATTTATTTATTTGTTATTACTGGACATTTTTTTTTTCCAGGGACCTTCTGTTCAGCTGCACACAAAATTGTATTTCAGAAAACAATAAACTAACACAGAGCTGTGTACAGGGCTTGCCTTGCACCGTTCCTAAATACGTTTTTCTCTCACCTACTACTTTTAACTATTTACCCCACATTATACATATGCCAAGCAAAGGATGGATTTTTTGTAATCCTTTCTTTTTTTCACAACACTGCAAAACACTTTTTCTTTCTTTCTTTTGAATTATAAACTTTTATAGACAAAAACAATGCTATGCCGATACTATTATTAGCTATCAACGTCCATCTTTTACCGCTCACAAAAGCACCAACGTCAAACCAATTACACGCACCGTACCTCAAATATTACATTATTTACATAATTGGATGGCAGATACTTGACGAGTGATCAAAATGTTAGCATGCACACTCACACACAAGCACTTCTGTACCGAAAAAGAGAATGTATGCACACTGTTCTGCGCATTCTGCTAAAACAACAAAATCAAGCTTTGCTGTGCAAAGACCGCAAGATGCTACATCGATCCATGTCCTTTTTCTATATTTACACAATATTTTTTGACGTTTCCTTTTCTTAAATATGATATGTTTACACAAGTCATGTTCTAAGTCCTTACTTCTTATTTGTTTAAAATTTTCATTAACAAGTCTGCCAACCAAAGAATTCACATCACACACACACACAATCAAACTTGTGCTAACCACTTTCTCACAAAAAAAAAATAATTAAAAAGAAATTTGGATCTACAGTAAAAGAGGAAAGAAAATAACACAATAAATAATACTATTTAACAGCAACAATAGCAACTCATAATAGAATTTACTTCAATTACAATCACTGGTGCACTATCTAATTCAACGCAGTGGATGATGTTCAAACAGTATATATGCTTTTTCTAACTGCTATCTTTCTCATCTACATCAGTGTCTACGTCAACCTATTAGAAAAAGTGTGTCGATGCCGGTGCAGTGCTTGAAGTGCACTATCAACAAGTGAAAAGAGAACCTACAGATGCTAGGTATTTGTTTTGCTTTTATTAACTGAACAGTGCATAGGCTTCCCCTAAAGAAATAAACCCCCTTCTCTGGTAGATCACAGACGCAAACTCTAGTACGAAAGACAATTCACGCACTCACATATTATTTAGTATACATGACAATACCAAAACGTACACAAATAAAACTAATAACCGAATTATACAAACTACGTAAATTCGCTGACAAGATGTACATGTATCATTGCAAAGTTTTCAGTATGCATAATATATATATTTCTATAACCAATTAACATATACAATTTCTAAACCTGACTAATAACGTCAGTATGTCTTATAACAATTTTTAAAAAGTCTTCCAAAATTTTACATTTTTTAAGAAAATAAAAAATCTGAAAGACTTCTTCGTATAAAATATAAGCAGTCCTAATATAAGAAAAAGAGGGGAAGCCATGCCAGAAATTTAGTGCATTACACGCGGACAAAGACAAACAACCACCTACGGATATCCAGGTTTTAAGATGGTTAAGATCAAAATTTCCTCACATGCATGGTTATCTCCCAATATTTACTCTTCACTACAAAACGACTTTTATTTTCTATGCATTTCGTGCCACAATCTTTATTCAACAGTGGGAGGTTTGTGCGAGGCATGGCAGGTATTCTGGAACGTGCAGAGCCTCAAGCAACTTAAAAATTCATTACTTCATTTGACTACTTGTCTATTTCTTTGTTGGAGTTCCCCTCTGTGTCAGTCCTTCGAATCTCTTAAACGTGTAATTAATGAAAACCCAGTCTTTGAATATTACTTCACCTTCTTGCATAGGTGCTGACGCTGAAAAAGAAAGAAAAATACATAATTTACTCTATAGCGACATGCAAAGAGAACATTTGAATATTACGTAACAGAAAAACTCTGAAAGAATATATATATATATATATATATATATATATATATATATATATATATATATATATAAGTAATAATAAACACTTCTGACCAGAGTATATACACTTGTTTATTAAAAACTAAATTCCAGTGTAAGATTACTAATAATACACTGGAATTTAGTTTTTAATAAACAAGTGTATATACTCTGGTCAGAAGTGTTTATTATTTCTTTAGTGAGTTCCAGAGTCGTGATGGATAGAGTTGAATATATAAAGTAATACGTATATTCATACAAATTATGAAGATCCCTAACATGTCGTAATTTAAAATCAAGGCACAGAGGATCATTTCATTGAAGGATATATCTACAGTCACACCTCAAGTGACACCCAGATTGGATAGGCAATTGCCCAATGAAGTGTACTTTCTTCGTATTCACAATACTTTGAAGGTTATCACAGAAGAATAAGACTAGCAAAGTTACCCTGTCTTCGTGACATTACATATAATGCGACATATTATACATAGCAACAAAATATCATAGTCCAACATATTTTATCTTTTGTTCTGGGTAAGTTATTTTAAATACTCATTTAAGTGAATTCTAGAGGGTGATTTTTTGAAACTCACGGATTTCATTTGGGTCTAGAATTTCTAACTGAAGTCAGATTTTCATGTGGTTTGTGGCAAATGATCAAGGAAGGATGGGAGATTTATGGAAATATGTTTACTGGTTTAAATTCATTCGCGGTAATATCAGCCACGCCTTAAAAGAAACAGCAAATATTCGCCAGTGTACCTTCCAAGTGGAATGAAGTGCGGTGCGGTGTCGAGATTTGAATTTTCTTCGCCAAGATGGCAACTTCGCCAAGGTAAAATAAAAACAGGAAACTGGGCCATTGTATTTGGAATTGTGCTGTACAGTTCTGTGCTACTGTGTGAGTATGATCAGGTCACAGTGAGAACAGTGTACTCTTTGGAGCAACATGAGTTTAAAGTTTTGGAGAACGGAATTTGTTGTTGCTACGCAAAGGGCATTTAGGAACAAATTTGCCTCACATTCTGCCCCAAAAGGAACATAATATGGTCGCTAGTGAATTAACTGGAAGAAACAGGATGACTTCCGAGTGAAACAGGGAAGTATCGGACCCCGCAGGTGGGTGTTGTGGAAGATGTCAGTTATCGACTCCTTAGGTCACCCAAAACATCTCTCCGTCGTTTGTCGCAAGAAACCGGCTATACCTATTCAACATGTGATTTATGAGAGTTTCACTAACACTTAATTTGCATTCTGCAATTTCGCTTCAAAAATCCAAAACCTCATTTCAATTGGAAGGTGCATTGGCGAAAATTTGCTGTTTCTCTTGAGGCGTGGCAGAATATTACCCGGGATGAATTTAAACCAGTACACATAGTTCCATAAATCTCCCATTATTCCTTGATTTTTTTTTGGGGGGGGGGGGATAAACCGCATGAAAATCGGACTTCAGTTAGAAATTTTAAACCCGAATTAAATCATTTTTTTTAATCACCGTAATATCACTCATCTTTTTACGAAAATATTTCACCATGATTATACAAAAGCAATAAGTTTGTACTTTGGACAGAGTTGTCACGTTAATATATTTATATTTGGTTAATACTTTTTAATACTCTTTGCTATTCCTTCAATCACGCGTTTCTTTGTAACATAGGGTACCTTAAACAATAATAATGAAATTATTATTTGCAGTATTTCTTATTTACTTCCTGTAATTTAATGAAGACTGAGTTGCAATCAGTGCTCAACCTCAAGAAACTTTAATGCTATATACACACGTGGGTTTAACAATGTAACTAAGGTTCGCAAATTAATTATAACTGTACACGCTTGTTAGAGTCCGTTCTTTCTTCATAATAATGATAATTAAAGCGAAGGTAGACATGGCAGACGGCTACCTATATTAAAACAGCAAAGAGTGTTAAAACTATTAGGTGAAAGCTTAACAAAATAATTTCAATACAACGTATTAACTCTTGCTGCTCGCACAGTTGCAGTTAAAAGTATTATCACCTGATACAATTATTATTATTATTTAAAACATTAAAAAAAATATATGTATAAGCATTAGAAATACTTTATTTAACTGTAGTTGTAAATGCCCTTTCAAAAGTAAAACAGATTACCTCACATACGGGTTTTTTTTAATAAACCAATTTTACTAGTTTTCAATTCGTACATAGAATTTAAAATAAAGAAAAACTACTAAACATAAGAAACACACAACCTAAACCTGAAACCCAATATTCAAACAACTTCAGTGCAGATTTCGCACATACAACGCATTCATTCCTCCAGATCAGTCAATAGATTCACCTTTACCCTTTTCCGCTTCTCGAAACCAGTTTGAACCCTTGTAAACCATCAGCCACAGCATATACACTCACACTACCCTCACATACAAACACACACATCACACAAACAGCAGAAAACTTACTTTGATTTAGATCCACCCGTTTAGAATTGTGGTCCTCAGTTTCTGAAATAAATGTATAACTTAAGAGTCTGTATAACAACATGCACAATCAAATGCTACATAAAATAATATGGTTAAATAAAATAACACATATGAGGAATTATTTGGATCTACAAACTATGCAAAAGTATTTCGTACGAAATCTAATCTCTACTGAAACAATTAACAAGCTAACACGTGCTTTCTAATGATTTTTTAAAAGTGCATGTGTTCTCAATTTAGTGAACTGAAAATACTCTGAATCTGAGCTTGTTTTAGCGTTTTACATGTGAACTTGTGATAAATGCCATTCGATATATCACTTTACAGATAATTTTAAGCAACGGAAAAATAGTGGTTACTTGGCGTACAATTTACAGCTGAGTTTATTGAAGTTGATTTTTCGAAATTATACTGACAGCACTTTCTTTCACTGCTATCTCCTGTTAGAGTAGAAGAACAGATCTAAGAAGAATAACAGCTATTATTGCGTATTATTCTTGTAATCTATCTCGGTATACCGCAGCTCGGTTTCAGTTATAACTGGTGTTTCACTTGAAGGTAACACCAATAATATTTGTTTGTTGTTATGAATATTTCAGGGATTTTATTTAAACTTCTATAGAATGTTAGCTAGTCCATGAGAAAAAAGATGATCAGGAATTCACTCAGTTATTACCAATAACATGGACTCACAAGCCACACTTGTGGCGTAAGCATGGATGAAATGGTATCATTTTTCCCAGACAACACTTTCAGGAGGACTTTGGCCCCAAGGTTACCAAATCTGAACCCACCTGACATTCCTGCGGGGCTATCTGAAAGGGCGTGACTACATGAAGAAACCACACATGCTGGATGAGTTACAGGAGAACATCTGGTATGAGGTACGAACACCAGAGATTCTTGCAGACATCTTCAAGAACATGCAACGTTGTGTTAAATTTTGTTTAGACGTTTAGATAGGACATTTTCAGACCTCCCTGTCACACCTCATTTCATTTTTTCCTCTTGTACTTTTATTTCAAACTAACATTTTCCGGGGCTACCTTCAAGCAGGGTACCTTATGTAATGCACATAACGGAAAGACATCTTACGCTCAAAATACTTTGCTAAAAGCATTGATTCAATTGAAAACTTTAGATTAACGTTCTGAGGTTACATCTTGTAGACCAGAAGAGATGGATGATAAATGCGGATGAAATAATGAAAATTAGTGAAATAAGAAATTGGCAAGAAACAAAAAGTCGACAAAATTTACAGAACTCAATACTGTTCATGCGGATAAGATAAGCTCATATGGCTTGGAACCGAAGGCACCCTTTGCAGAGGTGAACGCTCTAACACTGGACCACCGTACCTCACTGAAGCTTGTCTGATTGGTTTAAGTTTAGTGGGGATGTCAACAACGAGTTATTTGTTCCCATCACTGCTATTTGTACTTCACTGAAGGTCAAACTTTCAGTGCCATAATGGTCGATTCAAAACAAAAAGTCAGAAATAAGGTATTCTTTCAAAGTTACATAATTTTATTCCGCTTCCAAATGCATTCCCTCGAAATGTTACCACGGAACTAAATATATTACAAATTTCTTTTGATGTAATAAGTTATTCACATATATTCCGAAGTTGCGCCCACATATTGTAAATTTCTGAGACAGTTTAGAAATCAATAGGCTCGTTTTCTTGTGTGTCTCATCCAAGTTTCTGTTTTGTAAACTAATATAATGATCTACCGGGCAACGAAATCGGAACAATGGATTTCAAAGAATTAATCTTTTAATAAAAGATATGATTCGCTGAAGGCTTTTAAAAAGAATAAAATTTAAAATAAATGAAATAAACCGAATCATTCAAATATTTATTTTTATCTTTTACAATGATTTTATGTTTGATCAAGTCAGTTTAAAATAATACATTACAAAATCAAAACAATGGCTTTTTGATACTATAACAAGTCCAAATGCGATATTGCAGGATTATTAATTGACATACAGAAATCATAGTTACTTAGTTCTTATGTATATGGTACCTCTGCTATAATTCTGGGTCCACTCTTCACTTACGAAGGAAAAGAATACCTTACCTTTCCTCTTCTGACTTCGTCGCCCCGCCTAATTTCGCTAGTAGATCTGCTAAAACATGCCTTCACTTTAACCAGATAAGAAATTATTTCTAAAATGCAAATTATACGTTTTGCATTTTTAGCCTCATAGGTACCCCACACACTTTCAAGAATTTATCTCGCAATTACAACGGAATTAGAATCATAGCATCTTTAGTGGTAATTAATTAAAAGCGATACGCAAAGCTCTTTGGTAATTCGATTTGATATAATTTGTCGATTTTCAATTAAATGTACTTAACGTAATGAATCGATGTTACTGAGAATCATTAAGTAATGAAATTTCTTTTTCTCATACTACGAAAAAAAGTGACGTGGAATCAATGTGTGTGGTTATGCTTAATATATACATTGTTAGAAAAGTACCGGAATTTGGTAATAAAAAACAGAATGTTTAATTAATCACTGAAATTTATTTTGTCACCTTCAAAATATGCCCTTTTTGAAGCAATGTACATATATCAACGACTTTTTGTATTCATTTAGCTCCTCAGCAAATTTGGTCTGATGGACGCAAATGAGTGAAGTTGAGATTTGGAGACGAAAAAGGCGTATCATGTGAATATGGAGATTGATCAAAAAGTCAGTGGTTCTTTGAATTTTGCGCTAAAAATTCGTCCAAAATAATTGCATTGTGTGTGGTGCGTTATAATTGTTTCACAGTTCCAGTCTTTTTGCGAAGGATATTTTCATGTAAATACCTCAAGTAGTACTCTTTGTTGACTGGCTATCCCTCTCCAATCAGCAACCTGTTGACTTGTGTGAATATCCAACTCGTAAACCCATGTCTTGTCTCCCGTAATAATGCGTTTCATGAATGTAGGATCAGGATCTGGGCCGATCGAGCATGTCTATAGCAACTTGTTTCCAATTTTCTTTTTGGAGAAAATTCAACCCTTTCGAAACAAGTCGAGCGGCGACGTGTCTCATGTGCAAACTACTAATAAGGATTCTACTGTATGTATTGTACGGATCGTGAAATGTTGTGGTCCAGGGCCATCTCTTTCAAGCTAGAATGACGATTTTCCATCAAGATTTCTTTTATTTTGTTGATGTTTTCATCAGTCGAAGACGCTGAAAAACGACCGGAACGAGGCAAATCTTCACACGCTTCTCAGTTTTCTTTGAATGCTTTGTACCACACATATTATTGGGTTTAGGATAAAACTGATTCACCATAGGACTTTTTAAACATTTTCAACAATTCTGCACACAAAATTTCAGGCAAATTCTGCTCAATATATTTCTTCATTGTAAAAATTGTAAGACAAACTTGAGGTCGACTAATATAACTAGCAGATGTAAACAAACTAGTCAACGGATCCCACTCATATTGCACATCATATCTAGGCATAATGCTGCCACCTTACAGCAGAAAAAGAATTACACAATATTTTACGACAGCTTTTCAAATGAGAAATCTCGGATACTGTTTGACAATGTATGTTAAGCCATTGTTTCATCCAGCTGGTTTGCCCGAAGCAGTTGATAAAATTCTCTTTCCGCCTCTAGATCCAAACCAATTATTTTAATTATTTTTTCTTTATTTTGGGGATCTATTTTTCAGCTTTTAAAGAGACAATTCAGGCATGTTGCAATTGAGTCTTAACATTCATTTTCTACAGCAAAACTAATGGAAATGTATTTCTGGCAATATACAGACATAATTCTGTATCAAATCTGTAGTTTCCTGTCAGAAAAGCAAATTTTATGTTACCAATACGAAATGGGACGCCTGGTGTTTCTGTGTTTTGGCTCTCACACAGGTATCACTACTATATTCAACAGCCAGAAGAAATATATATTTTAGTTAGCAGGAAATTTTGCATCGAATAAGGAAATGGATGGCTTCCAATTCTGCCATATTGTTTACAATCAGTTTACCACAAAAGGGCCTAATTTTATATTAGATCTTGCAATAACAACGGAAAGAAACGTAACACAAAACGTGCAAAACTCAATTGTAACTGGTATACCGATAATCGCAAATTAAAATGCACATTTTGTGTTGGGATGACGCAAACCGCTACGAAATGAGAACCGAACTGTCAATTCTTCAAGCAGATCTGGCTGCTAGATAATTTGAATGACACTAGCACTGTGTTCAGCGTTGGATAAACTTTTCCGGGAATGTAGTAATATCGTACCGAAATACTCTATTTCAAAGAATAAAGCGTAACATTATCAATATATTTTAGATTTCCATCGAAGATACCTAACTTTGTGAAACGACGTAAATTAATAGCTCAATATTCTTACTAGCTTCTTAAATGTATAACCTTATTTGAAAAATGGAGCATCAAAATACCTATTATCTGTAAGTCGAATGTTCGTTAAATAGTGACTAGTCTTAGAGCAATGAGTTTTTCGGATTTTCCTTCTATAGAACAAGGTTGTATAAACCTGTAACGAAGACGTTCTTTGTCGTGTATAGGACTTAGGCACGGAGAATTGAAATGTATTATGAACAAGCAGTACATGCTGATAAATTTTGTTCATTATATAACAGAAGTTGCATAATTGAATAAAACATTACAAAAACGGCATTGAAATCACCCTAAATTGTTTCAAATCTTTCTGTCAGAGAATTTCAAATTTTCAAACTGAAGCGTTTTATTTTAAAATAGGTGGATCTGTTTTTGCTACTGACAGATATTTTTTTTTTTTTCAAAGAATTACTAGCAACCAGATTTGATGCGTTTATGATTTTAATATGGAATACTATAAATAGTATTGTTAACATAATCGATTTCCGCAATGTTATTATTAACCAACTTTTAGTGGTTTTATTTACCGTTGTAAACCTTAAAGCAGTAGTCCAAAATATATGTTCTTATGAAATAATACTTTCTTTTAGCACCTTTTACTATTAATCATGTTCTTGGTTTAATATCAATTAGCATTTTTTTTAAAATATCCCATCATTATGATCCGCGGCTAAGGGAGATGATTGTAATGATAATGAATAAAATAAAGAAAGTGAGAAAATGAGAGAATGCCGAGAAAACCCAAGCACACGGTGTTTGTTCACCAGAGCTCGTAAGTTAGGATACAACACGCAAAGTAAGAAGAAAGACCATATAATAAGTGTTTGCGATTTAACGCATCAAGCAAATCTGAATGACATGGAATTAGTTTCACAATGGCACACAAAACTTTTTAAAAACCCTGTATCTAATCTTATATAAGATTCACTAGAGTTTTACAATTGATAATAAGACCAGTGCTTAAAAATCTCAAGTAATATCTTTTGTTCTAAGGATTTAAATTATAATAAACTGTTAATACTTTTTTCCTCTTCCTTCTAAATTATTCATTGTAGCTTTGGAAAATTCAAGATTACTAATAGAACTCCAACTGACCAAAGCAGTATATAATCTTTAAATATATATACTGCTTTGGTCAGTTGGAATTTTATTAGTAATCCTCTTCCTTCTATAAACTGATTTAAGGACGAAATTTAATCTTTATGCTGCATATCATCAGCGTTGCATTTCACTTCGAAAAAATATATATATAGGATGGTAAGACACTATTTGAATAAACTTCAGGAGCTGATTCCCGACACCAAAACCAGCAAAAACAACCCCTCTGGAACTTTGGTCAATGAGGGATAGTTTCGACGATATAAGGTGCCGAAAGCGTGGGAAAATGAACGTCAGAGGGCTGTAATTCAAACAAACAAACAAACAAACAAAACAAAAAAAAAAAACGTAGAGAGTGCGGTTTAGAACATGACACTCGAAGTCATACCTGCTCGATTGAAAAATGTATATTTCAAACCTCCACAACATGTGTTCGAGGGATTCCCCAAAAGAACGTAGGGATTACATGCCAGGTTATAGGGAATCCATAAGTTCCTTTGGGGAATCCATCGCTCACATGTTGGAGAGGTTTAAAAAATACATGTTTCAATAGAGCAAGTATGACTTTGAGTGTCATGTTCTAAACCGCACTCTCTACGTTGCGTTGTTTTTGAATTACAGCCCTCTGAAGCTCATTTACCCACCCTTTTAGCACTTTATATCGCCGACACTATCCCTCACTGACCAAACTTTCAGAGGACTTTTTTTTACTGGTTTCCGAGTCGGGAATCAGCTCCTGAAGTTTGTTCAAATAGTCCCTTACCACCCTATATATATAAGAGCCCCCTTTTTATTCCAAATTCGGTATGAACGGGACAAATTAAAACAGAATATGTACTGCTCAAAGCTGTAGGAGTGAATATTAGGCCCTAAAGGGCAGGAAAAACTCTTACGGTAAGTAGTGTGAAATGTTCCGGAACGGCTAAATTTCTTGGTTAGTATGTGTTTTTCTGATAGTTTGAAAGGTACAAAAGTTGCAAGATCAACAAACAGGACCGCATATATTTTGAAAGGCACGGGCTTCCGATAGTTCTATTGATATCCTGCAACTTTTGTATCTTTCAAATTTTCAGAAAAAAAAGCATACTAACCATGATATTTTGCCGTTCCGGAACATTTCACACTACTCACCCTAATAGTTTTTCTGGCCCTGTAGGGCCTAATATTCACATCCTACAGATTTAAGCAGTATATATTCTGATTTATTTTGTCCCGTAGATACCGAATAAGGAATAAAAATTGGGAGCTCTCATTTGAAAAACCATAGGCCCCGTGTAGCCCAAACAGGGCCGCACATATTTTGACAGGCACGGGCTTCCGATAGGTCTGTTATGTCCTGCAACTTTTGCATCTTGCAAGTTTTCAGGAAAAAAAAAAAACATTCTAATTGGGGTATTTAGCTCTTCCGGAACTTTTTAAACTACTCACCGTAACAGTCTTTCCGGTAATGTAGGGCCTGGTATTTACATCCTATAGCTTTGAGCAGTAAATATTCTGATTTACTTTGTTCCGTAGACACCGAATTTGGAATTAAAAAACGGGGGTTCTCATTTGAAAAATCACAGATGGGTCCCGTAGCGCCCACACAGGGCCGCACAAGTTTTGAAAGGCACCAGCTTCTGATAATTCTATTGATATCCTTCTGTATTTTCCAAATTTTCAGAAAAATGGATTCTACCCAAGATAATTAGCCGTTCCGAAACTTTTCAGAGTTCTTACCCTAATAGTCTTTCCGACCCTTAGGGCCTGATATTCACATCCTACAGCTTGGAGCACATATTCTGATTTAATTTGTTCCGTAGATACCGAATTTGGAATAAAAAAATGGGGGCTCTCATTTGAAAAATTTCCAGATGGGCCCACACAGCGTCGCACACATTTCGAAAGGCACTGGCATCCGATAGTTCTTTTGATATCCTGAAACTTTTGTATCTTTTAAATTTTCAGAAAAACGCATTCTACCCAAGATATGTAGCCGTTTCGGAACTTTTGACAAGCACTGTCTATGGTTGTTTTCCAAAATAAGCATGTAATACACATCTGTGAGCATCAGGATCTGTCACGTTGAGAAACTGAGATGTGACTAAAACATAAAAACAAGTTCTAACATGTCCGATTCATATATAATTATATTCCGAATATTTCCTCTGAATGCTCAACTATCAAAAAGTATAATGCAATTGCAATTAGGGACTATCTTATGTTTGCTATATTCGGCCACTACTTATAAATCCACCTCAGATGCTTTAGCCAAATACACACTTTTGAGAAAAATACGCACAGGATCAATGTAATAAACATGAATTAGACATTTGGTAATCCTCGAAGTGAAACTTTTGATATACACAAAAATATCTGCTTCATCGAGGACGTCTGAAGGAAAGCAAACGAAAATTTTTTTTTTTAGTCTTTACCAGTATATTCACTTCGAAGATCATCAGCTACGTGGTTCATATTACCTTTTCCTTTAATAAATATTAATATGTATTAAATATACGTAGTTTTAATCTCATAAGGTAAATATCTACATAATTATAAACAGTTTAAGTTGAAGCTTTTAGAGTAATCTCTCTTTAGTTATTTTTTAAAATAGGTTAAGTAAATAAAATGTTCAAAAATAAGGCTTTAGAAATTTGTAGTGCTTTTAACTGCAACTTTTCTATTATTATTTTAGGAAATATTTCACTATAATATCCAATAGCATCCCTAGTCAGTACTTAGCAAATGGCATAAGAAAGTTTAAAATTGTGTTACGAATTCAACGGAACTTCTGTCGGCTGTGCCGTTCATTCATTCCGAACATGCTTACCGAAATTTCCACGAGAACATTCACTAGTTTTGGCCGCTAAAAATATAAACGAGTAAAAGCGACAAAATTACGATCAATTCGAGTAACGTAAGTAGACACCGAGATGTGTGCTACGGGTACTCGTATATTAAAACATTTGCCGACACTTCTCCTGAAAACAAATAGATCCTTTCTTAAATGTACCACAGATGACTGACAAGCCGAAACCAAAATCCCAGCAACACGCTTAAGCGATTTTTGATTTTCCCTTTCTCCACGCGAGCGTGAGTGCGCATAGTAAATTTTCCCTGCCCTGCAACAGTACACAATCAGTTAGTATGTGCTAAAATACTGAAGCAAGTTTACTTCTTTTTACTCGTATGTCGCAGCAATAGTTCGTTTCGACCCAGTCACCTATTCTATTCCATCTTAAAAAGCATGCGAATGCCAATGTGATTTAAAGCAAGCTTATTCTTTTTCCTATTAGTATCTCATGCACTGCTCTATCATTCATACCCACAGAAGCTCTCAATATATTAGTATCTTGAAAAAAAAACACCTATTACCTAATCTCAAAGCAAAAAATGACGATCTGCACTGAAGTAAATTCTCTGATATTTATTTGAGCAGTTGAACAATTTTTGATCAACTTACGAATTTTCAAATCCACATCTGGAAATTCGTCAAAATTAGATGTATCATCTATGGATCGCACTTCCACGGGTATTGCTGCAGGACGTTCTCGGATATGATCCCAGTCCACGCCACGGAAGAACGGGGCAGGCTTCAATTCTTCAACTCCACGCTGAGATCCAAGGCGCCTCTCGGCTTCACAACAAAACCTACACAAAATATACAAGAAACTGGATCAGTAATTGAATTAGTCATTTCGAAAAGGCCATATATTCACCACAGTAAATGATTGAGAAAAAAAAAAAAAAAAAAAACTTTGGCTTGCAAACTCGACGTGTACAATGGCATCGATGATATTGAGGCAATAGTGTACAATATGTAACATAAAGTGACCATACAATTCGTCTTTTCACAGGGGATGCACGTTTCTTCACGTACATCTTGATTTTGCACTAAAATGAAAATGTGGTGGGGATGGACATATGGCCTTTTCGCAATGACTGATTCAATTATGGATCAAATAATTAAAAGAATCATTTTAAGTTCTTTCTTTTAGAAGTTTATATCATTAACATGGGACTCTTGAATTTTCCTAGACGATTATTATGGACATACACAATACAAATGTGTTTCCCAATCTATGTTTTATAGATTCCCGAGGGACCGCGGAAGTCTGAAAGGAGGTCCGCAGGACACTTTATATTCAGTAAATTTGGTCTTATTACATTGCTCACACCTGAAATATTTGCAATATACCTCACCTAGATTTAAACCAAATGAGAAGAATAGAATACAAGGTATAAGAGATTTGATTTTTAGTTTAACATCCCTTTCAGCAGCGACGCTATATGAGACGTAGCCCTATAGCTAAACGTGGAATCCGAACCACATGAGCTCCCGTCGGGAATCGAAGCCGAGTCTCCTTCGCCAAAGGTGCGTACACTAATCGAGAATACAAATGATAACAGAAGAAATATCAAAATCACCAACCTGGGCTGAAAGATGCATCACCCCTTACATGAGGTGCATGTTAAATTCATGATATTTAATCTACCTGGTGTGATCGTATTTTTTCGAAGAGCTCCATTTATGGCAGTACTGCATAGTCATAAACAACATAGTGTTGTAAAAATGTAATTTAACATATGATATGTAAATATATTTTTATGGTATGGAAATATATTGTTTCAAATCATTTCTGATTTCATGGGAGACCACAGAGAATTAATAGTTGCTACAAGGGGTCCGCGACATCAGAAACATTAGGAAATGCTGCAATGTAAACATAACGGTATGAATATCTTATTCCAATTCAAGTTTATAAATGTGTGTAGTTTCTCTTCCCTGCGATTCATCTTCTAATCAATCAAAAAAAGATCCACATGTAAATAAGTACTATTAATCTCAGGGGCGGCTTTAGGATTTTAATTTTGGGTAGGCCCACTCCCTCGCTTATGGATACATATACACATTTAATTGATTAATGACAGTAGGAAATTACTTTTGCAGTAGTGGTTTATTAAATAATTATCTACCATTAATATAAATAGTGCAAAATATATTTCCTCTTTATCGTATCTTTTAGCGTTTATATATTTTTCACATTTTTGGATAGACCCGTGCCTACACGGCTTACCCGCTAAAGCCGCCACTGGTTAACCTACTGATGCATCTATTAGTTGAAAAAAGAATACGATACGATAAATACTATATACTGCTGGAAATTTAAAAGGCAACACCAAGAAAGAGGCAACAGACTTATCCCACATTTGCAGAATGTGTAGAGGATAGAATGGTTAGTAGTGCAGCAATGAGCGGTCATGCTCCTGGGAACAGCAATCAGAGATAAGCCACAGAGTAGTGGGTGTGACGGGCAAATGAATACAGCACAATTTCAGTAGGCCTCTGTGTTTGATCATAGGAAGACTTGTAGCACATCGTGACTGTGGATTATCTTTCCATCACATTGGTGCTAGTGTTAGACTGGATGCAGTCACAATCGATGGCTCCAGAAATGCAACTGTGATTAGATGAAGTATTATTTTTTTATCATCAGTACTGAACTATTCTGGAAGACGACACTGAATCACCCATCAAGAATTCTTTTTTTCCACCACAGAACCAGTTTCTATCAATTGCTTATATTCTATATTAGAATGACAAGACTTTATTCACTAAACTAAAAATAATAAGGAATTTCTCGTTGCACTGTACACAATGCCCTTGTCATCCCATTCAATGTTTCATACGTACATGCATATCAGTATATAGTCAAAAGATGTGATTCCTAATGAACGTCTGTACCAGAAATTCGAAACCCTACTATTCCAGCATTATTTATTGTTGAACCATTCTTATTGGTAGTAATTCTACCGGCCATACTATACATAAAATATTACTTACAAAGCTATTTCACTATTACACATACAATTTACAATCAATCATTATCTGCATAAGTATCCACTTTAGAAAGTAAATTCTGACATTCAGTAAAACATCCGTTCAACTTTGGCAATACTGCATAGAAATATGCAATAAATTATTTAAATGCGAATACCTGAGAATAGTATCCTTTGCTTCTTCTGAAATAGGAACCTCAGGGGGAAAAGTAAGTGTTTCCCGCCAATTCATTACTTTCCTATAAGTTTCCTGAGGATTTTCACTGCAGAACGGTGGGTAGCCTGAAAATAAAAATTTACTTATAAAACATGATTAATACTGCTGAACAGAGAATTGCATACGAAATTATTTTCTGTATACACTTTCTAGCATATTTATTTTAGTTTGATGTAAATGTGATTTGTTTTTTAAAGCGTTTTCGTTACTTGATACCGAACATTTAGAGATCTATTAAAGATGACTTTTTTTTTTTTTTTTCGTCGCTTCAATTTGTATTGCTTGGCACTCACATTCAACTTTATACATCATCAATTTCTGATTAAGAGTTCGTACAGTACAGGTACATATCAAGTTTTTCTTCTTTTATATAGTAAAAAAAGATAAACAACGAAACAAAGAATCCATTTAAAAAAATATTTACTTCAACTGAATGAAATTTAATAATTTTTCATATAAATAGTTAATGTGAATTTTTATACGAAAGAAAGCAACTTTGACAGTTTCTGTGTATACAGTATCATAGGAAAATAATATAATTTTGATGTAATGCCACGCAATTTACCTGAAGCAAGAAATATCACCAGTTCGCATGTAATTATTTTTTTCCAATAATCAACATTTTCATTATCATTATGAATGAAAGAAACAGTGGTATGATTCTACACAAAAATAAAATTACTGCAACGTATGAAGACCAATTTTGAAGTGGGTGTTAAAAGATACTTCCAGTTCGGTTTTAAAATATTGTTTTTCTATCTCTTGTACACATTCCTCTTTGACATACTTTACTACTATTTATTATAATATTTGATATAATTAACAATTAATTTACGCACCATTTACTGATGAAATAATCAGGGTGGATTGATTTAAATCAGTCTGATTTAAATCACGATTTTAATCAAGATTTAAATCACTTGATTTTTTAAATAAAAATCGTTGATTTAAATCAAATTCCGAAATAAATTAATTTAAAGTGAAAATAAGTAAAATCCCGTTTCTGTTCTGTTATTTCGACAATGGAATATAATAATCATAGTACAATGAAACTCAAATGTACAGCACAGTCTGAAAACTAGTATCATGCAAAGGATGATTAGGGAAAATCCCACTTTGAACGGGTAACGGGAGAATCCTGCTTTCTTCTCTTCGTAACATAGGGTTTTTAAATCATTAACTATTCGAACGGAAAAATCACCATGGACATTTAAGGCAAAAATTATTTTGTGTCCACGTCTGTTTGTTTCTAGATAATAGGGGCGTATTTAGAGGGGTCCGATCCCCTTTCCGAAACAAAAAAAAAAAAAAAATAAATAAAAAATAAAAAATAAATAAATAAATAAATAAATAATTAAAACTTGAGGCGAAATTTATGTATTAAATACATAGAAGTTCCTCGGGATCGTAATACGGCAAATTTTGGATGCGTTAAAATATCGAATAATACTTTTGATAAAGTGGATTCTTTCAAATATCTAGGATCAGTATTAACAGACGAAAACGATATTTACGAAGAAATAAAATGTCGACTAAAAGCAAGGAATTCTTGTTATTATTCAGTTCAAAATCTCTTGTCACGAATTTTTTCCAGGAATTTGAAGATTAAAATATATATGACTGTTGTTCTCAGGGTGTCTATCAAGCAAGCATAATTAAATTCCTTGACTTTCCCTGACAAAATTATAATTTTCCCTGACTCTATCATTCTTTTTTTTCTTAGTGTAACTCACGAAAAGTAACTTATATTTAAATCATGAAAATGAAATCTTTCAGTTTTACGTCCCACGATTATGCCGGTTAGGCTAAAGGAGACGGTGATGATGAGAGATGAATGAAATGAAAAAAGTAAGAGGAAACGGGAAAACCCCGAGAAAACCCACGAGCACGGTGTTTGTCCACCACAAAATCCACACGGCGCGAGCTGGGATCGAACCAGGGACCCCAAGCACCGGAGGAGAACGCTCTACCAGTGAGCCAGCGCGCCCCCAACTTATATTTATTACCTGTAATTTATGACTATTTTAGTGACATTCCTTCATCCCTCACAGCCTGGGAAAGATTTTTCCCTGACTTTCCCTGACCCTGAAAATTCCCTGACTGCCTGACTGGTAGACACCCTGGTTCTGTATGGTTGCGAAACATGGTCGCTTACTATGACGGAAGAACGTAGACTGAAAGTATTTGAGAACAAGATCCTGAGACGAAAGTATTTGAGAACAAGATCCTGGACGAATATTAAGACCCAAGAAGAACGGGTATGGCGGAAACTTCATAACGAGGAACTACATAATTTATACGGTTTACCAAACATTGTTAGGGCCATCAAGTCTAGGAGACTCAGGTGGGCAGGTCATGTAGAAAATAGGAACATTTTCAAATTCTTAACTGGAAGACCAATCGGCAAACGACCATTAGGGAGATCTAGGCGCAGATGGGATGAATCTCGCAGAAATAGGAATACAATGTAGAAACTGGATCCAGTTGGCTAAGGATAGAAGTCAGTGAAGAGTTTTCGTGAACGGCATTGAACCTCCGGGTTCCATAGGCCATAGAGTTAATTAGTTAATTTTAGGCGAAATTTATGTACTTGACATGTATTTCGTGCCGCTGGCTATTTCCGATTTTCTAAAAATATACCCCTGCCAAATATCAGTAACTTTCGTGAAAAGAAAAGTTTTGTGTTGATAAACCTTGCTGTACGTTTTTTCTTTAAAGCTTAAGAAACATTGTTTGGGATTGAAATAGGTTAACGATTGGGGATTAATTCAAAATTAAACCAAAATATTTTCACTTAAATGGCATAATTGTCATTTAATATTAATTCCTAATGTATTTTCTCCAGTTCGCGACTTGCATTATACGAGGAGAAAGATTTGATTTAAATCAAAAAAATCGATTTAAATCAAAAAAATCAACAAAAATTATTTTTATTTAAAAAATCATGATTTTTTTCCACCCTGGAAATAATGTTACGTTCCTATCAGTAATCAACACGGTCTTCGTCTGAGTCATATTCTTTAAATCTGAGGTCGTTTGGTTAGTCGAAAAATGAAAGACTACTACTGAAATTTTTATAACATCATCTTTTCAGTACTTAAACATAGAACGACTTCAAGAATACGCTTACTACTGAACAGTACGCCATAAAAATTTCCATCGATACAAGTGACCGTCAGACGAGATACCCAACAATGGATGACTCCCTGGAAACGCTAGCTACTCCAAATTACAGTATACAGTTTGTATGACTAAAAGGCTAAATTATAAATGAGACTTTAAAATTTATTTATTTAATTATTTTGCAGTAATTTCAAATCTGAAAATACGGAATACTAAAATAAATAAAATAGACAAATTTAAATAAATCTTTACCAAATGAATCTGTAAAACATTAATGATTTCTATGCTGTTCTATCGTTTGTTTACTCAATTTACAGGCCAATGGCGTAGGAAAGGGGAGCCCAGGTGCTTCCTTTCGTAAATAGTTGCAACAACGTACTTTGATACTTGTTCTAGCTATATTTTAGTTCTTATCTGTATTGAACAACTCGGAATATGAAAAACTTTTTGGGCCACTTATTACTAGTGAATACTTAGGCTCAATTGGTGCTCATTATTTATTGTTTTAATTAATTTATTATAGTTAGATTTTCTATTTCTTTTATGATTATTTCCGTTACCTTGCAAATGCAGCTGTACATTTATTATAAATTTATTATATTAACCAATTTATTATATTTCGTTTTATTACTAGTTTATCCTAAATGTCTCCCTTGACAAACACATACATAACAACACTAAGCTCCCTAAACAAAAATCCTGGCCACGCCACTGCTACAGGGTATATTTAAGGTGTAAGATAGCGCTCTTAAAATTACCCGAATAATTACTTGGATATTCGTTATTCGACCAATTATTCGTTATGCGTACTCTCGAATAATATTTCAATTTTAATAGTACTATAGTGTTAAGTTGTGCTAGCTTTTCTTTTAAGCAAAATATTAAAGATCTCTTCAGCATCATTTCCAACTAAAGTCTTTCTATTTCAAGTGAGTCCTCGGAAAATATGTGAAACATACTTCGGTCCCAACCCCGCAAACCTCTTACGGAGGAAACCCTTCCTTTGCTTAGGGAAAAGAAGTAAATGACCTCGGCTGTTGGTAATTTGTCATTCAGTCGTTTGGTCTTGACGAGTGTTAGATCGTAGGCTACTTAGAATAGCTAACAAGACAGTGCGCAGCGAAGTCTGTGAAATAATTTCTTTGTGACAACGCTGCCGCATCAAGAATTGAAAGATTTCGACCAGAGCAACTTGTCCTTCCTCTTTCGAGGAAGGTACGGTCAAACACACATCGAGAAGCGTCAGTGGGGGCACATTTGAAATAGAAAGGTTCTAAAAAGAGTAAAATGAGCCTCATTATCAGTGGCGTTGGCAAAGAATTTTTGGGTTTTAATACACACTCCATCTTGAGCATGAAAAAATAAATAAATAAATAAATAAATAAAAAACATTTTTCATATTAAGATATGTACACAAAAATCCTTATTATAAATATTATAAATGAACAATTTCCCTCGTATTAACACAAATGCTGAAGATCTCTAAGCCCCTACTTATCCTTGGCTATAATACAAATATTAATTCAAACCTGCTAGAAGTACTATTAGGAAAGGTAAAACTGAAGTCTAAAATAATTACCTATAAGCATTTCATACATAATGACTCCTAAACTCCACCAGTCACACGCTGGCCCATAGCCTGTCTGAAGAAACACTTCAGGGGCTATGTAATCTGGAGTTCCTACTGTACTATACGCTAACGCTCTTCGGTTCTTTTTCCAACTCTCTGCTCTTCGTTTGCTATCCATTGGACTGGAAGCTGAAACATAATGCAGCTTATTCGTATTAATAAGTCTACTAAAAGACAGTCAAAATAATGTTTCATTAATTATCTTCACTGGTCTCACTTTCATATTTTATTTTTTCCGGAAATTCTGGTAAATATACTTACACCTATGCCTAAAACAAAGCAGCCTGAGCGTGGACATAGAAAAATACAAATAATTCTTTTAATAATAATGATATTAAAAAATCAAGGTAATTTTGTTAATAAAATACTGTATAAGTACACTGGTTTATCCTCGAAATATTAAAATACATACATATATGTATATAAACTTGTTTTTAAAAGGAACAAGAGTAGAATGGTTCGTAAATATTTTGATTGATAAAAGTGACCCACTTGGAAAAGTTTGAGAAACAGTGATTTAGAGAATACGTACTAAACCAACAGTTTCAAGTCATGATCGGCTTATCACCGCATGTAAAGGAGAAGGAAAAAAAAAAAAAGAATGGAATAAGTATTCTTATTTATAATTGAAAACCAAGTATTTCTATTTAATGCTTTCCGCGTTAAATCTAAACAAAGTAGATTCATTTGTATTCTATATTTATAGTCTATGTTCAGTATTTATAGTATTTGTATATATATCTAAGAAGGAAATCTGTATTTTAAAAATACGTTGTAATTACTGTTTTCATCAAATCTTCACATAAGTTTCTTCAAAACCTGAATACACATTACGTATGTGACGTTTCAGCATAACGATAGTACCCTCAGGTAACGCCTGTCTCTTCTAATAATAATAATAATAATAATAATAATACTTTATCGACTTCCTGACAAATGCTCTTTCACTATTATTCTTTGATACCTAGACAGCACCAACCAAAATAAAAACAAAGGAATAAGGGCTTGGCAAAACATACAATGTATGAAATTTGTATCAATAAAATTATGTATGAAATTCGATAATTTGTATTTCATGATCTTTTCTCTTAAAGAAGTTAATATGGAACTCAATTTATTCCATTGTATCCCTCAAAATATGTGTTCAAATATTTGTTTTCCTAATGTTACTATTGTCAATGAATATATGTGGATAAGGTTGTTTTGGAAAGAAAGAAAGAAAGAAAAAGGACAGCCATGATGAAATGCTTTGTTTATATTACGTTAAGAGTTTTTTTTTTTTTTTTTTTTAATACTGCTTTGTATACAAAATGCTAAAACTAAAGATACAAATCTGCATTAAGAATATTAGAAAATCACTTACTGTCACTTTCAAATTTTGTCACTAAATGCTTGTAAATTGTTATCGATTCACATTTTGACCCATACGGCGTTCAACTGAAACCCGTTCGTTCCATGTATTATTGGTATAGTGTGTAGAAGGCGTAATCACTGTTTGTTTGTTTAATAGTGCGTAATGGCTAATGTCCCTGTGTGTTGGGTGTAGGAATGTTGTTGATACGTGTTTCCGTTTTGCAGGTATAACGAGTGGAAGATGGCGTTCAAGATCCCCAATCCGCCCAAACAGGACCAGCGTGCCGTCATCCAGTTTCTGAGTGCTGAAGGTTGTCAACCAGCTGAAGTGTTCCGGCGTATGAAAGATATGTATGGTGATGCATGCGTCTGCAAAACAACAATGGTGGACTGGGCCAGAATGTTTCGGAAGGTGCGTGAACAACCACTGATTATCCCCGTCCTGGTCAAGCCCATGTTGTTGCCACAGAAGACACGCATGAGAAGGTGAATGAGGCTATAGTGTGTTAACTATTGTTAACATCTTTTAACAATTTGTGAAATATTAAAATTTTTATTGTATTAAAATTAAAATATCAAAAACTTTTGATTAAGTATGTACAAGAACTACACATATAGTTATTGTTGGAATATTAAAAAAACTTTCAAATACAAAAACAACTTTAAAATAGACTACAAGGATGTATAACATCCTAGTTGTTTTTGTATTATAAGCCAGTGAAAGTACTTTACAATTTATATAAATACTTCCAAAATTTTACTGTTGGGTAGAAAGAAGACGGGAAGGATTACTGGCAAACGTCTATATTCATCGAGATATGAGAATGTATTTCATACGAGTACTTTCATATAAGTTAACCTTTTTAATTTATTAAATTTTGTCTTGCATTAAAAATGTATTTAAATTGTTCTCATGGAGGTCTCCTGCTAGGCCTATTAAATTACCAAATCCTTCAGATCTCGGTACAGTGAATCTTAACTTGTCTTGAAGATAGCAAACATCTTTAGTGCACTAAATTATTAATTATTTAAATTATTAACTTTAAACATGTCTGCAACATTTGTAAGATGCTTTGTTAATAATCTAATTTGTTATCTAATAAACTTACATCAAACTAAATTTAATTTCAAAACATTTGAAACCTAAATCAATAATCAAAAAAAGAAACCACTATACTACCAATTAAAATAATAGCAATATAAGATACTACCAATTTAGATGATTTATTTAAATGCATCATTAAATCGATCCTTAAATATCAGTAAATCGATACAACAATAGCTGCGGATCGACGCATTACCATGTAGTATTCAATCCATAGCTTGTGACTTTCACATCTTTGGGCCTCTAAGGAAGGCATTGAAAGGTCAGAGATTTCAGACTGACGCTGACGTTCAGGACGCTGTGCGTGATTGGTTTGATAGTCAGCCGTCCAAATTTTACATGGACGGCATTTATAAGTTAGTGACACAGTGGGACAAGTGCCTCAACGCTCATGGTGACTTCTGAATAATATTTTTACTGCACGCTAACCGCAGACGCCTCTAGATATTGTATAAGTTTCCGCTTGAAATAAAAATTTATTTCATGAATTATGACCACTGAACGGGTTTCATTTAATCGCCCCTTATATTTAATTAAAAATGATATTTAATTATTTGCTCAAATCTGAATTTACCTTCGTTTACGCGCTATCTGGATTACGATTGAGAAATTTTTGATTGATCTAGGGAGCGCCACTGTAAACATTTCTTTCACTTCGGCGGGAGCTCATGTGGTTCGATCTCACGTTAGGTCCACGTGTCATATAGCGTCGCTGCTGAACGGGACGCTAAACTCAAATCTAATTTCTTTCACTCGCTCGAACTATCTTTATGTGAAATAAGTACCTGTCACCTTTACTTGAAGAATCTTTAACCTTCTCCAGTCTTTCATAATTTCGCCAAAAATAATACGTGAACACTACCAAGCGACCATTAACAAAAGAACACCGTATGCCCCAAACTGAACTGACAGTTCTTTTATAGCTAGCTATTCCGTTTCTCACCACAGACTTCACACAGAACTTTTAGAAGTACACTCTTGTTTTATTTAGTTAACATAAAAAAATATGGAATAATACTTACTGAAATCTGAAGGCTTAGCTTGGCTTAAATCCCTGTAAAATTCTGTGCGATGAGACTTCTTAAGTCCTGTACACAGCCCAAAGTCAGAGAGCTTGATATGACCTCTAGCATCAAGCAGCAAATTATCTGGCTTGATATCCCTACACAACAAAGTATAACATTATATTAATACTATAAAAGGAAAATTCAGATAGAAAAGGAACAAATACACAGAAAGTGTACGGTTTGTTCCGTTGAACAACAATATTAATACTTCGTGCTCTATATTAAAGTAGGTACTGAAGTGTACGTTATTTTAAACATTTAAATATTTGAAACTGCTACATTTGTTACGAACCATCTATTGAGGAAATTATGTTTCTTATTTTTTAAGGACATCCACACCCTCCTAATATAGATCTCAAAATATGATTGTCAATAAGAGGTGTGGCTGAAACAAATTAAAAAAAAAAAAAAAAAACTCAGGCTTTCTTTATGTGTTCACTACCTCTTAATTGAGGTAACTTCCTAATTGCTTTACAATGTTCAATCAATACTGAAAAAATGTTTTTCCACCGGGAATCGAACGCCCTATAGAAAAAGATATGTGCGCGATACATTCTATTGGTTATGTAGTCAGAAAAATAATAAAACATTACAATATATAAACAGCAGAGAAACTCTTAAAACCCTTGATGAAATCAGATAAAATTCTCCAGCAGTATAGTGAGTACTAAAGAGCTACATCCAAACTGCTGAGGAAAATTTTCTGCAACAAAATGTCTGTCATATAAGGGTTACGAAGAATATCGAATTTTTGTATCATAGAAAACTGCTTACTACTACAACTGAATATAAAATTCCATCTATTTAATTTATTCGCGTTCTCCGTCTACACTACTGCCTCATAGATATCACGAAATGCTATTCCTTAAGTTAGGAAATATTTCATCCTTTTTTTCTTCACTTTACTCTATATTTTATTTTGTTAACCTTAAATGTGTTTCCCGATGAAGCTATCTAGATAAGTCGTACGAAATATCGAAGAACACATGAATGAAATTTCAACATCTACCAGGAGTTTTCTATAATTCAGTTACAATGATGAAACTGGTATATAACTCCTTATTAAATTAGTAATAGTTTCCATTTCAATTTTATAATTTAAAATTGATTTAAGCTGACTTACCTATGGATGAAACCTAATTTATGAATTGAATCTATTGCTAAAGCTGTTTCTGCTATGTAAAACTGCGTGCATTCCTCTGATAATGTATCTTTCTTCATTAACAAGGTCATCATATCACCTATGGGAAAAAAAATAAAGTTTAAATAACTGCATATAAAATGTAAAAATATATAACATCTGAAACACTATAGGACTTAGTTGTAAAATTGTCATATTTAAAGCAGTTAGATAAAAAGTTAAGACAGACACAGATGTTAAGAAGGTGCGAAAAGAGCACTCGTAGTTCAGTAGTATTAAGATATTGCACTATTTCTGCTCAAGCTTGTACAAAGTCAACCCTTAAGAACCACCAGTAACAGTTACCCAGATCACAAATCTGTTCTAACTCTCGTGGACGAAGCATTTTAAATTAGGGAGAGAATGAACACCAGAATGAAGTTCCTAGAATGAACAGATCATTCCAGAATGTTTAGAATCAAAGTTATGAAGGTATACCGTCTTTCAGAAATTATTAAGATATTCTGTTAGAAATCTGCCTCTCTACGAAAACTGAAGACGTATCCAAGAATCTGACGTGATTTTCCTGTCAAGACTTCTGTAAGTTAGTTTTGATTTGGTTCGTAGAACCTTACGATCACTTTGACCGGTTGAATTGATCAAGACACCGTAGGGAGTCACTCAAGTCATGAATATAAATTGAATCTCTAGACACATAACTTGAAACTATACGTAAACGATTAATTGCAGACTTGTCTAGCTCTGTTCATTTTCCATCTTAATTATATAAAAGAGACCCCGCTCATCAATGCTGACCCATCTGTGTATTATAGTTAGAAATGTGGAATTTGGGCAGTAAATCTTTTTGTCGCGAAAGCACGCTATAAGAAAGGATTTTTTTTTAAAATTCGTATCCTAAAATGGGGGTAAAAGTTCATTTCTTCCCCCTCAAGAGTAGTATGTCTGAAGAAATCCTGCAATTAGGAAGATGAAATTCGGCATATGAAGAAAGTAGGAAGATATGGGAGAACCCCGAGAACCCCCCCCCCCACACACACACTCACACCGTGTTTGTCAACCACAAAGCCAGCTTAGCGCGAGCTGGCATCGAACCAGAAGGATATGCTTAAATTAGGTGTGTAAAATTCAATTTATAGATTAAAAAATAACGGAACACGTATCTTAGCGTTTACGAAAATTCCACTCCTACACGGGGAAAGATGTGCAGTTTGTATATTCCCGATTTTTTTATTCAGAAAATGGCCTATGCGAGGATATGCCGAACTGGACCAGTCAGCCGGCATGTGGCACTCATACCTCTGCACTGATGTGTAGTCAGCATATCGCGTCACTCTGCCTTTAATGCTAGCTTATTAGACCGAAGTTCGCCAGTTCTTTATTCAAGTAACCTAACCCATCATCCTCACAGTTCTAGGCAGACGCCACAATGCCAACACCATTTGGTGAGTACAAACGGGCACTCATGTTCCTCTGACTCAGAGATCCGTCAGCGGTTAGAGCGTTGGCACATATTGTTACTTTGTTTAAAATTAAGGGAATATATATTTTAGCGTTTTCAAAAAGTTCGTTTCTAAAGGAGAAAAATTTCAAAAATTTCTAAAATATTCAGGTTTCCTATTTTATGTTTATTAAAACCTTATCTTTCCCTTGCGAAGAACGAGGACTTCTCCTAATTAGAATACATTGCATCTATTGCATATGTATCCTTTTAAAACTTCCTACTTAATAGTCATCGGAACTCGTGCTATGGTTACCGAACTGGCAACATCGATGTAGTCACATCTTTATACGAATGAACTGAGTTGGTGAAGTAAAACAGAAGTTCACAAATACGGCCATCGATAATTCGGTTCCTTCAAACTTTTGGCATAGACTTCAGAGCGCATTTTAAAATTTTTCGCGTTGGCGTGCTACTATTTTCTGGAGCCGCCCTTTATGTTTTGATGGCAGTACAGTCGATAATCAATTGATGGGTATTGCTTGCATCTATTAAGAAGTACTCCTGCTCATTCATTTCCTTTATCATTTATCTGCTACTGTATAGTTCCATTATGGATTCAGCACAGAAAAAAGTGGCGTAAAACGTAAACATCTTTGCTGTTTTCTTTAAAGGATTATGTAGGTAGCTGTTTTCTGTTAAATATATATACAGCGTATATAACTCTCCAAAACCAGGCAATTTCGAAATTCAATACCACTCGAGTCCGGATATTGAATGTCAAATGAAAATGTATGGATTTAAGCAATGATCCTTCCAAAAAAGAAAAAGAAAATCTTAAGTTTTGTTTCAGAAGTAATAGAAAGTTAAAAAGATATCTAACTTACGAGATGGTATCAAAAAATTTCGAGACTAGTTCTGTAACAAGCCAACAGATTGAAGAACAAGGCTGCACGCATAGGCACAGGGAGCACTGACCTTCATAAGTCAGTGTGCCAAGTGACATCGTCCTGTTTACATCGGGAACTGTGCAGCTGGTCTATTCTGACTACGTACATTACCGCGTCTGCGATATGATGATGGATAGCAAGTTAGAACAACGAGCGAACGTGAAATTTTGTGTGAAACTGAGCAAATCATCCACAGAGACGCTTGATATGATTTAGCAAGTTTTTGGCGATGCTGCAATGAATCGTTCGAGGTATTCTGAGTGGCACGGATCTTCAAGAGTGGAAGAACATCACTGGAAGACGAAGAGAGATCAGGACGATCTTCACAACACCCGAAAATGTTTAAAACCATTGGGCAACTTGTGCTCAGGATGGTCGGAGAAAAATTTACAACATTGCTGCGATTGTCGGTGTGTCATATAGAACAGTACACACAATCCTTACGTGTGATTTGAACATGCGCTGTGTTGCTGTCAAGTTGGTCCCGTCTGCTGACCCAGGAACAGAAGGAACACCGTATCGAAGTCTGCCAAGCGTGACATTGATGACCCGTCCTTCATGTCGATCATTACTGGTGACAAAACTTACGTGTTCGGGTATGACCCTAAGACAAAGCAACAGTCTCCACAGTGGAAGAACCTATCATCTCCACGACCGAAAAAGGTGAGGTAGGACCAGCTCGAACAGATCATGTTCATCGTCTTTTCCGACATTCACGGCACTGTACATCATGAATTCATCACCTGGAGCTGACCGTCAATAGCGAGTTCTACTGCCAGTTTTAAGGCGTCTGAGGCAGGATATTCGACGAACGCGATCGGATCTGTGGTTCGCGAAAAACTGGCTGCTACATGATGCAAGTGACACTTTTGGATCACTTGCTGGTTTTTATGTTTAAATAATGTTTTTAAATATATATATTGTTTTATATAAGTATATTGGTATTGATTTATATGTTTTAAGTTATTATTATTATTAGGTTAAGAAATCCAGATCTGGTCATTGGGTGATTAATTATTGTTATTATTAATTGTATGTAAATGTAATTGTTGTATTTTTTATGTATATTTATATTATTTCTGTTTTCAGCTATTATATAAAAAATACCTCTAGTAAAAGGAATAGTTAGATAGCAACTCTGTTTCAGGGAATAACAGTCAGTTTGAAAGCATTCAGAGAAAGCTTGTTGGTGGGAGAACCCTCCTCCCTACCACTCGTTTTTTCTACATAGCTATTGATATGATAGCTTTCCTATATAAACAGAAGATTTTTACAGGAAAGGGGTCAGTTGACCGTCAGTCTTGGGGAAGACTTCGAACAGTCTCCTAAATGTAGTCTATAGGACGGACTCGGCTCGGTGAGCCGAGTGGGAGCTTTTTTCTCCCCGTAAGAAAATATTATGACTTCAAGTAAAGAGGGGGAGTATTACGGTGGTCTTGCTTAGACTCGTCAGGTTCTCCGAGTCTTAAATAGGGCAGAAGGCATGAGCTATATTAGGTTCTACCTTCTAGTAGGTTTTTATTTTTGAGGGACTTCTTTCTTGGACTAAAATGAGGTCCTGTGAGAAGAAGGGATATAGAAATATAATTCTTATACTAATTCAAGAAACAGATTTTTTCTAGGGAATTAGGCCCTGTAGAATAGGGACAGGATTTGATCCTTGAAATGCTACATTCCATATTTAGGTGGATATGGCATTTAGATTAACAATTCCCTGATACTAGGATTTTTGAGTACGTGTTTCAAATCTGAAACTGTATACGGCTTTGGTCGGTTATAAGGTAATTTGTTCCTCTTGCAGGACGCAATAGATTTTTATGAATACTCTGAACACAGATTCCTGGGTTCGATTCCTCGAAGTAGATTCATAAGAGGCTACTGATAGAGTTTTTAGATTTTTTTTTTTTTTTTTTTTTTTGAATCACATCTCCTAATTCAGGGAGTATGGTTCTTAACTAACCTTTACCTGCCAGATCTATTTAAGGATCTTTCGATACTTTAGGGCGAACTCATTCTCCTTACCTACCTATCCCTATAATAAGTTTTTAGATAGATATCCTAGTGCATCTCCTATTTAAGGGAGTACACGAAATAGGCCAGGGCTTTTGATGTAGTGAGTCAATGCCCTTTATAAGTTAAGGTTGACAGAGGACGCTTTTAGTGAGGGCTAACCCTTCTGTCTGCCACAGGCACATAATTAGAGAAACCTTAGCTTTATTAAGTTTACTCAAACTAGAGAATAATTAAGGAATTAGAGAAGAGAATACCCAACAGTATTTCTCATGCAATTTTAAAGAAAGATATTTCATAGAATTATCAACTTTTTCTGAATAAACTTTTAATAGAGGTAACTCATGTGTTATGATTTCATATGTAGATAAGATCCTGAGTTATAAACCTGTTAATTAAGTTAATTACCCTAGACTTTACATATTTTATTTTAAGATACGAGTCAGAATATAATTTATTATATTCTAATTTATTTTTTAAAAGTTTGTCGAAAATTTTGTGATAGAGACACGAATAGCTATAGCTCACAGTCTGACGGATTTCAGTGTTACATATAAAAGTAACATAACCATTTAAATATTTTTTTTTCCGACAAACAATGACAACAATGCACTCTGTTACTGTGCTCTCTTCACACGTGAGTTTGTCATCAGAAACAAAACGATCGCACTTCCGCACACTCCACTCGCCAGATTTGACTCCTGCGGACTTCACCATGTTACCGAAGCTGAAGTTCCAGCTCAAAAGTCGCCATTTGGACACCATTGCGGAGCCAGCGCGAATCACAGAAAGTGCTAAACACGCTTCGAACACAAGACTTTGAGGACACATTCCAGCAGTGGCAGAAACGATGGGAGCGCTCTATTGGTTGTCCAAGGTGACTATTTTGAAGGTGATAGTGTGTAAGCGTACATAAATAAAGTACTTTCTTGTAAACATAACTAACCTCGAAACTTTTTGATATTACTTCGTATTTATTTATAGAATTTAATCACTAACAGTCAGATGCTGGTTTCATATTTTTGTTTAATAGTTCATACTAACTATTTGCCTCATATTAAACATATTTCATATCTGCATTAATTTTCCCCACTTTTCGGGACTGCGAAAAAGCCCATAGTTTCAACTCAAAAACTTGAAGCAGACAAATTTGAAAAGCATTTCTACAACTTAACGTCAAATCCTTGTTTACGTAATTTATAAGTTACTGGATTTATATTTAATTACACTTTTCAACACCAGTTATACAAGATGTAAATTAATGTAACAACCGTCGAGAGGTGATTCCTCACACCGAGATTAGCAAAACAGGTTCTATGCAACAACATATAACATATTGGGCATATTGGTAAAATTAGCGACGGATAAGTTCGACGCGGTAGCCACTGAAACCAATAAGCTTAGAGTTGGCGGTCTAAAAAGTCTAGAGGTGGCGCTGGTATTAAATACGTAGTTGCTTGGTTCACACAGACAGGTGGCGTTTGTGTTCAAGACGCTGCGGTACAGGAGTACGGTTATTATGCTGAAAGTGTTCAATAGGACAAATGGCTGTGCTCGACTAAAACATGCTGCGTTATTCAAATCGTGAACAGAACGACACGATATTCATGACGGTCGTGCAGCACACGACTCCATCAGGAGCGTTTTCCTAAGAGACGGCAACCATCATACAGGATGTTTGTAGCAATTTATCGGAGCGTGCATCAAACAGAGACCATACTACCCGCCCAAGTGGATTATGGAAAACTCCGTCGTGTACGAACACCTGTTATGGACGAACATGTGTTAAAAGTTGTGGACAATGAGTCAGGTACGAGTACAAGGAAATTTAGCCATGACACGCATGTTAGTCACATGACTGTGAGGCGTGCGTTACATGAATATACCTTGTACCCAAGGTCCGTCGACCCTACTGTTCCTTTCCTCTTTTAAGGTCGCGTCATAACTACCCTTCTTTGAAAACCGAAGATGCAGTAAAATTGTGACGTCACGGCGGGAGCAGAAACAGCTTTCGCCCAAGATCCTTGTCATTCACCCTTGCTTGTTTCTTTGATTTTTGCAGGAAAGAGTGATTCTTGCTTTCCTGTATTAAGAAAACATTAATTACTGTAGTGCTCGTGTTAGCCTATAAGCATGTCGAATTCTACACTAAGTACTTGTCGCAATTATAGTAAAATACTACGGGTTCCAAAGTTATTTATCATGTATTTCCCTCGGATTTTTTGCGGAAAGTTTGGCAAAAGAAATGCTGTCGGAAAGACATCTTTAAAGTTGAAAACGCCAGCGTCTATCCCGATCATTTTATTCCCGAAGCTTATGGACATAATTTAAAATGTGAGCTTCTAAATATTCTACCCAAGAAAAAGTTTAAACAAGATGTGCCTTCACTAAACTTACCATTACCATACGGAACCGTGTTGATGTAAATAATGAAATAATTAAATGCACGGAAGTTAGGTGTTTAAAGAAAAAAGAGATCAGACATTGGAGTGCAGCCAGTATGTACAAAGCCAAATAATATGTTTACAAACGAAGTTAAAAGAATTGGAAAGCAAGTGATCGTTTCAATAAAGTGGTTAATAACCGGGTGATGATATATTACGGAAAAGTTTTACACTAGGCCAAGTAAATATGCTAATAAATGTCAAGAAAAAACTAAGCTGGATTGATTAAGATATCATTCGTGCATTAACACAATGCACCTCATTGATAAATTATACAATCATCTGCGGTTACAAGTTCGAATCCCCGTACCCAATGTGTCAACATTTCGACGTTGTATGCAAAAATTACCGTTTTTTCCTGGTATTCTTACCCCAGTTTTGAAAATTTTGACTTAGCAAGGCGCTGCTTAAAGAGTCTGGAAAAATTTTCAGTGCTTATATTTGATGTTAATAGGCGCGTATGCTATGACCAAGAGGTTTATTTATATTTAGGACCCCACAGAAATGTCCAGGTGGCAATGATTCGAGGCTTAATAGATGTGTGGAAACAGCCAGTGCATTATGATTTCGATATGATTTGGATAAAATCATAACGAAATTTGAAGTCTCAGGATTCAAGATAGTTGCGATTCTTTCGAAGTTCAATGGTGGCAATATGAGGCTACGTGGTGGTCTCGTTTCACCTTCTTCCAGGCGGATGGAAGCAATAAAATAGTATTACGTATATTTCGAACATTTCACAAGAAAACTGTGAATCGAAGAAAAAAAAGAATATGATTGGCCGACCGTTTTATGTCCTAAGAAAGACAATTCGATCTTGAAACTATTCGACATGGCTAAGACATACTTCAGAATTCGGGTTTTGAATAGAAAAACACAGGAACTCCGCAGGAGGAATGTTCTTTAAGACAGTGGATGCAAAGTTATTCTTCAAGTACTACTCAATGCTATAGTGAGTACATATTGTATTTGTATGTAGTCTTTATTTCTATTGCATTTAAAATTTTGTTTTCCTTTGCAAATTGCTACGGCGTAACATAGGCTTAGCCTACGATATTTGTACCTGCTTCACCGCGGTGACGTCACACTATGACTGGAGAAAGTGGCTACGCAAAAACAGAGAGTTATGAAGGGACCTGTAAAAGCGCGGAACAGTAGGGTCAACGGACCTTGCCTTGTACCCATACCACCCACAAAGAGTACACGGACTGACAGAAACGGATTTCTAACAACATGAAACATTCTGCCAGTGGTTCATTCAACTGACCACTACCATCACGCTGTTTCAGGCATCAGTACTGTTCACTGACGAGGCCACGTTTGGAAGGGATGGTAACGCCAACATGCATAGTACTCACAAGTGGGCAAATGCACATCCTCATAGTACGGTTGTCAATCATTGGAAATCAATGTATCGTGTGGTATTGTCCACGATCAACTGATCGCTCTATACATCCTATCCAAAGACTGAATGGAGCGAGCATTTGACCTTCCTGCAGGATACACTGCCCAAATTACTGAAAAATATTCCCCTAGCGATCTGCCGCAACATGTGGTACATGCACGATAGGGCTCCCACGCACTTCAGTGTAAATGTCTGTTGGTGGTTGAACAACAACCTCCCAAGACAATGGAGGTCCAGTGCAGTCGTCTGCCCAGTCTCCGGACCTGAATCAACTGATTTTTTTTCTGTGGGGAAACATTAAAAGTATGGTGTATGCTACTCCTCTCAACTATGTCAACGACTTGAAACAGCGTATCCATAACGCCAGTGCAACGGGTTCGCTAATCCATGATTCGGCTTTATCATGCATGCATTGCTCTCCATAGTGGGCACTTTATACATCTATGATGTGCACGACGAACTGAAGTTTGTCTCTCTTTGCACATCGATATCTACTACTTAGAACTTACTTTTCCCACGATTTTAGCCCTCCTGGACTTTCCCAATATACTATTTGTTCATAGGGCTTTTTTTTTTTTCTTTCTTATCTGGGTGTCAGGAATCACCTCCTGACGTTTGTTACATTAATGAAGTTACATCCTGTATAAGACGAACTACTGTTCAGGGTGGAATCCCCAAAACTAAAGTTTTAATCTGACGCTTTGTGACCCAACGGCGATCAGGCGCGGAACAAACCGCGAGGTTTCAAGCTACTTCTAACAATTCATAACTGTCAATTCCCACTCACCTCCAGGAAGGAACTCCATTATGAGATAAAGGTTAATGGGATCCTGAAAACTGTAGTACATCTTCACTACCCACTGGTGATCAGCTTCTACTAACACATCCCGCTCGGCACGAACATGGGCAACTTGCTCCTTCTCCAGCATATCGGCTTTCCGAAGAATCTTCATCGCATACACATGCCCTGTGTCCTTTTTCTGTACTAACCGAACCTAAAACAAGAACAGCATTTCAGTTAAAACTTCAAACAAATAATAAACACGTTATTGTTTATCTCAATATACATATTTTTTCTTAATGCTTTATCCAAATATAAATTTTAAACTATTTATCTAACATACCTAAGTATGCCAGTAGATAGAGTAGAAATAATGGGTACCAGATCGTTTTTCCTGTGGTTTAAAAGGACATATCGAAAAGCAGCAAGTATATAGCTGGAGTCAACGAATAGGGTAAGACTAGAATTAGTAGAGCTAGAAATATTAGGTGCTGCACTTAAAGTAATTTGGGCATTTTAACAGAAAAAAAATGTTATCTTGCAAAGAAAATATAAACATTCTTAACTGTTTTCGTTGCACCTTTTTGCATTTTTAATTCTGTTTTGATACTTTTTATTTCTATAATAATAATAATAAAAAAAGGAACACTGAACGTGTAAGACATTACATTACTTTCGCTTCAGTGTAAAGCTCGTCAGGCGAAAGCTGTTGAAGTTAAGTAAGATGGCACCATCAAGATTACCAATCATGGTTATCCGTATATACAAATATTTACTTAGTAACTGGAGATCAGTAGCGTAATTTCAAGTTTTGCTTAGGTGGGGGAGGAAGAGGGGGTAAGTCTCTCCACTAACATTAGGAGTTTCCAGTTTTTCTCTTTAGTATATTACTATACAATTGATTAGAATGTATGTATGTCTCAAATTTATGGAGTGGGATGACTGCCCCGAATCTGCCCATGCATAATGATGCACCTGCTGAAGATGCAGCCTCCCGAGAAAAAAACATTGAAATGTTAAATGTTCCCCGTTTTAGGTTTTTTTCTGCAGTTACGACTTTAATAATATTGTATTCTGGAACAAGTTTTAGAGAAGACGTTTTAATATATGAGTAAGTTTTGAGTTCTTCTAATGTAATTAGTTTTGGTGCTATTTTTACGAATATTTACATTTGAAATTTGCACCTTCTTTTCTAAAGCCTGCCTCTTCACTAACTGACATTTTGCACCTAAAATTCCTAGCTCTAAGGATTACGAATACAATATATAGAACAAATAACTAATTATGGCATTATTTTAGATATTTACTTGTTTACATCACTTACTACTCTAACAATATAAACCACACTGTCTTTCCTACTAAATGAACTAAACTGAAGAATCATTATAAGTATTAAACTAAGGAATGCATCTAAATATTTATCAATGTTCAAATTTTCAATGGGAACCCCCTCCCCCCTTCATCAACGCCTTATTTTTTACGTAAACATACACTGTCCTTTCAATCACATCTCATGGCTTCCATTATATCATAGAAATTATAACATTCTGAAAACAAAATCAATCTATATATCATGATGCATTGTTTGTAACAAATACCTTCAAATACACTCATGTTTTAATGTCAAGAAGTCTGAATTCATCATTTAAAATTTGTTTGATTTGGAGTTCCTTTCTTTTTCGCTTTTCTCACTAAGACTCTCTTATACAATTAAAAGTGTTTCGGCAAAGATATAGTTTCAGTTAAATGTGTCATGGCTAGTCTTGTACACTATCGAGGAGGGTGATAAAATGTTGCAAATGAAAAATGAAATAATTGGTGGACTGAAGAGAGTTGATTAAAATTGGATAACTCCCGAGAAACGATGACATTGATCAGACGCTCCTATTACTTATTATTTTTCTACTAAAGAGTAAGGGTCACGAATGAAGGGTTAATAGAATTTGAAGTTGACGTCTTGGCTGTTCTGAGTAAGTGGATAGTCACTGAACATATCTACAGCATTGTAATTAGACATAATATCTTACTCTCTTTAAACAACGTACCTCTCCAAACGCTCCTCTTCCAATAACCTTCAACGGTTCGAAATCTTCCACTCCAAGGCGAGATCGTTTAAGCCTCAAGAATTCGGTTTCTTTCTGGGCATGCTGCTGTCTCTTCTCCTGTTTCTGTGCTTCCGTGAGACCCTCATCTTTCAGCGATTCCTCTAATTTTGCTAACCTAGAACGAAGGAATAAGGTCATAAAGTACACATCAACAGTATTTTTCAACATTCGTGCATCTAAGATTGATATTTCCAACAAAATAATGTAAGAAATGCATCACCCTCAACTCCGGTATTGAAAATTAATCTAACAAAACAGGAAGCTATATACTGCTATAAAAGATTGGGCTGGCTGAATCCTTAACCTTTTTTGCTAAAAGTTTATGACATGGATTAAAAAGTTGGAAAACTCAACCGTACGTGATCATCCTATTTATTGTTATCAATGCATTGAGGTCACTTTGCGAGTACAAAATCTAGGCGACTAAAATTGGTGGCCTTGACCTTACTGCTATAACGGATTATCCTCCTACACGTAATACGTTCTACCATCTCTTGTTTCCTTCCCTGACCATTTCACAGCTGTAAATACACATACGTAGGTTTCATTCAATAAACACCTTCATAAGCAATAAGGATCTACAGACAAACAAAATTTGTTGATATTATTATTATTATTATTATTATTATTATTATTATTATTATTATTATTATTATTATTATTATTATTAAGTGACTAAAGGTTCTCATGCAACTGTAAGGTTATCAAAGACACGCATTTCCCACCCAAATATGTATTGTTGGAAGGAGACGGGAGATTGAATGAGCTCGTAGCTGTAACTGAAGGGCACCCAGGAACACCACTGTCCGTAAGACTGAAAGGAAGGAACTTATATTTCTTATTACATTTCCTTAAAACGTTTTTGAAATTTCGTCAATCTATTTATTTTACAATAAACACAACCCAAAGCACAATAAACACAACTCATTACAGTCTCCTCCCATTTGCATACATTTAAGATTTTCCTATATATTATTTACTTCAGATCTTGGAAAATACATAGTAATTACACATGTAAAATAAAATAAAGATACAATATACTAAAACCATCTACTGTATTACGTTCTCCGATTTATATTTTGAATATACCTAGGCCTAATTAAAATTTACAAAAAATGCATTGATCAGTCAAATAAAGCTCTTCCACAGAAAAGAGAAATGTCACTTATGATCATTTTAAGCCTTGGATTGTGTTCTATGAAACATTCTAGATCATCATTTTCTGATTTCATGAATCGAAAATATGGCGCCAGGCTTAAATTTATTATTATTATTATTTATTTGTTTATTTATTTGTAGTTATACAAAATGTTATTCGGCCTTTTTGGCCATCTCTATAACAAATAACGCAAGCATTTTGCTTTTTATGAATGATACATGCACTTTATTCTGGTTGGTTTGGGCCAGCCTGAGAAAAACCTACGGCATGGGATCCGAACCACATTAAGCTCCCACCGGGAATTGAACGCATGTCTCTTTCAATGAAAGCACGTATATTAACAATATATCCACGAGGAAGTTCTGTATATTGAATTTTATTATTCATTTCTTAGAGAAGGCTTTTATTTTCGTATTAATTAGAACAAATTTGTAAAAGGCAAATTTTGGGGGGAATTAGGAATTAAGACTTCTGGGCTTTCAGCATCTATGGCCATGTTAGCCCGTCACGTATGAGGGATGACGTCCCTCGGCGAGCACACTATCCGGGGAAAGGGAAGGAAGGAAGGAAAGAAGGAAGCGACCTGGGATCTTATGTTAAGATACAATCCCAACATTTGCCTGGTGTGAATGAGGAAAACTTCCCTCAGGATGACTGGCTTGGAAAAGCTTTTTACACTTTTTCGACTGAGTGATCCCACCGGGAATCGAACCCGGGGCCGCTCGCACCAAATACGAGAGCGTTAGCGACTACTCTACCGAAGCCACAAAAGGAAAATTTAATTTACGAATTATATTACAACAGGAATGTTTTATTAAAACTAATTCTAGGTTTTAGAGACCATATTGATTACTGAAGAACAGAATTGTATCAGATAATGTTGTTCAAGACTCAGCCAAGTAATTTATCTTTCTCACAGATTTCCCCTCTAGAATCCTATACATTCATAAAGATATTCCATACAATGACATCTCCCGCTCCTCTTAGAAGTCTAGACCTAATTATCCGAATAATATTCAGTGACTAGGGACAGTCTTGTTCAAAAAAAAAAAAAAAATCCTAGTCTCGGCATTTCTCATTCAAAGGTTTTATATTCACATACATGAAATACCGTTATTTCATGAATGGGGCTTGTAACAAGAAAACTAAGAGACGAATAATACACGTAGCAGTGTCATATGTACACCACATGATGAAGTTTGGTTCGTATGACGTAATGTTTCCACAATTAATATTGATACCACAAGTTGTGGTAGATTACCCACTTCAGACTTTAGTAGAGAGTTCAGTGAGACGATGGTAGGGCCTACCTATTCTTAGAATGTTAATGCTAGCTATTTAAAAAAAACGCTTCTCGCTATTTCTTACTGTTTTTCCTTTATGTAAATCAATATTAAAACCGAACGTTGTATTGGACTTCTATCCCTTCCTGTTTTAGTAGAAAGTTGAAGGTGGACATGGAATATATTCTTTGGATGCTAAACTGACGTTAGGAAACAATTTGTGCTATTTTCTATGCGTTTTGCTCTGTAGCAATAAATGTTAAAACTCGGAAATTTCTACCACTTCCGGTGGATTATTTCCATCAACAAAATCGACTCCTAAGTTTTGACGCTCTACATCCCGGCCAATGGATGGACGGCCAGACTGTGTAAATAGACAAACGGTTTGGAAAACCAAACTCCTTAAAAATCTCTAATGCGGTTCAAAATTTGAGTAAACAACGTTTCATAACGAACTAAACAACTTCGTTGTACAGAGTGTACATATTACTGAGTTTTGTGTTGCGTAATATTCTTCAAAGGCAAATGTATTCAGTGTTTTTTTTTTTTTCTTTCTTTTTTATCTCCGGACTTCGTATCCAATAACTCTTACAGCTTGTGTTCTTCCTATTTTGTGGACTGGCGTCAACTTTTGCCTTCACACAATCATATCATGTATCATCAGTTTACAGACTGCATCGAAATCGACTATTTCAATCTTAAATGTAGCTGTAATAATAAATTGCAGTATATGAGCATATGATGAAATTTGTTATATTATTTATTTATTTTTGAAGAAGCTCTTATCCATTATCTTAAATATGCAGCAAACAAGATTCCCTCTAGAAAAGTTTTCTTTTGTCGTCGTCTTTCAAACAAACTCAGAGAAGTTTCAAGTTAATTTTTAATTATCTTCGAACCGTTATTCCTCTGTACAGCATTAACAATTTTGTGAAGATCCTTATGTCCACAGCTCAATTTCACATTTTACAAAGTTTATATATATATATTTTGACATGGATGTCTCGTATGATGCCACGAGTTCCTGTAGCGACCGGAAATTTATTTCACTTATATAAATAAAAAAAAAAACGGAAGTGCTTCTCGTGCTAAAAAAGACAAACATTAAAGCATTCATTTAAAACAGTGATAGGCAAACTCTTATAGCAGAAGGCCAAAGAAAAAAGAAAGAAAACTTTAGACGGGTCAATGTAATTTGTTGCCTAACACTAGTCCTTTTACAAAATTATTCTAATATTAATAATTGAAGTTTCTCAATCTGGTTCAATCTGGGATGAGCTGATTCTCAGAAGAGCTAGTAAATGCTCGTTTGTCAGTCTGTTTCTAATGTAACCCTTAAAAAGAAACACCATTCTTCTTTTCATTCATCAGATTAAGAATCTTGTCGCGAACAAGATGGAACCTTTCGGTGGCCTCATATGCCCGGAGGGCCGTAGTTTGACCATCACAGGTTTAAAATATTACCATAACATTGTTAAATGCATCAATATTTGAATATTCACAGAGTTTCTTTCCTTTTCTTCAGACTGAATTCTTAAGACAGCCCACTGCAATGAAACTTTAATCTTGTGCTATGTCTTCTTTCAGGAATATAAAAATTGTGCGTATGAGGAAAATAATTTGCAGACTAAACTATCTCAGCTTCTGACCTTGAATGAATGTGGTTCTTGTATTTGAAATGTATATGTACTAACCTTCAAATGACTTTTAACTCGAGCTTGATTACTCTGAAGTGATCCATAAAATTGTTGATCATATTAATATACAATTATTCATCCATTTTTAATGCTAATACACTTGATATTACAATGATAAGTTGAAAAAAAAATGTAAGGAAGTGACAACACATTGAATATTTCTTTCCGTATCTTTCCTTTTCTTTGATCTTTTTCACACAGAACAGGTTTTGTCGCATTCTTAAGTATTTCCTGGATAACCATACATTATTTCCAGCTTCACCTTCGCCGTTCCTAGACAGAAGACATGGTCTTTACATTATTTATAAGATGAAAGGTGACACAATTACCTTCTAATGCAAATACAAAATAAAGGATTTTCCCTTTATGAGAATTTCTGTCTTGTACCCAGTGGCGGAATTAGGGAATCTACGACCCTAAGCAATTTATGATCGGAGGTCCCCCTCACCGACCTCGTGATAAACTGTCCACTTATGACACTGTTCCAGCACATCTTTGACAGTTTTGCTTTTGCCCACAGACTGTTTTACAGTACATACTTTCTAGTATATAGACGTATCTTTGGGGGTTAGCAGTTTAGTTGATAAAATGACTCAACGCTTCTCCGCCACTGCTGACTCTGGACTATGAAGTCGTTTTATATAAATTTTAGGTTTGTTACTTTAGAGTGTCTGTGCCGTGGAAAATCAGCGCCTAGGGCAAGGGTATACGACGGCACCCCAGTACATATGAATGAGATCGACAGACGAGCCGCGAAACGCCACCATGGTTGGCGTGAAGCGTAAGAAAATTTTCAAAAATAAACCCTGCTTTTTCTTGATTTTGAGCACTTTTTATTACTTTTCCTTCCATTTTATATATATGTATATTTTTCCTCCTGAAATTTCCGCCCCCTTACTTCGGCGCCGGGACCGTCACTCCACGACACGGTACTGTAACGAAATCTACTACACCGAACAATATGTAAAACGTTACAATCTAAAAAAAAATGTTTATTTTTTTCCTGTGGCCCTTAGCTTAGGCTACCTTGTTTGGCTCGTCAAAAATCCGACATTGACTGTGCTATCTCAATAATTAAACGCTAATTATTCTTATTTAATAAGAGGACACGCTTCTAGAAGTAGTAGTCCAATTTTATGCGGTTCTGATATGTACAACCAAAATATTTCCTCCGGTTCTCTTCTCTCTCATTTGCACTTACTACCCGTATCCCCCAGCCTACGGGGCATAACAGCTGATTTCACTAAATTTGAGGAAGACTTCTGTACGCACGAACTTATCGAATAAGTAAAAAATAACATTCGGAAGTTATAGCCTGTTAAAGCCAACAAACTGGTGCACTTGAACTGAGTACTACATATAATGTTTGCAGGTGCTACAAAATTATGAATAGAAATTTTCCGACTATTCTTTGAATTTTGCAATATTTTAAAAACATGAGAAATAAAAAAGTCGGAGACAAACATTATTACCTTCGGAAGGAATGAAAGACTGACTTCTTTTAATAATGTTCTATCTGCATGTTCATTCCCATACGAGGTGCTATCCAGAATTTTCGGAATATCTGTCAATCAACTGTACAGCACTGTAACAACAGGTAGCAATACTGATGGATCTTGTGAGTCAGCATGCAAAGGAATTTCCGCTAGGTGGATCAGTCAGTACACGTGTATCTCGGTTACTGTGTTCTATCGTTGGCCTCATACTCACTACATTTGGCCTGGGCCGATTTTTTCAGTTTCTCAAAACTGAAACTGAGGTTGAAGAAATGATGACTTCACACCATCGAGATAAAACAAAAATCCAGATGGTGCTCAACTGTTTTTTGAAAAATGACTTCCAGAGAACGTTCTACCGGCAGGAGAACGATGGGACTATTTCGTGGGTTATGGCGGCCACAAGAATAGTAAGTTTTTAATCTTTCTTGATGTTTGTCCCAGAAATTTTGAATAGTACATTGTGCACATCATCTATTCAGGATGTATATTAAAAGTTTCTTTCAACTACATTCTTGACATTTACATCTTCATTAAATCACGAACTCCTACAAACAGTAATTCCCATTATATCAAAAAACACTATAGGTTAAGGTAACCATGACATGTTCAGTTGCTAACTCCTTGTGAAAGCTCTCCGCTCGCTAGTTTCTCAGGAGAGCAGTAAAATTCTTGTATTGGCGAATGAACGGCTGGGAAACAAGGAAGCACCAAGGTCTGCTGAAGGAAATAATTCACATGAAGCAATTGGTTCGTTGTTTTTTGCTGTCGTTTAACTAGAACAATTCCACAGCCCTCTTATCAAGTGATGAATGCTGGAGGGACGATTGAAAAATTAGTCCAATATAAGACTCTGACGTGACTAACATTTGGTAACTGCATCTTCAAATGAGCCTCTCCTCAAGCGCAAACAACTAAAAAGGCGGGGACAATATGAAGATGAGAATGAAGGATAAACGCTTCTGTTCTGATACATCATCCTCATGAAAGTAACATCATACTCTGGTCTGAAGACATATCAATTATATCTTTCGCACAGACCAATATATATTTCCGACTACCCAAACGAAGACAAGTTTAGAGGAGTGTTAATAATCAATAGATGGAAACACATGTCCCTATCTTTTCAGTGTATTTTTTGGAGGGAACAACAATAAAACTTGTGCGACAGTATTGAGTTTAATTGGAAGAATTCGGACAGGACCATAACCTTTTTCGTGGGGAAAGTATTAAATTTGCCTCTTCTAGAAAAATATGTAATGAAAAATGTTGCTCCTATACCAAAATTTAAAACCTTTACACATATTTTTATTACTTTTTAAGTGCCCCTAGTTCGAGTTTACTGAAATAGGGTCCAGATTGCATTTATGTTGTATCTTAGGGAAATATATTTTGTTCGATGATGGGACAGCAGCAGCATTTTCAATTATTTTGGATATAGTACAGTGGGCACTCCGTTCTTCATAACTTAAGCTGAGGAGACAATATATATGACACAATTTAAAATTTCGTATCTGTGGCAATGAATCTTTGATTCTTTCAGCCACAAAGTTAGTTATACAGCTAACATTTTAATTTTCCATTTCCTTTTAAATTTACGCCAAAATTATTTTCATGAAAGTGTTACCACGACACTCTCCACGAATATATATATATATATATATATATATATATATATATATATATATATTCACTTTTTACTGGAGAAGTAACAGAAAATTTTACTATTGTACGGTTTTGAAATAGCTTCCAAATGACAATAGATGGCATTCAATAAGTGACCAAACCAACTTGTAGGAAAATATATGAAGAACTATTTCTTATTAGTAGACTTCTCCAATAGCCACCTTATAGGTTAGGGGTGCCAATAAGTCGACTGGCAGGTCATGAGAGGTACACCTGCGTCATACTGTCTTGTCGATGGGCTAGTAGACAGATAAGTAGATCGCCAGCGACTTGTGAAATGAAAGTTAAATGATGTGAAATCTTTCAGTTTAATGTTCTACGATTACAGCCTTTAAGTTAATGGAGACAGATGATTAAGGAACAATGATGGAAGAATTGGTCGGAATGATAACGTAGGAGGAAACGGGAGTACTCCGAGAAAACCCATGAAGTCCACCACAAACTTACTTGGTCGGGACCCAACCAGGGACACTACGCACCAGAGGTAAGCGCTCTACCACTGAGCCACCGCGCCCCCGATTTGCGAAATGACAAGAAAATTAGGAAAACCAAAAATGGATCAAAAGAGTGCGATCTTGGCCAATAATCAGTATTTGGACCAGGGACCACCAAATTTTTGAACAGCCCCTAAATTGAGTTTTCGTATTTTCTACCGAATAACTACATCATACTGACAAGTGAGTTAACTGATAGTTTGGGGGTTTGGCTATACTATATGTAGTTCTCCAAATATAAGGCCTACAAAAAATTTTTTATTGAAATATATTGGCTCTTTTGAACCCAAAAAAGTAGCCCTCAAACCTAAAAAGATAGGACACCCCTGTTATAAGTGATCCAGACAAAGCTATCCCCAATAATTTCGTACGCTGAACGATAAGATATGTTTAAATGTGTTCGCTGCTCTCTACTTTCCATTACTCTCCAAATGGTGATGTACTCTTCGTTTCCGGGTTTGTTCCGATGTCGTTCGTGAGCATACGATACGGGTTCCGCATTGAATGAACTCCAAATACATATAAATTTATTCACTTGCGATGCTTTTGTATGAGAATGTAAATAAATAAATCGATAATTGATGAATAAATGTTAGGTTTCAACAAAATTATGAATTCTGGCCACTTAATGACAGAGAGGAGTAACCTGGTAATATAAACTAAATGTAATTAGAGTACTTTTGTTGCCAAAAGTGGCAAGTGCGGAAACCCCCAAATAGTTTGGTATTGCTGTACTGGTTTCTGGTCAAGTTCATGAATGGACGTTAAAAAGAGAATTCTTATAATAATGACCCCAGTGGGTATTACCATTTCTAGCACACTGCAGCACATTAAATGCATGAGCAATCAATCTTAACCATACTTGGAGCTTTAGTCACGCTACACACGCGTATGTCCTGCAAAGGTTCCTTTTGTATATTCTAGTCATTGCAAGTGATTAGCCTCTAGCTTCTTTGGCACAGTGACAAGAGGAGTTCCGGAGACATTGAATGCCCAACGGTAATGATTAAACCACTTGCAGATATTGAACGTAACTGAAATTAAATGCAGATTTTCAAGGATAACGTTAATAGGCTTTCAAGAGCACTTCAGCAGTCTTAAAGTAAAATAATCGAAACTGCTATCTTCATCATCATACCAGAGGTCTAATGCAAACGGTGAGGCCGTTATCATCCACTGCAGTAACCATGCTCTCGCTCTGCATGGATTTTCTTTCACAGATAAAAATCACAGTTATAATTCACCTTAATCACCTGACCTATATCTGCTTCTATATAACTGGTAACCTTCACGTCACTTTTTTACTTAAAAAAAAAAAAAAAAAAAAAACACAATAAATAGGGCAGTGAGCTCTGAGGTACGGGAATCTCTGACAGGAAAGAATGGGATTTGTGCAAATATGAAATGATTGTCGGACCCCTTCTCTCCAGAAATATAAAATGAAGTACACCATCTCCTCTTAAAGTAGATTTATACAGCATAAAAATTTCATTTATTGTAACTGTAAACAGGAAATTCATATAAAAATCTGTATGTGCAGAAGAGGTCAGTTGGCTTTGTGAAGTTCACAATCCAAAAAGAGGAAAACTTGATATGGCCTGTTCAAAAATGCCACTTCTTTCTTTAAAAGGATGTATCCTCACAACTTACCATATTCTTATGGTATAGGATAATTCACTATTTTGCTTTGAAATATTTACATTTGTTTATTTCCACTTATGGATATGAGTTAGTTTGCTTAAAAGAGGTAAGAAGACATTTTTTTCGAATACTTTACGTTGAGCATTGTTAATTTGCAGCAAGTGGTCTGTCCACTGATTTAAACTGGACAATTTTAGGGATATCAGCATAAGCAAGTTTCAAACTAATATATCTCGCTAAGTCGCTAATATGCCAAACTTCTTAGTTTTGTTTCTTTATTGAAGTTCACTGTCTCATTCACCACTGAGGCTATACGAAATCTGGACCTACAGTTTAAGAGGCCTAATCACTACGAAATTAAAAGACCGCTAATTTTACAGCAATTATGTGATATTTTCAAATAGAAAAAAGATAATCGAAATGTGGAACAAGAGTGCACTAGATACTATTTTGCATGAGGTACCGTTATCACGAGTCACCTAGTAGTAGCTTTCCGTTTGCAGCCAAAATCAATGTCGATTTTCTAAATGGTTGGAAGTCGAAAGCAGATAAGTGAGTCGTGATAACGGTATCTCATGTAAAATAATATTGTCTACGGCGCTCTTGTTCCACCTTTCGATTATCTTTTATCTATTTGAAGATATCACATAATTACTGTAAAATTAGCGGCATTCGCCGTGATGGGACTTTTTAAGGTGGAATCCCAACCACCCTAATAAGTTTAAATCTCAATGTTTTCCCACCGGGGATCGAACCTGGGACCAAGAGTACCGAAAGCGCGTGTTAGCAACTAAACCGGCGGGGATGCTCAAACTTCTTAAGCTTTTTTTCGTGTAGCTACAAATAAGTTTTAACAACAACCACATGGAAAGCTCATAAAATATTAGCTTCCCCCTTCCCCTGACAACTCTTCCAAATATGACATACTTTTAACAAACGTAGCATGTTAAAAGGATTCAGAACAGATTGAAAGGAATCGTAAAGCAAAATACAAAACCCGGAAATGCTATCACAACCAATACACTATATTGTGATTCCCATGTGCATTCAAGCAAACATATTTTATTTCTTATGTAACTAGCATATATTCTCACACATGGCATAACAAAAAGCAAATTTAATCACGAAACCAATTTCTAGTTATGGATTTCCTTCTTCGTGTTGCCGTAATTTATTACGACGACTCTTGACATCAATATATATATATATATATATATATTTATTTCTGTTTAACTCAGAAACATTACGTATCCACCTACATATTGACCTGTGCTTTGACTCATCTCTCCAGTGTGCTATTGACCTACATTTGGTCTTTATAGTAAACTTTGAAAGAAAAAGTTGCACAGCCGGATAGACAATGTTGTTGATCTTACGCAACGATTCGCTCGCAGTTATTTACAACCATCCATTGCCTTATCTTTTTTCAGATTTAACTTCTGGTAACGTTTAATATCATCTCATTATTATTATTATTATTATTCGTGCCACTAACAAATTTACTGTCTTTATTTACCTATTAAAAGTTTACCTTCCCACGATTATGCTTCGAGGCTAAGGGAAACAATAATGATAACGAACAACACAGTAGAATGAAGAAAGTGGGAGGAAACAATGAGAGAATCCCAAACAAACCCCGCACACGGTGTTTGTACACCACAAAGCCCACTTGGTGAGAACTGTGATCGAAATAAGTGAATTTAACGTCCCATAATTATGCCCTTTAGGCTATGGTAGACGATGATTAAAGCAAGTGAATGATGATGGAAGAATTGGTGGAATGAGAAAGTGGGAGGGTCCCCCCAGAACTATGATCGAACCAGACAAGATGCACCAGAGGTGGTCGTTCTAGCACTGATCTTTATGAAGATTATTCTGACATAATGCATATAACTGAAATACTGAACAGAGCGCCTGTAACATAATCTTGTTTAATAAGACATGTTTTATGGGTAGGTACCTGTTCAATACATTAGAGAAAGACAAATTCTGGGTCGTCTACTGAGACTATCTTCCAATATGAAAATCTCAGCACATTTCTCAACACGATATTTGAGGTCCTTAAAAAGCCTATTTGGAAAAATTATTTTCTTTTTTCACTCCTGCAGTTATGCCATTTAGGCTAAACAGAACAGATGATAAATTACTCTACATGAAAACGAAAAACTTTGAAACGAACGTCAAAAGAAATGGAATTACGGACAGAAAATTCCCAGACCCAATATTATCCACCACAGATTTTCATATTCTAAAATCGAACCTATAATCCTCTTCATCGAACTATAAGCTGTACCACTTAGCCACAATGCTCCCTAAAAATATACTGGTGAGTATCCATATATCAACAGAGGGAAAATTTTGGAAACACACGAGGGTGCCTACGAGACACTCTTCGAAAGTGATGCCTCGTATTGGCAGTTGTGTATGTTTCTGTTGGAAGAGCTCTGTCTCACTGAAAGTTGCATTTCGAACTCGAGAGCTCCCGATTGCACAGCAAATATCTCAGCCACTGATCTACATGTGCTTTGTAAAATTCGAATGAGACTATAAAGGGGTCCTCTATGCACTATAAATTTAACGTACTCAATTATAAAAGTTTACTCTTTAACTTACATACAATTGAATATTATTTAAATATATATTGGTTTATCAACATGTATTCACACGATAATTCAGTAATGTGAGATTCGTGTCTTGTAAATCACTCGAAACGCTCGGAGCACGAATAGTGACTCATGCATAATTCATCAACAACCTTTGTAACTAATAATAGTTTGTTTACAGAGTTAACCGTTATCTGCATATTATGGCACACAGACGCAATAATAGTATTTGTATTAGACAACTGTACGAGTTCTAGTCGGAGAGTCAGCTTATGTATTTAGTCAACATACTGTTTCCAAAGTTATATTTTGTTTATATGATGTTTTAAGTTCACTCAAAATGTTATTTTTTCATTATTAGTCATTAAAAAAAAGAAAAAGAACGAAACCGTGGAAGGTCATTTTAATAAACATCAGTACGAGACCTTGCAGCACTTGTTAAAAGTTACTAATTAATACTCTAGGAACGACGGAAATTTCTTACGAACATGAGTTAACTGTGCTGAATAGATAAGGGCGGAACAATGTTTTACACTTTTTTTTTCTTTTCGACAAACTCGTATCCAAAAAGTTTACCGACTGTTCGCTTATTGAGGAGAAAGGCAATAACGTTAGAAACTCATTGTTCCGACCAGCTTCAAACCTGTACAGTTATTATGGCACGGCTAGCGTTATCGCCCATTACTTCGATTCCTGGTGGGTACTCGTGTGCTTCGGATCCCACCAATTTCTTATAGCTTGATGCTGAAAAGGGATCCTAATGCCACAAAAAATCATTCCGTTCAAAAAGAGCACTATAGTATCATACCAATATTTCTTTCAATTTTACTATATTAACCATCTCTGAAATTCTGCTGTTAGAAAAAGTGCATTACAGTAACTACTCCACATGATACGATATTATTTAGCTGACACACCAAATTATATATTGTTAACACAATAGGACAACAGAACAACATATCCTAGTTCGCAGAAATTCGTGTAATTACAAATTAACTTGAGCAGTATGCAAATTGAAGTCACCATCTACAATCTACATTATTGCTCGTTAACTGATATCTAATTTTAACTTCGACTAATGTAAATATTTGAATCCCGGGAGATATAACGCAGTTTTCCGAAGAAACAAGTTCATTATTTATAATGCAACGTTCCTTTTAAACACACGAACAAATTAAATGAAGAACCACTCTTTCAATTTTACTATATTAACCATCTCTGAAATTCTGCTGTTAGAAAAAGTGCATTACAGTAACTACTCCACATGATACGATATTATTTAGCTGACACACCAAATTATATACTGTTAACACAATAGGACAACAGAACAACATATCCTAGTTCGCAAAAATTCGTGTAATTACGAATTAACTTGAGCAGTATGCAAATTGAAGTCACCATCTACAATCTACATTATTGCTCGTTAACTGATATCTAATTTTAACTTCGACTAATGTAAATATTTGAATCCCGGGAGATATAACGCAGTTTTCCGAAGAAACAAGTTCATTATTTATAATGCAACGTTCCTTTTAAACACACGAACAAATTAAATGAAGAACCACAATTTGACGTGGGAACGAACCTCATGAGCTCTCAGGGGGAATCAAACTCAGAACTCTTCACGGAATATGAGAACTATAAACGATTTGTCAAAAAGGAAAAATGAGGAAGCTTTTGTTTATCACATTTTCAGTAACTTCTTTCTTTAATATTCATTCTTCTCAATATTGTCAATATGTTATTGTTGCAGCAAAATGAAACTATAATTGGATTGTATTTAAATTAGAGTCACAACGTTTCGTAATATTCAGTTCGATGAAACTTGAGAAAAGGTATATGTTAATATTTATGGGAAAACATTGATACAAAGTAATATCAAGTTTTACGAGAGGAATCTCTTTCCAGAAAAAAAGAAATGATACCTTCTACAAGAACTAGCAATATTTGAGAAAACTGCAGAAGAGAAGGGTCAACTTTTAACATGAAACTGAGCTGTTTTCGTTGGTAAAATAAAAACAGTTTTCTACAAACTCTTGCAACTGAATCATTCTACATAACAATTAGATGAATAACTAAGCCATTATTTTGTATTGATTACTTACATTTTGCAAAATCTTGTTAGAGGTCAAAAATTTAATCAATATATTTTCGAAAATTTCAAGTAAATGATGTGCACGTATAGATTAAACATGTGATCTTAAAAATATGTTGAACATGTGCGATACTAATTGCAACATTTTGTAGAAAATGTTTTTGATTGATTGTTATTATTAATAATGAACAGTTCGTCTCAACGTTAAAAATTCACTCTTGTTCTGCTCCAACTTGCTCCAGTTATTACAACTAGGTGACGAAATGACAGTTCGCTGCTGTACTAAAAACTGAGTAAATACTAGGAAAATCGATCTCATTTATTACTTCTTTTATTATTATTATTATTATTATTATTATTATTATTATTATTATTATTATTACACAGCCCCACAATAGTTTTGTGTGTCGGATCTCAGGGTATGGATTCGATGTATTTTGTTACACAGAATCCAAATTTCGAAACCCCAGGATGATTGATCGTGTCCATTTTTATGGGCGAAAAATTTGAGCGATTTTGGATAGGGAGGACGCATGTTTTTCGCCCATAAAACAAAATTGACACGGTCAATCGTCTTGGGGTTTGGAAATTTGGATTCTGTGTAACAAAATACATCGAATCCATACCCTGAGATTCGATACACAAAACTATTGTGGGGCTGTTATTATTATTAAGGTACACTGATTAAATATATATGTCTGTAAACTATTATGGGTAACAATTTCACCGCGCTTAGTTATGAACAATGGATAATAATTTTAAACCTTGATATACTGAAGAACAGACTTATGTTAAACGGTGGAACACAAGTGAAAAACTTTAAAAACAGAAGAAATTTTCTAGCATGTACGTAGTTCAAAATAATTAATAATGCTGTTAAAATTCTAATAATGTATTAATCGAATACTAGTCCTCTGAGGCAAGTACGAAACTGTTAAAATTCTTTTTCTGAAGGCGTATCTGATGCCATACAAATGTTACAAAAATAAATAAATAAATAAAATAATTTATATGATATATACCATTATGTATTCTCTTATATACATTCTCATTTCTTTTAAATGGTTCATGCTGACGACAAAAATGGGCACTTAAGAAAGTTTTGTCAAGTCATGAAAGCCCATTTTTTTTTCATTTAACTTTTATTTTGAAGCTCAATGTTAATATTTTTATATCCTTAAATACCCTTGTATTATGTATAACTAGTATTTCTTAGGTTGACTTAGCAATTTTGAAAGCAAAGTTTTGTTAACGTTCCTGTAGTACAAATATCGGTAAGTTATTTATTTTTTTGTTGAATACACAACTACATACAAATTTGGAAAGAGGAAAGTTTGCACTTTTATATCAAATTACTCCTCATTATATAGTATATGTCGTTTCAGGACACATTTTATAGCCAAGCTTCCCACTTACCCCCGATTCAGTACGGATAGTTTTAGTTTTTATTGTGCAAGCGCCAAACTCAAAGCATTAAAATATTTTTAAACTAATTTCTCATTTCATTATTTTCAAAGTGAATTTAAAATAAATTATGTAACTTGTATAGTTCTTTTTATCAGAACTTGAAATTTAACAAAACTTACCTCTCAATTACCCCGTCTTACCCTACTGTTTTGAGCTAATCCTTATCCCTATCCCTAGCATGCAAATGAACTAACTACAGCATATCAATACCATTACTTCTGTAGACATGTAAGAGCATTAAGAAATTACCGCTCAAGTGAAAGGCAGATCGAGAGCTTACGGTTTCAACTTCATAAATGCGTTGTAGAACATCCTGTATCCATGCCTTTATTAGAAAAAGGAATAAAAAATCTTGCACTTACAAACTAGAACTTCGAACAGCTGGCGAATGCAGAGAAGTTCGGATGTAACACTTGCAAACAAACAAATTTCGCCCCGAGCACTCTATCATACTTTACCAGTAGCTCTAAAAAGCGATTTTGTTTACATGAGGACTAATTGCCTCTTTTAGCATCGATTGCGGAAGGAAAGAGGAAGAAGGGCTTACCTTTGCTTCCGTTCGATATGCTGGGCTATTAAATTGCTATAGTAATTTTCCAAGGTCACCTTGGCCTTGGTTGCCTTGTCGAGGGTGTGCCCACTGAACCGGATTGTATTCTCCGTGGCAGTCATCTCCAGGACACCTAATCAAAAGAGAAGAGAATGCAGATTATGAACCGGTAAAAACACAAATCAAGGCCAGTCAATCTAGACTACTATGAACATTCAGTAGTAAAAGAAACACGAACAGATGGTATACGATTATACAACGGCGGAAGGATGCATTACTCATGCCGCCCACAATATGAGATTTACTTTTTCCACTGTAAACAAAATTCTAGTGGCTCCTTCCTACAAAAAGGAGTGACTTACTTCGTCATGCCTAACTTTAAAATACAATCACCAATTACGTCAAACAATGACCTTAAGGAATATTACCGATTCAGTTTACAAATACACTAGTACTTCATACAGTTGAACAACAGTAGTAATATTTTGTAAATATATTAATAATAAAAGTAACACTAACTTTATGCAGATTATAGCCAGTGGCGGCTTTAGCGGGTAGGCCGGGTAGGCGCGGGCCTACCCAAAAATTTTGAAAAATATATAAACGCTAAAAGCTACAATAAAGTGTAAACATATTTTCCACTATTTATATTAATGTTAGTCATTAACCAAATAGTATCAATAACTACTGTAAAAGTAATTTTCTACTGTCGTTAATCAATCAAATGTGTATATGTAACCATAAGCGAGGCCTACCCAAAATTAAAATTCTAAATCTGTCCCTGATTAAAGCCTCACAAATGTTTTCTTTTTAATATTTTGCTAAAAACATCAATTTAAAGAACAAAAAATTGCTTTGCGTTCAACAATGAGAAGTATTTCAAATCGTTTAATAATTCTTCATGGACAAAAAAATAATACAATAAGATATTTTGATTTTTGGCCAATATAACAAAAAAAAAAAAGAAAAAGAAAGAAAAAAATCACCATTTATCACTTGTCACATCATGCATTAACAACTACGTTCCATGTTTTCCACATGAATCAATGCCGGAAGCAATAAAACGTCTATATTGTTCCTAGCAGTGCTCAAATCGAAAACCAAGAGAAACATCAAAGGAGGGAAGAGAAAAAAATGGGTTCGAAGAACAGTATCGTTCCAGCCCCACAGGCAATATGAATTCTCGTTGATTGCTGGTAAAATTTATACAATTTATTACTGAGTGTTCGGGCAAAATTATTAGAATGATTTATTCAAACAATGAAGAATTACTTGATTCATTAGAGTAACGTCCCACCTCAGCTACTTCCCAGCGAGGATTCAACTCTGGGATAATAAACGGAACGACCTCCATAATTTTAACATTAGTTGCAACTGGTGTTACGATGGTGTTTATCTCAAATCTAGTAGGGCGATCTCCTTACAATTCCCATTAGTAGTTCCTGAACATCTATCTGTGAGTGGTCTACCCAAAGCCAGGTTCTGGCCCACTTAACAAACATAGCTAGTTGGGTCTGGGTAGCCAGGGCCTTGATTGTTATTCAAATAGTGCACGTGCACGGGAAACTAATAAATTGACAATCATGGTTTCACCACACAGATATTTACTTTCACACATCAATTATTATTATTTTCGATATAAATCCATCTGATTTTTTACAATGTTAAAAAGGCATATCCTTACGAGCGAGAGAATTCTTGAACACAGGACTGCAAAAACAGGATAAACGGATTTGAGACGCAAAATTGAGCTGAGCAAGCGAAACTAAACTAAAGTGTCACCGTTTAAAATATGTTCAATTAAGCTCAAATAAATCTTGGAGAAATCAATCCTAATGTACGGAAACTTTTTCAGGCACCACTCCTCGACGTTATGGTCAATTACGGCATCTTACTTTAAAACCACCTATTATCAATGTTCAACAATTGAAAATGCTATCTCAAGCAGTCAGAGTATGAAATAGTTCTGGAACAATATTCCTCACGGATGTGAGCCACCAAACCATCTCACTTCGAAGCTATTCACTGTACACCATGACCATTATTAATGGAAAAAATGACCACTCTATCTAGAACAATCGTAAAAAAACGTTTAAAAGAAGGGTGTAAGAGCTTCACTGACGCAGAAAATATTGAACTATCTAATCGAATTTAACGCAACAACGTTTTATACCTATTTTAGTTACATGTGAATATGGTCAAAACGAATGGATGCAGTAGATTGCGCACGATATAGCCTATACTGCTTTCCATGAATGGCGCGAATTTTATAGACAATAACTTGTAAAGTATATCCAAAATCTACTAACATAAAAAAAAAAAAGAGAGAGAGAGAGAAAAGAAACAGTTCTGAGAACGATTCAGTTATATGCGTCACTTGAACATATTGATATTTTGAAACCTGAACAAAGACTACTTTTAAAAATAAAACTTCAATGTCTGAAATGTTGCTCATTGACATCCTAGACTAAGCATTCTAAATTATCAACATTATCCTTCCCATCTTTTATGTAAATAAGGGCAGAACCATTAAAAACGTCTTAAGCAGTTGTTAAGATGCTCTGTGTTAGGACAATAGTGGCCTTGGTTAGTCCTGCTCTTGCGATGACTAAAATGTTTATCCGGAACGTTTTAAATATTTGCAGGTTTTGTACACTGTTTGTTATTAGTCAGTACTTTCAAACTCTTAATTTAGTAATTCCAATAATGACGTAGCATTAGCTAATCTTTAAGGAAGTTAGTAGGTTTGTTTTGACCCCATCATATTGTAGTAATTTAATTGTTATGAAATTAGTTTATTTTTTTAAATGATTAGACATTTACGTAGCTGGGTTTTTGTGGAGCTTTCCGAAGATTAAAAGATCATACATTTTTTGCTTTGTTCCATTCTATTTTCGTTAAGATTTTTTAGAATTCATGCAAGTTCCTAATTTATCAACGAACTTAAAAAGTTCGTTACTGAATTCTCTATGTCTGTGTGTCTGTCTGTTATTTGCGATTTTTGAAATTATGAGCCCTCCATTCGATAGAATATCAAAAACTATCTGAGAAAGTAATGGAACTTTTCGCGTCACACTTATTGTTCCCGAGATATTGGTCAAAAATGGCCGATTTCTAGAGATTTAAGGAGCCATATCTCGGGAACTATAAGTTAGAGAGAGATTATATTGGTGTTAATCAATGCCTAAGAAAATGGTAAATATTTTGGTATTAAATAGTACCTGGTGGCCACTGTCCAACTGCTCACTGGTTTGGCCAGTGGCAACCGATTAATATCGGTACCAAAATGTTTACCATCCTCTTAGGTATTGATTAATACCAATGTTATCTCGGTATGACTTACCGTTCCCGTGATATTGGCTAAAAAATAGTTCCGATTTCAAGAGATTTAAGTAGCTATACCTCGGGAACCATAAGTCATAGAGAGATCGTATTGGTGTTGATGGACATTTTGTTACCTAAGAGGATGGTGAACATTTTGTTACCAAATAATAACCGGTGCCATTGGTCTACTGGCTAACTGGACACCGTTCCCCAGATAATGGCCGAAAGAGTTCGAATTTCGGGAGATTCGAGGTGCCATATCTCGGCAACTGTAAGTCATAGAGATATGATATTTTGCGAAGTTTTGCGAGAAACAGAACAAGGTGTGGATAAAAAGATTTACTTTTACATGTAGGAACAATCACAGTTATCATTCACTCTCCACCTCTCCATTCTTTTTAAGTTTGTTCTGGCAATGCTCTTGGAGCACTCTCAACTGCTTTATTTTAAAGTGTTTTTCAATACCAAGGTTGTTTTCAGACAAATCCCCAGTTGCCAGTACCGAAGACGAGACGCTAACATATGAAACAAAAGAATCATTTAAGGCAGTATTTCTCAAACTGTTGTCCACGGACTACAGATGATCCTCGAGGTACGGGTTCTTGTGATTCTCTTAGACTGAACGCGTCCAAAAATGACGGAAAAAGTATGTGCAGTCTTAAAGACTTAACTGGGAATTTCAAACAGGTATAGCTTATATTAATAGCAGACTATATAATTTAATACAGATTATGTAAATTCTAATAGCTTATATAGATACTGATTACCTTCAATTATTAAAAAAAAAAAATGTACTTTTTCTACTAATACCAACTGTTTTCCCCAAGCCTTTGGCTCTCTCCAAATTGGCTGTAGAGACGCTAGCGACATCTCTGGGCGTTATGCTGAAAGCAGCGTAGTGGGCGACAACTATTGGCCTGACTGTGAACTATCTGGAAGTAGTGTGTCTGCCAGACTGAAGCATCTTGCGTTTAAATTGAGGATTTAAAATATCTAAATATTTTCTCCTTGATGTTAATGAAACCCATAATTCTTAAATGTTTTGAAGTTTATAGAACAATTTATGTGTCCGTGAGTAAACAGAATTTTAAAAAATGCACACTTTTATTAACACTATTGGAAAATTCTATTTTAAAAATATGCTTTCCAAAGAGACAAGGGTTGAGTGATTCGTAGAACATTTAGGCTAATAAACGTAGCCCCACGGTTTGAAAAACGTTGGTTTAAGAAAATCATCATGTCTTTATTATTAGCGGTAATTTTGTCGTGTTACACCGACATTGAAAATTAAATCAGGGTTTCTCAACTACAAGGGAAGCACTATTAAAGTTTGTTTGGTTATTTGCACCACCCGTCTTACGTAATTACACAACCTTCCCTTCATTCAATTGTATACATCACTACGTTGGAAAACAATATGGAAAAATATGCCACGTAGTTCTATAGTAATAAGAAACAATATTTCTTTAGAGGGTGTAACACTTTTTTTTTTTTCAATACTTTTCAGTCTAGTGTAAAATTTGAAAGCGGAAGCAGCAGGGAAAGGGAAGTTATTCGGAAGCACGAGCTTCAGTGGGCGTGAACCGAGTTGTATGGAAGGACGCCTTTTGGGCGTGGAGGATCTTGAACCAGGATTCGGAAAGCTCTGTCTTGCTCCGGAAAATTACTTTACAACAAGCGTGAACATTTCCGGTCCCGAATCCTCCTCCACCTGCTCTCTTCAACAGCACGAGTATGCTTCCAAAGTACACAATCATCTCTAACAAGCCTCTCCTACGGCTTCCGGGTTTGTCAGGCACTATGGTTTTCTACTGCGAAAAATTGTTAACACATTCTTTCCTGTTATCCTTTCTGGTATAATTTCATCAAATCATCATCATCACGTAAAGCTAAAGTCTTACAGCTTTAACTTAGAACCATTGGTTATGAGTAGCATACTTGAAGAGAAAGTCGAAGCAAAATTAATATATATTTATTATTTGCTTTTATAATTTTCAAAACAACGGTGGAGGAGGAAGTTAACTATTTCGTTATAATAGGGTCATGTGAAACACAGGTTTCAGTTACCATACATATTATTTATCGTTGAGTAATTAATAATCCAATCAACTATGACAAAGTGAGTAATTAATTTCTTTGCAGCACTTCGAAGACAATGATTCCTATGTTCAACAGCATTTTCTATAACTAAACAACACTTAAACATACATGGTCCCAGGCTCAGAACTTCCTGGTGTTCTAGCATTGTAAAGCAACATGAATTAAGATCTAGTGAACTCCAGTCTACAAAGCAAGAAATAACAGTGATGGAGGCCATGTGCTCCTTATGTCGGATATAGCTCTTCCTGAATCGCAACACAAGGAATTTCGTTTCAAGAAGAGTATTTATCGAATCAAAAACTCGAATTTGGTGCTCAAACTAATAATATCATGAAATAATTGGGGAACTTACGCGTGTTAAAATGAATTTGCAAACATTTATTAGTTTTTATTTATATTTGAGAGAATAATTAAGTACGTTCAAGAAGAAATGGGTGCTTTCCTGTAATTCCGTTTTCAAAATAAAGGTTAACAAGTCATGAAAAAGAAAAAAATACGCAACAAAAGCCAATTTATTCATGTATAAAACATACGAATACTAGAGTGAAACTGTACTGAGAAGAAAAGACTGACTAAGAAGAAAAAAAATTGGAATGAAGTCTCCAAAGGTATTCCTGGAAGGACTGACGGAACATTTTGGAGAGAAAATATATCCGCATTACTGTTCGCAAATTCAACCAGGGACCTCTCAAATTACGAGGTGAGAATGTTTGTTAACTTTATTCATCTAATAAAGTAGTTTGTATTTAACCAATCCCCCATCTTTCTTTTCAAAAATTATTTAAGGTTTACACGAGTAGCCAATATAAAATGATTAAACAAGAATTTTAGGAAAACAAAAATGGACCGAAAGATTGTGATCTTGGTCAATAATTAGTTTTGGATCAGGGTCCAGAAAATTTTTGAACGGCCCTTAAATTGAGTTTTCGTATTTTCTATGGAATAAGCACATCATGCTGAGTTAAGTGATAGTTTGAGTTTGGCTACACTATATGTAGTTCTCCAGATATAAGGTCTACAAGAAAATTTTTGACTGAAATATATTGGCTTTGATTTTTTTTTAAGTTGTACATCACCCAACCTAACAAACTCAAAACTATTTTAATTCGCATTTAATATTTTCACTCGAACATTTAGATTATTTCTTTTCTTTCTTCCTTTTCTTTTCATTCAACGGTTGACACGCTCTCTCTGTGACAGCCACTTACTCGACGATCTACAGTATTTTCCCACAAGCGTAATGAAGCACAACCCGATGGATGGCGTCAATCGATAGATGCACGCTTCATCGCGTCAAGTTGTGCTGAAAAGAAACGTTGCTATGACAGTACCATCAGCATGAATTGCCACAAGCAGGTAACGGGATCTTCTTTTATCCTCGCTCCGCTCTCAAATTCATCTTTAGTCAACTAAACATAAAATGTTGGTGATCAAAAAGCCACGTGATTTCCTGCTGCTCTGAACCAAAAGGGACGTTCACTTTATGCTAATTCATTATTAATGATTACAACAGTTCTGCACTGATGCTTCCGCGATGAAAAGACCACACTAAGCACTCGTTTCCCCTTTGTGTACAAGGTGGTTCGCAGCGTCTTCGATGAATATTATTAGCATTACTACCAATGCATATAATAGAGATAGGTAATAATTTTCAAAGATCGTACTTAGAAACAATCTCTGTCTGATCTGCCATGCTTAAAGTAACATGCATACCGCCAAAGGCTATGTCCTTCACTTCTGCTATTACTCGTAGCGAAACATAAAAGAATAATTGGATATGCACGAAAGAATTTTGTTATACTACAATGAAAAAAAAAATGAAAAAAAAAACTATTTCTCTCGAAATTAGTTTACTTTGAACAAATAGCTCTAACTTCTCATTCTTACATAACAAATGCAACCCCGCCCACTATTTAACCTTCATTTACAAATTTAAAAACACGATACAAACACACACACACCAGTAATAATTATCAACTGCATCAAGTTTTATTGAAACTAGTAGTATCTTCATACACTTAAGGTCAGTGTAAAAATGTGCTAATCGTCAACAGACTGGAGCATGTTAGCACTATTTTTCCACTGCATCTTTCACGGAGAAACAATATTTAAAATAATTCAGTCAGTTCCAAGAGATGGGCTTTGAAATTTCGTTCAAGGGTATAAGTTCGATCAATAATCAGAAAATAATACACGCTGTTGTTTTATTATTTTGTTTTGTTCACTGAGAGAATTTAATTATTGAAAGCATTCTGGTAAGATGCGAAAAAACAAAACCTGTAAAAGTCTACGGGTTATCGTCTGATTCATTTATTTAATTTGTCTTTGGGCAATATTTGCATAGCCACCACTTGAAACTGACTTCAATACTGCGAAAACTGTAGGTTTCAAAGATAGGTGCACTGGTATGAAAACTGCGTGTTTTTAGAGCTTGTGGTTTCCGAGATCTCATTGTTGAAATGACCGTCAATTACACGCTTTGCTGGGTTAAATTAAGAAAAAATTAGTAATATCTTCCGATAGTAAGTCACTTTCTATTATTGAAGCGCTCTCTGATAACAGTTATCGGGTCACTGCGGGGCTGAATTAGGATTTAAATAGCATCGGAAGTGTTACTGTTTATCTCAGCGACCCCAAAAACTATGGATCCGACACTCATATCGGTCATTTTTGATCATTATATATATATCTTCCTCCCCCAACCCTAAGTTGCACCATCAAAGTGAAATGATAAAAAAAAAAACATCCCAGAGTCGAACCGAACCTCACCTATGTTGAAAATTTGATCGAGATGTGTTTCAAGCGTTATGAAGACACATAGTTTCATTTTTATTTATATAGATAGATAGATACCAAATAATTACGAAGAAATGGTCTTTTTCACTTTCGCAACAGTTTGAAAGGAGGCTAGACTGATTACCATCCTTAACTTGTACTTCTTATGATCGAATCTTTTGTGCTCAATAGTTTCAATGTAATAACTTAGTACTAGTACCGTACGTTTCTTACAAAGAAGTGGTAAAGCAAACAACAGACCTTTTCCACCAAAACGCACAACTTTGCAGAGATATACATTGAAGGAGATGATAACGATCTCGTTGAGGATATTCCGGCGAGAAGTGATTCCCATGATTTCTCACTCGGTTGTTGCCGGTCGCATGCAGCGCAAGTGTGAATGTGTGTCTAGGAGGAATAAATAAACAGGGAAGACAATATTTCCATCTTTCCTTTACCCTTCGGCTATACAGCAACACGTCCGCGACTTGTTTAGCAATAAAAACCGTGACTGATGATCCAATAACCTGCTCTCGATTCTGCCTTGTCTTTACTTTTCCAAGCACCAAGAGGCACGTAAAATGTACTTTTATTCTTCTTTAACATTCGAAAGTTGCTAAATGTATTTCACTTCGAAAAGAAAAACTGCAAATTACATTTTCGAAAAGTGGCACAATAACATATTTATTCTACAACATAAAGAGAAAAAAGTATGTTTACCGAATGTTAAAACATCACTGAAGATACGCTCTTTACATTCAATAGAGTATAGCTAATTAACTACTATAGTAATCAAGGTCACTTAACATGGAACTCAAAATCAATTTTTCCTTATGGAAACTAAACTACAATACGACTTAAGTGCTTTTTTTTTTTTTTTTTTTTTTTTTTTTTTTTTTTTTTTTTTTTTTTTTTTACAACTGCCACAACAGTAACATCCGTTGACAGTAGCCTGCAAAATGCTGTTATCGGATGACCAGATATACAATGTAATTTTAATTATAAAAAGAAAACTAATAACTATGTGCTATCCCTTATTAAGATTATGAGTAGATCTGGAATTACCAGCAGCAGAGAGGATAATAATCATTCACAGTCTTTATAAAACGAAGAAATTCAATGTTACCGAAATACAAGAACTGAAATGTTTTGCGATTCTGGAGTAATATTCCCTACGTACTAGCGTCAATTACCCGCTCTGCTTGGTTAAAATAAGAAAAATTAGTAATGTGTTCAATTAGTTAGTCACTTTTTACTATTACTGAAGTGCTCTGTTATCGGCCATTTTCGATCATTTTTATATATCTCCCTCTTCCTTCCCGAAGTCGCGGGGCTGAATTTGGATTTAAACGGCATCGGAAGTGTCACTGTTCATCTCAGTGATCTGGACCCACAATGACACACAATGAAAACGAAATAATCAATTAAAAAGGTGAACTCTGTATACTTACATCGAAGTGCGTTGAGACTTTTTATGAATATTCTAATTGAAAACCACGGCGCACGAAGGGAATAGATCCAACTGCGGATTTGATTCACAATTAAAAAACTGTTAAAATGCAATTTATTTTAATTTCGCCTCCAAACATTTTGTAACGAAATGTGATGTTATAGGGGTAAGACATTTGTTTGCAAAAAGTTTGGAGGCCAAAGTAGAGTAAACAGATTTCTAATAATAGTTTGTTTCAATCCTGAACCAAATGTAAAATTGGAGCTGTCCCCTTCTTGCACCGATGTCTCTCTTCAATTCTTAATATAATCCTTGGTGGAGAGAGGAAAATGTCATACTATCTCACGTGCTTTCATAACCATTAAAGCATTTTGATGACTAACTTATAACTATGCCCTTTTGAAGGTATACAGATTTCATAACTAGAACAATTCAGTCAACGATAATGTGTGAGCATTTTTCACGATTTATATTTCTATTGCTCTCTCCTGAATGAGCGCAAAGCCTCAAAAATGGAAGTAAACTAGTTATCATAATCGGTCCACATTTGTGGCAGCTGACAGCTGTTGGGCAGGTTTATCCTCTCCTTCTTAGAAATTCTTTTTAACAGGATATAATTCTAAACAGCTTCTGGTTGTACACTTAAGATCTTCTATCATTAAGTTTTATACATAATCTAATCTTAAAAGCGATACGCTGTTGCATCACACCATTCAACAACTGAACTTTTTGAAAAATATCACGTGATTCATTTCTTTTTTTAAGTTAATTCCTGTTGCCACACGAGCAAAATGCAAAAGCATTCATTTTTATGACACCATAATTCATCTAGAATGTTTTGTAGTAAGCGTTGTGATAAGTGCATTGAACACACTTGAAAGGTAATGTCCTTTACTTCCTGCTTATTTACAAATACCATTGAGTCTAGCTGTATTCGTGCTGGACATATGACGTCTCCAATTGCGTTAGTTAGTCTTATAGAAAGAAGTTCATGGACCTAGATAAGCTCTGCAGAATTCTAATGTGAAGTTATCTATGCATAAAGAGCATATGCATGATTTCTCGTCATAGTCACTGAGTTGTTGATACGCTTCTAGTTTTTATACCGTTTATTATAGATATTTTACAACTGACAACATGTACAGCATTATTACCAAAGAATCCTCAACTGTAAACAAGAGTAAGTGAATCACAAAACAATTATTATATTAAAAACAGATAATATCCAATTGAATAAACAAAGAGTACGTATTAATTTAAAAGTATTTCGATCGAATTCGTTATCGTATTAACAATAACAGATTTCACTTGTTTAATTGTACTTCGTAGATATTTAACTCTAGTCTTCAGTTATTTTTGAGTTATACAGTTTAGTTTAGTTTATCAAAGCACGGGTTTTAAAAGTTTTTTTTCTTTTTCTTCTTTTTTTTTTTTTTTTTACAATTTTACTAGAAATTTAGCATCTTTTTCAACACCGAGACTACATGAGACGTAAACCTACAGCTTAAGGTGGATTCCGAATCTGCGTAATCGTTCAAATTTCCTAATACTCTTCCACCTAGAATCGAACCCGGAACCACAAGCACCAAAGCACACACGCTCGCCACTAGATCACCAGAAAGGATTAGGAGGGGTTTCTGGGCTTTGGGCATGTATGGCCATGTTAGCCCGTCACACATATGAGGGATGACGTTCCTCGGCGAATACACTGCCCGGGGAATTGGTGAGGAAAAAAGGAAGCGGCCTGGGACCATTGTTAGGCACCAGTCCAGCATTTGCCTGGTGTGAATGAGAAAAACCCAGGCAAAACCTCATTCAGGATAGCCAGCCTGAAAAAGCTGTTACACCTTACCGACCGAGTGTCCCCCACTGGGAACCACCAGGAACGACTATATAAAGTTACTAAAGAGGAAAGTTGTATTATCATCAGGTTTACATATTTGTACAAAATTTCAGAGCATTAGTCGCTATGGAAACGCGAGAAATTTAACTTCTAACAAGGTAGGGTACCCAAGTGTAACACGCAGATTGTGAAAAGATTGCACAGACATAGAGAATATCGAAAAAGAAGCTACACGTATTATATCGGCCAACAAGCACACTGAAACGGTCAAATACGGACATAAAAAATGTGGTCAAAATGAGATTATGAGGAATATAGCGAGAACGAGAGATATATCGGAAAAGGTTAAATGTACGAAATACTACCCATAGTTGACGCAATGCAATGCAGTAAAACACACTCATGCAAAGAAAGCAGAACATCCAGAAATGGACCAATCTTGTGTACAATATTGTAGCAATATGTTATGGAAAGGATCGTAAAGGGTGGTAAGGAGCAGAAAGAAAGAAGAAACAAAAATAGAAAATAAGTGTTTTTGCTTTGGGTGCATATGTTGCCCGTATGCGAAAGAGACGCAGATTCATCTCAATGCACGAAGATGGGAGAACACGAGGAAGGATGGAAAGGCCGTTCGTATAGACAGCCAGCGAGATAGTACTGCGCAGTGGGTTGCATATATCGCGCAATAGAAACTACGATGAGATGGATGTTGGAAACGAAAATGTGTGTAGGCAGTAGTAACACAAAAACAAAAATGTTACTATTATTGTTATGTTGTACGCGTATTCTTGTAGTGACGTAATGTTGATACTCATTTGTGGTACTGGTATCTCTGTAGCTGTTTATCTTACGTATGTGGACCACCTGCTATTACATTCTACTGTGCTACGCATTTTTGTTCCCATCACGCGATATATGCAACCCACTGCGCAATACTGTCTCGCTGGCTGTCTATACGAACGGCGTTTGTATCCTTCGTGAGTTTTCTCCCATCTTCGTGCATTGAAATGAATCTGCGTCTCTTTCGCACACGGGCAACATATGCACCCAAATCATAAACACGGATTTTCTGTTTTCGTTTCTTCTTTCTCCCTGCTCCTTATCACCCTTTTCGATCCTTTCCGTAACATATTGCGACAATACTGTACACAAGATTGGTCCATTTCTGAATGTTCTGCTTTCTTCGTATGGGTGTGTTCTACTGCATTATCTTGCGTCGAGTATGGGTAGTATTTCGTACATTTAACCTTTTCCGATATCTCTTCTCGTTCTCGCTATATTCCACATAATCTCATTTTGACCACATTTTATGTCCCTATTTGACTCTTTCAATGCGCTTGATGGCTGATATAATACGTGTAGCTTCTTTTTCGATGTTCTCTATGTCTGTGCAATCTTATCACAATCGGCGTGCTACACCGAGGTGCCCTGCCTTGTAAGATTTCAATTTAACAAACGAGTAGACAAAAAAAAAAAAAAAAAAAGTAAACTTATTAATTTTACACTAAAACGATAAGCTAGTTAAAAACATGTAAATATTTTGTATTGTTATCGTGTTTACGTATCTGTGCGAAATTTCAGACTTTTAGTTAGCTTGGAATCACGTGAAATCAACGTTGCAAGAACTTACTCACAGAAAAAAAAAAAAAAACACGACAATAATCTATAGAACTAAGAAAGATAATAGAACCAACAGGAGTTATTTATTCACGAGAGTATGTATGAGTTTTTTTATCATTAAAATATACAAAAAACGGGGGGAAAGATCGTGAAATGTTTCGTTCATTTATTGAAAATGGTTTCAAGCTCTGAGAAGCTGAACACCAGCACACCCACCGTCTCAAAAGAACTTGAAACCAAAGTGTACTGTAATTTGCAGTCAATGGCACGTTCATAAGAACATTGCGCTGCGCCGTCACGCTCTCCATATCCCATTTTCTGCACCACTGAACTGCAATAATTTCAAACATAAAACGTCAAATGAAACTCAAGAAACACCTCCGCTTAAGCCTTTCTCCACAAAGGTCACTGAATATTTATATGCTCTGCTTCTGCTTTACACGGAGTCCATATTTTTAAGTTCCGATAATACTACTATTTACTATTTTTCATAGGTCCTCCAACATTTACAGTCGTCAGTAAAACTTGACGACTGAATTTTTTTTCTCTTTTAGTCCTCTTTTAGTGATCAGAATTCTAGGAGTCTTGGTTTTTTTTTAATCATTTGACTTTCATTCTGCTTATAAACGCCCTTATCGAACTTCGATTAAAATATTATCTGGAATTATTCAACACAAAAATCAAGGAATAAGTTTTGGTTAAGAATCCATTCACTGGACCTCAGCAACAAGTTTTATCAAGTTAATTGCGAGATATCAGTGCAAGATCAAAATTATAGATATACCACATTCACCTGACACCGTGTCTTCTGTTCCAAGCACTGCTATCGGCTGAAAAGACTCCACTCCCTTTCGTTATCCGCTCTCTCGTTTAGCAACAGCTGAACCCTTATTGGCTGAACGCGTGGGTGTGTCGAGGGTGAGAGCTTTAGTTCGCATTTGAGCCACGGCTCAAGACATTTTGGCAGCACTATAGTTACTTAGAAATAATGTAAGGGGTATTAATTACAGCTTGTTATTTCAAATATCTATTTCCATTATAAACATGTAGTACCTACGTGTAACTAGTTTGATTCTGTACACTAAACATTCGACAAAAGAATTTTATTTGCTGACTATCGCAAGGAAAATTCATAAATAAAAATAAGCAAAATAAATGCTTTTAATTACTAATGCGTGTTACAGTTTTGTTGAGTGTATAGTATGAGGGTTGCTAGAAAATTTTCTGTAAACTATTACTAATTTAAAATCAAAATGAATGAAAAAAAAAAACATTACCTACAATACCAGAATGAAATATTTGAATCATTTCCCACTCACTAAAATGGAATTTGAGCTTTACATATGTACGGATACGGAAAAGCGATTTAGTTTCGACTTCGCAAAGGGGCTAAACGGTAGGAAATTACAAGATCTAACTATTGTCATAAACAGGGTAAATCTATTGTTTTAGAAAGCGAGAAAACAATTTAGCTAGGCCTTTACTAAGGAAGACGTGGGGGATAGAAGGGAGGTTCCGGATTTCCTCTGAATTCAAACCGATGTCAGCTAATTTCCCTAGCCTGAAACTACAAAGTGTATATGTTTTAATCAACTCAATTTTTCTCGATTACTTTGAAAAAAAAAAAAATACAAGGTTCTCCTTCCCTCCTCAATGAATAATTGATTGTATACTTTCCTTTATTAATTCCCCAAGTGACAAGTATTCAAACAATTAGAACTTATACTTTTTAATAATACAGTCTACGAATTAGATTTTCGGCAGCGGTAAGGTACGATTTCAATTTTCATCCAAGAAGAAATTTCGTATGTTAAACAAAAGTTTTAGGAATGATAAAAAAAAATGGGTCAAAAGATTGCTATCTTGGCCCATAATTAGTTTTTTTGATTAGGAACCACAAAATTTCTGAACCGCCACTAAATCGAGTTTTCCTAAGTTTACCGGAATAAGAACATCATACTGACAAAGAACGGACATGATCGTATCATCCGGACATTCGAATCAAACCTAACCCATTCGATAAACATAACAAAGATATGTTCATGCACAAAAAATTAGGTGCCATGGACAACGGAGTACGCTCCTGGGGCCCAATAACCCTGTTAGTATAAAGAAAATCGCACACTCGTAGTGAAATAGCTATTGCATCAACACTTTTCATTGGAAAGTCATGGCTTATAGTTCATTCTCTTCAGCATGAAACAGGCTTTTCAGAGGTGCTATGTGTTGGGACCCATAACGTACGTGAACAAAGAAAATTGGGAGAATGTCAGGAAAATTCCCTCCAGAAATCCCTCCCATCAACTTTGAACCCCTCTTGAGTGGCCCCGGGTAAAAGCACACAATCCAAACACAAACAATTTGCTGAGCAAAAATATATTCACATTAAAAACTACATACGTGTTACACTTTCGCCAACTACACTTTGGCTTCATCAGACACTATCTGATGTGTCTCATGTGAGATAGTGTCTAATGAAGCCAAAATGTTAGTTGACGAAACTTAACACATATATAGTTTTTAAATGTAAATATATTGTTTTGCTCAGCAAATAGTTTAACGCCTTTTTATCCAAGATAAACGAACAGCCTTAGAAAGCTTATTTCTCTTCCTACTTCTGGAAGGACAACGTTGCGTCCCATTTCTAAAACACTAGCTGAATAAAATTCTGCGTTGGTAACTCTGTCAACACTTATCCAGACTGCAAGAAGTTCCGAAAAAAAAAAAAAAAAAAAAAAAAGTCGCCTAAAGTGGGAGGCGCCACCTCACAAACCAAGAGGCTGCATTTTGCATATTACGAAATTGTTTCATGTCTTATTTTGAAATACATATGTCTATATCCAAAACAGTGGTACCAATCAAAAGACAAATATATAGGGATTTGCCTGATATGCAATATATAGGAATAAATAAAGTATTTTTCACAAAAATAGTGCTCAAAACTGAAAGTTTGTTCCTCATACGGAATTCAGTAGTATCAGCAATGCACTTTTCCATTTTCAATTAATAATAATTTAACATCTGTCACGATATTTACGTGTATTATTATTTTATGTCAATGAGAAATGTGTAAAGAATCATATACTTTAAAAAAAATGTTTCTGACAATTGATTACAGAGAAAGACACGTAATAAAAATGCATAATTAATAATTAATTATGTAGCAATTAATTATCTAATTTTGTATAAAATCACTTTTAATCATACATATAGTCAATGTAATCGTGTTTTCATGCAGATAGAACATGAGTAATGCATTAATATTAGTAAATCTCAAAATGGCAAATGTCCCAAGTATATAAAAAAACAAAGCTACTTATGGAAAATATTACACAATCCAAATGTATCTCGAAAAGTTTTATAGGGATAAGAAATCTCTGAACCAAGTTTTGTATTGATAGACGGAACAGATATGAGAGAAAAAATTATATACCAATACACGCTCTTTCCTCATACCCATTATGTATATCAAACATTTATTATCCCCTATAGTATTGTTCGAGATACATTTTGATTGTGTGCTTTTACCCGGGGCCATTCTAGATGGGTTCAAAGTTGATGGGAGGGATTTCTGGAGGGAATTTTCCTGACATTCTCCCAATTTTCTCTGTTCACGTACGTTATGGGCCCCAACACATAGCACCTCTGAAAAGCATGTTTCATGCTGAAGAGAATGAACTATAATCCATGACTTTCCAATGAACAGTGTTGATGCAATAGCTATTTCACTGCGAGTCTACGATTTTCTTTACATTAACAGGGTTAATGGGCCCCAGGAGCGTACTCCGTTGTCCATGACACCTAATATTTTGTGCATGAACATATCTTTGTTGTTTATCGAATGGATTGTTTGATTCGCATGTCCGGACGACACGTTCATGTCCGTTCCTTGTGAGTTAAGTGATGGTTTGGGTTTGGCTACACTACATGTAGTTTTCCAGATATAAGGTTACAAGATTAAATGAAATATATTGGATCTTCGATCAAGAACCACGGAATTTTTGAATGGCCCTTAAATCGAGTTTTTGTATTTTCTACGGAATAAGCACATCATACCAAATTAAATGATAGTTTGGGTTTGGCTACATTGTATGTAGTTCTCCACATACGAGGTGTACAAGAAAATTTTTGACTGAAATATATTGGATCTTTTGATCCAAAAAGCGTTTAATTTTACAACACAACATTTTTCTCATTAAAATAGTAATACATTTCTCTACTTGTCTTGCACTTACAAAATAGCTAGAACTTAGATAAGTTTGCTGTTGTTGTGATTCTTTCGTCTTTTGATTATTATTACGTCATAAGCTCTGGTAACAAAGTGCTCTACGCTAAACAGTAATTATTTTTGTTTGAACAATAGAAGAATTATAATAAAGTTGTTCATTCACTTTAAAATACGGATTTTTTTTCTCAATGTTACCTAGAGTCCCGATATATACAAATAAATGAAAAATAAAGAAGTCTTTAGAATTCAAAAACATTCATAGTGCCCCACAGAATCGTAAAAGCTTTCCATTATACACACTGAAGATGTAACCAAATATAGTGAAATATAAAAATAAAATTAGTAGTAATCATTATTTGAGTTATTATTACAAACTTATTTTCAACACCGTCGGCTAAACATAAAACTACGATAGAGAAAATACTAATGTACGTCAGAGACTTTGTTAAGAACTTTTAAATTCTCTTAACGAGAGTCCTTGGGTTATATTCGTGTGTATCACGCGATGTTATTTTTTTTTTCTTCTTTTTTTCAGCATTGAGTTATGAACATATTCCACTTCTATTATTCTTAGGTTCACTGCTACACATGAAGGACACTTCAATGCGTTTCATGATCATGATGTAGGGAAAATATTGCGATAAACTCCCATCACGCTACTTTTGTATTATATACATTTCACTTGAAACAACTCCGTACAATCTTGACACAAACAACTCATTAACCGTTTCAACATTCTGAATTTAAACTATAGTATGCAACACAATATGTGAATTCATGTACGGCTCTAACGAGGCTCCTGTAATTCGGTAACTGTGTTTTGTAACACGCGTATCAAGCACTTCATGATACAGATATTGCGAAAGCTTTAATTCTAATTATTTAACACACTCGTTATTTACGTGCTGAGAGAGAAATTACTAAAATTTATTATTAGAATTTCAACAGGTATCCTTGCATTCCTATGTTAATTCCCAGAAATCTCATTATCAAGCGTGCTGTTTGATTCTCGAAATATCCATCAAGAATGATGGTGTAGCTTACTAGCATTAAAGTAAACTTTAATATTGACTTCTAGATTCAATTTAAAAAAAAATACTTCGAGAAGTGAGGTAGCCTGATAGTAAGATGTTCACTGGAAACAAGGAAAGAAACGAAATTGTATCATAATATTCTATGTATACGGAAGATCTGAAATCATACCAGAAACAAGGTTAATTTTCTGTATATACATCCTGTCGAAGACGTGATTTATCTTATTATCATCTTTTGAAATAATTGACTAATTACTTCAATGTTTCCTAGTCTCTACTTAAAAAATAATCATATCAGCTTTTAAGTTATACGAAAAAAATAGAAATGCACTGTTCATTAGTTCCGAGGTGATGTAGTCATGAAGTTTATAGCATCAAGACGATGAAAGCTGGATCTATGGTCTGAGATCCAAACCACATGAGTATTACACCAGGAATCGAAACCAAAAATTCTATATCAAACGGAGAAGCACTACTAATTTAGCCACCAGGATAACATCGGAAGTTCTTGCTTCAAGTACGACTACTGAAACACGTAAGAAAGGTTATGGTTAGGTAAAGTTAACACTACTTTTGTGGTGCATGAAACATTGTTTAAACTCTCTTTTTTTTTATGTGTGTGTGTATGTTATAATATTACGTTAGCAATGTGTTATTTAGACAGTTTCTTTAATGAGGGTAACAAAGATCAACATATACAAGTCTGGCTTATTAATCAAGATGGTAAAGTCATAGGTTCGGTTCCAATTTGTGAACTTTGTACGAAAATGTAGGTCTTCTCTACACATTCCCTTTCTGTTCCATTTACGTTATTCCACTAATGTATCATCATCATTTGCTTATAACATCCGTCTCCTTTGGTCTAAATTTAACTCTCTCTTTCAGACATGTAATGAGATGGAAACGTGATATTTTTTAAACGGAGTTTTTCGCTAAATTTTACGGTGTTCCCCTGGATAAAATTACAAATAGTGTTGCCCAAGAGACGAGGAGCAAATTTTTAAATTTCAGAGGAAATGATAAATTACACGAGTCTCGTGGACAACACTAGACGACACAATAAAGAACATTTATCAATGTTCAAAATTATGCTAGTCAGTCCGTAATATACTTTACTAATAAATATGGTTCAAACCTCGTTAAATCACATCCTAAGAAATTAAGGGGGAAAAAATCAGGGCATAAATTAAGGTTGGTTTAAAGGGATAAGTTTTGCCGATAGATGTCACTACAGTCCGTATCTCTCTCATGTATTTTTACCTTTCACGAAAATTCATGATTTCTCTTACAAATTTCAACCTAGAGACTTCAAATTTTTAGAGAAGGGACTTCATAACCTATCGAAGGCAACAATCCGTGCCATTTTTTATTTAGCTTTCTTCATTGTTGAAATAGTTGGATTGTTGAAATGGATATCCAAACCTTGAACAATATAAATATTTCAACAATGAAGAAAATTCTAAATAAAAAATGTGTTGTCTTTGATAGGGTATGAAGTTCCTTTTCTAAAAAATCTGAAGTCTCTAGGTTGAAATTTGTAAGAGAAAATGTAAATTTTCGTGAAAGGTAAAAAAATACATGAGAGAGATATGAAGACTGTAGTGGCATCTATTGGCAAAGCTTGTACCTTTACACCAACCTTAAGTACTATATATACACATAAAAAAGAGGATGAGAAAAAAATTCGAGAATCAAGGAGACGAGACTTGAAAATTTACGAGGAGATGATAAAATCTTATTTCTCGTCTCGCGGGCCACAAGATTTCGCTGAAAGTCACGGGGATGAAGGACCACGAGTTGAGAAAGTTCGGTTAGCGTGCGTGCTTTTGATGAATGGGATCTGAGGTTCGATTTCCGGTGAGAAAGCATCCACCGCACTATAGTCAACAGTGGCTAAGATCTCATTTTAACTGTAGGTTTCGTCCTATATAACCTCCCTGCCAGAAACGACATAAATACCATTCAAACAATTAAATTTTAATTGCAATGATGTTAAAACAATTTCAACGTAAGATATGTTTCTTGCTACATTTCCCTTCCTTTAGTAGAAGGAGTGCAGAAATACTGGAAATTTATTTTTATGGGAAAGCGCTTGCCTTGCTGAAAATAAAGTTGATTTTTTAAAATGTTTTGACACGATTGGTCGGAGTTTAGCTCCCCTTTTCGGCACCGAAGTTATATGAGACACGGACCTACCGTTTAAGGTGGAATCTAAACTACCGTGCTCTAAATGCGCGTCCGCTAGCCATTAGACCAGCGGGAAAGGCAGCTGTAATCACTTATGCACATGCAAAATAAAGATAGGAACATTGAGCACAAATTTATAGAAGAAATATTTTTTAATAAAGAAACATATATTACTAATTCGTATTTACACATGTAAATATGCCAAGCTACTTATGGGTCACCCTACTGCCTCTCTTCTTCCTTTCATCGCTGTACATTCTCTACACAGGAGGCAGATGAACTTTCTTGTTGGTCTCGAGTAAAGTAACACAAATGGAACAATAACCAGGAATTAAATAAACCGTTATGTAACAACAGCTGTTTATAAAGATGCAGGTGTACCTGGTTCATAGCAAAAGAAAACCTCTCCGTACGGCATGTGGCATTCACAACACAGCTGAGTAACGACTGAAATAATAATAATAATAATAATAATAATAATAATAATAATAATAATAATAATAATAATAATAATAATAATAATAATAATAATAATAATAATAATAAATTCCATTAATTGCATACGAACAATAGTCCTCACTTTCATTGCAGTTATTGATAAAGGATTTAGTTTAACTGCTTCCTTAGGTTCTTTCTCGATTCATTAATTCATTATGTAATCATCCCGATAGCTGGCATTTAAAAATACATAAACCAATATGGAACATAATGAATGAAAACTTCGCCTTGTACGCCATGTTTGCTGCTATATCAGGAGTCTGCCAATCTTATGGACATTAAGTGATATTTTTAAATAATGATACGACTTGTGGGTAACTCTCCATATACATAGGTTCCTATCATCGTCGATTAACTATTTATAGAACTGTGTTCGGTAAGCAAGTAATGACTTTGCATACTTTTAACTATCAGTGATTTTAAATAAACTTCGCGGACATGGATTTAGAAAAAAAAAAACATAGAAGCGGATTTACTTTGAAAATTCACAATACTTTTCTTTCTCTCGTGCCCGATTGGCTAGTCTTTTTCCAAACCAACCACTTGGCGTAACAGCCCATTTGAGGACCTGAGCCACTCCAACGCCATCTATCAGCAACCGGCTGAACTACGTCCAGCCTAGCAACAAGCACGTGGTCAGCGCGCTGCGTCACCCTGTCACTAACTGGCGTGTCACGAGCTTTCTAAACCTAGTAGCTGTGACTCCCCAGTTTGCCTCACGACGCTGGGTGGGCCGAAAATTGGGAAGCACCCTTTTCACCTTTTGATTAATACTGTCTTTCGAAGCTTCTTTACGATGTCCCTGGACAAAACGAAATTATTTTTACTCAATATTAAAAAAAAAAAAACTAAAAACTGCGGATACAGATTATGTCGCATAACCTCTCTCAGAAATCGAATGCATATATAAAAACTGTATTCCTGTGAGAGAAAAAAAAATACGTAAAGGTAACGACAAATTATGAATAACTATGATCCATCCAAAACAACACAGTCGATCAAAAGAAAAAAAAATACCTTAACGATCAACGTGTATGTCCTTTAGGCTAAAGAAAATGGATGATTAATGAAAGTAAACGATTGTGGAATAATTTTTTGTGTGTTCTCCCGTTAGGAATCGAACCCGAGACCACGTACACTATTACCAAGCAAATCAGCCCGAATTATGTTATTAATCGTTCTGAATGACGCTATATATATCAGAATGAGAACAACTAATTATTCTGAGGATCCGAATACATGTTAAGTTGTAGAAAGCTAATGTATATGAATTTCGGATTATTAGAAGTGTACATATCTAAATAGAAAATTACGGACCTTTATCACGTCACACATACTTTGCTGTGAACAAATATTATGAGCACGGTTTTCCTTCGAATACTTCTTTTATTATTTATGTCGCTTTTACATGCTACTAATTTGCACATAATCCACGGCAGGAGATGTTAAACACATCCGAGCAGAACAGTTGGTAGGAAAATCTGCCCTATATTGGAAATGAGGAACGAAAAATTTTAATAATCTACTAACTTATTACATTTTGCAAACACATTTCCCGATACAGCAATCAAAGCAATTTTATTGCAAACAATTAAAATATTAGAATAAATCTTTAAAGGAAGTCTGCAAGAGTCTGTTAAAGGATATCGTCCAAGCACCCGCCTTGAAGACTGAGGGAGAACCATTAGGAGAAAAAAAATAGTACGGATAATAGGGTGCAAGGTGTGAACTCGAGACCTCCCAACTGCGAGAACGTTGTTACTTACTCCCTACACAGAAGATTAACACAAACTAAGGTCAAGTAAGTAATGATTCAATGATATTATTATAATGGGGCACTCCCAGAAAACATTCGTCAAGTGTTTCTCCACTTCAAAGTTAATGCGTTACGGAAATAATAAATAAAACAAGAATTTTAGGAATGATTAAAAAAAAAATGCATAGAAAGATTGTGATCTTGACCAATAACTAGTTTTTGGATCGGGGGCCACAAAATTTTTGAACGGTCCCTAAATCAAGTTTTCGTATTTTCTACGGAATAAACACATCATACTGAGTTCTGTGATAGTTTGAGTTTGGTTAAAACCAGGTGGCTCTAACAAGTTTTCTCACCGTAAACAAATTTATAAGAGAAAACCATTTTATTTGCTTCGTGACAAAAGTTTACAAATGGATTTTCTATTTCTGTTTAGTTAAGTTACACTTGATTGCACAAACGGATTCCACTTCCGTACTTCTGCGGTTTCCTGTCGGATTCCGTCCATTGGAACTGATATGTCGAGTTTTCTTCTGATCCTATCATACTTTGCATTCTGAAAAATACATGTACTGGTGTTTACGAATTAGAACTCTCTGAACTTAAAAAGTTAAATCTACAAATTATTATTATTATTATTAAAACAATTGACCCTAATAATGGTTGCCAAAATAATTAAATTCTTGCTTAAATTATTGCTATTAATATTATCATTTGTTTATTATTAAAAATAATTAAGAAATAAATGGAACTAGCTCATGAATATAAGCACAACTCTGAACAGAAACTAAGATTTCTGTAAAAGGTAATTTTAAGGATTTAGTAGCAACTTGTAAAAACTCGTTAAAATTACTGTTTATCAGTACATTTTTAAATATCTTTCAGCCCACACTCTCAGGCTTTTGAAGTGCCACCTAAGGGCAATTGTTCCCCTTAACTGCCCTATGCTATTCACTGTCATCACGAGGCTGGCAAAAATATACCTTATCTAATGCTTGTGAGATAGACCCCAAGAGCCCCTAGTTAATGTATCACATAGTAGAACTGCTGTAACTAGTCTAGATGTGTAACCTAAACAAGATTTGAACTAACAGCTATCCACATCTAGAACTTTGAATCTAGTTATTTAGTTACCATTCGAAAGAACCTTTGGAGTAAGTCTTTACGAACTAGTTATGTCACACCTGCGCCATTTTTTCATGAATCTACGATATGTATTTATTACTATTTAAAGCTGATTTCATTGCCATTTTTAAAGTATTAAGTTTTCTAGATTAAAAAGTAAAAATTAATTCCCACATCTACGACCTGTATGATTCTTGAGTAATGGGCACTAGAGGCATTGTATAGTCCCCCCCCCACACACACACAATTTCGGAGTACCTCGGAATACTTATAAAAATTATCTATAATGAAACTTACTTCGTGCGGGATCATATACAGTACTCATGAAAGTTTTGTTTCTTGTAGTACTTGTACCTATATATCTCGCAAAAGCGAAAATGAAGAGAAAAGCAACGTCATTTTCCTTAGGGAAACGGTATCTTAGAACATTCTCCTACCTGTTTTCAAAATTTCATAGCACAGCATTTTAATTAAAAAAAAAAAAATCTAATAAATTATCAACTTCTTGATGCAGCTTGCGAAGAAAATTTACATGAAATCAAAAAAGGAAAATAGCTACATGGGAAAAAATGAAATGAAATTTCAGTTTAACGTCCCTCGTTTATGAACTTTAGGCTACGGGAGACGATGATTATAGTGTGAATGATGGAATCATTGGCGAAATGAGAAAGCGGAAGCAAACGGGAGTACCCTAACAAAACCCACGGACACGATGTTGTCCACTACAAACTTACTTGACCGGGAACCGAACCAGCGACCTCACTGAACCATCGTGTTCCCTAAATATATGGAAAGAAATCGATTATAGTCTATATCTAACAGCACCCCCCTTGAACCTAAGAAAAAACTGGAAAAACCTTCAATCAAGATGGCTAGACACAGGATTCGAACGCGAGACCATCGAGTACAAAAAATTAAGTATGTAATGAGCTCTTAATTGGAAAAGTAACTTATTCAAATGTGGATTCAAATACATGCTACGCTGACCTTATTGGCAAAATTGAACTTTATAGCCCGAAATTACGGATACAGGATCAAGTACTATGAGTAAATAGCATTTATGATCCAGTATTCCCTCTGCACAGAAAACAAAAACAAAATCCTTTAAATGACGAATATAGGATTTGAACACGACTGAAAGTTTTTGTTGGTCTGAACTCAAAGGTTACAATTATTTACACGAACTCTCACGAACACGAAGTAACGGAACAGAAAATAGGGAAAACAGCTTTGAAAACATTCTTCAAAATTTGAGCAACAACAGTCACGCTATACCCAGCCGCATCGTGGACCCGTTGTGACCTAGGTCAGAGAGGCCACTAGTTCACAAATGAGTGGAGAGAAAAACAAAAGAAAGAAAGAAAACACATACGCTGCTGACAACTAAGTTTATGTAAAAAATATTCTGAGAAAAACGAACGTTCGCACACCTCATCAACTTAAAAAGTTCTAAACAACTCTGGAGTCTTACTTACAGAATAAAATTTAATTCCAGAGTCATGTAGAGGAGTTAGATTGTGCTGATTGGTCTTGGATTTTCTTGCTCTAGTCATTCCATTGATTAGTGTTCTCATTGCATAACTTCACTTTTCACACTGAACATATACAGCAACCTTTAAAACTGTATATACATTCCACAACACGTTCTTTTGCTAATTCCTTCAAAACATTGGACTTCCAGTATGGTTTTCGGTGTAAAAAGGTTGAGAACTGTGATCATCCATTAATTTCGAAGTGATCGAGAAGAAAAAGTTATAAATGAACCTCCGATAGTGAACAGTTTCTTTCAAAAGCGCCATTTCCCATCCTTCAATACCACGTGCGAATTGGAAGTTCAGCTTGGACCCTGCCTCAAGAAGTGGGTCCCGTCTCACATAGTCTCAGTGCTGATAGAAGACGTTAAGCTTCAATCCTCATCTCTAATCCTTCATCTTTAGATAGTACTGAAATAAATATGAATGTTATCCTCAGCCTCTGTTGCCAGCCCATGTTCCAAAACAAGCTTCCTACGAGTATAGAACTCCCCCCCCCAAAAAAAGTCAGTGTTACTTTGCTTAGTTGAAACTAAGCACCCCTTTCCACTACCGTGGCTATATGAGACAAACCAACGTATGTGTTAATTATATATTACTCGTATATATGACTCCGACTAGGAAGCGAACCCGGGATCCCTTACGTGCATTAGACATTTGACCAGTAAGGACAGACCAGTATTGGCAGTCGTGTCAAAGAGTGACAGGCACCATACTGTATAATAAAAATTGTATCTCATCTAAAATGTAATGAAAGACTATGTCTGAGATTATTCTGAAGTCAATCTGTTAAATTGTGAACGCCTGCTTCTAGGACAAGAAACTTGTATAAAATTGAACAATACTTTCGTCCATATTTACAACATTTAGAACGGGTATCACCTACATGCTGTACCTTTCGTCACGACCCAGATATCACGCATGTCCATTGCATCCAGCTTATAGCATAAACAATGGGTAGGCAGCGCAGGAGGTGAAGGTGGAACTGGTTTGCCTTCAAGGAATTTTAGTGACAACAGACCATTATTTATGTTACTCGACAGACTGGTACAGTTCTGACTCTACGTACGGTGTATTGTGCATTCATTTTGACAACGGTATCAACGGAGCACTTCCGGCCGAATTGGGAAATTCTCACGCAGCACAGATCGCGTGAAACTTGAGTTCATGTATTTCAAGCCTTCCTTAGGCTACAAGAGCATCAAACAATGTATACGACTACAAAGCGATGCTTCCTTGTATGACTATACTAACAGTATCAACATCGAAAAGCATACTTTTATTTACAATGGAAGAACATATCATATTACGTAACAAAATATTGAAACTACAATAATAAGTCATGTTTACGAGCCGCAGTAAAACATGAACATGAGAGAAAGCGACAACATTCTACCCTCACATTCACAACGCTCCCATGTACGAATCCTGGTGCCGGGTTTTCTTTTAGTTCTTTTAACGTCTAAAAAGTAACAAATATATCACTCAGGTTGAAACGAACATAATAATAAGAAACACTAAAATAACGTAACTCCATGCAAAGTTATAGCTAGGATGCCTTTTCCAGAAAATTGTGGCGTGATTTATATATATATATATATATATATATATATATATATATATATATATATATATAAAGAGATAGATAGATTTGAAATTAAATGAACATATGATAAACATATGAGTTTCTCGGGAAAGAATTTTGACATTCCTTTCGAAGCGACGTTAGAATCGTGTGCACAATCTGTGACAATGTTTAATTGTATGATGATAGTAACAACGAAATCATTTACAGCAGGTTACTTCAGGAATTCGAACGAAACTCTTGATTGGAGGGTCAAAACTGGAGTTATGTGGGTCTGGCGAAAGTCATCGCCGCTGAGTACTGGTAGATTACGAAACTTTCTAGAAAAACTGAAATAATCTTAAAAGAAATATATCGTCAATCGTCTTTTTAAACATTCTTTCAATTGAGGTAAAATTATTTCGAATTAGACGACAAAAATTATCATTTCCATGAAAAATAGGAGCAGTATTTTCCTTTATTATGTCAAAAGACTAGATGAGAGTGTTTGTTGTCCAACGATTTTATTGCTTTGATAAAGAAAAGCAATTTGAAAAAGCGTAACTCCACTTTGCAAAAGAGTACATGTAACGCCTGACTTCCCTCCTAAAAGTGAATTAAGGGGAATGAAAATACAGTACTAGATAGCATATAGGACTTTGGTAGATCGCCGAAGATTTTCATAGAGACAGATCAATGAAACAAAAAGTTTGGCAACTTTTGGTATAGACTAGTGCTGTTCGAATACTTGAATAACAATTCAAATATTAGGTTATTCGAATTTTAACAGCATTAGTACAGACTATAAATGAAAATAAATGTTAGAAAGACAAAAATTATGGTGATTGGAACGAAGCGCTCGGTTTCAAATATCGAAGTAGGAGGAGAGAAAATAGAACGGCTTATTAGTTTTCGACACCTGAGTAGTGTTATTAGCGATGATGTGAATTGTGAAGTGAAATAAAAGCAAGAATAGGAATGACGAAAGAAGTCTTTAGGGGGAAGAAAATACTATAAATAAGGAGTTGAGAAAAAGAATGCTTCGTGTTGGTATTGTGCTGTATGGGTCAGAAACATGGACCCCTTATGCGAAAATGATGAAAAACGACTGGAAGAAATGTAGGTGTGGAGAAGAATGGAGAGAATTAACTGGGTCGAGGGGAAACCGAATGAGAGGGTCTTAGAAATGTTGGGGAACAAAATAATTTTAGATATTATTAAGAAGAGGAAGCGAAACTGGTTGGGACACTGGTAAGAAGGAACTTTATCATGAGGGACGTGTTAGAGACTATGGTGGCAGGAAAGAGGGAGGGGGTGAAGGAGACTAAAATGAATGGATAATATCAAAACAGAGAAATCGTACGTGAAAACTAAGAGGCTACCGATGGCTATCCATATTCCATACATGGAATCGCGTGATACTCTTTACTGTCTTTAGTAAGTTTATTCTGACGCACGAGCTTAGCCGTTACATATCGTTTATCAACTGGTACTTTTCTCTCTCCCTCCTCCTTTTGCCTTCTGACACATGTTTCATGCACGGATTAAATCTAATGTAATCAGTGGGGATGGAGCTCGATCAAACGCTACCTTGACGTGAAATTGTTACAAACTACGAAGTCTTGTTTTACGAATTCCCATTAATAAATTATCTAAATATTAAATGAACACTGTATATGTCGCCCATTTTGAAAGGGTCCTTGTCCACTTGTCCATGAACAGAAAACGGTGACAAACTAAAAAAGAAAAGAAAGAAAAAGTAAACGTCATTTTTTTCTTTTTTTTTGGGGGGGGGGAAGGATAACTAATATTTTAATGTGCTTTGTTGAATTAATATATAAAAGTGTTATAAAAGTAGTCTATGTACTTAATAGGTATACTAATTTGATGCTAGGGCAAAAAGTTTGGACAATGAGATTTTTTATAATGGGATAAAACTTTATTTTTGGTGACTTCAGAATTGTTAAATCTCAGTAAACATACTATACTTCTATGCAGTTTTATGGGAAGAATTCAATACTAATAACTTAATTTTCAATTTGTGGGGACAAAAACCCTATTGGAAATGGGCGATGCATATTTGGAAAATACGAAGAACAAACATGAGCGATCAAACAATCTGAAATAAATTAAATACATCTCGTAAGCACATATTGCTATCAAAATCATTATTACAAAATACGGTACTGTATTTGATACGGATGGCCTTCAGTTTTAACTGGCCGATTTGGTAGGGGGAGGCCGCGGCTACCCTTATAATTAGTGTAGGGCTTCAGGCTCTCCCTGAATTAAATCCCTCGTTTTATCTCTTGGAATTACCTTCCCTCACACTTAAGTCTTACCACTTGTTCTCTTTTCTCGACTTTTCCACTTTCTCTCCGCTTTTAATGGAAATAATTTGGCATCTCTCAACAATCCCCCTCCCCGATTATTTCCATCCTTGCTGTCAAAAATGAATCTTGACAACAATGTGCCTAATGCATTACTATTTGTAAGTACATAATTGAACCACAATAAAGTTACTTTCTATAGGAACAGTGCAGCATTGTTGCTGAGTCCACAGCACAACTTCTGCCAATGATGTTCTAATTTTCTATCTACAGAACTAATCTTTAAAAATTTCAACCAACAATGAGTGAGGACGATGAAGACACAGAATTTGATCCGGATGCGGAAGAGCTGTTAAAATTACGACGTATTATACAGAAGAAATTGGCCCAAAAGGATGAGATTGCACGGAAGAAAAAGGAAATTCAAGTGGTCATATATGAAGAACCACCCCCGCCTCCCGTAGATACTGCTCCAAAAGATCACTTAGACTTTGTTCTTCGATCTGTGTATGATCATCAAACAGCGCTCTTTCCTGAGCTCTATGAATTTATCCTAAGTATCGATACAGTGAACCACAAGTACTATTGCGATCTGAAGAAAAGAATGTGGGCAATGAGACCAAAGCCAAAACCTGTGCTTGGTCACCCGATTAGATTTGCTCCTGCACCTACTCAAAGAAGGGATCCTTTCAATGTTAAATTAGCTATCAAAACACAGCATATCTCGCAGACGGTGAATGGATATTGTCGTAAACCAGATGGATCTTACTACAGAGCATAAATCGCCTTCAAATCTTGAACACTAGTTTACGGTAAATTAACCAAGTTATTTACTTTTAAGAGGGCACATTTTGTTTACATGGATACTGTACAACGATTCTCTTCTCTCTCATCAAATTTTATATTGGACTGGTACTTGATGGAGAAGAAAATAAAATTACCGCTAATCTCTCGACAGAAATCTGTTCTTTCGTTACATATTGAAATGTCATGTACTGTCTTCCGAATCTAGGTCAGAGCAAACCCTCTCGTACGACGTCTGAGTACACAAAGAGAAGCCTGTAAAGAGAGTCTGTGACATAACTCAGACAATGAATGCCGTTTACTAAATATCCACTTTGTCTCTAGGCGGAATGTGAAGCAAAATAAAGCTATGGCAGCAAGTGAAGAGAATTTTAGTGCCAATTTTACACTTGTAGCCTATATTGTCGATTATTATTGTAACTAAAAAAAAAAAAAAAAAATCTTTTCTAATTTATGTAAACGACAAATATACTGTCATTAAAGAATGAAAAGTCTTCTTAACCACTGAATAGCTTATTACTTTTAAAAGCAGCCTTTTGTAAGGACACACCTATGATGAGAAACGGTTTCAGAGTTCACAATGTGTCATGCTCACAAAATGAGGACATCAGGCCACTTCTCAAGAGGTAAGGATGACCAGAGCGTGACTTCCCTTGCGCTGAGGCAGAATTTATGAACTACTAGCTTTGCATCCTCTATACCAGTGATGGGCAAACCACGGACTGCGAGCCGAATCCGGGCCCCTAAAAGAATCTATCCGGCTAGCGGCATGATTCAGTCTGACGAATTTAACTTCACTTCTAAGAAACAGCGTATCCCAGTTCGGAACAGATTATGAGAAACTTGTAGAAATCAAATGACAATCCATCACACTCTCCTTCACAATCTTTCAATCATTAACCCTCGCACTAGATACTGCCATTTAGGAGTGACACTACTTAATATCAGTCACATCTCCTACTAACGGAGGTGGAGGGGGGAGTACTTTGTGCCCACCAACTTAAAATAGCAAACTTTATGACACACACTAACGTTCAATTTGAACCACCGTACGGTATACACTTTGGCTAGACATGTTGAGCAATAACATATTTTCTTACAATTTTAAAGAAACGACTAGGAGAGTAATTACAAAAAAATATATACACAAAGTAATCCCCCCCCCCCGTTGAAAGTTCGAGGGTTAATAGGGCTTATTATCACAAGAATTTTGTAAAATGTACAACTGCTGTTTTTAATAAATTATACTGGTCTGGCTGAAGCTTTTTCCTTTGGCTCCCTCCTAAAAAAAAAGTTTGCCCATTATTGCTATATATGAAGCTCAATGGAAAGTAGCTAAACTTTAAACGAATTTTCAAAGAAAAAATCGTGCGCAATGTTTACATTATTATGCATATCTTCTAGACTCTAAAGAGTAAATTCTTGTTGACTCTCTAGTTTTCATTTATTTATTTAAAGAATTGAGAAAATAATGTGTGTTACATTCGATAAGCAATGTTGAGGAACTACGCCATTTGATATTTTGTACACAGGAATTTTTAATTTATAGGGAAAGTGTTTTACCCTGTACACATCAATGGTACGTAATTTTTGAAACGTAGTTGGCAAGGGCCTATCAAAAGTATCTTACCTGCATTTTCCTCTAAGGCAGAGAAACAAATTAGAACATTTTCGATCAGGATATCCGAGCTTTCAACCGGCGAGCACCAAATTACGAGAGGAGGAAGGCATTGTTCATTTTAGAATTGCTCACGAGACATCATAGAACAGCGTCTTCAGATGGGACAAGACAGACTGAACTCTTTTAGTCCACTTAACACCAGCTTCGAGTACGATTTTAAACATTGCTACTTTTCGCATCAATTTTAATGCCCCTTACAGAACATTAAGTTGCTTTTATGTTGCAGACAACTGTACTCGCTTTGGATGATTCAAGCTAAAATTATTCGTTTTATTAATGAACACTTTATTACGAAAGAAAAAAAATGATGTATCGCGATTAGCACTATCATTAGGGCAAAAATGTGTATACCTTTATTAACCCATTACCTGTCAAAATTATTCACAGTATTTTTGGCTCACTGACTTATTATCGATGAGTGGGATGATATTACAGAGAAACAACAATTTTTACTACTTTTCAAGGCTTAGGTCCTTTACAGAAGACCGTCCTTTAGCACATTCCATTAGCGATGACACTTATAGCATAGTATACTAGTTGCTATCATATTATGCCAATGTTCGAGAGAGAGAGAGAGAGAGAGAGAGAGAGAGAGAGAGAGAAAGAAAGAAATATTCCACCCCTCTTCTGAACTATAAAATTGACACTGACGTATTTAGAAAACGCAGTTGAAAGTTCAAGATCTCCACTTTAAATGATAACATCAAGAAGTAAAAGAAATATGTAATAAATCAACTCTAAACCTAAACAATGACAACCAGCTATGCTAAATAATTTTCTTCTGTATATCAATATCCAGTACTACTAACACAATAATAACACATATACCTAATATCATTAAAATTAATCAAAATATAAATGTTCCATTCCACCCCACCCAAAATAGATAATGAGTTAAAGAAGTCCTGCAAACACAAGAAAATTTCGAACAACGGTCTGTTTAATTCAAGTACATGATAAACGATATAGTGTTGTGACGCTCAAATCAAATACTGAATTTTTATATTCCCTCAGGAAGAAGTGGTTAGTACGTAGTAGCAATAAGTAAATGCAACAAAAAACTTGATTTACATCTGAATACACTCAAATTATGAAAATGAATACAAAATTCTGACTCATTATGACAACTTTGTTCTGAAATTATCACTTGCGACTCGCTGCATACGTCATTCATTATCAGCACCTAGCATAGCTCGCTTCGGTCAACAACGCCGCAGCTTCTTTCTCGAACTTCACAAAGGATTGTTCTTGTACTGCCAATCATTAGCTTTTCAGCCGTCTATCTAATGTAAAAACGTGATAATCTGAAGAATAATGATAATCTCATTAATAATACCATCATTCTTGACTAGTCACAAATTGGACTCAAATTAATGAGATAGCTCCAACCATACTGAGTCTCTAATTCTGAATAAATGCTAGGATTCTCTTTTGTAGAATGTGTCTGATGAAGGCAAAGGTACTTTGCCGAAACTGTAATGCTATTCTTTATTGAATAGTATATGCTTTGGTAAAAATTTGCCTCTTACTTTATGTTAGAACAATATGATTCTTCACAATTCAATTTTCCTCTGCTCCATTTAGTTCTTGTGTAACAACAAAATATTAACAGTTCACGAACACTATTACAGATCATTTTACGTTGATTGATACATGTTTATGGTTAACATATCACTCTGCATCCTCGTCACTGCTCTGACGTTCTACACTCAGACTTTCTTTAAGCATTTGAAACATTCTCTAAGCAGCTGTGGCCTTCATTACGAATTGGACCCTACACTAGGAGTATTATTTGAGCCTGACGAGAGGGGTAATTGTCCCCTGGTTTCATACGTATATATTAATCAATAGAGATGCAACGACTCGAAAAAAAGACAGCTCTTTTTTTTTTAAAAAAAAAAAAACTTTTTTCTGCTTCGCTTTTCCGATTAGGACTTTTTTTTTAATTTTGCTTTAAATTGATAAAGCAGATTTTGTTTCGCTTCTCTAAAACACAAAAACTCATTTAATTAGTGGTTGATGCACATCATAATATGAAACCCCTAAAATAAACCATGAATTTCGAAGATTTTTTAAAATTCTTAACATATTTACATTATGAATTTCAAAGGATTAACTAATATATGTAATAATTTTTTAACCTCTTATATACAATAAGTACTCTTTTTTTTTTTTAGGTATACACAAATAACTAGCAAAATTGTATGTAGTATTTTTACTTCAAAATATCACACACCCTCTTTTTGAAACAAAATAAAGTAAAATATGACACAAATCTGCACATCAAGAGCTTCGTTTCGAGTGGTTCTGTACATTCTTGAAATTTTTCAGTTAAGTTTTAACTTTCATATACATTGTATGAATATTTCGAACAAAATTTTTATTGATTGATCACATACGTAATAATCTGTTACCACCTATAAGGTGCTTCGGATCTGCAAAATTGGTAAAGTTTCGAATTCTATAATGCACTGACTGTTCCTTAAGCTTGTTCAGAATCGGGAAAGTATCGAATTTTCTGTTCATGGATCATATGCGTAACAGACTGTTCATCTGAGCGGGTGGGTTCCTAAGCTCGAATATACTGTATACCACCATCACGGTTTACCCAGTCTTGAAGATTTCTGAATTTTTAACAAAAAGAAAACTTATGGAATACATTTAAGAAGGGTGAAAAGAATCAATCACTGTTCCAATTCACAAGAAAGGCGGCACAACTGATTGTAATAATTATCGAGGCATTTCTCTTAATATTCTATTAATAAGATTGATCCCATACGCGGATGAAATTATTGGAAATTATCAGTGTGGATTTAGGCGAAATCGATCAACTATCGACCAGATATTTACCATTCGACAAATACTCGAAAAGAAATGGGAATATATAAACCAGTACATCAACTGTTTATTGATTTTAGAAAGGCCTACACCTCTGGTACTACTCGAAACACGGGTGACCAGAAAGAAATGATCTAGAGAAGAAAAATATGTCGATAACTCAGAAGTTAAAATAAATTTAAATAGCCTGTAAAATTGCCCTCAGATACTACGTACTTTATTTTTACTTTAATTCATAAAATAGGTGCTCCATCAATCATGATGATGAATTTCAGAGCTAAATATGGCATTATTAACTATAGAGTATACTATAAGAAAGCTATTGAAATAGAAAAATCATGAAAATGAAAGAAGCCAAAATTTCCAAAAATTCTCGTCCCCCCCCCCAAAAAAAGCCGCCTTTTTATGTGCAAAAAAGCATCGATTCAAAAAAGAAAACCGGCTTTTTTGCATCTCTATTAATCAATCTTTATAAATGAAAGTGCCTATGTTTCTAACTTAATAACTCTTGAACCACCCAACCGATCTCGAGAAAATTTTCAACATAGATGAGGTTCGAGCCTCTGTTGGTTTTTATTATTTCACTTTGAAAGTACGTATAACTTGAGGAGGGGGAAGGGGAGATATATCGAAAAGACCTATAGTAGTGTCGAATCCTTAGTTTTAGGGGTCCCTAAAAGAAAAGAACACTTTTAGATAGTATTAGGAAGAGGAAGAGGAACTGGTTGGGACATTGCCTAAGAAGAGGGACGTCCTAGAAGGTGTGGTGGCAGGAAAGAGAGGGAGGGGGCGAAGGAGACTACAATTAATGGATGATATTGAAACAGAAAGATCATACGCGAAGACGAAGAGGTTAGCGGAGGACCGTGGAGCATGGAAGCTTCTCAGCTGCGGCAAGTGACCTGCCAATAAAGGCAGAATACCTATGATGATGATGATGGGGTCCCTAAGTTAATTAGTGACAGTTTTTGGTGCCCTTATATACAAAATGAAACTATTCTCCCCATGCGAAGAACGGGCATTCTGCTAGTAATACAATATACCAATGAGAAACGTGAAACTACTTATACTGGAAAGTCTTGCCCCCTGCCCCAACAAAACCTAAAATGACATTATTGTCCTGAAATATATAGACTTCACTACATGGGAGCTAAATTCAAAAACATCTACGGAGATGAAACTTTATCGCAACAATTTTGATACGTATTTTGTAGCATTAATTATCACAGTTTTCGCATTTATTTTTTAAATGTAGCATGTTTTTTTTAAACATATTGAACTTGTAAACAGTATATTTTTAGTAATAAGGTGTACATTTAATACAAAAATGAGGATGTACCTCGATTAGGTGCACATTCTAGCTAATGTATTCATTTTTAAGTCTGTTCTCCTGTCAGAAACAATCATATTATACTTGAAAAAGAATCTCTCGGCATCAACACTCGAGACTAGCAACTATATTGGACGTAACGTACTGACAGCAAAAGACCTGTGGTTAACTTTTAAACTGTTTAACAATGATAGAATGTCAACTTCCTTATCCTCACTGTTGATAACTTCAATAACCTTACTTTTAAATTCATGGTAAGAAACCAGCAGATCATGAACATTTTCACCACAAAACGATGTCAAGGATTTAAACAATAGTTCAGTTTTGTTGATGTCTTCATCTTTACAAAGTGAAAGAGTTTCTGGATCAAATAACTTTTTCGTAAATGCAACGTTCTTTTAAATTAAATAATATCGGAAATGACCTTTTTAATTATTATTAGCAATAATTAATAAGAATTCCACTTTTTCGTTTTCATTCGCATTTATCGCAAGTAATGCAGAATTTTGCAAAAATTCGCGATAATACGTAGGTATAAACGTGATTTCTGCTTCTGAAACGAAAAGTTTGAGATTTCCTCAAACATATACGCATTTCTTTCAAGTTTCGCACACATCGCATTAACGAAAGAGTTTCGTCTCTACATATCTAACTATTCATACTGTTATTTAATGTGAATATACTAGAGAAAGCTTTCCAGACTTCGCAGACAGAGAAAACGAAGATTTTTGGCAATATATGATATACGTATATGGTTCCACACAGTAAAACGTGACAGAAAAACAAAAACTTATGGGGAAAATGTAATTGGCAAGCCTATACCTCAGTTTGAATTCTATGTAATACACAAATACAATGCAAGTGAAGGGGGCAAATGTACACGTCAAACAAATTCCGTAATTACTTCTGTCACGTAAAGCATCGTGTATTACGAAACACTGATGCTACACAAGGAAAATATAAGCTTTAGTTATCTTATCTCTTCAAACAAACACAAGCCATCCGGCTCATACGCATTATACATTATCGATTCCTCATAAACAAGATTTACACATGAATCTTTAATATAAATTATTACACCTGTATTCCTGTAATCCGCAATGATTGGCGTCACATTTTTAGAAACCAATATTCTACATGCAGTATTTTGTAACGTGTTCATTGTACTCTTTTATTCCTTCGAAACACGAATATATCCCTTATTAGAAACTTAACAGAATGTTCTTATTATCGAGCTATTCTTCACGATGCATGGAATAGTAGCCTAATTTGTACGCACATCTGTTCAAAATTGCGAATAAACATTGTTTTCTTAAGTTCCTGAATGTACACACTATGCTTTACTTTATCAAAGAAGCTTGATAATAGGACAATATTAAACGTTCCAGTAACGTTTAAATGAGAAATTTGGTTAATCTCTCAAGTGCATCTTGTAAACATATAACACACATATTCCTTAACAGTAAACGATTCCCTCAAAAGCCACTTCTGAGTATTTTAGAAGCGTTTTTCTTCCATCAAAATTTTTCACCACTTCATGATATCAACAGATTAAACATATTAACCAGGCACGCACTCAAATTTTTGTTTGGAGGGGTCCAATACTACAAGCCACTACATCATGTAATATTGAACGGGTATTATTTTGCATTTGAAAACAGGATCAGTAATTGTAAAATACTTTCACCTAGTATATCTTCAGAAAAAAAAAATGAAGAAATAAAGATAAATAGCACAGACGAAGTGTAAAATAAAATGTTCATACTACATCAATCATTTCACTATTAAACAAGTAGTAGTTTATTGAGAAAGTGTACAAGTGTATTGAGTTAGGAAGTTTGGGAGGGTCCGAACTCAGCAGACTCACCGTAGGTGCATCCCCGATATTAACTATTCAGAAGATCGGCAAATTTCCTACCAGTTTCTTTTAAGCATTATTTCCTACACGCTATACCGCCGAACAACGAAATATGGAGTTGCATATACAGGGGGTTAATTTTTTATGTAGCCAAAATCCACTTATGAAATCCTCATACCTAAACAATAATAATAATAAAAAAAAAATCCATATGAACACAGGGCGAAAAACGCATTGTTTCAAAGTTGTGAGATGCCGAAATCGAGAAAATTGTAACTTTGAGGCTGCCTAGCTCAAAAACTATGAGATATATCAAAGGCGGTTAAAGAAATATTAGAGGAACTAGTACATTGTCTATCTAAATACTTATGTTACAGAGTTGGGTTGTACCGGCGCACATGATTTTTAGAGAGAGAGGTGCAAGAGCGGAACCTATACCGCAGCTGCTTCTATAAAATCCGTTGCGCCGATACGTCCCAACTGTGAAACTTTTTTTTTTTTTTTTTTTTTTGGACAAGACAGTGTACTAGTTCCTCTAATATTTCTTTAACCGCCTTCGATATATCTCATAGTTTTTGAGGTAGTCAGCCTCAAAGTTACAATTTTCTCGATTTCGGTATCTCGTAACTTTGAAACAACGTGTTTTTCGCCCTATGTTTATATTGACTTTTTCTATTGTTTAGGTGTGAGGATTTCACCAGTGGATTTTCGCTACATAATAAATAAACACCCTGTATATGAGGCCAAGTCAGCGTCTTCTGCGGCTGTTAACCTCTCTCATTGAACAGTGCATTATTGTCATAAATGTAATTTCGATAGTTGTGTGGTTATATAACTTACTAGTAGCTAATAAACAGGTAATTTCTAACACAAATTCACTTCTGAATTTTCACCCCACAGGGATTCCATAAACCCTACAATCTTTATTTTTAAGCATATATTTATACTCTATGATTTTTTAAAGGACGAAAAGCATGTTATCTATGATGAACTGAGTCTTTACGTACAGGACGAAAACAATTCTATTTTTTCATTTGGCTAAAATCTAATAAGCACTTTACCGATTGTCTCCCGTATATAAAAAATGAATCTAACATCACTGTTCAGATCATATGAATTGAATGTTATAAATATCGAGAAACAAACGCACTAAGATATATTTAGTCGAAATATGAGTGTGGAGAAGAATGGAGAATTAGCTGGGTCGAGCGGAAAACGAATGAGAGGGTGTTAGAAATGGTGGGGAAGAAAAGAACAATTTTAGATATTTGAGAAGAGAAACTGGTTGGGGCACTGGCTAAGAAGGAACTGTAACATGAGGGACGTGCTAGAGGGTATGGTGGCAGGAAAGAGAAGGAGGGGGCGAAGAAGACTAGAATTAATGGACGATATCAAAACAGAAAAATAGTACGTGAAGATGAAGAGGTTAGCGGAAGACCGTGGAGCATGGAAGTTTCTCAGCTACGGCAAGTGAACTGTCAATAATAGCAGAATACCTATGATGATGATACAATGAATCACTAGTAAATATTAAAAAAAAAAAAAGGGGGGGGAACACGTCAGTCTGTACGTCTCACTATTCCGGAATGTTACACAGCCTTGCTTAAGAGAATTATAATACTGGTTGTAGAAAGGCAAAGGATAATGACAAACGTTGCACTCAGTCCTGCTAAGTTTTAATTATAGACAGTCACGCTAACAGAAGTAGGTATCTGCAGGATAGTTTAATAAAAATACATTTAAAATATGGTACGAGTTCGGGGTGGTTGGTGGCTAAACTCCAAGAGAACATTGTTAAATGTAAACAATTACATATTTTAATTAAACACGGTTTTAGCCTATAGTGTTGTGCAGGGCAAAGGCTTGGGCGCAACAACTAATTTTTGGATGCCAATGAAGCTTAATATTAGATAATGGTTGGCTGCTATTAATACAAACAAAATTCTATTATTATTATTCGATACTTTAATATCAACAGTATTCCGTTCGCTACATTGAATTGTAATTTAACAATTATATAATGACAGCGCGTTTTCTAGCGATTTTTTTTTTTTTTTTTTTTTTTTTTTTTTTTTTTACCTGCCATCACAATGAAACTTCCATGTTCTCTCCTTATATCTTCCTGCATTTTCAACACAATCCGTGGGTTGCTTGAATGGTAGTGGAGCCTTCAATTAATCCACGAGACTCCCCTTGCTAGTGACAGCATACGCACACTGCCTTCTAATCAAGAGGTTCCGTGTTCAGTTTCCGGTGGGGTGCATCTGAATTAAGTGTTCTAAATTCCAAGTATAGCGGATCCTACATTTATTAACACGTAGCCTATGTGTTGGTGTGTGATCAGAATCCTGATAATATTTCCAAACGTCAATAATTTACAGAAATAATCTGATGAAAGTTTGTTGTAAACACTGAAAATGTTAAACAAATATTTACATTACATGGACAGATAACGTGTTATAAATCAAGATTTGAGCTACTACCGTTATTTTACTACTATTTTGGTTCATGGGTTCGTTGGGTGGTTGGATTGGAGTTAACGTTCAATTCAGCATCAAGGCTATATGAGATGTGAACCTACAGTATAACGTCAGATCCAAACCGAATCACAAGAGATCCCTGTGGGATTGGAACCTGCAACTAGGGCTGTTCCGAGCAATTGATAATTCGATAAAATTTAAAAACCGTTTCGTCGATAAAGAATTTTAATTTCGTCGAACTTTCGAGACATTCAAAGTGTTCGAATTGAATTGAATTGAAAAGGTTGGGGTGGGTGCGCCGACGACGGAGGTCTTTTAGCACCCATCACTAGGTAAGAAGACATGCAGTATACGCGAAGAGACGCAACCACACCCAGATAAAAACCGTACTGTCCGTGGAAGACAAGGTCTCACTCAGGGCACCAAGCTGAGTGCAGAAAAAGAAAAGCACAAGATAAAATAATAAATAATGTAACAAATGTTAAAAGCGGTGCACCCACAGAACAAAACACTGCACAGTCACCACACAGAAAAGTCAAATGGCTGATAGAACTTGCTGATGTCGCAGAAATCGGAACACCTTCAAGACGATGCCAGTATCATCGCTGAGCAGAGTTCGAAGGTCAGCGGACAGGCCAAACTGAACACGCACAGGCGCACGAGGCACGCAGTCCCCAAGAAGATGACGAATAGTCAAGCGCTGACCACAGAGGCTACAGTCAGGAGGAGGAGTTCTCTGCAGAAGGTGTCTGTGTGTCAAATGACTATGACCAATCCGAAGACGAGCCAAAAATCCTCTCTTTCAATCGTGAAAAGCGGGAGTTCGACGACCAGACTCCAAGACGGGGCTTCACAGCATGGAGTTTGTTGTTGATCTGCTGATCCCATGATGACTGCCAGCGCTGATGCAGAAGACGAGAAAAGACATGACGGACATCAGTGTTGGGAGCAGGGAGGTGGCAACGACAACCATGAAGAGCAGCCTCCTTCGCAGCAGTTTCGGCCAGCTCATTTCCAGGGATGCTAACATGGTCTGGCAACCAACAAAATCGAAGATCATAGCCCTCAGCAAGTAGACCATTGAACTGAAGTAGTACTTGCTGGACAAGTGGATGCGGAGACGTGACATTGGCAAGACTATGAAGGACACTGCTGGAATCGGAGCAGATCACAATAACGCGAAGCTGGCGGCGACGAACGTGCTGAAGAGCTTTCAAAATGGCTACCAATTCTACGGTGTAGACGGTGCAGAAGGGATGAAGCTGAACTCGGGAACGGTGGACTTCCAGAACAAAGCACAGCCAACAGAGTCATCCTGCTTGCAGCCATCGGTAATGAAGCGGTAGCCCGGATAGGAGGCCATGAGAGAGAGAAATTCCTGGTCACTGGTAGTTGCCTTCTTAAACTGCGCCAAAGAGAAGTTGATCGCCGGTGGAAGCAGGTGCCAGGGTGGAAGTGGCAGGAAACCCAAAACAGCAAATAGAGGTAGCTCGACAGCAAGATCTGTCAGAAGTTCCAAGGCAAGGATTCCAAAAGGCCTGGTGACTGTAGGCTGTGCCTGATAACGTTGAAGGCGAGGAGCAGCTTCCAACGTAAACCCAGAGGGATGATCAGGAATGGCCTTCTGATGAAGTAGATATCTTAGCTGCAGGACTTGGCGACGGTGCAACAGAGACGGTTCGTGAGCTTCGACATATAGGCTACGGATTGGGCTCGTACGAAATGCCCTAGTGGCAATTCACAGACTCAGATGGTGGACGGTGTCCAGGTAGCGTAGTACGTTGCGACGAGCAGAACTATAAGCCACACAGCCGTAATCAATCTTCGATCGAATGAGACTTCTGTAAAGGCGAAGCAGCACAACACGGTCAGCACCTCAGGCGGTATTAGAAAGTAGGCGCAACAAATTCATGGAGCGGAGACAGCTATACTTCAAGGCGCGAACATGCTGATTCCATGTAAGACAGCGATCAAACTGGAGGCCCAGGAAACGAATACACTCAACACATTGGAGGCGATCAGGTTCCGAGGAAAGATCTGGATCAAAAGCACAGTTTCGGAGACGACAGAAGTACACACAGTTGGTCTTGGCAGAGGAGAACTTGAAGCCAGAGCGAAGGGAGCACTGATGCAGGCGGTTGAGCGTCAGTTGTAACTGTCGTACAATGGTGTTCAAAGTGTTCGAGACACTCGAAGTACTCAATACATTCGAAATGTTAGAAACATTCGAAAAGTGCGAGACACACAAACTGTTCGTGAGTCTCAGATTGCTTGAAAGCAGCAAATACTGAAATATCTCAGTATGACCGCAATTTATTGAGTCGTTTGAATATGTTGAAAAGTTCGGGATTGTCGGAGTGTTTGGAAGAAACAATGCAATCAAGGTTATCACAGATGTACATAATATGTATTACATATATGCAGGGTGTTCACTTAAAAAAAATACCTCCCTTGAAATGAAGTGAAAGAAAAGTTTCTTCCCATATGTCTTTAAGACAAATGCCTTAAAGACTTTACCAAAACCTCTCATTACTCGGCGAATCAAGTTTCGTAATGGTTCGACAATAACCAAAATGTCAATAATATTGATAGTTGGGATAAGGCTGGAAATTTCGATAACATCCGAAGTTTTGAGAATACTAGAAATTCTGTTAATTTTTCAGTATACTGAATTTCGAGTAGACCCGAAATTTCTCTAATAATCAATTTTCAAAATTATCTAAAATTTTGATAACATTCGAACTTTTGATAATAACCGAAACTTTGATAATATTCGAACTTTCTATGATACCCGAAACTTCGATAATACTCGAAACCTCGATAATTTCAAATACTCGAACGGTTTCGTGTAACCGATGACAACTCGATAAATTTTCACTCCTGAAGTTCGATACGTCCTTAGCCTTATTCAACACCCCTACCTGCAACTCCAGCACACAAAGAGGCAGGTACAGCCACGAGGGAGCCACTTAAATAGGAATTATAAATAGTAATAATAATCTTTAAGTAATTCAAAAATATTGTGTTTTAATAGCTCTCACTGAACACTTCAGAACTTAACACTAATCCTTAATTATATTTGGTCTAGGAATTAATTCGTGCGGGTGGACAAGAGATGGCGCAACGAACGGAGCGTCCCACAGTTCCGTGTATCCACACATGTGTTGCAAACCCCTGTCATCGCGTATCGTTAGTAGTATAGGACAGTGGATTAAAGCGTCAACAACACCAGTTTGTAGTTAAGTGAACATGGCGCAATTTGTGCCTGATAAAGTGTTTTTGCGGGGTGTCCTGCTGCATTACTTTAACATGCAGAAAAGTGCGACTGAAAGTCATCGTATTTTGGTGGAAGCGTATGGTGACCATGCTCTAGCTGAGCGAACGTGTCAGAAGTGGTTTGCACGGTTTAGAAGTGGTGATTTCGGCTTGGCAGACCAAGAGCGAGCTGGACAGCCAAAAAAATTTCAAGACGAAGAATTGACAGCATTGCTCGAGCAGGATTCGTGTCAAACGCAGGAACAACTTGCAGCAGCATTAGGCGTTGATCAAACAACAGTCTCCAAACGCTTGAAAGCCATGGGAATGATTCAAAAGATGTCACACTGGGTTCCACATGAATTGAAAGACAGAGACGTTGAAAGACGAAAAACCATTTGCGAATTGCTGCTTCAACGACAGAGCAGAAAGGGGTTTCTGCATCGAATTATTACGGGTGATGAGAAGTGGATCCATTACGAGAACCCTAAACGAAAAAAGGCCTGGGTGAAACCAGGTGAACCAGGTCCATCACAACCAAAACGAGATATTCACTGTGCAAAGGTTATGCTGTGCATATGGTGGGATATGAAAGGTGTGGTGTACTATGAGCTGCTGCAACCGGGTGAAACTATGAATGGAGAACGTTATCGACGACAATTAATGCGTTTGAAGCAAGCTCTGGCCAGAACACGACCAGAATGGGAGAACAGACATGATAAACTTATTGTTCAACATGATAACGCTCGCCCACATGTCGCAAAACCGGTCAAAACCTATTTAGAAAATGTCGGATGGGAAGTTTTACCCCACCCGCCGTATTCACCAGACGTTGCTCCTTCGGACTACTACTTGTTCGATTGCATGAACAACGATTTGATTGGACAGCGGTTTACTTCTTCAGAAGATATCGAAACATGGGTCTCTGACTGGATCGCTTCCAAGGATGAGGACTTCTTTCGCCACGGAATCCGTACATTGCCTGACAGATGGGCGAAAGTGGTGGCTAGCGATGGATAATATTTTTCTTAAGGTATTTATGTATTTTGTGTTTGTACTACAGCTTCAATGTGTGCGTACCAACCGCACGAATTAATTCCTAGACCAAATACCTCGTCTTATATGAGTAAATGATAGCTAGAATTCTGCAGGTTATAATCAAGAAAAGTGGAACAAACCCCTTTGTGATGTGATATGATATTATTTTGTATCTGCTTCTGGCCTTTCATTGTGAACAATACATAATTTGCCTTTAATTTCATTCTATTACTTCTAAGTAACTGCCGAATACATAAATCACTGCTGAATATAATTTTTATTTAATAACACAGAGAATGATTTTGCCTGCTAAGCGCAATTATTGTAAGCAGCGAAAATATTTAATTATGGAAAACCCATTCAACATTTCTCTCCATTGTTATTATCTTTCAACTTTTCTATTAGGATTCATGCACCGATGCCCTTGACGTCACGAATAGCACTGAGTTCTACGTAGACAGGAAAACCAGGTCAGTAGCCGAAGAACTGCCCCTTCTATACCAAACATCGGGCACGTTTGACGGTCTCTTAGTCAAACATAAATTGTACTTCAATTGCGACATTGTGGCTGAGATCATATATTCCAGCATGAATGAAATTTGCAACAAAACAGATTTAACTATGTCCCACATTATGTTACTATTGTTGGTAGTGCAATCATCCCTCAAAGAGCAGTATGCAGGGGCGTACCCATAGGGGTGCACCAGGTTCAGACCATTCCTAAAACTTCCTAACACATTTGTACACTTTCTCAAAAACTATACTTTTTAACAAGGAAATGATTGATGTAGCATGGAAATCCGATCTTACACTTCATCTGTACTCTTCCTCTTATGAAAACAATTTCGTTTTATCTAGAAAACAATCTAGGGCCTTTACTGTATTACAAGGAGGTAGAATCATTTCGAACATGTCACATAAAGCTCCAACTATTCTACACCTTACTCACACCCTGGAGATATGGCTTCAATGCTTCATGAGTTTTCCGTGCATTCCTGAGATTTGCCGTTTATTATCATTATTAGCAGGTTGCTTTACAGTTAAGCATCCCGTTTAGCACCGAGCTATGTAAGATATGGAGCGCAGTTTAAGGTGGAATCTTGACCACAGTAATGCGTTCAAGGTACAATGCTTTCTTAGCGGGAACCGTACCCGGGACCCCATGAATCAAAGGTGCGCACTCGAGCCACTAGACTAGGGAATAGGATTTATTTGTTGAAAACAAAAACACAGCACAATACCAAAATTTATCTTCACAGCATCTCTGAGATTTTTATTACTGCGTAATTTTACTACCCATGCTTAGATGTTAACTGACGAGCATTCAATTACGCTACAATTAATAAACCCCAAGATTTTAAAGATCAGAAAAAATACTAAGTTATGACCTCCGCATTAAACAGCCTTTTTTTCTTTTTCTTTCTTTTTTTTTAACCGTAATAGGCTTTATATTGGAGACGAAGAGCTCGAACGTAACGACGATATTCGAGACTCGAAAATCATGGGAACTTCATATAAGCTGATATTATATTGTGTTCACATATATTTACAAGGCAGATCAAAAATAATACGTTTTTAACTATACTATGTAATGGCTTATTAGTATTTTCTCCCTGTAATTCCTAATTTTCCACGATCACTCATTTACGTCCTTTTTTTTTTTTTTTTTTTTTTTTACTAATATTACTTGTACAAAATATTAAGGTTTTCAGCATTACAACTGGAAATCTTCTATGCTTAAGTATATTGCTTCTTAATAAATAGCATCTTGCTACCGATTGAGGAGTGAATTCAAAACTATTTAGGGACTATCTGATAATGTTGACGCCATTGATCTCCTATTTTTCTCGGTTTATTCTTCACGCCTCAATGGTATGATCAGTAAGCACATTCGCTTTTTTGTGTATTTAACATTTTGCGTGTAATTCACCTTTCCATTTTTGCTCTCAGCCTCGCGCTAAATCAACAGAAAACATCTTGCAGCATGCTACGTACTTGTTGCAACATATGTATCTTAAAACGTTCCGCGGATGCACCCGTTTCCACATGCAGTTATCTCTGATACGAGTCAGATGCCTACTTTCCCATAGCTTTTACTTCCTCTTGTTGTGCAATATGGCGTGTTTCTCAAAATATTTCCCCAGAACGTTACACGATACACGAGAAAGTATGCGAATATACAAGGCACACTAATAATAATAATAATAAAAAAACTTTTATGCTGGTGATTTGTACGGGACTTTCTACCATCTGAAAACCTTATATGTACTTACGATGAGTACAATTCTTACGAAACAACTGATTTTAATCTAAATATGGGAGGCTTGAAACGAGGGCATTCGAACATACGATGCTATCTGCATTGTGTATGTGATTGTTTCCACATCACTGCAGATGAATAGAAGAACAGTACAGCCCATAAATTTTATTTAATGTTCGCTGACTGTTCTTTCACACATTTGGGTTAAACGCTTAAACAATATAAAAAGTTCAAAAGAAGTAAAGAACCTCAAAAAAAGTAATTATATAGAAGAAACAAAAATGAGAGATTCTTAGCACAGTTTAAACGTATCAATTCGATTTGTATTACCGTAACAGACACATATATAACCAAACCGTAATGAAGTTGAACCACGTGGCTTCTTGTCTTCATAAATAAAATTTACTTTCTGCATCAATCTAGACTAACTGAGCATTAACTCTGATGCAATACGAATTAACAGTGCTATCAGTTGTGTTTCGCCCTTTCCTATACGATACATATAATTCCACAGAACTAAACGCAAAATTCAGCATTATTAGCATTTAACGAGAATATATATACAAGGGTGTAACCAAAAGTTCCATAACAGTGCTCATAACATACAAACCACTTGCAGTTCACCAGTTTCCCGCCAGGATGTGTTGCGGTGGTGTCTTGTGAGCCAATGTGCCAAGTAGCGTGGTTTGAAGTGCAAGCGTTTGAATGTTGCACGTGTTTTCGTGTGTGTCTTAGGCCACATTGCCACGTTAAATGAATCTTGTAGCTGTCATTAAAAACCTTGCAACCCGATTCAACCTTTTCTATTTACTGTGTACATATTATAATTTCTTGAAAGCAAGAAAGGTATTCCAACCTATGCAGCACTGCACTCTAGTAGACAAACAGTGAACCTAATTAAAAACGTGTATTTTGGCGCACTGCCCCTCCCTGTCCAAAAGAATCAGTTGTTTCGGAAGCGGCGAAACTGGTTTTTCCTTTATGTCAGCGGGAGGGCGATAGCAGGTAGCAAGCAAGACGTCCCAGAAAGTTGCACACTGTTCAACTTCTTGCAAGATGGAAAAAAATGTTTTATGACCCTTTCAAGACTGTGTGTACATGGTAAAATATGGTAGGGTTTCAAAGTTTTTTTTTTTTTTTTTTTTTTTAATGACAGCTACAAGTTTTTCTAACGTGGCAACCCCCTTTTACATTAGCCATCTGCGATTTTTCTTATCTCGGCGGAAGGTCGGAAGTTGAAGAACAAAGGGTGTGCATCAAATTCTGTGTGGCATTGGGTAGAACGTCATTACAGGCGATGAGAGCATTGTTTATGCTTACGACCTAGAAACTAAACTGCAGTCTTGTCAATGGAAGAGTCCTGGGTCGTACATCGGACCAAGAGAAGATCGTACATCGGGAATTTGTCCCATATGGAAGCACGGTCAATGTAGACTTCTACTGTGATGTCCTAAGAAGGTTGCGTGAAAATGTGCGTCGCAAAAGACCACAGAAAAGCCATAACGGAACCTCATTCTCCACCACGACAATGCACTTGCACACCGGTCCTTTGAAGTGGCGCAGTTTTTGGCTAACAAGGGAACATCTTATATTGATAGTACCATTACCTAATCAAACAATGTGCAATCGATACAGCAGTGAAGAAATGGGAGAAATCCAAAGTTTTACGGGCCGACACCCAAAAACACAGGAGAAACAGAGAAAAGAAGGATCCAGAATCATGTGAAAATAGCAATGCAAAAGAAACACTGTCACAGAAAGAACTTGAAAATGATTAAAGTAATCAAAATGGCATTTTCACAACAATATAATAAGCAAACATTGTACTCACAGACAAGCTCAATATCATCATATGTAATGCAGTGTTGCCAACTGAGGACAAAATGAAGTTTTGTTAAATGGCACGGAACACATATTATAATATTCAGCAAATCTAATTATGAGTAGAAACATACCTGTAAAGTCTTGATGTATAATGTTACTAACGTTTGAGGATAGGCCTATATAGATCTTGGATGCAGAAGAGTACATACAGTGCACAATTCGATCTAGTTAAAACCAAAATATGAGACCACAAACAAGAATATAATCACTGAAGTAGGAAAATAAGGGACGAAGCACAGTGTTGAAACAGTTTTTCCCAATCAGAAAAGTATTAAACACAACACATAAAACTGAAATGATGCATGCGCTTGGATTGACAATTAATTAGTAAGCTCACTTTTCTGATACACGTAATATTGCATCACTGTATGTACTCCTCTACATCCGAGAAGGCCTATCTTCAAACGTTGGCAACACTGTACATCACGACTTCACAGGTATGGCTCTACTCATAATTAGATTTGCTAGATGTTATAATTGGTGTTCCGTGCCATTTAACAAAACTTCATTTTGTGCTCAGTTGGCAACACTGCATTACATATGATGTTATTGAACATGTTTGTGGGAACAATGTTTGCTTACTATACTATTGTATAAATGTCATTTTGATTACTTTAATCATATTGAAGTTCTGCCTGTGTCAGCGTATCTTCTGCATTGCTATCTTCATATGATTCTAGATCCTCCTTTCCTCTGTATCTCCTGTGTTTTTGGGTGTCGGCCCGTAAAACTGGATTTCTCACTTTTCTTCACTCCTCTATCGATTGCGTATTTTTGATTGGGCAATGCTATTATCAATATAAGGGTGCATCCAAAAGTTCCAGGAGTGAATCTGTAAAATGAAAGTTTCTTACCGTTGAAGTTAAATTCCTCCATCACCTTCAAAGTATTCCCCTCTTGCATTAATACAGCGATCCCAGCGTTTCAGCCATGCTTGGAAGCATTTCTGGAAGTCTTTTTTTGGGGGGGAGGGAATAGTGTCAGGTACCCGCAGCGATTCTTCTTGAATTTCTGGAATGCTGTCGAATCTTCGCCCCTTCATCCAAAGCTTCAGCTTGAGGAAAAGAAAAGTCACATGAGGCCAGGTCAGGTGAGTATGGGGCATAGGGAACCACTGTCATGTTGTTCTTACAAGGGAACATCTTATACTGATGGTAGCATTGCCCACTCAAACAATACGCAATCGATAGTGGAGTGAAGAAAAGTGAGAAATCCAGTTTTACGGGCCGACACCCAAAAACACAGGAGATACAGAGAAAAGGAGGATCTAGAATCATGTGAAGATAGCAATGCAAAAGATACGCTGGCACAGGCAGAACTTCAAAATGATTAAAGTAATCAAAATGACATTTACACAATAGTATATATATGTATGTAGGTAGGTATGTAATATATGTGTCCAAAGGTAAAACATACCAATTAAGGCAGCTCATTGCACGGAACAAAATAACATGAATAACTCATACGTAATTTCTGGAAGCAACCTTTTTGCAAACTCAAAAATTCTACCTGGATGATAACGATGCCAGTTATCAAAATGAAACTGATCCTGTCCATCTTGTCTTTACATTGATATTATTCACGTATCTGATATATTCGTAATTTGGCCATCCCCAGCGAACTATTGTTTTCTGTACATCATTTTACTCAATGAACAGTAGGAGCTCAACTACAGATTTATTTTCTTCTCAGCATAGATAGAAATTTGAACCTTGATTAGTATTACATTATACTCATTTTATTATATTTGCTATCTAATTATTTTCATTTACCACCGCAGATACAGGCAAGAAACGTTAAACTTATGACTAAAGTCAAGTATATGACTTGACACACTTAATAGTTTTAGCAGAATGACAATTTTTGTACGACCGACTCTCTAAGTAACATATATGGTTTACCTGTTCAGTATGACTGATCGAGAAATTCCTGTCCAAATAAAATCAGATTCAATTTTCTTTACTTCAACAGAATACTTCTCTGGATGTTCGGATAAAAATGGATTATGGTATACTGTAATGTGGTTCATAATAAAAATTTACGAATGTGTTCAAAATCGTCAAACGTGTTTTCGAAGAAAAAAAACGTCCGAACAAAAAATGTTTCAAGTTTTTTAAACGAACAATTAAGTATTCTTATAAATTAAATCTATGTTGGAATATTTATCGATGAATTATAAATAAAATATTGTGAAACTATTAGCAAAATTGTCGCCATCATCCGTCCTTAGTAAACCTTTATTTCCAAGCCTGCGGGGGAAAATATAACAGAACGTCTTAGCGAATCCCATGAGAATTTTAAGTTTAAAATTTGTTGACCAAAAAGTAAATGTATTGTTTGTCTCTAGGAGGAGGACGAAGAGGACAATTTGAATACAACTGTTTGGTCGTTTATGGAACGTGTAAATCCGTCCAAGTCTCGATTTTCCTTTCCCCTACAACAAAACTTAAACAAAACAAAACAAAATCTTTAATGCACCTCTCCTAAGTTGCTCGAAAGTAAAATAGTATTTTCATAACACAAATAATATAAATAAATAAATAAAAGCCAGATAAGAAAACAGTCCTAAAATTAATTAAGAGAAACAAAAAACCACAAAGTAACTTACATTTAATTATTTTTCAGTCCATTTCATCAACGGCTATTAGAAAATATCACTAATTAGTAGTAACACGTACTTTTATTTCACATCATGCCGACTTGTCACCTCGCAAAAATTTACAAACCGTTTGGTAGTCACAAGAAAATCACCAGAAAATACGCATTTAAGAAAAGCTTCCAAGGGCGTGACAGGACAAATATACTGCAACGTGGGTAACGATTATGAAAAATTTCAATATAGATACAAGCTATTATGAGAACCGAAAACAAAAACCAGTTTTTCGTGCACAAGAAATGAAAGCGAAGTCACGGTTGTTCTACTTCCGAGGTGAATTACTTGATAGTGTTACGAAACAACACAATTGCTCCAACAGCTCGCCAACCGCTTTACTTTATTTTGCAGTGCTTTGCTTTCTTTCTTTCTTACCTGGCTTTTCAAAACTCACGACAGCACAAGGAGACCCATCTACACACACACACACACACACACACAAAAAAAAAAAAAAAAAGGCTTCGTAAATTAAGCCTTTCATTACATACACTCTTTTTGTTTATCAAAGCAAGAAAAGATAATTGCAACAAGATTTCGAGATAGTATATAGTTAAGGTCATTGTTTCCCGTACCACGACAGCATAAATCACCTCACGCTGGTCGTGCTAGTGCTTAGTCGTAACGTTTCTTAATCATCACTAGTTGTTATGAATACATATTTTAAGTCGATCATTATATATGCCAAGAAACATGCTTTGAAAAAGTAAAACTACACTTTGTTTGGCTTCTAAACAATAAACTTAAATTCTGTACATCGCGTTTCAACACAATATTAAGAATTCATATTTCAAAAGTGTTCATTACAATTGAGCTGAGCGGCCCACAAAATGCTCGAGAACATCGAAGTTCTTTAATATTTATCATTATAAGTCTTTTAGATTGTCATTCGATTTCACTCCATTACTTTAATTATCTATATGAAGATTTCAGTTCTTACATACTATTAACGGATCGAATTTATTCGTAAGTTACAAGCGCATACCGAAATTATGAAGGGAACTTCCCTCATGCCTACACGATTACCATATCCGTCTTTGGTGCGGGAAACCTGAGTTTGATTCCCGGTCGAAGCTCACAATTTGGATCCCACATTAAGCTGTAGGTCAACGTCTCATATCAAGTCATGAGAGTACAAATGTCTTTTGTCCATTTTTTCTCAATATTGACTTTGTCAGCTATTTCGATCGCTTGATATCTGCTATGATACTTTGATCTGCCAGCAAGTCTATAGCATGTTTTAACTTAATCCCAAAACTATTTCAGTCACGATCTGATCTTTGCCAATATTTGGAAACTTCGAAACAGTCTCCTGAAAAATTTAGACAACTGGACATATGATATTTGTGCTCTCAAGACTTGGATATAGCATCGCTCCTGAAAGGGATGCTAAGCTTCAAGCCAATCAACGAAAGGCTATTGACAGGGCTTGAAAAACCTTGCTTGCAAGTACTCGCCAGCTAAAAATTCTACTAGCCAGACCATTCTGCAATCACAGTGTTTATACAAATAAACAAAAATCACTATGCGACACAGTAAACATATCATTACATTTCTTATGTTGTTTATTGGGATGTCTTTTACAAATAAAAAACATGTGCCATCTGCTATTTACTCTTGAATTCAAGTTTTTGATTGATCGAACTTCACTCGCTAAATGAAAAAATGAAGAAAGAAAAAAACGTACTCGCCATTGGCGCGCAGGCGTTTGCATTTTTCAAGCCCTGGCTATTGATATTATTAGGTATTCAAAAGTAACTGCTTATCGATATCTCATATGATCCTTCTTTTTTTTTTTAACTACTACTATTAATCGAATGAAGCTATAATTTGCTTTCAGAAGCATTACCTTGGTACGGAATAACAGTTCATAAAAGAGTTAACCAGGGCTGGATTAACCCACCTGGAGGCTCGGGGCTAGAAAAAATGTGTGGCCCCTGCTGACTTTACCTAATACATTTTTGCAAAAGTATGGTAGGAAAGTTAAGGGAACATGTTTCATATTTTTGGTCAGTTTATTTTCTGATGATGATTGTATCTTCATGACTCTTTTCAGATAGCCAGTTGAGTTTTTGATCAGAGTGGAGGACCCTGTCCACCTGGAGGCCCAGGACTATATCCCCCTAAGCCCCCCTTAATCCGACCATATTTATTTTTTATTTGAAGAACTCCCTAGTGGCTAAATAATCTTGGGTACGGAAGACCAAGGTTTTTCTATCACCTCCGGTTAAGATTCACATGTTAAAAAGCTAGCCCACATCTCATACGACCTCTGTGTCTTAAATGGACGTTAAACTCAAAACAAATACACAAATTATTCGAATTAAAAACTGCTAATTTTTGAAATATTATTTAAGAAAAATGCATAAAATCGCATTTTATTTACATTTTATTTACTAAGAAGAAAAAGAAAGAAAATGAAGTTTCCAATGTCGACTACATGTTCGTAAGTTCTAAAAACATTACGAAAAAATTATAAAGGTTGAAAAATATCCTGTTGTAAGTCTTTGCGGTACTCTACTGAAGAAGTAAGAACTCAAGTACGAATACACACAGCGTAAAAGAAAATACTATGTACTTCTTGTATTAAACAATCAATTATATCAGACATATGGAATACAAAATACAAACACTATCACCCGTGAGTTTGTATTTTTTTTAAAAGTATTACATCGTTATTTCTTCAAAATTGGATAATGGGTTCTGATTCTCCTACCCTCTATTTTTCAAAATATAAAAATAACAATGAATCACAATCCTCTCCGAATATTTCTATGATTTCTTTCCGAGACAGATTCTTTGCCCTGTGATAAAAAGTACACCATATTTTTCATGTCGTCTTTTTTTTTTTTTTCTTAAGTGAACGCAGTCATATTTTATTCTCATTTATACACGTGAATATTCATGCCAATGACTTATCATGATGTGTATGTAATATGCATCGGGAATATTAATTTCCAAAACAAAAGCTCTATGTATGAATAGCTACACAACATGTAAAATACGTTTCAACGTGATAATTTTGGCAACTTTACGCCTGTTAAAAAAATGAAACAATCGCTAAAATAAAAGAAAATCTTTATTCCCAATGCTTCTATGGTAACCCTAAACAGCGGAGGGGGAACGTGACCACGAGTGGAGGAAGGGAGTGATGAGTGGCTCTGTGCTGTCTTGCATTGCAGATAGTCTGCAGCAGTGACTCAAAACAAGAACAAAACGAGATTATGCTACAGGCTTTTCTACGTTTTCTGATGGGAGTAAATAAAGAGTACTTCACTTGATTTGAAGAAAAAACTAGTATGTACTGTTCCCATTTAACTAACTGCGCAGATTATACACATGCACATTATTTATATCCTATAAATTCTACTCAGATTCGCAGGTCTACCGATACCGATACAGTTTAATAACTTTCAATCTATGGCATTATCTCGGGAAAGGAATGTTGCATAATTATAAACAAAAGTATCTCGTCACCCATACTTCAAACACCGTGTGCGTGGGTTTTCTTGGGGTTCTCCCGTTTCCTCCCACTTTCTTCATTCCACCATTTCATTCATTTCCCATCATCACCGTCTCCTTTAGCTTAGCCGGCAAAAACGTGAGACGCTTCATTTTTCTCATCCAGACTTCAAAAAAAATAAATAAATCAAAATAAATTCCAACCAAATCCTCCAAGTTATACAACACAGCACAAGCCCTACGCAAATGGGGAGCATATATTTCAGGCAATATTAATTTTATCTTTAATTTCATAAGGCATTATGCAGGAGTATTTTAAATAATTCTGTCTCAAATTTTGAATTTAGATATAACTGAGGGTGACCTGAAAAAAGCAAGCTGCAAAACTAGTTAGTTATTTGAAAATAATACAATGAAATACTACATTTTAACAATATGGAATCATACCTGATTCTGAGTGTGATATATATATAATGTCAAACAGCAGCGTCCTTTCAGGGTTTGCCAGGAGGAGCAAAATTATCTACCAACAAAAGTGGTTCACGCTTTTTAATAGCATATTAGTATAATTTATTAAAAAGCATATGTTTCTCAAGCTCAGAAGAGGGAATTTCACCCCCTGCCCTCCTGAAATTACGCCCCTAATGCTAAATCGGCCTTTTTTAATCTTCTACAGGTAAAAGGAGTACTACAAATATATCAAATTTAGGTGTAAGAACGGGATATAGTATTTACGAGGAAGAAATCCATTTCTTGAGTTTCCATCCGTGGCATTGTACTCCCATAAAGCTTGAATCTATGACCACGGACATCGAAAGCTAGTACGCTTGTTCTGGGGCTATGGGGACATCACTTTTCATGTTTAGACCATCCAACTAACATCACAGTGCACTTTCATTGAACACATTCCGTCTATAAAGCTATTTTCAAAAATTGTTCTGGTAGTCAAAAAAATACTCAATGTGTTCAGACACAACCCTGAATTTACTGTTAACTTTGGTGCTATTTGTGGATATCAGTCTAACTTGGAGAACTGCAGCCGAAGGCAGTTAATTTTCAAATCGGATCTTTACTATTATCTACTGATAACTATGTATCTAAGAATAATACAGTTTTTCTCAAAATGTTGAAAATATGAAAACGTTGGCCGATATTCGGAATCGCCTCTGGAACCACTGGCCAATTTGTAATGACAATGTCATAGAACTGCTCAAAATATGACACTTAAAACATACATTCACCACACGTTGATATTCTCATTTCGAACTTTGTGTGACACTAACTAGCTAGACTCGGTTCTTCCCTCGATAAGACTTAATATTTGTATCGCAGACAACTTGAACGAAAATAAACTTACTATTCAATTTTTAAGACACCATACTTAACCTTTTACGCCAGTACCAGTTTCCTGCATTTTAAGCGTCATCTAAGTATGTGTATAGTATTAGCAAATAAACTTTCGTATCTGGAGTGAGATGTGTATATTAACTACCTGGGAAATTTTAATATTGAAGTTATCTTAGTACAACCGAAGGTTTTTTAATACGCAAAATAGGAATATACCATTCAGTTGTGTCAAGTCAAGGATGCAGATGGAAGGGAAGTAAAATAGTATGCAGGATGACATATTTGCTAGTATTGGTGTAAAGTAATTAAAGTATATGTAGCACATAGGACACTTTTCGAGATTCTATCCCGTCTACAGACTCCATCTCGGGAGGTTCTAATTTCATCTTCGTACTGTATTGCTACTGCGTTTTTTTTTTTTTTTTTTTATCAGAAAATAAATTTTAAAAATGCAGCATCTTACATGCTAATATAGACACTTTGATATTTCAATTTCTGTTAGTTTTCCTGATTCTTTACCTCTTTTCCTGCTTATGATATGCAACAGCATTCCAGTAATGTACAGTAACCCAGTATAGGCAAGTGAACTTTTTCCAAAACACTATTTCCTTGCTAAAATATAACTTTATATAAATCAATGAAAATAATTTTTGCTCAAAGTGAATACAGAAAATGGGCGTGCCTTATATACACCGGCATATATAGAGTTTGCTTCTTTCATATTTGGTAAACATGGTTTGGATCAACGAGGGGATAAGGGGGGATTTCCCTCTTTCAAGTAATTTTTCCGGTTCATCAAAGAATAATTTCTTCCCTGCCAGGGAGATATCCCCATTTTATATAAATCACTGTAAAAATAATAAGTATGGAAAAGTTTTCTCTCGTAAAAAGCTTGATTCGAACATTGTTGGTAATTGAAAAAAAAAAAAACATTTATTTTTTTAAAATCACCTCTTAAAAGTGAACTTAATGTGTACACTAAAGTCTTAAGCTTTGAGCTATAGTCAACAACTACCACGACTAAGATATTAATTTGGCTATAACGCCATCTAACGTTTCGGATACCTAAGCAGCTCAAAATACTTATTTAAATGAAATTGTAGCTATAATTCATCCGTTTAGTTCTTCCAAATCTGACACATCGGATACACGTTAACTAGGGGGCACCAGTATATATATTATGTGAGTAGTCGTCTCATAATACCTTATAACTTATTCTATTTAGTGCGATTCCATTTTAATAAGTATATTTGTGACTCCAGGAAGTGGGGAAAACTAGAAGTGGGTACAATTTGAAACTACTGTCACTGGATTCCTTCATTATTCATATTTTCTTAGCAAAGCAAAGTTCTTGTTAGAAACATTGAAACTTCCTATTACGCTAGAATAGGTTTAAGCACAGTCATTTCATCATCTATGAACTAACAAATCTACAATAACAATGCCCCTAAGAAAATTACGATTATAGATAACCACTTGCGTACGCGTGTAGAACATCATTTGTTATAACACAATGCATAGGAATGTCATTTTATCACGACTGATGAATTTCTACATAGAATGTTGAGGCATGTCTAAACTTACTAACTTCAATTTGCTGTATATCGCTCTCTGAAAGCAATATATAGGCCTATAATGTATATTTGCTTATGAGCAGAGACTTTTTCCCGTAAATGTCTTAGCAAAATTAAGCTCATGTATTACTTAGGCAGAAATAAGAACCTTAAACAATATTTTCACGATATGAAGTATGAAGTTAATCAAAAGGCTGATGATGAAGTGTTTAAAAACAGATCTTTCAAAGTACAAACTCACTAAACATGCTCCATAATAGATAAAAATCGATTGGAAAAAACAAAAACAATGTTCTCAAATAAATTACGTTTTACAATTCACACAATTAAAATCACAAATTACCTGTGGACGATTCAATACATTTATTTCTAAATCAATAAACGTGGTATTGTAGTGCAAAATACGTACATAATATAGAAATCGGCGATTGCATCCGATATCTTGACTGCGATTTTTTTAAGCATTCAGATATTTTTTACTTTCCGGCGGAAAATAGCAAAATGTCCCAACATTACTTTTATGAGATACTATTTTAGTTGTATGTGTCTTTTACATAATCTGTAGTAAGTGTCAATTTCCTAATAGAAGCGTTAAGAGCTAAGGAGAAAATTAATTATACTCAAAATAAGTGAATCATTTGTAATGGAAGTGGTCTCGATTTATCGTACGTTTCTTTGTAAATTAAGAACTATCGTATCCAAGTGTTTGGCTTCTAAATAACTCCGGTAGTATTCGTTCTCAATGTTATCGAATTTCATGGCAGTAAGGCGCAATCTTATACTGGCATAACGAGAGGGTAGGAACTTCATATCCTTTTACTCCGTGATATGATATTTCCTCTGATCATTATTTTACATTCCTCTCACCAACAATATGAAGATCATATGAAACAATACAATATTACGCTATATTTCTAGTTTTTTTCTTTTCTTTTCTTTCTTTCTTTTTTTTTTTTTTAGTTCACACTAGACTACTCTAGAATGCATAGAAATGGAAGTTTCTTTAGTCATTAGATAAATAAGAACTATCCAATCACTGGACCGCCTCTATTTTATTTCGATCATGTTGTTCACCGCAATATGTTTCTTTAAACAGAATTGAAAATTTATACTTTTAATTGAAATAAGTAGTATATTTAATGCACAAAAGGGCCTCGGTGGCTCAGTGGTAGAGCGTTCACATCTGGTGTATGGGGTCTTTGATTCGATCCCAGCTTGCGCCAAGTGAATTTTGTGGTGGACAAACACGGTGTGCGTGGCTTTTCTCGAGGTTTTCCCGTTTCCTCCCACTTTCTTCACCATTTCATCCATTTCTCATTATCACGGTCTTCTTAAGCTTACCCGACATAACAGTGGGACGTAAAACTTAAAAGATTTCCTTTCATTTCATTAATGCACAAAAGATCAATTGCAATATTAATATTTAAACCTCCCCTTGGAAGATATAAGAAAATTTCTGAACAATCTAAAATGAAATTTTTAGTTCACTGTCCTGTGCTTATGATACGGACACGAATTATGAATACAAGTAATATTGGAAGAATTAGTGAAATGAAGAGAATACGGGGATATTGAAGAATTTCCAAAAACCTATCGACACTATGTTGTCCGAACCAAAGAACCCCAGGACAAGAGATGAAAGCTCCACCATTGAACCACCATGACCCCTTTACCAGCAACAAAGTTGAAAAAACCGAAAAAACTATATTCTGTTATCAGAAGAGATTTATACACGAAACAGGTGCATAACAGTAGAACACTTGTTCCACTGAATCTTTTTTTTTTTTTTATTTTTGCGGGGGTACGATCAAAGTTTTAATCAAAAGACAGAAGATCAGCTTTTCTAAACACGATTAATCCCTTAATTTGAAGCTTCCAAGGAAAAATTAACACAAATAATAATAAGAAATATATACAAACCTTGCTTTCCCATGCCCAGCCCGCTAATCCAACGTAAAAATCGCCGCACTTTGCCAGGTCTGCCCCGAAGGAGTATTGTTGGGGCACCTGAAGATTTGTTTACGACGCGAGTTACTTCTACTTCTGACCGTGCATCTTTGGAAGCCGGCATCCACCCTCGGGCACCCACCAATGGGGGCTTGTATGTCTTGTCTCCAGCCGTGTTGTCCGTTCCACCACCACAACGAACAGTGATTCAAACATACACCTCTACTTCCTCGAAAAACTCAGGAAATGTGTAGCAAAAGAAGTATGCACCTCACTTCGCGTCAACACTATTTTCACAAGTAACATTTATTTTCCGTATACATAAATCACAAACAATTATTCTTCTAATTCAACTCAATGCTGTAAACATAGTGATCGAAATATGCAATTGTTCTCCACACTTAGCACTTCACGTTACTACACAACACCAACTGAAACAAAATGAAAGAAAACCACCTGTCGAGTACCGTAGAGAAGTCACGTTACTGTTGCGCATGCTCAGACGTCATGATCTCAGCAGATCGACTTCTCTTTTCATATAATCTGAGTGTGTTCTCTGAGTGCTTACCTCTACAGCACAATATACTGAAGCTTTGACACGTCGTTGCCAAGTTTCGCACGTCTAATCCTATTGTATTATAGCACCGTAATTATAGTCGATCTTTCCACACATCAGGAAGAACAGAGGAAATTTACACTACTTTTCACAAACGTTAGTGTTAATGCTACTACTGTTCTTGCAGCGCCGTAAAAAGAGAATTTTATATGTTCGGGCTCTATTCTTGGTTGCTGCGATAGTAGGTATGTTGAATGAATTGCACTACGTTCTTCCATTATCAATTGTATACGTACTTTCAATCATGGCCCGAAAGTCATGATTTGAACTTTATGAATAAAAGGGAAGATCACCCAACAGCATCACTCCATTATTGATCCTATAGTTTCCTGAATTCTTAGCTTGATAGGGCTCTTCTTCCGAGGAAGAAAAACCAGAACTATAATCAAATTTTCAGAAAGTATGTTCTTAGCTTTAAGATGTTCTTGAATACCGCCTCCTATTTTCTAACAACTTTTTTCAAATATCGCAGTTTTCAAAGCTAGTGGCCAGCGCGCTCGCCTTCGGTGCAAGGGGTTCACGTTCCGATTCTGTTGGGAAAGTATTGAAGGTATTATAGTGGTTCTGATTCCATCATAATATGTAGGTTCACGTCTTATATAGCTTCGGTGCTCAAGAGGGATGCTAAACCAATCAACAAACAAAATATTGCAGAAATCAAAGAATGTTATTAATCATTCTACAAAATTGTTTGATATTTAGAAAATACTATTTAGTGAAATACAGTGTGTGTCGTCGATATATTCCCCATCGTCAATGAACCTCTCATTAACAAATCAATTATAGCACCATAGGTTTAGATGATGAACCAAGCAAGAATAAAGATTATCTCAAGGACTTGAAGTTTAGACCGGTATATTATCTCTCTATAAATGCCTCTAAAGAACATTATCAATTTCAGCAACATCATTAGAACTTTTAACTCGACCACTTCCTGGGATCAAGTCTCTGCCATTTTATGTACATGTGGCAATGTACCCTACAGTTTTCAGCTAGCACGTGTGACAGCAGAAAATTATCTACTGAAAACTGCATGTAAGTTCCACTTCTTTTCCTATCACTTACAAACGTTTGTAGAAGTCAACCACAGATAAGTGGCTAACCCATATGCAGTATATTAGGACGCAATATCCGTTCATTCTTTGTTAAAAAAAAAAAAAAAAAAACTTTATTCTTAAAAAAAAAAGTACAATTCTTATTATCATAGTCCTAGTTTCAATCTATATCCGAGAAGAAAAATACTACATAAATACACATTATTCTCGATACTAATTGCTGTCACTCGAATAACATGTCCCATTATATGTCATTTCGCTTGCTAAGGAACGTGATTATCTCAGATTTGAGACGTTTGATGTCTTATAATGAGCATTCAAACATATGTGGCTGTGACTTTGATGGCAGTGCACAGACAAAGTCGAGGTGAAGGAAGTGTTATTTTCCTAAGAAAAAAGTCCTAATCTTCATCTTCAGTATCTCAAGAGAGAATACTTTCTCATATACACCATTAATATTGTAACTCTTTATAGAGCTAATATTTATACAACAGACATGTTCTTCAAAACATAAAAAAAAAAAAGTGTTCTTCCCACAGGTCTAGTGGCTAACGCACATCCCTTTGTTGTACGTGGTTCTGGGTTTGATTCCCGATGGGAGAGCACTGAACACATTATGGTAGTTCAGATTTCACAAACTGTAAGTCCACGTCTCATATGGCTTCGGTGCAAAAAAGAAACACTAAGTTTCAACGAACTTCTCTTTAAAACTTTTATTTTTATTCAAATATGTGAGTGTTCTTCTAGCTTCATGTAACTCCGAGTTCAACCTTATGTGAATTTCAAAGGTTTAGTGGAAACTGAGTACTAATTCCAGCCACATTACAATAGAGATGCCACTCTTTAATGTTTTGGCGCTATGTAAAGCACAATAAACAAACATGTTCAGATTAATAAATTATGCTGAGAGAAAATAATATAGGACCGTGTAAAGTAGCTTTGAATGCAGCTACAACAACAATGCTACAGGAAAATGGAGGAGGATGCAAGAAACAGGATTTAGACAAGTGACATCTTCCATCAATACCTTTTCAACTATAGAAAAATGCGCTGCTTTGGAATATTAAATAGCCCTTCAAGTTATACAACCCAATTAACAACCATGAACAGTGGGTTGCATATGTTTCAGGCACGGTTCACACAAAACATCAAACGGTCATACCATGTTTAAAACGTTACGTCTGAAACAATCTTTGAATTGTTCTACATAATTTCGTGCAATTTCAACAAATTTGTCTAGCAATTGCAGAGATAACGACGGATATATTAGCATACTTTTATGGATCAATCAAACGAAAACTTTTTGAAGCTTGGATACGTGTAGTTGAATGCCTATTTTATAACGTGTATATCTTTGCTGCACATGAGCCAAGCCAGAGTTTCATTCCTACTAGATCATAGAATTTTCTGCTTTAACCCAGCATCATGAAACAATTATGGAACTACTGAATTGAATACCAAACGATGGCCTAGAAAACCAGGAAAAATTATGTTGGACACCCATTAGCTGAATCGCGCTACCTCAGGGTCGTCCCATGGTTAGAGCAACTACAGCGTTCCCTCAGGCCCCGAACCACAGGAGGAAACAGTAAAGTCCTTCAGAAATAATATGGATTCTTTTAGTTTTACACCCGACGATTATGCCGAGTAGGCTAAGGGAGGCGGTGATAATCAGTAATGAATGCAATACTGGAATGAATAACGTGGGAGGAAACGGTAGAACTCCTAGAAAACCCACGCACACGGTGTTTGTCCACCGCAAAGTCCAAATGGTGCGAGATGGCATCGAACCAGGGACTCCATGCACCAGAGGTGAACGATATACCACTGAGCCACCATGACCTGCATTAGGTACTTCAGAAAACAAGTTTAATATTTCTAACTCATTCTTGCGAATTAAAACATTTATACATGAATATCCATTACTGTGTAAGATATTTTTACGAGTATATAACATTAAATGTTACAAAGTCCACTCCTAACTGCCACTAATTTGGGAAAGTCAAAGTTGGCGTAAAATATAATTTATTCAAGCTGGATATATGTAATTCTTACCTTATCATTGGCCCCAAGAATCGAAGGAACAGCCCTGTGCTACCTGACTGGTGGGTACGGCCCTTCGTAGACTGTATGCCAGACGTTTAATCATATATGGAATAACAACGCGAGAGTAAACAAAGTATACTTATAAATCACACTGTACCTCTTTGGGATCACACTTGGAACCTCACACTTCAGCTGTCAGCTTAATGTTTCAGATATTAGACTCACAGTGCAATGTGCCTGTATATACGAAAAAGACCAGAGCCCTAATTTGAGTATGAAATTCATGAAGAACAATACTGTTAACAACTTGGCAACATTGATCTTCTCAGAAGGTGTTCCTGTGTGTTCACTTCCATCTTTCTTTCTCTCTCTCTCTCTCTCTCTCTCTTCTTCTCCACCTCTTATGTACATGTGAAAGAGTCAAAGAGAAAGACTGCATTCTGTCCAAGTACGTTGTTGAAATGTCTGCAAATACCGCTGGCCTCGTTCAGACAACCAACATAGATGCGAAGGAAGATTTATGTAACAGGAATCCTCAAACTACTTACTAGACACAGTGTCTACATCTCCCACCCACTTCGGTAAATATCAGCACTCGTTCAGATAAACAACTTTATAGCTACATACACCTATTTCTAAAGTACATAAAACGCAGCACTATGAAAAAGTTAACAGTATGTGGCAAGACAGGATACAGTGACATTAAGGAAAATAATAATTTGTTGTAATATTTCAAGAGCTTGATTTAAAAAAAAAAAAAAAATACCTTCGTAATATTACCAGCCTGTATTGAAAAAATATAATTGCTAGATATCTTTATAACTTTTACAAAAACAAAAGAATTTTGTGATTCGTTTTTATTTATTTATTTTTCAAGATCGACTGTAACGAAAAAGAGAAGCAAATATCGAAAATTGGACTTACAGTTGCTTGGGACTTAGAAAGTATGGTAAAATATAAAGAGGTAATGCCTTTGATAGTTTTTCCGATGTAACTTAACTGTCCATCAATTATTACGTCATGACACCGAAGTTGAAATCACACATGTAACATATATATCAAACATACCAACCAATTTACGAGTACTTCGTGTTTTCCCGTTTTTTCATGATTATAAGTATTGTGCCATCTTTAGCAGGTCACTTGCCTCAAGTAAAGAGGTTATATGGTCCATGGCCTTTTAATATTGTTCACTAATTGTGTCTTCGTATTCTTTACATTCTATCACATAACTCATACGGTAGTTTCTTCCCAAATAATGCCCTATCCAGCTTCTTTTCCTCTTTTCAGATTTCCAAACAATGCTCTGCATAAGTATTGGAAGTCTTAATGGAACGATACGTCTGTCGATAGTTAATCAGAGCAAAAACGGTAAGACATAATGCGAGAAAGGGTTTTTGGAATCGATTAGCGTCCCAAACATAGATCCACCTCCTCCACTAAGCCTTTATTGAAATCAGAAGTGGTACAAATCAATCATTTCCGGTTTTAATGTTGATCACAAAATGGTAATATATACATGTATATCTAGAAGCGGTTTTTGGGAGTCGATTTAGCGTCCCAAGACTATATTCCGCTATAACATTTCTCTCTCTCTACTTAAAGCGAAAATCATAGAAATGTATTACTGATTCTGGTTACAACATAGGTCTCCAAAGAGCAAAAAATTGTAAGATATAGCGGAAAATTGCTTTCTGATATGAATTCAATGTCCCAACAATCCCCACCCTTATCTCCCTATTTAGTGTTGCCCCAAAGACAGGACGAGACGAGATAATTTTTGTGATGGAATACAACACCAAACAGAGCTGTTCCAAAAGAAACAAATGTTCATTTCGAGACGAGAAAGCTTTTTCACTACACCTTTTCAAGACGAGACAACCTCAAATCTAGTCTCTCTGGATAACGTATTTCTATTCAAACTGGAAGTTGTGAGAATCTTCTATTTCCACCTTCAACACTGATCGTCACAGTAAAAAAAGCTGTAATAGATACTGAGAAGCAGATTTTTTTGTATGGATTGAGTACCAGAAGAATACGTTTCATCTGTGATTTTATTTCTCTATTGCAACCAGAAGTTACACATCTATTAGGTTATCTACAAAAACTGAACCTTTGAATGTCAAAATTGAGAATACATTTACTGTTATTTGAAAATATTATGAAATCACATATAGACCAGATTGTTCGATTCTGCTATTCTTTCAGCATCATTATAATTCAGGGTTCCTACTGATCTGGAGAAATTTATTTCCCTGACTTCTCCCTGATCTTTGGCAGGAAATTCCCTGACTTTCATGACAGGTGTCGGATGACATTGACAAACAAGGAATAAATAACGGTGAATATTTATATATAAGAACATTTATTCTACAGAGACAAAAAATAAATTGCTCACATGTACATTCCACTTACCACCCATAAATATCTGAGCAACGTTCGATATTGTGATCATTAATGGTTGACTAAGCTGAAATTTATGTACAATTAATGTTAGAAAAAACATATTTTATAAAATTTCCCTGATTTCCAGTCTTTTCCCCTGAAATTCCCTGAGCTGCACCATTTTCCCTGAGTTTTCTCTGATTTCCCTGACAAGTAGAAACCCTGTAATCCTTTCGCTATTCAACTTCTCCAGTTTGTGGTTTAAAAAAAAAAAAAAAAATGCGATACAGGCCTCTTTTGAAAGTAAGTTAACATTATTCAAGCAGTATTATTTTGCAGAGACCGAAACAAATTATAGTCTGACGGATGTATTAAAACCTCTCAGCTAAGTTCTTTCAATTTCTGACGGGTCGTTGGATGTTTGCAACAATTAAGAGTGGATTTCTCGCTCTATTCCTCTATTTAAAGAAACGACAGTTCATAGCCAAATTACGAGCAACTTTTGAAGAAAACAAGACCGACTTGTTGAAAACGTATTAGAACCTTTTACACAAGGGTATAACATATTACGTTAAAAACTGTCAGTGATTTCTTAAACTAACAACATCGTTAAAGTGAATTATAGAACACTTCATAATTCAGGAACTATATAGTTTTCCTACTAACATGTCAAGAATTCATTGCTAACGTTATTTCATGTATTTCTGAAACACTGTATCCATACTAGTATCAGAAATAATATAAGAATTATTTCGTTATTCTAATGTTCAGACTCTATCACAGAAACACACATATTATGGCCTTTTATAAGTAGAGTCATACTTTCTAAAAATGCTATGTCAATGCAGAACAAGAGGAACAGCCGGAAATTGGATGTTGCAACATTCTCATTGAAGAAGAGCGTGTTATCATCAACGTACGGTGAAAAATAAAAGCAAGCCACGATGGTTACGGTAATACCTTGAACCTGTAACGGTGACTAAGAGGAAAGATTTAATGTTTTCCCGTTACACGTCCCTTCTGCACGGTTTTATGGTAATGTTCCCTGCAGCAGATTTCAACTTCTTTTTCACTATAAATTACAATTATCAAACAATTACATTCATATTTTATGCCTTTCAATTACACGGCAACAAAACATTTAGCCAAAAAAGTACTATTACTATTCATGACGGTTCTGTTGTTGTTGTAAGTAAACATCTCTTCCCCACCTAGTTTAAATTTTTCCCAAAATATTGAAATATTTGACGAATAAATTATTGCAATATTGTGATATTTGTCATTTTCAATTGACTGTTTTATTACCGTCCATTTCCAAAAATAATTACGTATGTTTCATAAAATAATAGTAAGAAAAGATAAGAAAAAACAAACAAAATTGACTAATTAATTTAAATAATTAATTCTGGTCTGAAAATATGTAATTCTAAAATCTGGGAGGCCTATAACGCTGTTATTAATGTCCACGATTATATAGCTGCATAATATAGAGTAGTCAAGTAATTTTATCACTTCCTCTGTCAACCTCAGTGCACTATTTCAAACAACACGTCTGCTACGTAAACAATGCATATGCTCATGTGTAACATTTTATTTTCAGGTAAATACATTTCCTTACCTACCTCTTATTGACCTGTTTGCTCTTTAAAGTTCTTTCTTTAGGAAATTTAAATGAAAATGGCAATTCTCTCTTTCATTATATTACTTATAAGCCAGTATACGAGGGCCGTTCGGGAAGTAACCTCCGATTGGTTGAAAAAAACACCAAAGTAAATAAGAAGAATTTATTACATACATCTGAAAACAACTTCTTTGTTCTATTTTACAACCTAGTTTCCATAAACATTCAAACACTTATCATATCTCTGCACTAGCTTAGAAATTTCATCAGCATAAAAATCTCCCGCCTGTGCCTTGAGCCAGCTTGTGACCGTAGCCTAACCTCTGTGTCACTACGTCATATAACATAGTCCTGGAAACTTGTGGAATTCATCGGAGAGCTCCGAGGTTGTGAAACGTCGATTTTTCAAGAACTTTTCCATTAATTTGCTGAATGAGTTCATCAGTGACCACTGCCATTTCTCTCTTCGTCATGAATGTTCGTTCGTCCACTTTTAAATGAACGAACCCATTCACGAACAACTCCTTCACTCATCACACTTGGTCCATACACGGCACAAAGTTCCAGATGAATAGCTGCTGCCGAATATTGTTTTGATGTAAGAAAACGTATAACAGCTCTCACCTCGCACTTGGCGGAGTTTTCTATTACAGTACACACTTTAAGACGCTACACAAGTCGAACTTCTGATCAGACAACCTTCACTCTACCACGGCTGGATGCAGACTGATCTACCGCGCTGCCCCTACTACTTAACGCTCAGTGACCAGTCGGAGGTTACTTTCTGAAGGCGCCTCGTACAAAAAGCATTGTTGAGTATTTACTCCATCTACGATTTACTTCAGAAGTTTGTTTGGAGAAGCATTTTTCTTTTGATTTTAATTTGATTTCATTTGAGTTTCAGTTTAACGTCACCTTCAGCAACGAGGCTATACGAGACTTAGACCTACAACTTAGCGTGAACCCAGATTTTCCCGCACCAAAAACGATAGAAGTAACTTGTACATGAACACCCTAAAACTGATATCAATATGTTTGTATAGCTTAAAACACGTAACATATACAAATTACCATGATGTTACCAGATCAGATAAATTTCCTGAAGGAATCTGAGAGGTAAAATGTGAAAATTAGGTCGTAAAAATCATTTGTTCAAAATCCTCTCCCCCTTTCTCATTTGAAAAAATTGATAATCCTAATCTACTTGCAAGAATAATTGAATTGAATGAGTTGAAAAAGGAATACATTCAAAAATCTCAACTTTCCGAAACTGGGCGGAAAAATGAATATCAGGAACGAACTCAATTTTCCACTCATACGTTTCCGCAGTCCTCAATATAGAGGGACATAAAATTAAGGAATGTATTCCTTATTCCTTTCAAGAGGAATAAATACTTACAAAGAACAAAACAGCTATGTGAGAATATTTTCTGAAATGTATGCCGTTTTCAAATCATTCATTCAATTCTTGTTGAGTTTCGAAATGTGCTGTTGGAGGAAGATGGGGAAGATAAAATATACAGAGAGAGCAACAAACGAAGATGGTTTAAAACGGATAGGAGAGAAGAGGACGCTTTCAGGCAGCATCCTTCGTAGGAAGGCTAATTGGATTGGATACATCTTGCGAGGAAATTGTCTTGTTCATACTGTCACAGAATGAAAGATGGAAGGAAAACGAGGAATAGGAAGAACATGACTAACTTATGATTTGAAAAATAGAAGAAAACACTGGGAATTAAAAGAGGACGCTGAAGATTGAGAAGTGTAGAAGGAACATTTCCAGGCTTCGATCTAAACAAATAAGCCTCATTAGCTACCAGGACCTGCCAACAGGCAGAATACTTCCATTTTTTTTCTGTCAAAATCAAAAAAAGAGGGATTAGAACGAAATTTCTGCGTTATTCTTTGGACTTGCAGGATATTCAAACACGGCATGAAAATAGACGATGTAATCAAAACTCTTAATAAAGTAAAGTCTATATATCAAACATAACTTACTAACGTCTTTGCGTAGTAGATCTCATAACATGCATTCTTAAGTTTACTCCTGCTACTATTTAGTATTACATAATCTTATAGGTTAACTGTCACAAACAATCTCAATTGAACTCTATCTATGAAGCAGACACCACTTAAATCATGAATTGTTACGAATGACTTTCTTCATTTGGTAACTTGCAGCTTAGAATTCCCCAAGAACGCTTTGCTACAACTCCATTTAGAATAACTTTGTCTCATTGATTTGGTATTTCACATTTTAACTTGAAAATTAAGGTTACCTGAAAGCTCAGTTTACTAGCTAATTCACTTTTATTGCTTTCTAGTGTATTTCCTCATGTCAGTGAACCCAGGCTGCCACAAATGAAAAAGAAATGAAATCTCTCAGTTTTACGTCCCACGAATATGCCGTGTAGGCTGAAGAAAATGATGATGATGAGAATGCATAAAACGGTAGAATGAAGGAAGTGGGAGAACTCCATGAAAACCAATGCACACGGTGTTTGTCCACCACAAAGCTCACTTGATGCGAGATGGGATCGAACCAGGGACCCTACGTACCAGCGGTGAAAGCTCTACTACCGAGCCACCGCAGAAGGTGTCAAAACACAAAACAGCGTTGTACAATGACAAAAAGTGAATTTGTAGAACCCAGATTTTCTTTCGCCAAAAACTTCGGAAATGAGTTGACTAGCTAGAATAGTTTTCGGAATAGAGAATTACGAGGGACCTATGTTTTTAAAAATCTGCTTTAAAACTGATCCAAGAATTCCAATTATTAATAAAAGTACATAAAAGAGCAGGTTGAACTTCCGTTGCCAAGTGCTGGTTGCACATAAGCGAGTCAAATTACATTTGTTAAATAAAACGCAGTAGCTATATTTATTTTCTAACATTACTCAAAGAACGTATCAGCGCTCCCACAGATTTTTGTAAACTGTTTTCTCTGACAAGTTTGTTAAATGTTTGCACTTTTCCGTAATACAATTAGTTCAGTTAGACACCTAAACTAAACGGAGGGCACTAACTTTCTATAAAATGGAACATCCTTAGAAACATACGTGACTATTATATACAGGGTGTCCCAAAAGTCCCCAGACATAGGGTAACTGTTATTATCAGAGTTACAACGAAACCGCTTCCAAATATGATGTTTTCAACCTAAAATGAAGGATTTTCTTTTTAAAATCGGACGCGCCGTTTGGGTTGTACACTCTTTACGCGCCCAATGTTAAATGCCAATGAAACGTTGCAATTTACCTGGACCCACAACCTAAGTGAATGAAGTTACTGTTTGAAATGTGGGCTGGCCATCTACACGTTAGTATAAGAGACAGTAACTTCATTCACTTATGTTGTGGATCCAGGTAAATGGCAACGCTGAATTTTTATTTAACACAGACCTACCAACTCTCCCACATTTCGACATTCACTCCCGCTCTCTCGCAACGAAGTAGCAAACTCCCGCATAGTCGAAATGGAGAAAGGGGGGAAGTAACAGCTTAACATACCTTTTCTTTTTTTTAAAAAAAAAAAAAAACACCGTTGAAATTTCACCTAATTTATTTTTCGGCTGAAATAAAGTATACATTGAACTATAATAGTGGGTACCTGTTTCCCATCATTAGACAATTTTGTGTTGGTCACTCACAGTAGAACGATCTTGGTACTAGCACTTGTTTCGGTGTCCAGATCTCAAATAATTATCTTTCAGCCTGATTCTATGTATGAATCCGAAATTTCAAATATAGATAAGTGGCACCAAAATTCATACTTTATTCTCGGTGGTCATATTGTGATTTACTAAATAATTATTAAATCTAATTGTAAGGTATACATTTGATATTTTGAGCAGACTGAGCAAGATAAATATACGTAAAAGCTAGTCAATACTTGTCTTAGTTGTTTGTTTTCTTAACTGTCAATGAAATAGGTCTCTTGAGGAATTTTAAATATTCGAGTTTTGTATTCCGGTTTCAAATGTATACTAGTTTCAGATGTTCCAAATGGTATATGTATCTCGGTCCTGGAACCGGGCGGACCTAGATTGAACATACGAACTCTCACCCGGATCAAATCAGATATTTTTTAAGTAAGGCAAGCATTTGATCTTTGACGTAGAATGAAGGAAACAAATATACTTCTCAATATTCCTCTTAATTTTCTGTTTTGTTTTTCATAATCAGGACTTCGTGAAATTACTTTCGGCAAATTTTAGATATTCAAGTTTATCACAATTTGGGATGTAGGTTTGGATAAGAATCAAGATCTGAGATACGGATTTCGGATCCAAATCCGAAATTAGAATTTCGGATCCAGATCCAAGATTCGGATCCGGCCATACCTATTGGGTGTGTGTCTGTGTGTGTGTGTGTGTGTGAGAAAGAGAGAGAGAGAGAGAGAGAGAGATAGTCTATTCATCCTTCGACTGCTGCTACTATTATAGTTTATATTTCGAGGAAGTCTCCCGCCTAAAATTCCTCCCAGGTTGGCAGGTCTGTTAACATTGGATGCATAAAGAGTGTACAGCCCAAACAGCTCGTCAGATTAAAAAAAAAAAAAAATCTTTCACTTTAGATTGAAAACATATTTGGAGATGGTTTTCCCTTTTACATTTTGTTGTAACTCTGATAACAGAGTTACCTTGTTAGGGGACTTTTGAGACACCCTATATATTAAATCAGTCTACGTGATACAGAATTATACGTGAAGACACGCACGGTATTAAAGACTATCAGCTGTCGAAGGGTTTCATGGTACCAACTCTTCAAAGACATTAGATTTTGATAAAAATTTATATGGAACCTGCAAGAAAGTATACTCTTTGAAACTAAAAAAGAATAATCAAAATCGGTACACCTGCATTGAAGTTAAGCATGAGCACGTACACAATGAAGTCGGTTAATTACAATATTAATACTATCAGTCGTTGTGGAGTTTCGTGGTCTAGTTCCGATGACTACCACGAGATCCTAATTAAATTTATATGAAACCACCGCGAGAGTATACTTTTTCAAAGAAAAAAATAAGTTAACAAAATTGGTGCATCTAAATCGAGATTATGAATGATCTTTCATACAATTATGATATGAACACTGTCATCCATTGAGAACTTTCATGGTCTTGCTTCGAAATCACTGTTAGATGATAATGAAATGTATGTGGAACAATCGGAAAAGAATACTCTTAAACAAATTAAAAACGGTGTTCCTGTGTTGAAGAATTATGCTTGAACATATGCACACCATATTTTATACAATATGTGCGCTATCCAAAAATGCATGTTTCAGAATCCTGCGGTACTCACGTAACAATTTTTAGGGAGGGAGTTTGGCTACAGGCATATAATTTAAAGTACTCACCAACTACCTCTAAAAAAAGTGTTGCTAAAATACCACAGGACTCTGAAACATGGATCTTTGGATAGGGTACACACTAATTCCTAAGTGTGAAGTCTTGACCCCGACTATGGTAGGTACCATAGTTTTGGAGCTATTGACATTTAAATTTCATTTTTTCATGTTTTCGGCAGCCTATAACTCCGAAAGGAAGCATTTGTGCACCCAGGTTGGTCTATTATCTTGGTGTCAGGAATCACCTGCCAAACGCTGTTGTTGTTGTTTTGAAACACCCTGTATATATACGGGTTAAACTGAAAATCTCTTTTTTTTTTTTATTTTTTTTAAAGTCGATTACAAAGACGTATGTATCTCAGCTCAGAAGGTCAGAGGAATAAATAAAGGATTCAAGATGCTGTAGCTCAATTGATTTCAGAGTTAAGAACCTAACCATAAATCATAGCACAACACACCTTGATATAACTTAATGCATTAGAACTTGTTATTCTATATTGTTGTGTTGATTGATAACTAAATCAGAAATAACCTTATTACTTCAAAGTTGCCTTCATTATCGAGAACGACTACTTTGTTTCCCTGATATTAAAGAACATTTCAATAATTTCTCTGATTTTCCAGGCTTGTGGGAAGTATCGTTATGATTGACTTATCAATATTCTTATTTTATTTATTTTTACTTCACTCTCAGAAAGTATGGTATCAAATCATTGCCAGCTAAAGCATCTGCCTAATGACTCGAGGAATCTTAAATACTATAATTTAAGGACCACAAACATAACTTATGAAGTTACAATGAACTGAACATAAATAAATATCCATGTTATGCTGTTACAAAATTCTGTCGAGACACACACTGACTCGTAGACCAACGACCTTCATATTATGTATCAGTTATTGTACTAATTTACTTCAACTTAGACAACTCGGGGCCAGAGTGTCACATGACGGATCATGTATAATCATCACAGGTATTCTGCCATTAGTGGCTAGTTTTCTGAAGGTAGTGTGTTCGCCTTTGGTTCAAAGAAGAGAGTTTCTGTTTAGGTCTCACACTAAATATATCTAACAGACTTGACAATGGAAAGAAATGTTAAAACTTGGAAAAAAAAAAAAAAAAGTAAGGGAAGTTATTCTACAAATATAACTAAAATTCTCCAATTTTGTAACATCAACAAATGACAAATTTCGAATTTTTGCTGCCTATGGGAAGCTCTTCTATATGGATCTAGCGATGATCATTATGACCACCATCATCACGCTCGAGAAATTGAACAATTTTGCACGGAAGTGCCACATTAGCGATTTCTCGATCTCGCTCACAGTATCTAGCTCACGTCGATTAACAGTTATTAATAACAACAAAAACAACAAGAAGAAATTGAAAGTAAATAAACTCAATTCTCAGTCTGCAACAGAAAAGCCCCGAAATCGGTCAGTATGATCCTGAATTTTCTCTGACTATACTTCGTTTAAACTACAAACGAAGCACTCAATAAAACATTCTGACTGATCTCTTTCCTCGTTCTCCCGTAGACAATTGTATAAGATAAAATCTTCCTCCCAGAAGTGTAATTTACGGAAATTTCCTCAAGGAAACAGGCAAGCATGCTGTTCACAGTTTTCGAAGAATACTTTATAATACCTTCAAGACAAATTGGTTTCAAACATTTGGAAAATTCCTAACAAGCTATAATGCAACCTTGAGTTTATTTCTAAAATGTATTCAAACAGAAATTGTTTTCACTACTAGGGAACCATGTAATGTTAGCACTACCAAAACGTGACAGTGTCTGCATTAATGCACTCATCTAACCTAAGAAGTATATTCTAATAATAACACCTCTATTTTTTTTTTTTTCCCCTTCAGGACTAGTAACAGATAGAAACGTACTGTTTGTTTCAAAACACGCGAGCACTCGTCAATGCGTTACAGAGATGGCAACACCGTACGGTACACAGAAGGTTAGAACTATTTACAGGTAGAATATTCACCCATAACTAGGAAGAGAAAAATGCGAGAAAAAGCGACATATAAATGTCCTTCTATGGAAGAAACCTACATACGTGTAATTCCAATTGCGAGAAAAAGTCTTATAAGACCAGAACACACAAGTTCACTACATAATATTGAATTTTACTTCATGCATTAACCTCGTGTAAATCAGATCTAACAAAGTTCCAACTCCCGTTTATTTCCCGATTAACTTAGCACGTTAAGAGGGTGTACACTACTTGCATAGTAAATGATTTTTTATAACAATTACGGAAACACATCTATCCACTAAGGTTGAACGCAGCTTTTATTATTACTATCTATCAGAGTAATGAATAAATGTTCCTGAACTCCATAAATCCACGTTAGCTTGCCTCTAAAGTTTGGTAAACAAACACAAACGAGCAAACATATGAAGTTTTTTTTAAGGTCTTTTCTGTTATTCAAGGTGAAACTAAAATAAAAAAAAAAAAGGAAACTTCAGCTCAGCATTCAACAGATTTTGCAGTCAGTCAGGCCATTGTAATGCGCACGATAGTTGAAGCAACAACACGTCAAACTTCGTTACAAATATAGTTTGAAACCTTCAACTACTACGTATTAGAGGTTATTCACTGTCATTACAATGAATACGCAGGATAGAGCAGCAATAGAGCTGCTATTGTGTCCTTTCATATACCGATAATCATCGCTTTCAGTTTATGATTACTACAGGTTGTTACGATCCGTTCTTTGTGTTCTTACGCTTTGTAAATTTCCATGTTGTTCAGTTCAGCTTAAAACCACGCCTCTATATTAAATCCTCATCTACTCTGACAGCATTTCACGAAAAGTATACTGAGAGAGTGTGCTTTATGTTTTTTTATAATGGCGTTCCAAGTTCCCTTTACATGCTGCTATAGGTTCAGCAGCTTCACTTGAAGACTGAACTCTGCGCAGATCGGAAAGTCGCCGAATGCATACCGAGAAAAGAAAACGGGTGCAGACGGACTTGAAAAACAATCCTGCCAAAGCGTGAAAACATACCATCTTTTGAAATGAAAGCTCAAATGAAGAACGATTGGTTGACTGAGAATTTTAACATCCTGTACATAACAAGACCAAGACTATACGAGACGCTGACTCACAGCTTAATATGGAATTCGAAGCACATAAACACAAACCCAGGTCTCCCGCGCCTAAAGCTATAACCATATACCACGTGAGAGCTGAACTGAAAAACTGTTTAGGATTTGGGATTTAGATTTCTGGGTTTTCGGCATCTAGCAATTTAGCCTGTCATGTGTAAGGGATGACGTCCCTCGGCGAGCACACTATCCGGAGAAAGGGAAGGAAGGAGGCGGCCTGGGACCTATATGTTAGGTACCACTCCGACATTTGCCTGCTGTGAATGAGGAAAATCCAGGAAAGCCTCATTCAGGATGGCTGGCCTGAAAAAGCTTCTTACACTTTTTCGACCGGGACCGCTCGCACCGAAGGCGTGTTAGCGGAATTGAAAAACGACTAATATTATTAACATCAAAATGGAATAAACCAATATATATCGAGCGGGAAGTTGACAACGCAGTACACTTTAGCTATTCCCTGTTCAACGCTACGGAAAACTGAAGAAAAAGGAAATTCTTGATAGAGTTGACGCCCTATTGGGTGTTGAAATAGATTAGTTAGGGTCACGTTCATAAGGCCGCGTTATCTATAGGGATTAAGAGATGTCGCACTTCAGAACATATATTTACAACAGTTTCAACATAACGTGGCATGACAAGCCATCTTTCACCATTCACTTTTCTGCTGTGCTTTTTACACCTCTATGAGATGGTAAGTACATGGTCCACAACTTCATTGCCTTAATCCACTCTCCTTTAACCGTATTCCTTACAACAGTTTAAACATATCCGATTCTTTGCTGCAAATGATTCGTTGTTCCAAACCTTCGTAACAGGAGTTCGACACTTCTCTTCGTTTCTTAAGTCACGTATGTAATATTTAACCAACAATCGTTTCACTGGTCTTGTCGCATATTTCTTCAGGGCCGAAAATAAGTAATGAGAACTACAAATTATTATATTCCATTAAAGTAGGGAGTCTTCAGGAATGGCCGGATTCGGATCTCAAACTACATATTTTAATATTGTTCTGTTTCCGACACAGCAAATAGACGAAGAATTTCTGGACCTTATGCATGCTTAAAAAAAATCACCATCTACAACATGGATTGCAACAACTTTTTAAATGATTTGTTCGTATCTCCAAAATGACTACGATTTCCACAATCCATCCTACACATACCAATTATTACGAATTCCTCCATATGAGAAACAACTGTCTTCAGTATCTTTTTAATCATGTACCTAGTAGTGGTGGGCACAAAAACCAATTAAAAAAAAAAAAAAGGTTCGGTTTTCTACTAAAACCGAAATGTCGATTTTCCTACAAACTGGTTCTGCCCGTCTCTATCACGCAGAAATAATATACATTCCATATCCATAATATATATTCCATATATCTATTACGCAGAATAATATATTCCACATAGAAAATAAAGAAGCTTCCTTTGGGAGTGGCTATGTTATACGAATGACACTAACAGTTTTTTTTCGATTGTCCGAGAAACCTGATTTAGATTAGTAAAAATTACCAAAAACAGTTTGCTTCCTTTATTCATGGGATAAACAAGATTAATATGCTATTACTCCAAATACTTGCTTCTGTTGATGTGGGAGTGTACATTACAAAAACGAAAAAGAAAAAAAAAGAAAAAAAGAAAATCGAAATTCTCATATTTGCAAAAGTTTAAAAGAAGCCTGTGCCCTTTTAAGTGTTCACAACAAATTAGAAACAAGAAATAAAAATCTTTTCAAAGACTTTACACCAAGATGCAATTCTTACTTGGATAAGATTCGTCTTTCATTTCTTGTTGCATCATTCATTTTTAGGCTATGTATGAATTTAATTAAATATTTCCGCATATCACAACTGAAAAATAGGTTAAATGTCCTTGCTGCACTGCTGCTGCGGAACCACTTTAACGTATTCGGTATTAATATGTTTATTTAACTAACCTTAGTATATTTTGGGGTGATTTATTATTATTATTATTATTATTATTATTATTATTATTATTATTATTATTATTATTATTATTATTATTTTATCCGATTGATGTGTTAACCGGAATACATCATCATAATCATTTGCCACAGCTGAGAAGTTTCCATGCTCCACGGTCTTCCACTAACTTCTTCGTCTTCACGTATGATCCTTCTGTTTTTATATCATCCATTAATTGTAGCCTCCTTCACCTTATCCCTCTTTTTCCTTCCACCATACCCTCCAGCACGTCCCTCATGATACAGATTCTTCTCAGGCAACGGAGGCGTGGTGGCTAAGTGGTAGAGCGTTCACCTCTGGTGCTTGGGGTCCCGGGTTCGATCCCAGCCCCCGCCAAGTGAACTTTGTGGTGGACAAACACCGTGCTCGTAGGTTTTCTCGGGGTTCTCCCGTTTCCTCTTACTTTCTTCATTCCACCATTTCACTCATCTCTCATCATCACCGTCTCCTTTAGCCACACCGGCATAAGCGTGGGACGTAAAACTTAAAGATTTTATTTCATTTTTCTTCTCAGGCAATGTCCCAACCAGTTTCTCTTCCTCTTCTCAATAATACCTACAAGTGTTCTCTTCTAACCCATGATTTCTAACACCCTCTCATTCATCTTCCGCTCGACCCAACTAATTCTTTCCATTTTTCTCCACATCCACATTTCGAAGGCTTCCAGTCGATTTTCATCACTTTTACGTAATGTTCATGTTTCCAGCCCACACAATAAAAACACTCCACACGAAGCATTTTATGTCTTTTTCTCAACTCTTTACTCAAAGTCCCACAAAAACTCTTCTTCCTCCTAAATGCTTCTTTCGTCACTCCTATTCCTGCTTTTATTTCACGTTCGTACTTCATATCATTACTAAGAATACTACCCAGATATCGAAAACTATTCACTTGTTCTATTTTCTCACCTCCCACTTTTATATTTGACACAGACTGCTTCGTTCCAATCACCAAAGCTTCTGTCTTTCTAACATTTATTTTCATTCCATATTCTTCAAAGCCCTTCCTCAAGTTTTCTAACATCTTATTGATTTTCCTTTTAGATTCTACAACAAGCGTCATATCCCCTGCAAATCTTACACATATAATTATTCTACCTCCTAGCGGTAAGCAGTCTTCATCATGCAGGCTCTTTGTCACTATCTCTTCTAAATAGATATTAAATAATGTTGGCGAGAAACAGCATCCTTGTCGAACTCCCCTTCCAACTGCACTTTCCTCTGTCAGTTCCTTCCCTAAACTAACACCTACTTGTTGGTTCATATATGTTTCTTATGAGTCTGCGATCTTTCCATTTCAACCCAATCTTATTTAGAACTCCCAACAACTCCGAATTCACGCGATCAAAAGCCTTTTCTAGATCAATAAATACAACATACACATGTTTTCCTTTTTCTATAAACCTTTCACCGACCACCCTTAATAATTCAATTGCATCTCTTGTGCCCTTACCTCTCCTAAACCTAAACTGTTCCTCTTCAATTTTTTCGTTTGTTCTTCCATACAACCTTCTGTTCAGTGTTCGGTGCAGAATTTTAACTGCATGAGATATGAGACTAATAGTTCTATAATCTTCACATCTCTTTGGGTTCGATTTCTTAGCCATCGCTATCATGATCGTCTTCAAGAAGTCTTTTGGCCATTCTCCTGTTTCATATATTTCATTGCAGAGTCGGAACAATACTTTCTTACCCTTGTCTCCCATATTTTTAATGAATTCAACTGGTATATTATCTATCCCGGTTGTCTTTCCATTCCTAATCTCGGATATAGGCTTTTTAAACTCATCCTGAAGAATCCTAAGTCCTTTATCATTCTCACCTACTTCATTTTCTACTTCAACATTTAGGCTACAAGGTCTATTCCTACTTTCATATAAGTCTTCAACATACTCTTTTCACCTTTCTATGACCTCACTTCTCTCGCTGACTACCTTCCCATTCTTATTTCCTACTGTCATCGTAATAGCCCCTTGCTTCCTCTGAAATTCCATTGATTTCACCACCTTGTACATTTCCTCGTATTTCCAAACTCTTTCTAATTCTTCTATGTCCTCATATTTTCTTTTATAAAACTCTTCCCTTGCTCTGTCTGTTTCTCTTTGTAACTCATTGTATAACTTTCTGTACATCGTTCTGCCCTCTTCCGTATCAACCTGTTTCGACGTCTTTCTTTCCCTCATTTTCTGCAACATCTGTCCCGTAATCCATGGTTTCTTCGCCGTTTGTGTTCGCGGTAACCTATTACTTTTTCTGCAGCCTTCTGTATGCAAAGTTTAATATGTCCCCACCGTCCGTTACTACCTGCGCCTATCCTTTTCTCGTTTGAATACTTTTCTTCGAATTTTTCAACCAGAAGATTTCTTACTTCCTCGTTTTTCAACTTTACAGTATTCAACACTTTTTGCCTGTTTTTCTTCTGTCTACATTTTTCAGTTGAATATCTACTTCGGCGAGCACATGATTATGATCAGAGGAAATGTCTGCCCCGGGAAGGGTCTTCGCGTTCTTCAAGCTATTCCGATACCTGTCCTGAATCATAATATAGTCTATTTGACATCTTCCGCCGTCTATTGGAGATTTCCATGTATATCTTCTTCTCTTGTGCTGATTGAACCAAGTGTTCTACAGAAATTCACCAGTTCCTCTCCCCTTTCATTTCTTTCGCCTAAACCATATTTGCCTACGACCTTCCTGTTTTTCACCCACAACTGCATTGAGATCTCTCATTACAATTACGCATGCACCCCTATTCTCTCTGTCTATAATTTCTTCTATTTTCTCATATTTTTCGTCTACTTCTTCAGTTGCATGCGAAGTCGTCAGTGCATATATCTGATTCACCCCCAGATCCTTCGTTTTTCCTTTAACATCATAACTCTATCGTCAATAAATTCTACTTTCACTATCTTCTCCTTTAAGAGCTTTCCAAGAATTATTCCTACGCCATTATGACCGCCCTTTTCATTATCTGAGTAAAACATTCTATATCCTTCGCTGTTCAACACCCTTCCCATCTAACTTCACAAACTCCTATCAGATCTAGATTATTTTGTTTCATTTCTTCTTTAAGATTTTCTAATTTTCCTCCCTGCAACATATTCTAAACCTTTTGCTCTTGCTTGTTTTTCTGGCTCTGTCTGTCTTCCTCTCATTATTACTTTCTCGTTTAATAGTCCTTCCCAAGCCATCTCCCTTCCGGAGATGCTGGAGAATAAGAATACAATACAGCTAAATTACTCAGTTTATGAATATTAGATACTTACATGAAAAATACCACAATTTTCTAAGAGGAATATGAAGTAACATTGCGACAATTCACATACAATTAGTACCCAGTCACTGGAATTAGCGTCCAAGAGGCATGCTTGAGCGTACAATTAACACGTACGTACAATTAACACGTTATCCGGAACGCAAGCAGGGCTTAACCCTTCCAAATTATGGATTTTTTAAAAGGTAAATTATAGACTTTTTTAAGAAGCTACGCACCGTTCCTATTTATCCTAGGATCATGGTTCGTACCTCATTCTTTTCAGAATAGAACAGCTTTTCAAATGGCACTATTTACATGTCTCCATCATGTATCTGAAGCGGGAAAATCGCGAAAAAAGTTTTTTTTTTTTTATGCCTTTCCCCTTTCTGGAACTCCTTAGTTAACGCAGAGATCTGAAACATACTAAGGGGTGCACTGAATGTTTGCACAAAATTTCAATCTTCTAGGTGCAAAAGTAGGCACACCTAAAAATAATAAAAATAGGGGAGCGGAAGTCTGTAAATCCACCCGACATGATAACTAAGTGTTCGTCTTTCAATGTTTGCCTACAGAACCTAATCAGCTCTAAAGAAAGGAATGCTGCGAGGTCAGATTTGTTTTCAAGCAAATCAATAAAACATTTCCAATGTTGTGGAAGCGGACAATCTCGACCTTCAATATTTCTCCTGATATGTCAGTAAATACTTGCTGTTCGCCTAAATCTTGTATCTCCTTTAACAGAACATGGACTGTAATGTTCGAATTCGTGAGCACGCCCTGTTTAGAAAGTTCAGCACACATTTTACACAAATCTATGCCAAATCACCACCAGTCAATTCGCAGACATTGGAAAACAGAAAGCATGGAATGTATATTGTGAAAAAAAAAAAATCATACTTGCTAAATAACATAGGATCTGGTAATGTGGATGATGAGACAATAGCACGTGCAGAAGAATTTGTGGTGAATCTCTACACCGATTCACAAAAATCTTCGATCAGTACTGTCTGCGCTGATTTGGTCGGTCACAAAAAAACAGACTACGAATGGAAAATTGGTGCCCAAATGGAGCACTCAGGAGTCTATGGCTAAAAGTTGCTCAGAGTTAAAGTTTTGTATATGTAAACACACGTGGGACACAAACAATTGCAAGTGTGTGCAGGCTTCAATGGAGTGCATGAAAACCTCTAGCTGTAATGGTAACAAGTGTTATAACTACATATAAGCACTTATGTACCAGAAAATGATTTATCTGATGAGGATTTAAAAGAAACATGTAATTTTGCGGAGATTTGATATGATGATGTACATTATAATTTTGCTTGTTTCCAGTAATTAGTAAGTATTTAATGAAGTTTGATGTAATATTCTCATAAATTACATACAAATAGAGTTATTGAGGTTTCTGCAAAAACATTTTAAGTGAACATTGACAAAATACAGACCATTCTTGATTTTAGAAATACCCTTTAGGTGTACAATGATGTTATCAATCAACCTATGTATCATCTGTAAATGGTGTTTGCCCTCACTTAAGACATCTTTACATATGTTCTTACCTTATTTATATTTTCTGCTTTTTCATTATGGTAAGATAAACAATTTTGTTAAAGAAATAAGGAATTATTTTCAAAGACCGGTGGAAATACTGCACACAAATAGAGTTGAAAAATCTGAATCAACCTGAATATGAAGTGTAAATGGATTTTAACACTAAGATATTTCTACTTATCTCAAAATTTTGTGATCCTTAACACACGGTCGTATCAAGTGATCAGAGATCTAGAAATGATCATGACAGTACAGGAGAGCTCAAGGGAGAAGGGTGAGAACTATTCTTGAAATATTGGGGAAAAAATCAGCTTTTATCTCGGAAACAAAACCTTTATTGACTGACGTAAACTGAAATTCAGTAGTGCCATCTGAAGCATTAGCATTCGAATCAAAGTGCACTTTCCTTCAAACTTACCTCGCTGTACGGCTATTTTTGGAAGTAAACCTAACAATATTTGTACCGTTGGAAAGATAATTTAATGCTCTACATACTTAATTAGAGATGTTTTTTTCATATCTCAACTCATTGGGGAGATACAGAGCAAGAAAGAAAATATTAAGGATAAAATATGTCAGTTTTTAATGTCAAGTTAAATTTTCCGAAAATCCGTTGGGTCTATCCAAAGCATGAATAGGCAAAAGCGTAAAGCACACCTTAGAGATAAAAAATGAAAAAGAAATTCATTAACATGTTGATTAGTTTCGGAGATATGGCCTTTTATTCGAAACGCTCATTTTTTAGCTTTAGTAGTGCGGGTGTACGGGGGCACCTTCCGCTCGCATCAAGCGACCGGCGGTCTAGAAATGATCAGGATAGTGGACTTGATGATTTAGGACCACCGGTTGCTTTTACTCTCTCGGGTTGATCCAACTTCTTATTTTGGAGACTTTTCCAGATTGTGCCTCCTGACTACAAAGGAAACCTAACCTGTCTTTGTGTTGCACTGTCTTCTGCAGAAGTTCGGGAAGATGAAAGTTTTTTGAAATGGCTTTGAATGTGTACCAATCGTTTAAACTATTCTTAACCAATTCACCATCCTACATTTTTTGTTCGTTGTGTGAAATAAAATATGTTTTTGATTGATCGGACTTTACTCGCCAAATGAAAAAAAAAAGTATTCGCCACCGGCGAGCAGGCGAATGGATTTTTCAAGCCCTGCCAATAATAGCCCAAATGGCACGGCGGACCAGGAATAGTCAAGTTCCTGCGGCCTCGAGAAAACTTACTGAGTTCAAGAAAGAGTTTATAAATGCATTAAATACATCTAAGGTTACAGCTTATATACTTAACTCTGAATTTCATAGAATCTCTGTAAAAGCTCCGAGCTGTTTTTATCTTTACTGCTCTGGAAGTTTATTTATGTAATATTTAAAATCCGTATCTACTGAAAACACGTTCTTCAAGCTGAGTATGATTTCAGAAACAAAGGAAGCTAACCTTCACATTATCTTCTGCAAACAAAGACTCGAGAGTTATCATCACAAACACAAAACAAACATTTTTATTCTAGGAAGTATAGCACCACTTTCAATCGTTAAAGAAAAAAAGCGATTTATCATACAATTCATGACAATGTGATAAAAAAAATCATACAGCTCTTGACAACCTGATAAAAAATACCAAAAAAAAAAAAAAACTGTTGCCAAATAAAACTTTTTCTCTAGTTACAACAAAATATTTCTGCACACATTCTGAATACTTCTCTCTTCCTGGAAACATCGAACTTCATATTGCACATCATCCAATCCACCGTATATGGAGTTTAAAATTAACTTTCGATGGTGAAATAAAAGGTAACGATCAATGCAATAAAAAGCATCTCTAGAAAGAAATGGTTCGCGTGTTTCTGCCTTGCAATTCATCATCGCCGCAAAATCAGCGCAATGCAGACTGCGAATAAAAAATTATATCTCCACCTTCAATAAAGAGCGATTTCATAAACCAATTATCGTGAGAACTTACCAAATAATTATTCGGTAGGAGGGTACATAAACGGGCCCTCGGATTTTCGGTTCAAATTTGATCACAACGTGTTATTGAGGTTCCAAACAGTGTTTCCAGAAAATTTCGGACCGTGGAACCTTCAAAAAGGTGCCTAAAATTACGATACACCACATATCGGCAGGGTAGATAAATGGGTCCTCGGAGTTTCTGCTCAAATTTGATCACAATGTGTTCTTCAGGTCCCAAATAGTGTTTTCATAAAATTTCAGACCGCGGAAACGTCAAAAAGTTGCCCAAAATTGCGACAGAATTTACCACATATGGGCAGGATAGATAATCGGGCCCGCGGATTTTCGGTTCAAATCTGACAAAGACATATTCTTGGGGTTCCAAATAGTGGTTTCAGAAAATTTCAGACCGCGGACCCGTCAGAAGTTGCCCAAAATTAGGATAGAATTTAGCACATATGGGCAGGATAGATAATCGGGTCCTCGGATTTTCGGTTCAAAACTGATCATGACGTACTCTTGGGGTTACAAATGTGTTTCCAGAAGATTTCAGATCGCGGAAAGCTCAAAAACGTGCCCAAAATTAGGATAAAATATAGCACTTATGGACAATATAGATAAAATGATCTGAGAATTCTTAGTTCAAATTTGATCAAAACATATAACTCAAGTTCCAAGAAGTGTTTTCAGAATATTTCAGAGCGCGGAAGCCTCAAGAAGTTGTCCAATGTGAGAATTTTACCCTAGTATTTGGACAGTGTGGACATATACAGGAGTTAAGACTGAGACTATAGTCTTTTAGCCATATGTAGACTAGCAAGGGAAGTACTAGAAGTGGTACGCGGGGATCTGCATGTGTTACATATGGTTGGAAAGGTCACACCGAGTACACCTGTGAGCAGTGTTTTGCATTTCCTCACAAGTGAAATATCTCGCTTGAATGGGGCCTGTACAGGGCGTGGCGACCATTTGAAGATCAGAACAAGACACGCTCCGAAACACCAAAAAAGGTAGACAAAATAGGAAGCTATGATGTCATTGTTTTGAGACGTGGCGTATATATATTTTTAAAAGGTAACTAATTACGACATCAAATGCTTACGAATCAAAATGGCGGATCCAGCATGGCGGACACAAATTACAAAAAATAAGCTATGGATCTGAAATTGGGTATATAGAGGTTTTAAGTGTTGTTATATTTGATTGGGATACAAAAAACATCAAATTCAAAATGTCAGATCCAAGATGGCGGACAAAATGTAAAACACTGCTATGGAACTGAAAGTAGGTAGGTAGAGGTTTTCGTGGTCACGGAGTAAGAATTCAATGTTAACAGCGCAAAATGCAATATGACGGATCCAATGTGACAGACGAAAAGTGCAAAAAGTAATTACAGAACGGACGTATGTGATTCTTACATACGTAGTAGAAAAATACCTACAGTATATAACGGGGCAAATAGAGGCAGATGATGTTTTACTATAAAAGGAAACGTGTTTTGCTATATAATCATGTCAAAATTGAAGCGCGGAATGCAGAGCAACTTTCGTAACGCACATTAACGTTTTATGATACGGACAAATTGCTATCATAGATAATAATTATTTTACTAGCAACTGCCTTCCCCGTCCCCCGAAGAAATACGCTGGGATTGGCAGGTGTTATATATCGTTAAAAAGCTTGCAGCGATTACACGTTACACCTGTAGTATCTCGCTTGAATGGCGCCTATAGGGTACGTTGTGATTATTTGTAGATTCCATCTGAAAATCCGAACAACGACAGTGGAAAGTGCGCGTTGGAGTTTAAAACATCGTTATGCTTCCACAACTGTCTTTCCATTTTCACATTATGCCGTGCACACTTGTGAGCTATACAGTATGTATGACAAATGTCCACTCTCATGAGTAGGGATGGTACCCACACCGAGAATAGTCTCGATTTGATCTCGGTCTCGTCTCTCATTCGAGACTGAGATGTGCTTTTCCAAATCGAAACGAGATCAAGACGGAGCTCAGGCTCGTCTCGACACAATATGTCTATTTTGTACTTTTGCATTTTTTGTTCGCCATATTGGATCCGTGTATTGCACTTTGCACTTTTACCATTGGATTCGTATTCCGCGACCACGAAAATCTCTACCTACTCGCTTTCAGTTCCATAGCAGTGTTTTGCATTTTGTCCGCCATCTTGGATCTGCCATTTTGAATTTTATACTTTCAGTATCCGATTGATACATTGAGACGTTTACTATCTCTATATACCCAATTTCAGACCCCATAGTTTTATTTTGTGTGTGTGTGTAATTTGTGTCCGCTATGTTGAATTCGCCATTTTCATTTGTAAACCCTTGATGTCAGATTCGTATTTAGCTACACCACGTATCAAAACAATTACATCATAGCTTCCTATTTTGTCTACCTTTTCTGGTGTTTCGGAGCGTGCCTTGTCCTGATTTTCAAATCGTCGCCACGTCCCCTACAGGTCCCATTCAAGCGAGATATTTCACTTGTGAGATAAACTCGGTGTGACCTTTCCAACCAGATGTAACACATGCAGATCCCCGCGTACCACTTCTAGTACTTCCCTTGCTAGTCTACATATGCCTAAAAGGCTATAGTCTCAGTCTTAACTCCCGTGTATGTCCACACTGCCCCAATATTAGGGTAAAATTCTCCCATTGGACAACTCCTAGTTCTCTTCTATTTAGAGCTCTTTCAGAAAATAACTGACATCAACGAAAACGAATATATTCTCCCTCCTGGCACGCCCTCCTCAGAAAAATATCTGGGGAACAAAATCTCTCCACCCTTCGAGAAATAATTGGGATTAAGATAAAACACCAAAAGTTCTCTCAACTTTCACAGGGTCTTTATGTTTTATTTTGGTGGGAATGGGGGAGATAGAAGATAAAATGAAACAAACAAATCTCCATTCTACACAAACATCTTCCGGAAAACACATGGGATCAAATGACAATGAAATGAAATTTCTAATATTAAGTTCCATGTTTGTGCCCTTTAGACCAGTTTCTCAACTTGTGATACGGGAGTCGCTATTGGCTGTACATATGACGAATTGTGGTATTAATGTACTTCGGGATTCGCCAGTGAAAAAATTGAGAGTACCTTTTTTAGGCTAAAGAAGACAGATGCTGAACGATTATCAGAATACTTTCGGAATAATAATGTGGGAGGAGATGGGACGAGAAAACGCACGGACACGATATACTGTCCACCAAAAACTCACATTGGCTGGGATCGAGTCAGGGACCCGTCGCACCAAAGGTAAGCGCTCTACCACTAAATCACAGTATCTCATTGGGATAAAACAAGTTTTGAAAGAGTTCTCTTTCAGGTAATGACTGGGACGAAAGAAAAGAGCATTAATTATGTTATTCAAATCCTCGGGTAGATTTGGTCGGATTTAATCACGTTCAGCAGCGAAGCTATATGAGATGTGTACCTACCAGGGTTGGCAAAAACCATGGTTTTTATTGAAAAAACCAAAAACCACAGAAATTAGTTTGTTTCGCCTTGGTGTTATTATGCAACAACAAGGTTATGCTGGAAGGGGTCACATAAGCTTAAAGCGGAATCCAAACCGCTTCTGGCTTCATCCAAGAAAAATTGTCCATTTCAACACGAAATCGGGACTAATTGGTTACAAATGCGATTGCCGACTCACCCACGAAGGACTCCTGATAAAAATACGTTGTACTGATCTTTACATAGGCCTCATTTCAGAAGGACAAAAAGATAAACAGTTACACAAGTAAAAACATTATACAATTATACATAAATCGGGAAACTCCCGCCTTAGCCATTGGGAAAATCCTATTATTACTTTAAATGTACTTGTATATAAAATTTTAAGGTTAACATATCATAATCACTACGCTAAAACTGAGGTATTAAATTACAAATTTGGTAGGTAGATATTCAAAAAAATAAAAACAAAGTCAAATCCAAGCTGATGTTGGAAACTGCGTAGGCAGTTGATAAATTTTGCCAATTTCTATCAATATATTTAAGCAACCTTGGCTTCTTTATAAAACAACAGGCATTCAGACAAGTAGAAATATATAATTTGGTTTCTTTTTGTATGTTTAGGCTTAACATCCTTATGAAATACCAAGGTTATCACGGAGAAGACTTTCGCTTAAAGGGACACCTCGAATCGCTACTTGGTTTACACTTGAAAGATGGATTGTGATTCGACCAAGAACTGAACACGGGACCCCTTTATTAAAAGATGAAAAGTACATAAACGTAATGCAGATGGTTTCATTTGTGGAGACGTCACCATTAAGTTCACACGATTTAAACCATGGTTTAAACCAGCCAACCCTAGTACCTACAGCTTCACGTAGGATTTGAAATACATGAGCTCCCACCCGGAATCGAACCCAGGTCTCCCGCGCCAAAGGCGTGTACACTATCCAAACAGACATGACAGAGTTCGTTAGCAGGATAGAAAAATGGAATGTTTTTCTAATAATAATAATAATAATAATAATAATAATAATAATAATAATAATAATAATAATAGAAGTAAATTATACTGTGAATGATACAATATAGCCTATGCGGTGGAAGGAAAAATGAAAGAGGAACTGTAAATAACGCTGTGGCATATGTACCGCAAGTGACTAGCATGCATATATTATTATTAATTGTTATTTGAAACTCCAGAAATGGAAGTTTTATCCCTGCAAATTTTTAATATACGTTTGCTGCAATGCAGAAGTTCCACTGTAGTTCACATGACCCTTTCCCTCAGAAAATTTCTGCGTACGTGATTGTAAGTTCGTATAGAAATGTACATATTTCTGATTATACGTATTGTTATCGTACTCGCATTTTTTTAAAAATAACTCTTGTAATTAACCTTGTGTCTAGGACTAGAATTGTTTATTTTTATTTATTTATTTACTCACATAAGGAATGTCTGTCCATCACTCTCACTGCAAATAGAAACCCTCAATCATCATCAGAAATCTGATTATAGTAATGGTTTGAAATCCATCTCCAATTACCTTTCGGATCGTGTATTTGAGGCAGGCTTGTGGTTTAGTGTAACCTATTAACCTCACCGTCCGAGTGAGTCACGAATCCCCCGCAAACTTCCGGGAATGAAAGCACGCAAGCAGAGAAGCCAAGTCCTTGTACGAAATCTACTTCTCCTTTCGAAACAATACACGTTATTGCTGCAGCTGCTGGGAAGTATTCATCAGCTAACACAGCAACCGCAAGGTACCGTAATGTGAAGCTTTTTGCATCCGTGCTAATACAGAAGGTGATATTACTATCATGCACAAGGTCGACACTGCAGATGCTGCAGATACTTTAATAACAACTTAGCACTCTACCTTCTTTCAACTGACTTCATTTGAAAGTTTAATACTGATTAACTTTCTGAAAATTAGGAACGAGTGGATCAGCCTGTCAAACAGAGACATCTTACATTGCAATACCCTCTACAAACTGCTCTAGTAAAAGTATGTTTTTTTTTTTTTTTAAAAAAAGTTATTCAGGGTGGTATACTGGAGTTGCCTTGGATATTTCCAGTATTTAAAGTGCCTTGCTAGAAAAATTTCCAGTATAGCACGGTGAACTGAAAAAAGAAAAAAAAATGTGAGTGCCACGTACGACTTCATGTTATGATATTTAATAGCCTGTAAAACATGTTAAAAAGGTAGTCCTCTTCAACATTCTACAAGAAACAATGCGCATAAATTAGTGGGTTAAAATAGAGAAGAAAGAGAAGTATTTCCTAAACCTTACTTCTCCCAAAATGCCTGTCGCAATCCACAATCACTTTTGTGTGTGTGTTAACCTCCACTCACCCCTCAAAGTCAATCCTTTGTTCACCTGGTTTAACGTATTACATACATATATAGGGTGTTTCAAAACAACACCAACAACATCTGGGAGGTGATTCCTAACACCAAGATGAGACAAAAAGTACAGACAAACCTGGATGCACAAATGGAATACTATGGGACCTAATGTAGTCGGATCAAGACTTCACTTAGGAACTAGTAAGTCTCCTATCCATGTTTTGGAATACTGCGGTACTTCCGCTACAATTTTTATAGAGGTAGTTGGTGAGTACTTCAAATTATATGACCGTAGCCAAACTCCCTCTATGAAATTGTTGCGTGAGTACCGCAGGATTCTGAAAAATGTATTTTGAATAGTGCACATATTAGTTCCTACGGAAAGTCTTCACCCGACTATGTTCAGTCCCATAGTATTGGAGCTATGGACGTTTAAAGTTCATTTTTTTCATGTTCCCGGCAGCCTGTAACTCTGAAAGGAAGCATTTGTACACCGAGGTTGGTCTATACTTTTTGTCTTATTGTGGTGTCAGGAATCACCTCCCAAATGTCGGTGTTGCTTTGAAACACCCTGATTTGGTACAGAAACACTTGTCAAGTAAAAGCCAATTAACTACACATATCACGGACTAACACGTTTAATGTTCATGCTTACATATTTAGATGTGCTACTGTTTTGATACTTTACAGACATTATATGAATACAAACTGCATATAAAATAAGCTAAAAGATAACATTTTATAAACACTATTTATTTTCTTCCTCGAATTAGCTAATTTTTTCAGTAGTTGATCGGTTAGCCCTACCACCACCTACATCCACACCTAGATGATGCTATCTTGAAGGGACTCAAAGGAAATTTTTACATTTTCTCCAGTATCACAGAATAATTTTTCGAAGCACATTTTCAGTATATTTTCAGTGTTTCAAGTATTAACCGACATTCTACTGTTTAAAATATAACATCTAGGAATACAGGAATTCAATTAGAGTAATAAGAAAATGGATTACAGTACGCGTTTAACATCACCATTGCAATTTAATGCAAACATAGATGACAAACAGTATTTAATTTGGATATATTTCTCTGAAAATGAACTATCTGTAAGAGCTACATGTTTTGTATGAGGAAAGTACAAAATTCTAAACAGGATGAAAGTATTATTTTCACCATAAGCACTATATTTTTCTTCAGTTCAACACACGCTCATTAGATTAAAAATGATGGGCTCTGTGTAAGTATTTATTCTGGGAACACACATACACAAAATAAAATTTCGCAGATGTTCTCAACTATGATGTGTACGTACTGGCACTGTTGAATTTTTTAAGTTTCTCGACCAAAGTGACCATTTTTAAAAACAGGAATATTTAGATGTCCCGAAAAATGTACTCGGGATTGTTAGTGGAAAACCAGAAGGTACTAGTAAATCCAGAAGATCCAGTCAGCCTGATTAGAAGCCATTCCTCTCATATGTCTACTCATGGTCCACTGTAACTCAGAGGTAGAGTGCTTACTTCTAGAGATGGGATCCCTGGTTCAAACCTAGCTCCCGTCAAGTGGGTTTGTAATGGAAAACAGTATGCGTGTGATTTCTTGGAGTTTAACCTTTCCCCTTACTTTCGCCATTCCACCATTTATCATCCGCCTCATCATCTGCCTTCCTTAGCCTCGGTGCATAATCGTGGAACGTTAAACTAAAGGGAGGATTCTCTCGTAAAAGAAAGGACATTTTTTAAATATTTTAAATCGTATGCTACTGTCTAAACTTGCCACATTTACTTCCACATAAAATATTCAACTCAAAAACAATGACCACTATACGAAGAATATTAAATTATCAGGACAGTCAGAGTAAATATATATATACGCTAGAGTAGTTTTGGTTGGTCTCCCGGGCAGATGGACGGGCACACGAACAAACGGGGTAAATATACAATGTGGTAGGTAACTCCACCGACAAACTTTGGGAGATGATTCCTTATATGAAATGAAAGAAAAAAGTTCTGATAAACATAGGTCGAAAAACGTCTCCTTTCAGAGTTGTGAACCGCCAAAAATTCGAAAAATCATGTTTTGAAACGCCCTGCCTTAGAAACTATAGGACCTATCCCAAGCGGTTTAAGGAATTACACAGGAACTAGTATGCGATCTATCTAAATATCCATGTTTTAACATCCTCCGTTATCGGCGAAACAAACGCGCCATTAGTACTTAAAGGAGTATCCCTATACCTCAACTTCCTTTTTACAGTTCGTTTCGCCGATTACGGACCACGGTAGAACATGGATATTTAGATAGAGCGCATCCTTAAACCGCTTGGGATCGGTCCTTTAGTTCCTAGGGCAGAGCGTTTCGAAACGTGAATTTTCCAATTTTCGGCGGCTCATAACTTTGAAAGGAGACGTTTTTCGTCCCATGTTTATTAGAACTTTTTTCTTTCATTTCATATAAGAAATTACCTCCCAAAGTTTGTCGGTGGAGTTACCTACCATCCTGTATAAAGGAGTTTTGCTTGGTCTTCCGTACAGATGGACCAGCACACGGACAAATAAGGTAAATACTGAAAGGAGTTTTGCTTGGTAAATCAAACTCCTTACCAAAAATTTGTTATTTCTTTCAAATGAGTGTATTGTCTTTATTTTATATACTAAAGTAAGTAACTGAATCAGTCCTCTAATTCTGGATTGTCGTTGACAATTTTGATGTTATTTACATTTTAAGTTTCGTTTACTGAAAAACAAGACAGTAAAGAAGGTACTGCTTTCCTTATTTAGCATATATTAAAAGTAAATTTTATTTTTTAAATGTCATAATGTTCTTTGTTTCTCTACTAAATAAATACTTCCTCTTAAACATTTGTCGATATTTATGTAAGCACAGAATGAGTCCACGATTTCCCAACCTTTTGGCTCATGATGTATGTTGCTTTAACAGAAAATCAAACCAATAAGAATTGTAATTTAAGAGTTAATTACTCCAATTTCCTGTTGACCTTTCTTCCCATTTGCCGTTTTCCGAGTTTCATTGTATAGCTGGAAAACTAAGACGAAGAAATAGCTAAATGTCACCACCACGACTCCTGCTGCTAATCCTAACAATCAGACTTAACGACAGCAATATTTTTTCACATCATGACTTTAACCCGCACGTGGTCTCGAGCAGTCACGACTTCCTGGAACTTAACGCATAATATTCTGAGACTTTCTTCAACGTTAATTAACGAACCAACAACACAATACAATGCGTGGGTTTCAAATTTATCGTCGAATTTTGACCTTTTAAAACGACCAGCTCCACTGTACACAACACAAAGCAAATATTTGTTTTTGAAGTCCTTTTGAAGTCATTTTTTTTCCTTATTACACTTACACATCTTGGGTGATATTCAAAATTTGTTAATCACTCGTTAATCACGCGATTAGTTAGTATCGTATTAGCTCTGTACTAAGTAGGTTGTACTATTTGGTATTCCGAGTCCGCTTGGACTTCAGCTAATAAGTTGATTTGGGTATGATTAACTAAAAATAAACCCAATGCAACCGGCGAGAAAAATAAATGTGGCAACTACCGAAACTTAGACGTACGCATGCACAGTCTGTAGAAATGGAAATGTATGAAATACGAAAATCGAAATGGTTTCCTTGCGGTTTGACATCACGACTTATAAATAGTTACGAAATTGAATTGTAATTAACTTATTCATTTCTAAGGGATGTATTTATGACAAATAAGTAGAAGTCAATTAATATTAGAGACAATAGAAGGATTACGTTGTATATAAGGGAAGATAGTATATCGATAAGTTGTACGTATCCTTTAGAAGACTGGAAATGGTCTACTTATGTCTCACTGTTCACTTTAAGAAACAGTTCGGCTATTGTACCAAATTTCACAAAACTAAATCCCCACGTTAAGCGGGTTTGCATATCCAGGCTCCTAACTATGAAAACATTTACGCTCAGTCCAACCTCAATCATTTCACGAATTCAACCTGTTTTACGTACGTTATTAGGACATAATATCGATTGTGATTTATTCTAAAAACACTTTTATACATTGCAAGAGCTGTAACGTTCAAATATTTACTGAGAACTCATAGTCGTATCGGAATAAACAAAAGCGAGTATGGAACAGTAAACTGCTATAACAAAAGGCAAAAGAAGATGTGCAAAGGCATACAAAACGGTCGAGTGGTTTGGGTCGATACGCTATCAATCACATGTTTGTGTGTTCAAACCCGGTAGCAAGCTGTTTCTTTTTTAAGTGTCTTCCTATTTTCATCCGGAGGCTGAAAATATTTCTTTGAGTAACTCATTGAAAACTTCTTTTGTTTCAAATTCGATTAGAACGGAACATTATATGAATTGCGAATCTTAAATCCATAGCTAAAAAAAAATGAAGTATACTCACTACTCTATTATCCTCTGATTTGTAACGAAAAACTATTTATATACCGGTACTTCAGAAAATTATCCTCGGGGGGAATTTCAATATGCGGGTGGAGGGCAAACATTGGTAGTCCACATTGAGCACGATCGAATATATGGTCCTGAAGGCGGAAATTTCTTAGCTCGAGAGGGGTCTCAAATTCTCCCTCAGATCACGTCCTGAAAGCATCATTGCTTAAAAACTTTCCGTAACAAATATAATATTACACTTGTTTCTCGTTCTACATTTAGAATTGGTAAAATCATAACTTATAGAGGATTATAATAAAAGCATAAAAATTACAATACCAATCATGTATAAATTATCTTGTAAGTTATCAACTTTGGGTCAGATTAAAACTCAAATATTTGTTTTCGGATTGCACTTAGAAGTAAGTCCTCTCTATATAATCCTGATTGGAAAGCCATGTTTAACACTAATTAATTAATCAATATTTATAAGAATATTTTTTTATTTTACTATTTTTACTATACAATAGTATATACACTTAATTCAAAAAAATCAAAATCTCGAAAATGTATATTGTACGAGTGCAGACTCGCAAATAAATGATGATTTATCATATATATTGGTCTCTATTCGAAATTCTATTTAATCGAATCCGACAAGAACACAGACAGAAACATCGAGAACAGGTGAAAAAAAGAGAGAAAAAGGCGTTGTACCCAGCGGGGACTCGAAGTAAGTTCGAATGGTGCTTTATAAGCCGAACGCCTTAGACCACTCGGCTATGGTAACAACTAGTGATTGTAGCAAAGGCTTCGAGTAGTAGTTCTTATTACAGAATAGTATTTTCTATTGCCTAAAATTTAAACCTAATTTACTTTGATATAATATATCTATTAATTTGTTACATGAACACATTTTCGTTACTTTGATGAATGATGTATATTGTTGATATAGATTCTATTACACGTTCTTTCGTAAATATTATAGAAAGTATCAGGGTTATTTATGATCTTTTATGGAAATTGACTGGCGCATGCGCGGTACACAGACAGTTCAATTGGAAGGCGATGAAGGAAACGCTAACACACTGTTAGAATGTTTCATCGCTGTGAAGTATAAAGAACAGCTAAAATGTTTTTTACGCTTGTCATTGCGTAAAGAATCACCAGGTTAATGTTTGTCCAAGTTCTCACTAATCAACTGGACTCATGAAAAATAATTAATATTGTCATAACTGCACAATATGAAGAATAAAGAACGTATATTACACCACATTGTTCTCGAATTCGAACTTAGCTAAGGAAGGGACAATAAACAAAATGTGATTTATTCATTCGAATTGAGATAAGTCAGTGAAACTAGAAATTACACAATCAAAAGGAAAAATATCGTTAAAAAGACAATAATACTTTTATCCGAGATGTGAAATAAAGTTATTAATTAACTGAAATGAAAGTAATATTGGGCATGATATAGAGCAGCGTTTCCCAACCGGTGTGCCGCGAATGGGCCGCTGGTGTGCCGCGAGAAAATCGAAACAAATTATTAATTCTATACGAAACAAATTGCAAGACAGGGAAAAATGTATATTTATATTTCACATTACTATGAACCTCTACTATAAATCTACAATTTTAAATTTCATACTGTGTTACTTTTCTGTACATTTTTAATGTTGAAAAACGTATTTATCATTGTCATGACCATTATTACTTCTTTATTGTTGCAGACTATTTCGTAACTTGAAATTTTAACATATCATTCAATAAATTGAACAAAGCAAGCATGCATACAAATTACCTACATTTGTGTTTTAAAAGTATAGGAGATTTGTTTATTTGTTCGTTATTTAGTGATCTTCCCTTTTAGTTAGAGGTTAGATACAGTTTTCGAAAGAGAAAGTGGATTTTTAAAAACCCGAGTCCTATATTTCATTGCTATTGTTTTCTATTTTAAAATTAGAATGAAAAATAAGTATAATGATTTAGCACGGGGGAAAATCAGTGATCGAGCTTTCTTCTCTGTAAGAAGGAAATTAGTAATCACATTAAAATACCACGGTAATTATATATATATATATATATATATATATATATATATATATATATATATATATATATATATATGGATGTGCCGCGAGAATTCAAGTTACACCTGTAGTGTGCCGCAACTTGAAAAAGGTTGGGAAACGCTGATATAGAGTGAGATAAAAAGTAAATGTATTCTTAGAAACGTTCAAAGTAAATTCACAAATACTTTTTGAAGCTATACTACTCTTCCTTTACGTTTTAACGAACTAATAAGTAAACAAGCAAAGGAAAAGAATGAAGAACGAAAGTATTGCTCTTGAAAAAATATAATAAATAAATAAAACTTAAATAAATGTTTACACAAAAAATAACACACTAGTACTTCGTGTAGTCACCTCCAGAGTCAGTAACTTCTTGAAGTCTGGAGGGGATACTAGATACAAGTCTCGAGCAATACGACGGTGTGTCACGAAAATGTTGCCACAGTTCCATAACAAGATTTTGAAGAAACGTTTGGTCTCTGTCTTCACGTCTCTCTTCCTATTCTTGCACCATGTAGGCTCACAGATGTTCAATTGGGTTCAAATCTGGGGATAGAGGGGGCCACTCAATACAAATTATCTCTGGATGTTCACTTAGCCACTCTCGTGTTTGCCGGGAAGTGTGAACAGCACTGTTGTCATGCATAAATATATATTCTTCCTGTTCGGGGAAGTTTCTTTCTAAGGACGGTAACAACGTATTTTCGAGGATATTAATGTAAACACTGCTGTTCATTCTCTCAGGCACCGCAACCAAATCTCCAGGACCAGCAGCCGTCATGTATCCCCAAAAGTGTGCTGATATTCGTCCTGAACAAGAAGTTCTGATAATATTTTGTTCAGCATACCTGGCTCCGCGCGGTCTATACAATATAACTCTGCCTTGTTGGTTAGACTTGAAAACCTTCTCGTCGGTCCAGATGACTAAGTCCCAATATGACTGAGGTTGGGTTATGTTATTCTGTGCCCATTCCATTCGTCTGGTCTTGTGAGTTTCAGTCAGGAGAGTCTTCCTAGCGGGTCTTGAACAGTGTATGCCAGCCCCCAATAATCTTCTTATTATTGTTTCGTGAGAACAATTATATTCTCTGGCTTTGTCCAAGAGGATTGACGTGTGGCGTGGAGGTCTATTGATTACTTCTGTAACTAAAGCTTGATCTTGAGCTGCAGTTGTCACTTTTGGCCTTCCACTTCTTGACCGAGACCTGAACCATTCACCACCTTCTTCATGTCGCTGAACCCATTTCTTGACCGTTTTCTTGTCACATCCCAGATCTCTAGGCACTGGGATCTCTAGGCACATCCCAGATCTGAGGCACAGTTTGTCCCATTTTTGCTCGGCCTATGATTTCTCCTCTCAGAGCAACAGACAGTTCTCCACAACCTTTAGAAAGAGGCATTTTGAGAACCTGTTAGAAATTTGCGTTCTGGCGTGTTTGATAAATGTCGGTAAAGTGCATCTTTCTGTTTCTACTGCGCATGCACCAGTCAATTTTCATGAAAGATCATAAATAGTCCTGACAATTGCTGTAATATTTATGAACGAATACGTAATAGAACCTATATTAACAACATCATTCGTCAAAGTAAAGAATACCGTAAACATACAACAATTTCAACAGACTATTACATCAGGCCAAAATAAGCTTAAACTTCAGAGAATACAAAATAAATTTCATACTGTAACAAAAGATTGAACATGAAACACGCTTACTATATTTTCAATTTGTCACATTAGCCGAGTGGACTAAGGCATTCGGCTAGAGATTCTGAGGCACCATTCAAGAATAGTTCGAATCCCACCACGGTACAATTTGGTTTTACCTCTTCTTGACGTTTCTGTTTGTGATCCTGCCGGATTCTATTAAATATGATTCCGTAATACGCTAAAATATACGTAATATTTGAAGTTCTTAACCTCCCATTTTTACATTTTTCAAGCTCAATTGAGAAGAAAGAGGGAAAATGAAAGTACAAAGATTTACAATAATTACTTAGCATTTACTGTCATTGTAATTGTGGATATTTTATTTATGAAAATGTATAATGAACTAAAAATATATTTAGTAGGTCACATGTCTCCATTTTTGATTCTAACTTGAAAGTTACAGTTTAAGCGGTGACATATCGAAGACCCAGGGGGTTGAGGGAGTTGTAACCCCTCCCATTGAAACTTCTATATTCTATTGAAATAAAAAGTGTTTCAGTTTATAATCTTGGAAAAGCAACAATCAGGACGGTTTATTTATACTACGATTTATCACTTCCAAATGTGTAGAAGATGTGACTGGATATTGTGTATAATCATTCAAGAAATATAAGACAATGAAGGGACTTCGTAAACCCTTCACGCCACCCCAGGAGGACGAAGCGCGTCCCGCCGTCTCTCGGTTGGGAACTACTGCTTGCGAGGGAAACATTCTAACAGTGTGTTAGCGTTTCCTTCCTCTTCTTCCAATTGAACTGTCTGTGTACTGCGCATGCGCCAGTCAATTTCCATAAAAGATCATAAATAACCCTGATACTTTCTATAATATTTACGAAAGAACGTGTAATAGAATCTATATCAACAATATACATCATTCATCAAAGTAACGAAAACGTTCATGAAACAAATTAATAGATATATTATATCAAAGTAAATTAGGTTTAAATTTTAGGCAATAGAAAATGTTATTCTGTAATAACTATTACTCGAAGCCTTTGCTACAATCACTAGTTGTTACCATAGGCGAGTGGTCTAAGGCGTTCGGCTTATAAAGCACCATTCGAACTTACTTCGAGTCCCCGCCGGGTACAATGCTTTTCTTTCTCTTTTTTTTCACATGTTCTCGATGTTTCTGTCTGTGTTCTTGTCGGATTCGATTAAATAGAATTTCGAATAGAGACCAATATATATGATAAATCATCATTTATTTGCGAGTCTGCACTCGTACAATATACATTTTCGAGATTTTGATTTTTTCAAAATCTTGTTATGGAACTGTGGCAACATTTTCGTGACACACCGTCGTATTGCTCGAGACTTGTATCTAGTATCCCCTCCAGACTTCAAGAAGTTACTGACTCTGGAGGTGACTACACGAAGTACTAGTGTGTTATTTTTTGTGTAAACATTTATTTAAGTTTTATTTATTTATTATATTTTTTCAAGAGCAATACTTTCGTTCTTCATTCTTTTCCTTTGCTTGTTTACTTATTAGTTCGTTAAAACGTAAAGGAAGAGTAGTATAGCTTCAAAAAGTATTTGTGAATTTACTTTGAACGTTTCTAAGAATACATTTACTTTTTATCTCACTCTATATCATGCCCAATATTACTTTCATTTCAGTTAATTAATAACTTTATTTCACATCTCGGATAAAAGTATTATTGTCTTTTTAACGATATTTTTCCTTTTGATTGTGTAATTTCTAGTTTCATTGACTGTCTCAATTCGAATGAATAAATCACATTTTGTTTATTGTCCCTTCCTTAGCTAAGTTCGAATTCGAGAACAATGTGGTGTAATATACGTTCTTTATTCTTCATATTGTGCAGTTATGACAATATTAATTATTTTTCATGAGTCCAGTTGATTAGTGAGAACTTGGACAAACATTAACCTGGTGATTCTTTACGCAATGACAAGCGTAAAAAACATTTTAGCTGTTCTTTATACTTCACAGCGATGAAACATTCTAACAGTGTGTTAGCGTTTCCTTCATCGCCTTCCAATTGAACTGTCTGTGTACCGCGCATGCGCCAGTCAATTTCCATAAAAGATCATAAATAACCCTGATACTTTCTATAATATTTACGAAAGAACGTGTAATAGAATCTATATCAACAATATACATCATTCATCAAAGTAACGAAAATGTGTTCATGTAACAAATTAATAGATATATTATATCAAAGTAAATTAGGTTTAAATTTTAGGCAATAGAAAATACTATTCTGTAATAAGAACTACTACTCGAAGCCTTTGCTACAATCACTAGTTGTTACCATAGCCGAGTGGTCTAAGGCGTTCGGCTTATAAAGCACCATTCGAAATTACTTCGAGTCCCCGCTGGGTACAACGCCTTTTTCTCTCTTTTTTTCACCTGTTCTCGATGTTTCTGTCTGTGTTCTTGTCGGATTCGATTAAATAGAATTTCGAATAGAGACCAATATATATGATAAATCATCATTTATTTGCGAGTCTGCACTCGTACAATATACATTTTCGAGATTTTGATTTTTTTGAATTAAGTGTATATACTATTGTATAGTAAAAATAGTAAAATAAAAAAATATTCTTATAAATATTGATTAATTAATTAGTGTTAAACATGGCTTTCCAATCAGGATTATATAGAGAGGACTTACTTCTAAGTGCAATCCGAAAACAAATATTTGAGTTTTAATCTGACCCAAAGTTGATAACTTACAAGATAATTTATACATGATTGGTATTGTAATTTTTATGCTTTTATTATAATCCTCTATAAGTTATGATTTTACCAATTCTAAATGTAGAACGAGAAACAAGTGTAATATTATATTTGTTACGGAAAGTTTTTAAGCAATGATGCTTTCAGGACGTGATCTGAGGGAGAATTTGAGACCCCTCTCGAGCTAAGAAATTTCCGCCTTCAGGACCATATATTCGATCGTGCTCAATGTGGACTACCAATGTTTGCCCTCCACCCGCATATTGAAATTCCCCCCGAGGATAATTTTCTGAAGTACCGGTATATAAATAGTTTTTCGTTACAAATCAGAGGATAATAGAGTAGTGAGTATACTTCATTTTTTTTTTAGCTATGGATTTAAGATTCGCAATTCATATAATGTTCCGTTCTAATCGAATTTGAAACAAAAGAAGTTTTCAATGAGTTACTCAAAGAAATATTTTCAGCCTCCGGATGAAAATAGGAAGACACTTAAAAAAGAAACAGCTTGCTACCGGGTTTGAACACACAAACATGTGATTGATAGCGTATCGACCCAAACCACTCGACCGTTTTGTATGCCTTTGCACATCTTCTTTTGCCTTTTGTTATAGCAGTTTACTGTTCCATACTCGCTTTTGTTTATTCCGATACGACTATGAGTTCTCAGTAAATATTTGAACGTTACAGCTCTTGCAATGTATAAAAGTGTTTTTAGAATAAATCACAATCGATATTATGTCCTAATAACGTACGTAAAACAGGTTGAATTCGTGAAATGATTGAGGTTGGACTGAGCGTAAATGTTTTCATAGTTAGGAGCCTGGATATGCAAACCCGCTTAACGTGGGGATTTAATTTTGTGAAATTTGGTACCTAGTTATATCATAAATATTGTCACAAGTTTGAATGTGAATAACACAGAGTATTAACACCAAGGCAATTTATTTTGGTTATGTTTTACATTGACATGTTGTACACCTGACGCACGATTCATTTTTCGAAAGTCTCCTCTTGGCCTTGATGCAGCCACGAAGTCTGTCCGGCCACTGGTCAATGGCATTACGCACCACGTCCATGGGAAAATTGTTCACTGCTCGGGCCAAGAATTGTTTCAGATTGTCGACAGATGGATGCCGTTTATAGCAGACCTTTGCCTGAATGACTGCCCAAAGTTTGTAGTCCAACGAGTTAAGGTTCGGGCTGCTAGAAGACCAATCAGTGGTAGAAACGAAGTCGGGGACGTTCCGCGCCAGCCACTCCTGGGTTGTTTTCGCTTTGTGGTCTGGAGCGGAATCCTGCTGGAAGGTCCACCTTTCTACAGGGAACATGGTAGCAGACAGTGGCTTCACTATAGGTATTAGCACTGTGTCCTGGTATACCCTGGCAGATGTTTTAACAACTTGTTCGCAAAAATGCAGCTGGGTTGTGGCTGAGTAGCTCACTCCTCACCAAACCATCACTGAAGCAAGTTGATGTGCTCTATGAACCCTTGGAGCTGCCTCAGCAGCTGCTGTAGATGACGTGACATACACACGGTCATTTTGGGCGTCGTAGACCTGCTCAATTATGAATACCTTTTCGTCAGTGAACAGAATATTTCTGTGCAAGTTGTTGGCGTAACGCTGCAACCGTCTCTTTAATTTAAGGACCCTCTGCGACATTAATGTTTGAGTCAGAAAGTAACCAGTCCGCCTCTTATACGCCCGTAGATGTAGGTCACTCCTTAACACACGAGACATGGAATTTCTGCTGATGTTCATCTCAGCAGCCACCACATTTTGTGTTCGAACAGGATTTCTTCGAATTCTTGCTGCGACTGCTTTCTGGACCTGCGAGGTTCATACCGTTCATGGTCTGCCACTCCATGCGCGGTCAGCTGCCGTTCGTCTCGGTGTATCGCTGTATGGCGCTACACACGAATCTCTTGCTGATTTGTAGGGGTTTCAGGAGGTTGAAAATCTCACCTGCTGTCTTCCCGACCTTGTGCAGTGCAATTACTGCTACATGATTTTCGTAATCGATCCACTCCATCAGAATTCAGTACAATATCAACGTATATCATGAACAGTCAAACACACACTACATGCACCTTCCGCTTTATACACAGATGGCAGCACTGTGCCACTCCGGATGCCTACAGCTCCACTCCAAACTTTGTGATAGTATTTATGGTATAACTAGGTATAATAATCATATGCTCACCATTACGAATACACTCATAAACAAATAAATATATACCGTAATTTAACCTCTCTGATTTTCTACAACCAACAAACTTATTACCAATATTACTTACTTATGTTTTGTAGTATTTGACTTTTTATTTAATTTCTTCTTTTTCTTTAAACATTTTGAAGCTTTAACACCTTTTGGCACTTCTTAAGCTTCTTTATTTCTACATATTATTTTCTTTCTCAGCTTTTCATTATTATTTTGAACCTTTCTTGATTCTCTGAGGCGTTTTTCATACCTTCTCCTCGCACATCTAAAAGGAATTTCCCTGATTCTTCTGTGAAATATAGTATATTTCCCTGACTTTCAACATATTTTGAAGCATTTCCATAACTTTTCCTTTCCTAATGCCCCTTACTTTCAATGTCAGTGTGAACCCTACATTTAACGTGGCGAATTTAAGACATCAACAATGTGAGGTCTAAAATTTTCTTTCATTTCACCCTTCATCGAGAAACTGACTTCACTCAACTATTCGGTCAATCTGAAAGCCAATTAATTTGATTTCAAACTTTTAACATATTTAGTAGTACTCAATAAAGCATATTACTTCTCAATGCTCTAATTTGAAATTCATTTAAAAAATAAAATCATGGCTATTAATTGCAATTTTATCTTCTTATGCAATTTGCACTCTCACTGAATTTCACTCGTTTAATGAAATTATGCTTCGCTGCTTAATTTAACTGAAACCTCTAATAAAAATATACTCTATATTGAAAACTTCTTTTTCCTTCACTGTTTAATACAGAGATTTCTTTTAATTATTTATTTATTTTCACTAAGCTTTCTTAATGGATGTTATATTTTGAAATATTAATTCAGAGTGATAAGTTTCAAAGGTAAGAAGATCACAATCGCTGATAAAATCTTAAAAGTTTGTGCACACTAGACTGTCTAATATTAACATATAGCTATCAACATGTGATACACGTGATTATAATTTGTAATACTCAAGTATTATTATAAGTATCTCATGTGAGATAATTTATCACGCCTTTGAATTCCACAAAATCACCTAGAGTAAATAATGAAAATAACTTCCAATTTCAAGTAAATAAATGAACTTTGTGCAAAGGATGGACATTGGATACATGTTAGTTATTGTGGACTGGCACGCGTAGGCAATACTAATACAGCACATGCAAATGCCAAAATCACTAGAAGCTATTAAACTGTTTTTGAATGTCACGATTCTCCAAATACCTAATCGTAAATACAAGCAAGCAATAAACGGTCTTAAATAGAGAAGAATCACCTTACAATAAATCGTAACGTAATGATAAATACAAACAAGCAATATAACAGTACTATATAGAGTAGAATCACCTTATAATTATTGATAAAAATAATGTAAACCATCAATCGATTCTCTTTCCTTGCATTCAAGCATGATTATGCCAGAAAGGCAAGGGGCGACTCAGGAGGCTATACCTCTATACATGTTGTATGTTAATGTAGGCTATATAATATGAAACTATCCCTTTCGGTATACAAAAATATACCTGCCCCTGCAACAAATCTCTCTGCTCCTCCGCTGCTGCCTCCCAAGAATCTAAAGGTAGCGTCATCCGGACCCTCCCCCCCCCCCCCGAAATCCCGGCTTTTTTGTAAATATAGTTTACTTTTAGGAGCAATTTTAGAAATTTTCATATAATTTAGCCTAAAATTGTATTGGACCCCCCCCCCGAACGCTTTAGACCCCTCCCGAAATAAATTCTGCGTACGTCCCTGGCGTCATCAATACATTCAAGTGAGTGGAAAAGGACGGCCAATCACCACACAAATAGCAACATGTTTTCTGTATGCTTTCAAAGCACAACATATTTTACGGGGACACGGCACTAATCCTAAATGGCACAAGACATAAAAATCATTCCGCGGCACAAGTCCTAAAAATCATATCGCGGCACAAGTCCTAAAAGGCACTGGACTTAAAAATCTCTTGTGGCGCTACCATCGCGTCCATGCCAAGAATACTGTCAATCTGTTAGTCAAAGTTTTAGATATACTGTTTCATATTACAGAACCAAATCTTAGCTTAGTTCTTACAAGTAATTTGTATAAATACATACCCTATGGTTCTGAAATAAAAAAAAAATAATAATAATAAATAAAGCCTACTGTTTGCATGAGAGCATTTGTGTGGTGACAAAATATTTAACTACCTATCAAATATGATTCCGAGATCTTTCATAGTGTTTTTTTTTTTTCTATTTCCACGTCGTATCAGTAACATAATGTTGTGTTTTAGTTATATACGTCACAAATTTTGCTTTCTTTTTGTTGAAGTAAATTATTTTTACACAATATTTACCATATTAAACTCTTTCCGTAGCAAATAGTTGTCATACTCGTAATTAACTACTCTTTACTCGTTACATTATTAACAATAGTTTTAGTATTACTAACATAGGTGTTACCGTTGGAATTAACTATTATTATTACTAATAATAATAATAATAATAATAATTCAAATATGTTACATTCTTTTAGACCTGAGCCTTGATTTTACGTGAAGTTAAAATCAAGGGTTATGTCACGGACGGCAAATGATGGTTTAACACCCAAAACGAACTCTTGGTACCCCAAGTGAGAGTTAGTCTGTGTTTAATAATTACAGAAAATTAATGTTGTTTATAACAGAATATGAAAGAAACACTTTTTAAAATATTAAACTACGTCAACACGTTAAAATAATTACAAAAACTAAATTAATCATCCATTTTGTACTCTCATTTGTTTAACTGGACGAACTCAGACCTAAAGGAAAAAGTTTTCTGCCCAAATCTCATAAGCAGTGGAAAATTTTAATATCATAGAAATTGAACCTCCTTCCCTCTTAAAATTTGTAATTTTCAAGACGCTAAAACATATTTTATTACTTTTAGTTAAACGTTGAAATACCGAGTTTCACGCATTCAGCTTAAGCAAATCGTTCTTTACTTTATAAATATTTTCTGAATAAGTAATGGAGAATTCGAACATTAAAGAAAATGCACCTTTTGTTCTTTCCCTTTTATGTGTTGAATTTTCAGGTTTTGTTTCTTTGTTTTACAGTTGAAAGTTTATGAATATGTCAAGTTTCATTTTACTAGCTTCAGATGTTTGCGAGATACGCTACTTTATATATATATATATATATATATATATATATATATATATATATATATATATATATATATATATATAAATCTTGCCACACCCTTTTTACGGTACGTATTTCACAAAATTCTTTCTTATATCCTGCTTTCGTAAGAAAATGATTTTTAAAAAAAAATTGTTCGACTCTACTTGTATAGTATACCCAGAAAGTCACTTATCTTAACTCTTTTATATAAGAGTACAGAAGATGAAGACAGTCAAACAAATGGACTTTCATGAACAGTTTCCGATTTCTTATTGGTACATTTCCTACAAGCTTTAGTTTTAAATTCACGCACTGTCAAGACAGATTTCAAAAAGGTAACAAACTGAAAATATAACAATAATATATGTATTTATGTACGTTTGTAATATGTATATATTTATTGTCTTATTGAAGCTTTCGGAATTTGGAAATACACTTTTGGTTTACTTTTAATATGAAAAAGCCTGCTCCCCTGGAAAAGTTTGCAGGCTACATCCCTAAATGACTATGTATTGATTTCTTCAAACGTATTCTGTTGCGTATTACATTAGTAATTTAGCGTTATTGATTTTTCTTGCTTATACATATCATCTCTATCGAAATATACTGTGAAATATAGTAACTGACTGAGCAGGCCTGTAGCCAGCCAAAAATGTAGGGAGAGTCCGACTGAAGTTAGGGGGAGGCGATACAACTATATTATAGTTAATCACCATATTATAGTTCACTTACCAGCCTACCGTGAAACTTTTAGGGGGGGCAACCAAAATTTAGGGGGGCCCGCCCCCCTAGACCCCTGGATATGGGCCTGTGTCTGCGTTCTTAATATATATAGTCGGTATTTAATGTTCACTTGTGAAGTATCTAGTAGACTTTTGCCCTAACTAAGCAAACTTTGGTGGGTTTTCGTCCTACCTTTGGAAAGTTAGTGGATTTTTGTCCTACTTTTAATAAAACACACTCCACAGAGTATATATTGCAATTCTGAATGCTTGCTTGGTTTCAGAAAAGTCTGGTAAAACATGCTGTTTAAACATTATTATTATTATTATTATTATTATTATCAGTGGCGTATTTAGGGGGGGGGCTTCCGGGCTTAAGCCCCCCCGAAATCTTACTTACTATAGTAAAGTATATGAAATATCTTGCAGAATTTTCACATTTTCAGGCAAAGCCCCCCCAAAGTTAGCCAAGCCCCCCCCCGAAACAAAATCGTAAATACGCCACTGATTATTATTATTATTATTATTATTATTATTAAGAAATTTGTTATGGGATTCTCGTATCTCCATTTGAAAGAAACTAATTTCTTAATCAATTATATAATTCTTAGAATGAAATAGGTTATATAACGTAATTAATGTATAACTGCAGAACAGATAATAATAATCTTAGTAGTACTAATATAGCTGTTACCGCTGGAATTAGCTACGTTCGTAACATTATTGCCAACTAGTTACTGCATCATCGCAATTTCATGTGGTGGTGGCGAATTTCAGAACTAAAACAAGTGAATGAAAAAAGGCACAAGACCTAAAATTTAAGACTAGTGCCTATATTTTTAGGACTTGTGCCGTTTAGGACTTATGAATGTCACCCTATTTTACGACGCGACAATATTCACAAAAAATCCATTAAATTTAATACATGGAGTTATCATGTCGCCAAAGATAAGAATGAATCAAATCAGACGACAATCCATCCAATTTAATTACCGGTATTCTGGTTCAATCGCATCATATTTTACACTTCAACAACATGATTCCAACAACTAAAGTTTCAAAATAAGAAACAAAACAAAAAAATATTTTTAGTTTCTGCTACAATGTTTGGGAGGTGGTTCTGCTTACAAACGCAGAACTTTAAGTCTATGTGAAGGAAAATAGTGCAATGTGACAGTGCTGGAAGGTTTCTGCTGGAATATGTTTCAGTTCGTCGATTATGCTCTTCTGGATATTACCCAACTACCAAAATGGCACCCTCTCAAATATTTTTTTGAACAAAAAAGAAATCACAAGGATTAACAATCAGCGAATAGGGGACTGAGAAACAACAGAAGTACTTCTTTTCTGCAAGAATTCGTCGCTAGAGATTGTCATGGGACATGGTACTTTGGACTCATTTTGGTGCACACGTTTCTCATCAAAATTCTGTGTTAAAAGTTGATGATTGGTAAACACGTTCAAACGTAACCAATTACTGATCATTCTCAATGTCAATTGACTATTTGACCTAATATGATACCTCTTTCCACATTGTCATCCGTTTCTGAGGTTGTAAAGTCAGCACAGAGAAAACGAAAACAAAACAACAGTTTATGAAAACAACTGTCAAAACGCTGTTTTCAGCCATGTAAAATTCGTATAGAACGTTGGAGGAATCGTGCAGAGTAGTACTATGATGGATAGACCCCCTATAACATTTCTATTCCACAAAATGACCAATAAAATATTTTGTAGCATCAGTCCGTTTTCTTCTGGCCACATCGTTCTATGATATTGAGTTTACTATGACACAGTGTTTTTCAAATCGTGGTTCTCTGTATCCCAAGCCCAAGTAATAATCAAATATACATTATAAAAATAAGTTAATTTCGCACAATTGTCTTTCACCTTCTCTTCCAGGACTGGCATTTTATGAAATTTAGTGCAATATCTACTCTACAAAACATTACTGATAACTTTAGATCATTAAAAACTAGTTTCTGTAAAACTGAGGGAATTTTAATTAACACTGTGCTAATTTAAAACTGGTATTAACATATATTCAAAAGGATATTTAAAAACTGACAAATTTGCTTTCGAAGGGGGACGAGAGTATATAGGACATAAAAGGGCCCTATTAGGCTATAGAACATAAAAGGGGCCCTCATTAGAAAAAAGTCAAGAAATGCTGGTATAACCAATGATTCTACTACCGTTAAGTATACTAGATGCTTTGTGGTTGTTCTGTTTAGCAGGAGTTAGAGGCTAATGGTCGTGAACGTGGGCTTCACTGTATTTCGTTACGGACCTTCATTACAGCGAAATTAAACTAATGCTAATTTTAGTTTTTTTATAATATCTTCAAAACAAATAAAAATATTCGAAAAGCAGAAACGTACTGAACTAGACAATACGATTTTGCTTGTGATACCTTTATAACAATTCACCTATCTGCTTTTAGTATGCCGCTATTTACAGAACCCGCAAAAAGTGCTAAATCTATCTACAATTGCAAATCGAAAGCAGATAGACGAGTTGTGATAACGGTTATCACATGCAAAATAATATCGTCGAGTGCACTACATTTTTGCTTTTCGAATAGGTATTTTTGTGTGATTTGAAGGTATTACAGAAAGAACTCTAAAATTAGCGGTAGTTTAATTTCGCTGTAGTGAAGACCCTTAAGAACATCTCGAATGTATCGATACAACAACGTCATCGTTGGGAAGTGAAATCGTGAAAACAGAAATAGGTTACAAAATCTTACAACAATCACGCTGTATAAAAACCGTAACTTGACATCACAGCTTGCATTCATTTTCTTCTCTCGGCTTTAACTCTTTGTCCACCCGCATTTGTGTTACCTTCCTTGTTCCGCAGTTCTAGTATTCAGTTACGACATCCAAAGAAAAAGGGTTTTGCAATTTAAAAGAGGAACAACAAACCATTTCCGTTCCAGTAAATCTCCTTCAACAAAAAAGCTATTTTGCCTGCTTTAAGACAAGACCCACCCACAATCTTGTTATCGCGTAGTTTCAAACCACGAAAAAATTAACAAGTCACAAAAGCCCAATGTCCGTGACCCACTGATTTAATTGTACATCGAGAACGAATGGGTAGTAATCATGCGAGGCACTGCTGTATTTATTCTCGAACGCTAATCAAGCACATTTTATTCTGACAGGGTTTATTATGATGGGTTTACTCATGTATAGTTCACATGCCTTTCAAACCTTATTGAAGTGGAACACGGGAGTTTTTACCGCATAATGATTAAATTTCTCGTTTTGGAAGTTAATCCTTAAAACGAAACTGTGGGTGTTATCGTTTCAAGAGAATCAGTAACAATAACACTACGAAAGAGTGCTCAAATACTCAGCAGCGTTCGAAATGTGGATATTCTGAAGAACAGAAAATTGCTGAGTAAAACTGAAAATCAATAAACAAGTACAGTAATGGAAAAAGTAGACGAGAAGAAACAACATAGCAGAAGAGGGAGAGAGCAGGGAGAGAAAATATGGAAAATTTCTACGTAAGAGTAATAGATTAGCTGGAGTCATATCACAGAAAAAGGAAAAACAGTAGTACGAAAATACTGCAGCTGATGAGGGTATTACTACGGAAAATTCTATGTAAAACGAACAGGTTAGCAGACAACAATAGAAAGTGGATAATACAAATAAAGCAGGTGATCTGCCAGTCATTACAGAAACAGTATGATTAATCCGACACAGAGCCAGGATTTCTGTTTTGCCGGATAACAGGAAGGCTTTATAATAATAATAATAATAATAATAATAATAATAATAATAATAATAATAATAATAATAATAATAATAATAATAATAATAAACAAGCACAGAGACCAGCAATGTCATGATCGTCCTTCCACAATTGCGAAGAACACACTAGAAATTGCGAAGAACGCACTGCCAGATTATCGAGTCCATTGTACTTATGATTACGAAGATCTACTTGGTGAAGATGATCTCTCCCGTAAATATATTTACATAATAAAACTTGTTCGTCGGTTAAAATGACTATAAAATGAGAGGAATCCCAGGAGGGAGAAGTTCCAATATATACGGCGTGAGGCAGCTAAAAGTACCACCTGAAATAACAAAGAAACTAGAAACACTAGCGATGTAAGGTTTGCGAGAAACAATAATAGCAGTAGGGACTCGTAAAATAGAGGTATGGGGTGGTTCGAAAAAGAGTGACAAATGGGGCATCTGGAGCAAAGTTACATTTTGTTAAATGGAACGATATACATTAACATCATAATATAAAAGAGCACACGCAGAGAAACACAACGCCGTTGGTCCCATTTGTGTACTGCACATAGGAACGAAGATACGGCCATATGAATAGGTGTAAACAACATAATAAGTGTTCCACTTGACCGTCAGTACCACGGCATGTAAGACGTCTCAGGTGCCTGACAGAACTGTCTTGACGCAAGCAAGTTTCGATTGCAGAGCCACGAGATCGTGTTAGTTCATAGCAGGCAGTGGTAGTGATAAGAGCGAAGAGTATGGTGTTACGAACATAGAAAAAGCGGACATGATCCTGTTTTATGGGGAATGCCGAAAGAATGCCTCAGAAGCCTACCGTGTGTACGCAAAGAGATATCCGGCTCGTTCTCCAGATTTGGCACCTTTCGACTTTTCCCTGTGGGGAACGCTGAAGGACAATTGTCTACCAGGATGTGCCAACAACACCAGAGGATATGCAACACCGCATTACTGCCGCCTGTGATGCTACATTCCCTCTGCGATGCTACATTCTGTGCAACGATCTTTGCGTGGGCGCCTCGATGCCTGTATCGCAGCTGACGGACACCATTTTGAACATACACTTTCACAGGTTTTCGCTTATTACACAGTGGTTCTGCCACATACTGTAATGGCCATTGTCACTATGCTGTAACACTATCACATAAATGGTGCTGACGATGTCTCCCCTATTTTTCTTCCCTGTTATCACGCCCTTTCTTCATCTTGTCCGATTTGTTCTGACAGCTCATACAACATACATGCCGTGGTACTGACGGTCAAGTGGACCACTTGTTATTTTGTTTACACCTATTCACATGGCCGTATCTTCGTTCCTATGTGCAGTACACACATGGGACCAACGGCGTTGTGTTTCTCTGAGTGTGCTTTTTTATGCATTTTAATGTATATCGTTCCATTTAACAAAATGTAACTTTGCTCCAGATGCCCCATTTGTCGTTCTTTTTCGAACCACCTCATACCTCCATTTTACGAGCCCCTACGGCTTTTATTGTTTCTCGCAAACCTTACATCGCTAGTCTTTCTAGTTTCTTTGCTATTTCAGGTGGTACTTTTAGCTACCTCACACTGTATATAGACTACAGTCAAGTAATAACACAAGCAAAAATTCTGGGGGGGGGGAGGAGTTTCCCATTGACCACTGGTGAACACACAGATTCGGAACAAAGATCTAGAATTCTAGAATGCGGAGTGCGAGGTATTTATCAAGAAATGCCAATTCGGATAGTACTTCGATTTTTTTTTTTTTAAGCTCTTTGAATCAATTCTTGTACTACCCTTCGTCCCTTCGTAAAGTGTTTCGTGCTGCCTCCGTATTCTGTATAAAGATACGGTCCACTTACCTAATGGGCGTATAACCTTTTCAGGTTCTGTGTGCCATATGCGACACATAAATAGAACATATTTCAGTAAGCTGAAATGTATGACTGAAGTGTATGCTTGCAGAGCCAATGTGTCACATACGACACACGCAATTCTCGAGTTCTCAATTTTCAAAATTTCAACTTTAGTGAATTTTTAGTACTAAATGATAATAATTAACTACATACAGAAGATTCGTCATAGAAACATAAAAGCTTCTGAGAGTGGACGTGAAGAGGATAAACCATTATGCAGATGCATAGGCTAATACAGCCTTGTTTCAAAAGGATATGCAAGGCGAAATTAGATCGTAGGAGTGAAGCAACAGACAGAAAATTATCTCGCTCCATCACAGCAACAGGATATTCCAGTGTATTCCAACAAAATCAGTGTTTTACTTTCTTCTTCTTCATAAAAAAGAAATGCCATAACCTAGCAATATAAGATAATATCTCAACATTTTGGCAAGTCAGTGTCAAAACGACTATCTTAACTGATGGATTAATCTATTGTGTGTCAACATTTTCCTTTTTTAATCGACTACTTATAATATTTACATAACTAGAATGATAACAGATAATGTATACTATACAGTAATGCCTGGCAATACTCAACATGTTCGGATTTCCCCTACATCTACATAAAAACACCAAAGCAAGTACCAGCAGTTTTACTTCAGATAAGTAATCATGCATGTGTTATTTCTTGCTAATGAACGATAATAACAGGAATTCAGTTAAATAGTTTATGAGAATATACAAGAATGGAACTAATTTACACTGTACGAATAATAATCCCAAACGTGTATCGGAAATTAGCCAGTCATATATCACTGCAAACTCTAATTCATGGAAAGCATTGTTTTCAGTCAGTAGGAACTAAATATTCAGAACAGCATTGTACTCTTAACTCGAAACACGATTTGTTCTACAGTACCATAGTGTTTATTAGTCGAGATGTAACAGTACTTTTTAGGAACTCTACTTCACTGAAAACTAATTGAAAATTCGATTTCAAATTATATTTCATACAATTAATTTTAGTCAATATTATTACGCGAATGTTTTATTCAGAGTGTACACCTCACATTGACTACGTCTCGCCTGGTATAGACTGTCACTGGTAGTTTAATTACGGTTGACTCCTTTCCTGCAACACACCAACAATTGCCCCACAAAGTTACAGCGCATGACCTCGTCCGTAAGTCACCTGCTGGGAAATAACACAGCAGTCCATATATTTTCTGACTGCAAAGTAATTTTTGGTACACTGTGAAACATTTCAAGGAATCAAACAAATAAATAAAGTAACATAATGGTAATATCACTGACAGTTATCTTCCTAAGATTTATTTCCATGTACTTCGGTCCTCCGCATGCTTTACAATGTTTAGTATACAAAAGTACATTTTAATATCATTCATTAAAATATCAAATAATACTTTCGATAAAGTGCATACTTTCAGATATCTAAGATCAATATTAACAGACAAAACCATATTCACGAAGAAATTAAATGTCGACTAAAAGCATGGAATTCATGTTTAGTTCAAAATCTTTTGTCGTCGCCAATTCTGTCGAGAAATTTGAAACTTAAAATATATAAAACAATAATCATGATTATTTGCTGTATGGTTGCAAAACATAGTTGCTTACTCTGAAAGAAGAACATAGACTGAAAGTATCTGAGAACAAAATACTGACATGAATATTCGGACCCAAGAGAAATGGAAATGGGAGGTGGCGCAAACTTCATAACGAGGAACTACAGAATTTATACCGTTTATCGAACATTTTTTAGAGACATCAAATCTAGGAGGCTCAGGTGGGCAGGTCATGTAGCTAGAATGGAAGAAAGTAGGAACGCTTTCAAAGTCTTAACTGGAAGACCAACCGGAAAACGACCATTAGGAAGACCTAGGCACAGATGGTAGGACAACATTAAGATGGATCTCGCAGAAATAGGAATACAAAGTAGAAACTGGATCCAGTTGGCTAAGGATAATTTGTGAACGCGGCATTGAACCTCCGGGTTCCATAGGCCATAGAGTGAGTGAGTAGCTCATTAATTCTGACTAATTGCAATCATCGTCTTTCTATTCTACTTAACCTTTTACCGTATATTTTCTCACATTCCTAACAAAAGGATTTCCTCTTAAATTCTGTTTATCAATTTCTTTCAGTTCTTCTATCTCTGTCAGCTTAACAGGAAAGTGTAACTCAGAACTGAGACTGGCGTTGAAAATGCTCCTAAGGATAGGAGAGTATTGTGTATAAATAAATAAATAAATAAAATTGTAGGTGACGGTACCCAGGGGGCAATTGCATCCCAGGGGGCAATTGCATCATTTGTCCGTCCCTTGTTAACTGCTGCAGTGCAAATCTTCTGCTCGCTCTCTTGAAAACTTTATGATTTTTAGTTATGTCATTTTCATATTAAAGCTACAATACAACTGTTGCGAGTCAAGGTGATACGAGTTCGGAGCAGCATGGGTTGTTTGGGTAGAAGGGAATTTTTAAAGTAAATAGCTATAATGATGGTAGTTATAATGAACAGTAAAAGGTAACTTGTGGTAGACAACAGTAGTAAGAATACTGACTGACAATACAATGTATGACAAGCAGTTATAGGAAAATGGGAGTTTTTTTTTTTTTTTAATATAGTTTAAATTTCACGATTATCCTTCAATGCTAAGACAGGCCGTGTTGATAATAATTAACCGAAAGATAGAATTAAGAAAATGGGAGTAAACGAGAGACATGGAGAAAACCCACGCATACGGTTAGTCCATCACAAATACATGAGGGTTTTGAAGAAGTGCTTCGTGACAGAGAAAGGAGCTTACGCTGGAACATACCGAGTCTTGAGAGCACAAATGTCATATGTCCAATTTTTCTCAATATCTACTTTATCAGTTATTTCAATAGTCTGATACTTTTATGTTTGATGCACAAATATCAAATGTCCACTATAAATATCTCCTTGAACAGTTGTCGGAAAACTCAAAACTTTCTGCTTCGCTAGAGCACACTTATCGCTTCGAAATAGTCTCCTGAAAAATTTAGAAAACTGGACACTGACATTTGTGATCTGAAGGCTTGATACGGGAGAATTAAAAATAAAAGGGGTGCTAAGTGGAAAACGAAATGAAATCTTTCATCTTTACATCCCACAGTTATATAGGTAGGCTAAAGAAGACGGTGATAAAGAGAATGAATGAAACGATGGAACGAAAAAATTGGGAGGAAACGGAAGAACCCCGAAAAACTCATGGTGTTCGTCCATTACAAAGTCCACTTAGTGCGATCTGGGATTGAACCAGACCCCATACAACAGAGGTGAACGCTCTACCACTGAGCCACCGCGGTCCCCCAGCGTACTAACCGGCGAAGTGTTTTACTGCAAGGAATACCTTTAGTCCTCTTCAAGTCATATAATCTATGTTTATGTTGCACAACTTAAATTCCTGTGTGGGGGAGGGGCAGTGACTTAGTGGTAGAGCACTCACCTCCGGTGCTTGGGTTCCCTGGTTCGATCCCAGCTCGGGCCGTGTGGACTATATGGTGGACAAACACCGTGCTCGTGGGTTTCCTCGGGTTTCTCCCGTTTCCTCCGACTTTCTTCATTCATTTCTCATAATCACCGTCTCCTTTATCCTAACCGGCATAAACGTGGGACGTAAAACTGTAAGATTTCATTTTCAAATGTTCTTGTGTGCCCTTTTACCGCTCAGTGGTACTGGGTTAATCCCGCGTTAAAAAATACTTCAATCAATCAACCAAATTCATGTACTTAACAACTGAACTGAAGTCGAAACCGATCATATTAGGTACAATTTATGTTATTTATTAGATCGCAGTATACCCTCAAAAGAAAAAAAAATCGAGATGACTTATAATACAAATATTAAAACACGAAATCCTTAACTTCACAATTATGAACATGTGCGTTATTATTTCTCTCAATTACCCAGCCACAATTCCAAAACTCAACAGTGGTTTATTTGAATAAATGGATCAATATTAGATCGGGTATGCTAAAAGTTAGCGTTCCTCTCAGCAGGAAGGTTATATGAGACGCCGGCCTACAACTCAACGTGTGAACTGAACCACATGCGCTCCCACCGGGAATGGAACCCGCTCTCCCGCGCCAGAGCGGGCACGCTAACCGTATAGCCAAAAGGGAAAGAAAAAATACAGGGTGTTTCAAAACACTGGTAACGTTTGAGTCCTGATGTGATTCCTGATACCAAGATACGACCAAAATATAGACCAACCTGGGTGCAAAAATAGTTCCTTTCTGAGTTATAAGCTGCCGAAAACATGAAGAATTTGAGGAATTTATTTAGTTATGACTTCTTTTACGTGGCGAAGTTAAGGCTCTGCATCCTTCTCCGAGCACTTAACCACGTAATGATAAAAAAAAAAAAGAAAAAGAAAAGAGAAGAAGTGCATCAAAAGATTGCGATCTTGGCCAATAATTAGATTTTGGATCCGGGGCCACAACATTTTTGAAAGGCCCCTAAATCGAGTTTCCTTATATTTTACGGAATAAGCACATCATACTGACAAGTAAACCTTACGTTTGGGTGAATCGAGTTGCTGACTGAGACACATATGAGAAAGTAGTACTAAATATGGTCAGTATTTCAGTGAAGTTTTAGGTGCGAAGCTCCAGGGGTTTAGGAGATACAGCTACCAGAACATCACATGGAAGTACAGGATAGTCTTCATACAGTTGGAGGTAAAAGCTCTGTAAGACCTCTTGTAACGACAAAAGGTGAATAACAAATATATGGGTACATATTAGGATTAGGGGGAAGTCATATAGTAAGGGTATACCTGACGGCGGCCATCTTGAAATCCGCCATTTTGAATTAAGGTTAAGTTTTTAAAATAGGAATAGGGTCATGTGATACATGATTTAAGGCGCAAATTTAATCAGCAGATCAATGGTGACGTTAATTTTGATTTACGCGCAATTGGTAAAAAGTTACAGGGAAATTAAATATTATTGCAGTATATGTATTAGTCCTTTACCCCACCTTGTAAATTTTGTGTTAATGATAATAATTAAATAAAAAGCAGGTGGATAAATATTAGGTCTATGGTAAAAGTTGCCTTGATGGCGGCCATGTTCAAATCCGCCATTTTGAATCAGATAAAAGTTTTAAACAAAATGCATAACAGTGACACCTTATTAATAGCAAATTTTACCATAACTCCAACGGTATAACCATTTTTGCTTTATCATTAACCAGCATTTGTTATCGCATAAACAAGTTGCTAATTTAAGGAAAAATGACCAAAGTGGAATTGAGTCATAATTGAACTTGGGTCTTTCTTCCAGAAAGTCCTCAATTAGTACAATCAGTATGTAGTTCAGAAAAGAGTGCATGACTTGCACAAATGCTCTGCTCACAGTAAGCACACCTGGCAAAGGCAATCGAGTTACACTTGACACATTTGTCGTTAACAATTTCATCAAAGCAGTAGTCGTAAGGAGCGATCCATTTAATTTTGTGCTGGTTAATGATAAAACAAAAATGGTTATACCGTTGGAGTTATGGTAAAAATTTGCTATTAATAAGGTGTCACTGTTATGCGTTTTGTTTAAAACTTTTGTCTGATTCAAAATGGCGGATTTGAATATGGTCGCCATCAAGGCAACTCTTACCATACACCTAGTATTTATTCACCTGCTTTTTATTTAATTAGTATCATTAACACAAAATTTACAAGGTGGGGTGCTGCAACAATATTTAATTTCCCTGTAACTTTTTACCAATTGCGCGTAAATCAAAATTAACGTCACCATTGTTCTTCTGATTGAATTTGCGCCTTAAATCATGTATCACATGATCCTATTCCTATTTTAAAAACTTAACCTTAATTCAAAATGGCGGATTTCAAGATGGCCGCCGTCAGGTATATCCTTACTATATGACTTCTCCCTAGTCCTAATATGTACCCATATATTTGTTATTCACCTTTTGTCGTTACAAGAGGTCTTACAGAGCTTTTACCTCCAACTGTATGAAGACTATTCTGTACTTCCATGTGATGTTCTGGTAGCTGTATCTCCTAAACCCCTGGAGCTTCGCACCTAAAACTTCACTGAAATACTGACCATATTTAGTACTACTTTCTCATATGTGTCTCAGTCAGCAACTCGATTCACCCAAACGTAAGGTTTACTTGTGAGTTAAGTGATAGTTTTGGTTTGGCTACACTATTATATATAGCTCTCCAGATATAAAGCCTACAAGAAAATTTTTGCCTGAAATATATTGGATCTTTTGATCCAAAAAATGAACTTTAAAGGTCCATAACTCCAAAACTATAAAACCTACTGTAGTTGGGTCAAGACTTCACTTAAGAAAAGGGGGAAAGATATGGGGAAGGGTCAAGACTTCAAATTACATGCCCGTAACCAAACTCCCTCTATGAAATTGTTGCGTGAAGCACCTTGGGATTCTCAAAGCATGGATTTTTGAATAGGGACATACTAAGTGACGTGAAGTTTTGACCTGACTACGATAGGTCCCATAGTTTTGTAAAATTCATTTTTTCATGTTTTCGGCAGTCTGCAACTTCGAAAGGAAGCATTTGTGAGCCCAGGTTGGTCTATACTTTTTGTCTTATCTTGGTGACAAGAATCACCTCCCAAACGTTGACGGTGTTGTTTTGAAACACCCTGCAGATATGAGAGTATCAAATATTGTACAGTAGTCAACAAAACATAACCCGATTTAGGCTTGTTCACTAGTAGCTACCTTTTCCTCTCCTTCCATTTTCTAATTTAGTAATTTCCTTTTACGGAACGTATTCAATAGTAATTGGCCATCAACATATGAAAGTAAAAGTACATAGTCACTGGTTTATTTAGTTTAAAAAATCAATATTGTGAATTTAATCATACAAAGAATCTTAAACGAGTACTTTCAAATACTAATCCATTATTTGTTTTCGTACTGACTGTGAGTATAACGCCCTCTGCAACCACGATATGCATACAAAGAAAGTAAAATTAGCTGCAGCGCGATGACTCCACGTTCTGTACATGAATCATTGTTCAAAGAATTCTCAACGGACCAGACGGAGGGAGGGGTTTCGCTGACGAATCACCATCATACGCAACAGTTTATGTATGTGATCTGGAAGAATCATACGTACAACACTTCTCGAGGCACAGTTACTTCAATTACAAGTTTGATTTTAAATCAAATGCGATGCATATTCAAAACCAATGAAGTTCCTTATTTCTCGCGTCCTGGTTCTAAGTTTTATTTGTCACAATTACATCACTTTTGGGACTTTAAAATTACTCCGTAATAGTTTTAAAATAAATCTATTAAAAGGAATATTCTCCACTGAGCACTCCTAGCTTACTAGTTCAGATAGAAACCAGTAAAGACAACCGAAAATTACGCAGCGACTTGGAACCAAGACGCTTGTGATAAGGTAATATACCAAATTTCAACACGGTTAATAAAATGAAATGTGTTAATGCTACTATACTAGAAGATGTCGAGCACCCTAACAATGGGCAGGTTCGCTCCCAGAATGGGTGCTGCTGAGTTCGATTCCCGATAAAAGTTAGAATTTGAGTTGACGTAACATCGAAGCTCAGTACACAATGTTATGAGCAGTTTTGGAATGAACCAGATCAATTAAGTTCGAAATCACCTTCAAATGGGAGACAACTGGGTTCAAATGGGGAAAAATATAATTACAATCCCGCGTCAAACTGCAGAACCACGTCTTGCCGCTTCATACTGAAAAGAAAGCTCAAAATCAAATCGCGACCGCCAACTTCTTTAATTAACCTATTATTTAAAATCCTAAATTTTAATACGTAAAGACTGTCTGCATTTGGAAATTATTCTTGAATGTCTTAACCAGAACGATTACGACCAAAGCATAAATTTAATTCACGAGATCAGCAGCAAGAAACTTAACTTTTGATTATCATGTGCAGTTAAGGCTGCAGACTACTAAATATTTTTGAAAAACTAATATTTTTTCTTTTGGGCGTTTCTCGCAAGTGGAAAGAGGTAATAAGATTTAAATTACCACAATAATAGATAATGTTATTCTACACCCGAAAATATGAATCGGAAGAATTTTCAGTGTTGCCATCCATAAAAATTACAGTGTGACCAGAATTTGAATTACTCAAAAATTTAGGTAAAGGTAGCGACTAGAAAAATAAACTCAATGGTAATTGATGACTTATCATGCTATCTATGTTTCTTGTTTACTACTTTTTACATAATGTTTATATTTATTTTGTAATGACTTGTTTATTATGTAATAATTTATGTAAGGTTTATAAAATAAATAGAAATATTATTTAAAAAGTAGTAAACAAGAAAGATAGACAGCATGATAATTCATCAATTACCATTGAGTTCATTTTTCTAGTTGCTACCTTTACCTAGATTTTTGAGTAATTCAAATTCTGGTCACACTGTAATTTTTATGGATGGCAACACTGAAAATTCTTCCGATTCGTATTTTCAGATGTAGAATAACATTATCTATTATTGTGGTAAGTTACATTTTATTACCTTTTTCCACTTACGAAAAACGGACAAAAGAAAAATTATTAGTTTTTCAAAAATATTTAGTAGTCTACCCCCTTAACCCTACAACGGACGGGTTGGGTCTCACAGACCCAAGCATATTTAAAAGTACTGCATTTCTGAACGATTTTAAGCTATTGTTAAGTCCTTCTCTATACCTTTCAGGTAATGTCACTAGATGTCAGGAATATGCATATGTTACTTCAGTTGCAATTAGTCTGTGTACGAGTGAGGATTGAAATTGCTTTCGGTCTGTGAGACCCAACCCGTCCGTTTACGTCAGTCTTGTGGAATAACTGTGAGCTGCGCCAATAATAGGTTTCTTTATGGCATACTGAGTAACGTTTCCCGTAAAAACTTCATATTGTTAACGAGAATAAGAATATAAAGTGCTTATTTGTTGGTGAATGTTTTGGCAGCGTATCTGACCGATTAGACATGGCTGAAGTGCTAAACGATGATCAAATACTACTTGAATTGGAAAGAGAACCTAGTGAATTCGATGACTCAGATGCAGATCCAGATTTCCAGTTGGAGAGTGAACATAATACAGACAGTGAATTAGAAGATTGTGTTGAAGCGGTTCCTGATGATCGTAATTTTTTTTCTACACCTGTGCAAAGGTTGAATGTTGATGATGGTGAAAGTGATGTTGATTCTACGAGGTGTGGTACAGCATCAAAGTATGTTGGACGAGATAAAACAACAAAATGGAACAATACATTTTATCCCTCGAATTGTCGAACAAGAAGTCATAATATTGTTACTCATTTGCCTGGAGTGAAGGGAGATGCGAGGGAGGCAGATAATCCTTTAAACGCTTGGCTTTTGTTTTTTGATGAAAATTTATTAGATATTGTTGTGACTAGCACGAATACTTTTATTGAAATTGTGAGGCCGCGATACAAAGATGATCCATTTCTGGCAAGAGAGTGTACAAAGGAAGAAATAAAAGCTTTCTTAGGTTTACTCTACCTTGCAGGACTTTTTCATGCTGGACACGCAAATATTGAAGAATTCTGGGACACGTCTGGTTTTGGTATTGAGGCATTTCCAGCTACTATGTCCCTTAGAAGATTTAGATTTCTTTTACGATGTATCCGATTTGATAACGTTAAAACTAGGAATGAAAGGAAATTAGTGGACAAGTTGGCCGCCATTAGAGATATTTTAAATATTTTTACTGATAATTGTAATGCTCATTATACAACAGGAGAATATCTGACAGTGGATGAAATGCTTGTGGCTTTCAGAGGGAAATGCAGTTTCAGAATGTATATTCCTTCTAAGCCATCAAAGTATGGTATAAAAATTTTCATACTGGCCGATTCAAAAACTTTCTATGCAAAAAACTTAGAAGTGTACGTTGGTGAGCAGCCCAAAGGACCATTTAATTGTAGTAATAAGGCCAAGGATGTCGTGCTAAGACTTGTTAACCCCATAAGTGGTACTGGTAGAAATATTACAATGGACAATTGGTTTACCTCGTATCCGCTAATGAAGATCTTGCGAGAGAAGAATCTTACTTTAGTCGGCACAGTGCGTAAAAACAAAAAAGAGATCCCTCCACAATTTCTTCCGGCGAAATCAAGAGAAGTGTATTCTTCTTTATTTGGGTACCAGGAAAATGCAACAATTGTGTCGTATGTTCCGAAGAAAAACAAATCAGTTGTTCTTCTGTCTTCGATGCACCATGATGGAAACATTGATGAGTCCACAGGGGAAGCTAAAAAACCCGAAATTGTGACATTTTATAATGAAACCAAAGGTGGAGTAGATGTGCTGGATGCGATGTGTGCTGAGTACAATGTAGGGAGAGCAACTAAGCGTTGGCCATTATGTTTGTTCTATGCACTGACGAATATCGCTGGAGTTAATGCATATGTCGTTCTGAAAGCAAACAAAGCAATGGATTCTCAGAATTTAACTCGACGTAAGTTTATAAAACAACTTGCATTGCTTTTAATTAGACCTCATATGGCAACGAGAGCTCAACATGGAAAACTGCCCAGACATATTAGAGAATTGGCCGGAAGGATCAGTGGTACGTCTACTAACATCAGGCAGGCCAGTGAAATCAACAATCAGAACAAAAGAGGACGTTGTTACCAGTGCCCAGACAGCAAAACCAAATACTTTTGCACATATTGTAAAGTGTGGGTATGTTTGAAACACACAAAAATGGTATGTGACAACTGTGCTGAACGTCCAAACTAAAACGCACTATAGACTGAACATTCAAGTTCAAACATTCTGAGACTGAAGTAGCTTAAAGGTAACTGCATACCATCCAGAATATTTTATATATAAATAATAATCGAAAACATTAAGGGATTTTCTAAGAATTTGTAAAATTACCTTTTAATCAATAACTTACAGTTTGCAATTGTTTTGTATAACATTTTAAGAAGAATAAAGGGCCATTATAGTTGTTTGTGCAAAAAAATAAACGAATTTTAACATAGATGTATGTTTATATATAATATTTTGGTGGGGTCCTGTAGACCCAACCCGTCCGCTCGTGTAACTTTTTTTCACCCGTCCGTTCTAGGGTTAAAGACACGAATAACGAAACTACTACTACTATTAACCTCATTCGTGCACAAGCGGTCAACATAACCTATTTTTGTTTTCGTATAGAAATGTTTTAGCTATTTGTATGCAAATTATGTACGAAATGCAGCAATGTCTGATGAGACTAATGTGTAATTTTTATGTTTATTCAAAACTATTGAAGATATGGCATCTGGAAAAAATGGAAGTGTAGAAATGGCAAAAGTAGAATATCGCATGGCCATAAGTTCCTTTATCTAAGGGAAATGAAAGCCAAGGACATCTATGCAGAGATGAGAACTGTTTATGGTGAAAAGTGACCATCCTTAAGCACTATTAACAAATGAAAGAAACAGCTGAAATGTGGACGGATGAGTTTGGAGGATAAATCTAGAGACGGAAGACTGTGTCAGCAATTGCTAAAGACCTGGTTCGCAAAGTGGAACTCCTAGTGATAGACGACAAACGAATAACCATAATACTATTGTTAATGAGTTGAAGATTTCCCATGGCTCAGTATCTACTATCTTGCATGATCACCTGCAACTATTCAAAGTTCCCAGGTTACTTACTTCTTTTCAAAAACAGAAACATGCTGATTGTGCTTCGGAAGTGTTGGCTCTGTGTACCCAATGAGAACAACTTTTTCGATCGTTTCGTGACAATGGATGAATGTTGGGTATATCACTTTGACCTACAGACTGAAGTGATGTGTAAACAGTGGAAATATAGCAGCTTCCCACCCCCTAAAAAGGCCCATGTGCAGCCTTCTGCTAAGAAGGTCATGCTTTCAGTTTTCCGGGATTGCAAGAGCATTATTCTTACGGATTACCTAACTTATGGACTAGTGTGACTAAAACATATTACAGAGTTCAGCTCGATAAACTTCGCAATGCCGTAAAGGAAAAACGTCGTGCATCCTCACCAAAGGTGTTTGCCTGTTAGTTGACAATGCTCTCGCCCACAACACCCAGAAAGCCATGAATCTTGTCTAACGCCTAAGGTACCAATTACTTTCCCATCCTCCATACTCATCTGACCTCGCGCCTTCAGATTTCTTCTTGTTTCCAAAACTGAAACAGTCTCTGAAAGGACGGCGTTTTTCTTCAGATACGGAGGTCATTGCTGCACTAGAGCACTGGTTTTCTAGCCAATGTGACACTTTCTACAAAGAAGGGTTGTGGATGCTAAAAGACCGATTAAAGAAATGTGTTACTTTGCTTTGTGACTCTGTAGAGAAAGACTAATCATATGTCTGTATTTGGCCCTTCCCCTTCAAGTCCTTCATAGTGACCACCCCTCGTATATCCAACAAAGGATGGGAGCTGTTGGTAATAAACTGAGAAACATAATCCACCTAATCTCGTTGCTTAAAAAAGAAGAAAAATAACTTTATGAGTCTTTCACTATAGAAAAAGGTCATATAGAACGCTGTTATTTCAACTGGCTGTTTTATTGTGAAAGTACTACATCATCACTTTTCTATAGAGATGCAAGGGCTCGGAAAAAACCGGCTTTTTTAAAAAAAACTCGGTTTTTTCTGCTTCGCTTTTTTGCTTGGGAAATTTTGGGCTTTTTTTCAAAATTCTGCTTTAAATTGATAAAGCAGACTTTGTTTCGCTTCTCTATAACACAAAAAGTCATTTAATTAGTGGTTGACGCTGATAATAATATAAAACCTCGAAAATAAACTATGCATTTCGAAAAGATATTTCAAACAATTTTTCTTCAACATATTTACATTATGAATTCCATAGGATTAACCAATGAATATAATAAGAATTTTTTAACCTCCTATATACGAAAGTAAGGCGAGTTAGCAAGAACCATGGTTGTTTTTGAAAATGCCAAAAACCCGTTTTTGGGGGGATGTTTAAACCAGGCTTTTTTGGTTTAAACCAGGCTTTTTTTATTTAGGTTTTTTGTTTTATGTATTTATATTACATATTCACAGAAATAAGTTTCTTTCGCCTTGGTGTTATTATGCAACAGCGGGGTTATGCCGGAAGAACTCCCATAAGCTTAAAGAATTCCGGTCAGTAAATTTCTTAAATTGAGAATCTCCCACCCTAGCCATCGGGAAAATCCCGTCATTACTTGAAATGTAAGGCAATAACGGGAAAATCCTGTTATTGCTTTGCATGTAAAATTTAAAGGTCAACGTATCATAATCAGTACGCTAAAACTGAGATATTAAATTACAAATTTAGTACGTAGATATCATTGAAAATCCAATCGAAGCTAATGTTGGAAGCTACGTAGGCAATCGATAAATTTTGCCAATCTATATTTAATAGGGTGACCAGACATACTCTTTTTAAGAGTATTATACTCTTTTCGAGGTTCATATACTCTATACTCTTTTTTCTTCCCAAAAATATCGAATTATACTCTTTTGTGGTATTTTCAATTTCATTTAACGTTTAATGCATTTTCCCATTAAAATCGCATTTTTCCCAGTAAAAACTTGGACGTTGACAACACTGTTTAGTACTTCGTAGTAGCAGACCCGCTGCACTGTGCTGCTTTTCTCGTCCTCGTTGCATTGTAGGGTTGCCAGATTTTCTTTTTGCAAAAGAAAAAATAATAATATAACTGTTTTTACTAGTTAGTACTAAAACTATAGTAAAGACGGCAAAATTAAAGTGATAGATTTATCCAAACTTTCAACGTTTTAATTATTAAATTGTTAATTAAATTGATTGAGTACCTGGAATGATTTATATTTTCGAAATTTATATCTGGTTCTACAGTTCATGGCACGGGGTTTTGTTTTCCCTTTAAAGTGAGTCAGTTCTTGGTAGTGGGAATCGCACAGTGATTATTATTCTAATTAACGTGCGTACGTACACTCAATCAATTATATTATCGAGGATTGGAAAGATTTATTTTATTAACAATCTCGCGAGGAAAATGTCAGTATAATCAAGCGTTTGAAATAAGCTATCCTTGCATTAAAAGGGCCCGCAGTAACTATGTTTACAAAGCACGGTGCACGGTATGTAAAAAGGAGTTCTCTATAAAAATAAAGGGAAGATTTTATAGAACAACATATAAAATCTATGTAGCACACTGAATGCTTATCAACTTCCGAAGCAGGTAAGTTAGATAGTTTTTTTCACCACAGAATCTTCGGAAGAGCTAGATTTAATTCGATTAGAACTTGTGTGGTCATACCATAATGTTAAACATAACCACTCTTTTAGAAGCATGGACTGCACCAGCAAACTTTTGAAATCAACAGTGAATAAAAAATTTGCATGTGCGAGAACGAAAACGGAGGCTTGTTAAGAAATGTGGTGGGAGTGTGGTCAGAAAATATTTTAAGTAATAGTGTTAAAAATGTTCCTTTCGTTGTTGTTGTTTGTGATGCTTCCAATCGTAAAGCAACCAAACTCATGCTTGTTTTAGTGCGGTACTGTGAAGTAGATACTGATATTAATGTAAAAACCTGTCTTCTAAAAGTTCATAGCATATAAAATGAAACCTCGGCAGCTGTGTCGAACGTATTAATGGGTACATTACATCAGTTTTGTTTGGAGAATAAGGTCATCGGTTTTGTAGCTGATAATGCACCAGTAAATTTTGGAAGCATAAAAAATAAAACAACAGAAAACGTACATAGCGAACTAGAGTGCAGGTTGAAGAAAAAATGTTTTGTCTATCGGGTGTGGGGCTCGAGAGTAATACCGATCGTTGTTGAGATTTTTTTTTTAATATACAACCATTTCAGTATTTTTACTGTAAGGACAGAAAATTTGAAAAACTTTTGTGAGTTCATTGGCTGTCATTATGAGGGTCTTTTTGTATCACTCAAAGACGAGATTCTTGTCTCTGCTTCCATGTGTAGAAAAAAAATTATACGTCACTATGAACCACTTAAGGGGTACTTTTTGAGTGATGAAAATGCTCCAATAGCTATAGTCAATTTCTTTCGAGACGAAACATGTGAGTTGTGGCTGTATTCCTGCATACTCAGCTAATTTTGTTCACTGAAACAATTACAAAAATTGAGAGGGAGGATATAACAGGGACTGAAGTTTCTGTTGAATATTTTGAACTTCTGAGGAAATACAAAGATAGAATTGGTCAAAACTTTTTTCCGTTTTCTGCTAGAAATTTACTTACGAAACTTGTAAAAGAAGGGAATATAAAAGAGGAATGTGTAGTCAGTGTCAAGAAGGTTTTACTTTGAAGTGATAACATACTTAGAGATGTGGTCACAACGTTTCTTCGGAGAAGTAAACAAGATGAAACATTTACTACTTGACACATCAGTTACCTATGAAGAATTTCAGGAGTCGTTTGCATATTTCTATGAGCAGGTGAAACATGTAGACAGTTCGTTGGAATTCAGTGATAATGATATTTTTGACACTTACTGTGCAATATCCAGATGTGTTAAAGAACACCTTGAACAATGGGAAGAGAAAAGAGAGACAATGATGGGCAAATGGAAAATAGTGTACAAAGATTTAGTGCGGGTTGGGTCAAATTTGAAAGTGATTGTGCCACTCGTGCAATTCTTATTTACTTTACCGGGCACTAATGTTGATTGTGAGAGGCTCCTCAGTGCTATTAACACTTACTGGAGCGAGGAAAAAAGTCAACCCACAGTGTCGACACTGGAACAAGTGATGAAAGTGAAATTCAATGTAAGCATGACCTGTGAAGAGTTCTGACTGGCAATAAAGGATGACATTAACTTACTCAAGAAAGCAAGATCGTCGCAGAAATATGAATTATGGTGAGTAAAACTGTTTTAAGTATTTAACTCATTTGCATGCGCATTGGATAAAATACTGTAATTCATCTTGTCTTCACACTTAGTCATTATATATATATATATATATATATATATATATATATATATATATATATATATATATATATATATATATATATATATATATATATACTCTTTTGGATTTAAAAAAATCTGGTCACCCTATATTTAAGCAATCTTGGCTTCTTTATAAAACAACAGGCATTTAGGCATGCAGAAACATACAATTTGGTTTCGTTTCGTATGTTTAGGCTTAACATCCTTACGAAATACCGAGGTTATCAAGGAGAAGACTTTCGCTTAAACTGACATCCGAACCGCTACTTGGTTTACGCATGAAAGAAGGGTTGTGGTTCGACCGAGAATTGAACATGGGACACCTTGATTAAAAGGTGAAAGGGAAATAAAACTATTGCAGGTGGTTTGATATCTGGAAACGTCACCATGAAGTTCACACGATTCGCATTTTTCATGCTTTTTATTATTTTGGTTTAAACCAGTTATTTAAAAAAAAAAAAAAAAGTTGGTGTAAACCAGTCAACCCTAAAAGTAAACACTTCTTTTTTTAAAAAAATACACAAATAACTAGCAAAATAGTATGTAGTATTTTTACTTCAAAATATTCCATACCCTCTTTTTGAAACAAAATAAAATTAAATTAAAACATAAGAGAAATACTTAGATTTATATGATACACTTAAAGGCTGAACATCTAGAGCTTTTGGTTCTGTATATTCTTGAAATTCTACAGTTAAGTTTTATAGAACCACCATCACAGTTTACCCAATCCTCAAGTTTTCTGAATTTTTAACAAGAGGGATTCAACATATCATTACGGAACTCCCCCCCCCCCCAAAAAAAAGGACTACGGAATATATTTAAGTTAAGCTAAATACAACTGCACAATAAACATGACTGAGTGATTAGCTTTTGCGCTTCTATCGGGAAGTCCGGGATTCAACCATTCTGACAAAGCTTTTCTTCATTCTATCTGTGAATGTAGAAATAGTGCGTGTACTGTGAGTTCGCCGACTTCCTTTCTTATTGTTTTTAAATCGTTGTTATTACTAATTACCAGCAGTGACGGTTTTGCGAAGGTTAGGGGTTCGGTCTTTCGGTCTGAAACCCGTTCCCCAAAGTTACGGAATGTCTGCAACAAACGAAATATCTATTAGTTATGCCTTTACTCATAAACTTTAAGCTCCCGCCAAATAAAAATTACGAATGTTTAGAAAAACTAAACATTAGTAAGAAAAACCCTTCCCAAAATACTTTTCTAAATTCGCCACTGATTCTCATTATAAAATGATTTTTAAGGTTGTATCCGGAAGATTATTGCTAAACATATAAACGAAACGAAATATTAGTTATGCCTGTACTCATAAACTTCAAGCACCTCCCAAATAAAATTAAGATTTTTTAGGAAACGAAACAATCAGAACCCCCCCCCTAAAGTACTTTTCTAAATCCGCTACTGATTATTTGTATAAATTGGTATTCAAGGTTGTGTCCGGAAAATTATTGCTAAATCACTTCATAGCTACAGTATAACAGAAATGTGGAAGTACGGCTTGACGATATATTGAAAAACGTACGCTTTGACGGATAAATAGAAAAACGGGCAAGTTTAACTTTTGCGCTAGAAGCTAGAGTACTAAAAGCTCTTAGAAATGAAACACGGATGAGAAACTAAAATGATCTAGAGAAGAAAAAAGATGTCGATAACTCAAAAGTTAAAATAAAGTTAAATAGTCTCTAAAATTGCCCTCAAATACTACATTCTTCATGTTAGCTTTAATTTGTAAAACATGTGCTCCATCCATCTTGATGGTCAATTTCAGAGCGAAATATCGCATTTAGGTCATGGAATTCTTATCTAACTATAGAATATACTATAAGAAAGCAAATTAGATAGAAAAATCATGAAAATGAAAAAAGCCAAAATTTCCAAAATTCTCGTATTTTCCCCCAAAAAGCCGGCTTTTTATGTGAAAAAAACCATCGATTCAAAAAAGCCGGCTTTTTTGCATCTCTACTTTTCTAAGCCTTTGAATTATCTGTTGGGCAACCGTGGTGGAAACCACAAGATTTAAGGCAAAAAAAAAAAAAAAACTTACTTTTGTAGTTTACGTTGATATCTTCCAGTAATGGATTCAATGAAGAGTAATAAAAACGCTGAAAGTCGATCACTACTTACGTGCTGAAGGTACGCCATGTGGGGCAAATAGGATGCTGCGTCACATATTATTTTTACTATTTCTGAATGAGGTGCATTAATTTCATAGGTGATAAGTGAATGTGAAGATTAGGTTTACGCATGAACTATGGCGGTTTCGTTCGCGAAGTAGAGACCTGCACGGGCCGGGCCTGGCCCGAAGCCCGGCCGCGCTGTTATTTCTTTGGGTCCGGCCGGGCTTGGGCGGGCCGACACTGATTTCTTCTCAGGTCGGGCTGGGCTGGGGCCGATCAATTGCAATTCTTTAACAATTATTGACTTTCGTTAAACGAGAATTGGAATAAAGCCAAACGTTGAAGAAGTGCGTTCGTGAAAAATGTTAGAAAGAATGCAATAGCTATATACAGTTTGTGTTGCTTGCGGCTCCACTTTCACTATAGAGGATTGCAGGCATTATGCGTTAAATTGAGCTCTGATCTTGACCTTCACTGAACTCAAAATATAACAAGAAGGGGTGATGTTTTGCTTGTTGCTAAACAATATTGCCATCTTCACTTTATGCTAAAAAATCAATTAAGTTAAATTTTTGTTACAGGGAATGGAGTTTTTGTTCTCTCGATGACAGGCAAAGTTCTAGGAGGCAATGGTACCATTCGGGAGGCAAGCGTCAGGTTGTAAACCAGAGTTTAGAAAAGGTTTTTGAGGTTAGGTCAAATTTAGTACTAAATTGAGAAAGATTGGGGCTCGAGCTATTTTTTTTTAAATTATTGGGTCAAAAACTTTTAAAATTTATCGGGCCCGGGCCGGGCTTGGGCCAAGAATTTTAAAAAACTTATCGGGCCGGGCCGGGCTCGGGCCGAAAATCTCCTAAACTTTTCGTAGGTACGTTCGGGCTGGATTGGGCTCGGGCCGAAAAATTCGGCCCGTGCAGGTCTCTATCGCGAAGGAGATCCTTAGATGTATCGCCTCTTTCACAGAAAAGGCGCACAATCCGAAACTATCCTTATTGACATCGTATTCTGAGGAAATATCAAAAAGTTCGTGCAATCGCCTAGAAGTTAGCGAACTACGAACCCCCTCGGACATGCATTTTATAGTTAAGTCCCTGTATGTTAACCATGTAAATTGTGAACTCTTTAGAACAACTCCCCTTTTTCTTTAAATTTTAATGAATAACAAAGAAAATGACGTATAGAAAAAATGTGAAAGCAAGCCAGGTAGTATCTACAAAACGCTATTAAATGAATAATAACTGTTTCCAAATCTTTTCTGGTAGACGAGAAATTTATAGGTACGCAGTTTAAGATAATCGTTGGGCACCCGAATTTATACACTATACGGAAGAATTTAAAAACAACTGTTATTCAATATAACAGCGTTTTGTAGATTCAGTCTAGCTTACACCTACATTTTTTCATATTCTTCGTTGTCTTTCAGTTATTCACTAAAATTAAAGAAAAAATGTGGGTGAATTTAGCTTTCAGCCTTAAGAGCAGTGATGCTATTCATCCGGTTCGCTAGAACCGGTTGCTAAAATATTTCGTTAGCAGAACAGTTTGTTAGAGCAAGACAAGTGAATATACGCTACGCTATAAAAATATTAATTCGATGGGTATCCCAAGGAACTACACAACGGTTAATGTGAATTTACGCCAAACTTTAAAAATATTAAATAGGTATCCACACTGTATACTCTCTAACGTATCCCTGGCCTTTGGTGCAAGTGCTTCCGGATTTTATTCTCAGTGGGAGAGTCTTAAAAATTTGAATGCCTTACGATGGTTCGGATTGCATCTTAAAATGTAGGTCCGTCTCATACAGCCTTAGTGCTACAAAGGGACCCTGAACTTCCATGAAGTTACCATCATGTTTCTCGTTCAGCAAATCCCCCGATAGAAATTTCATGGTGCAATCTGCAAATTTGGGGTCCCGATTCGCGAAGCATATACCGTTGCCTTTTGAACTTCTCACCCTCCACGACGGTTGCGGTTGACAATGTATCCTTTCTCTTCTAGGGCACAAAATCCATGGTAATTCAATGATCCATTGGTCATTCGAAGTCACACTTATACTTGGATAAGGTCCGTTGTGCAACAATTTGCTTTACTTCAATACCTTGCACTTTTAAACGTGTTTTTCTGTTTTGTTATTGTCGCAACTTAACGGATTTAGAATCGTGGCCATAGATTTTCTGATGTAGGTTGTATTGACATTTTGACCAGTTGCTCGTTTGCACAGAGCTATCGTAGAGAGTTGCGATTTGTTCTATGTTCTTTCATTTAACAATAGCTTTCATACAATATGCTACTTGACCTTCGGTTCCATTTGCAAATTTTGAGTTGGACTCCGCCTGGGACCCTGCGAGTGCCCTGGAGAGACAAATTTTTCATTCAAAATGTGTTGAGCTCCCCACACTAATTTGATATGTATTCGCTGAGTTTCCTTACCTGACCGTTTCCGAAAAATCTGCCCCGGAATCTGATTTTGTAATTTATAGTATGGAGCTCAATTTATAACTTTTCACACCTATCTCCGCAACGGTTGAGATCGAGGATGTATCCCTTTTCGTGTTGTGTTCTTTTGGGACAAGGTATCCAACGGCCATAGTCTCGACTCGAAGTCAGAGTTACACTTGGATAGGTTCCCTAGTCAGAACAATATTTTTCCCGTGCCAACTGTAATGTTCAGTAGTCGTTAACAAAATAACTACATAATATGCTGATCATGCATAAACCTGAAAAATGTTACAACCATATGTAACTCAATAATCACAGAAAGCATACCAAAATACAAATAATGAAGTCCCTTCACTGTTAAATTACATATTACCTCGCTCTCACTAGCAATAAAATATTTCCTGTTTAAAAATGATATATAATTAAGGGGCGGAAATACGTGTGATGAAAGTTGCAGAGAATATAGGTGTGATATGAGCAACCTTGACTTAATACTTCTCACAAACAATGAGGATATATAATGTTGTTTTGAAATAATTGCGAGAGAAACTGTGCTACGCGACCAAATTCTACATTAACGAGAAACTTCATTATCACATTTCCGATGAATGAAACTCTTAAACATATATTAGGTTACGTAACGTTGGCATTTAATCACATATGTGCTTAATTAATCCACTGCAAAGGACAAAACGAAGAATAACATAGAAGATAATCTGAAGGAGGTTGGATTATTGGTCTTGCCTTTTCCATTCCAAAAACTAAGAAGAAGAAGAATACTTTCCAATATTAGAAACTCTCTGGAAATGTAGGAATTCAGAAAAGGAAACTCATTAAGAACGGAAATTCTAGTTACACGGAAATTTCTACCAGTTTGAAATCCATACGGTAGAAGCTCATCATAAAATTATCCATACGGATTATTATCCAAAGCAATAAAATATTATTGATTTTGAGTGTGTCACTGTTAAATTGTGCGTGTGAAATACAGTCAGAAGACGACAAAAAACAACATATAAAATCTACTAGTTTGAACTTATCAATTATCACGACAACGAAGGATATATTTTCTGTCATACAAATTCTTTTTTCTCGAAAAGTACTCACGAGAATTTAGCTTCTAACATGTTACCTTGTCCAGTCTGATGACATTCAACAATGTCTGATCTTCTGGATTTTGTTTTCCATTGAGTGCTAGAAATTGAGAACTTTCGTCAACTATTTGACGAAGGGTTGTATCTCAAAATCTCACTTTTTCACATATGAAGAAATATAATTCCATAGAGGAGAAAAAAAAGTTAAATATGCAATAATTTGATCATGTATTCCACATTATTATTATCTGAAATAGATGATGAGTTATTACAGGGTTCTTACTGATCTGGAAAAATCTATTTCTCTAACTTGTCCCTGACCTTTGCAAGAAATTCCCGGACTTTCACGACAGGTGTCGGATGACGTTGACATACAAATAAGGAATAAATAACGGTGAATGTTACTATACTACTATAGGTAGAAATGATTTTGGATAGAACAATCCTTTTGTCACGAAAGTAAGGAATAATGAAGGATTCTTGAAAATATACATTATAAAGAAGACAAAGAGGAGAGGGTTCAAAATTTCCCCCAAGACTAGTGCATCTCACGAATCCTTGGCATTAGAGAGATAAAACTCAACAAAAGTTCTGCTCCGAAGTGGAAAGAGGGACTTTTTTTTTTTTTTTTTTTTTTTTTGTAGAATACTCAAATTTCTCTTTGTTTAATCAGAAAGTGCCTAACGTGAGGAAGCGTTTAAATTGGAGATCCGAAATTCGATATACAGACTTTGAATTAAAAATTAGGAAATACGTATTTCAGAATTTCTAATAATTCCACACTAAAGGGAAAAGAGGGAACAAACTGCAATCACATTAAAATTTCCCTTTATTATTCACAAAGTATTGAATGTGCGGATTCGCTTATGTTGCAAATGTAAAATTCGGTACATAAAACCTTGTTGATGTGAAATGAAGATACCGGAGAGCGGGAAACAGGACTCAAGAAAGGCTATGTCTGCAGCAACCTTTCACGGTTTGAGATTGAACCATGAAACCTGCTCACCGCAGCTTGAGCGCTGCACCACAGTCTCTTTTCTTCTCCTCAATGGCAAAAGTATATAACTCTCTTTCAATACAAAGCATACTCAATTTGAAAAAAATATGTGTAAATTATAGTAATAAAAAACTAGCTTTGTGTTCCGTTTTTACTAGTCCAAAATTTAAACTTTCTTTCCCCCATATATATACGAACACATGAGAAAAAAACTCTGGATGTGATCCAGGAATAGTAGACATCGATGTCTGTAACTCCAACTGGCACGAAAGACGCCACACATGATGTCTTGGCACAAGTCTTTTTAACATATGATCATTACTCAATATGAACATCAACTTTTTTCTTTTCCTTCAAGTGATAAAATATACAATAATATAAAAACTTATCAACTACCTACCATGTTTTAAAACTTTCTGATTATTATAATCAATATGTTCATTTTGACCTACATCTACACCCATTAATATTGCCACAAAACTTTAATATACACTGAGAAAACATCTACACAAATATACGACTATTTTAGCTCTATTGTAAAGTGGAACAAGAATTGTAAGTATGGCATCATTTACAACGCTATCATCATTAGGAACTATGACATAATATCTAGATTCAACCAATACAATCCACAGTTTTCATTGTCAACTATGTATAAAAGCTGCAATTTGCTATGCTGTTGACATCATTTATTGTTTCACCCAGTTCAATGGGACGAAGTTTCTTCAATAGCTGTCGTATTTAATGGGAAGCCTATTTAATGTCACATTTCTCGTATAACTACAGGGTGGCCCACAAGTAGGTATACAGTATCATACTGATCAGCTCATTACATTTTGTATAATTTTTTATTGTTTTCCATCAGGTAGACCTAGTTTCTTTATTATTTATTCTTAAAGCCTTTTTACTTATACCTTAAGCTTGGGACAGCCGAAGCAAATAAACCCATAATCTAGAATGTTGTATTTGATCAATGCAGGGGTGAATACCTACTTTTGGGCCACTATCTTTCTTACTAGTATCTGTTGTATGTAGCCCCTTACTCCTACCATTTATTAATTTAGTTTATTATTTTCCACCACATTCGTTAAAGTTCTGCAATATATACATTAACAAAATAAATAAATAAAATAAATAAATAACTTTTCATCATGTAAAACTAAATAAGGTTTACGAATAAGCCTCAAAGCTAAGAGAGATTGACGACGATAATGAGATTGGAAATGAAAAGGTGGGAGGAAACAAGAGAATCCTGAGAAAACCCACGCATACTGTAAAAATGAAAATGAAATCTTTAAGTTTTACGTCCCACGATTATGCCGGCTACGTTACAGAAGAAGATGAGAAATGAGTGAAATGAAAAAAGTGGGAGGAAACGGGAAAACCCCGAGAAATCTTACGTACACGGTGTTTGTCCACCACAAAGTTCACTTTGCACGTGCTGGGATTGAACCAAGGACCTCATGCACTAGAGGTGAACGCTCTATCACTGATCCACCGTGGCCCTCTCAAGCATATTGTATTTGACCACCAGAAATCCCCACTTGCCAACAGCTGAAATCTAACCAGGAATCCCACAAACTAGAAGTGAGCGCTCTGCTACTGATCCTCCACGGACCTCTCTAATTCACTAGAAACTGCTTTCATTTGCAGTTTAAAATAATACAAAGTCAAACTAAAAAAAAAAAAAAAAAAAAAAAAACTATTGACTGAAACTTTACAGAAGGCAAATGGGAAATTACTGGAAAATGTACGAAACTCTAGGGACAGAATTTCTTCGTAAACGAATTGTGAAATATGGGATTTGCACTCACAAAGTTAAAATAATAACAATTTTAATTTGATCTTGTATCTTATGTGTATACCTAGAAACCAGGTAATAATATTAGATGCAAAACTGAGATGAGGGTAAAGACAACTTTACGTGGTTGTGGCTTTGGAATTATCAATACAGGATCTAAACGTGTCCCATGAAGTGAAGTGATGGGTTAATTTGTAAGCAGTGTATAAACAATTAAAAAGTAAAATATATATTAAAAAAAAAAACATTACTTCCCATTTTCCATTAAACATTTCAATAGTACAGTCATGTATTAGGTGGTTGCTTATATGGAAGAGTGGCAATCCATGACAAGTAGGTAAGGTTTTTAGCCTTTACTTCCAAAGTATATAATTAATCAGATATGTCTATTCAAAAATCTTGATATCAATAGCCACTTGCTTTGTGCAAGATTTAGACATTGTGCTTCACAAGGAGAGGTGAACGAAGCACAAAATAAACTCATAAGAGCCTCACTTCTCCCTGCCTAATAGAGCTGCCTACGAGACGAGAAAATGGCAATTGTCATCTCGTTTTCGAGACAACACAAGAAATATCTCGAGTCTCGTAAGCAACACCAGTTCACCCAACTCTTAGATCACAAACACTGTTTCAGTGTGACATGATTCATCTATCTATCTATCTATCTATCTATCTATCTATCTATATATATATATATATATATATATATATATATATATATATATATATATATATATATATATATATATATATATATATATATATATATATACAGGGCCGGATCCAGGATTTTCTGAGGGGGATGCACCAAATAACTGACAGTACATTTCAATTAAACTGAGTTTTTTTTAAAGGCCTTGAGACATCTATGGTATGAATGAGGAATTACCCTGGAAATGCTCAGGGTCTGCTCTCGATAAATCCTTTTCCTTCAACCTTCAGAAAATTGACTGAAACTATTGATTTTTGCAAAACTCACTGCCAGCTTCTCACAGGTAGTGTATATTTACATTTTCACATAAAAAGATGTGATCTACAGCCACAAAATTTGGTATACACATAAATCTCCACCAGATTTCACTCCGTAGGTTTTTTTTTATTTTATTTATTTATTTTTATTTTCAGCTCGGCATCACGGGAAGTTCACATTTGGAGAGGTGAAAACGTATGCAAAAACGTACGTACATTTTGTTAACGTTTCTAGACGCCTTGTGTATATGCAACCCGCATTACGTAATGATTGTGTGGGTTTACATAACAGCAGAGGATACACACCAGGGTATGGAGTAGTGCTGTCGAAATCAGTTTGAAAAAAAAAACGAAAACGGTTTTGGAAAAAAGTGAAATTTCATAAAATCGAAATGTCGGTTTTGAAAACCGCATTTCTCAAAAAACCGAAAACTGCAAATGTCACAAAAATTCGATACCATTAATATCAAGTAACAACGAGAAAACAGCAAAAAATCTTTCCCTACTTCGGCTCACAGTTGTCAGATGGAGGGAAATTTCCCTCGGCGTAGGGGAAAATACTCAAAATTTGCAGAGGAGAAAGAAGGTATTTTTTCTTAAAATGTCTTAAAGTGTAGGGAAATTCTTGTTGAGTATACTTTTATAATTGGCAGAATAAAAAACATAAGTTGCAATTTCTCACAGAGAGGCACGGCTATCGTTATTGGGAAGTAAAAAGATACAGAATAAAACATGATCGGTATTTTCTTCACGTATAAACTATTGCAGGTGTCTGGGACTTGCGATAAGAAACCAGTCAACACATGCAAAACCACAACATTCACATTTATCGGAGTGGCAACAAATCAACAATAAAATTGTATATTGCGAGCTACATTTTCTTTTTCTTTTCTTTTTAAGGGAGGTGGTGCTTTTTTGTTAACAAAAGAGAGGCGGTACTATTTTTAAAAACAAGGGAAAAGAGTAATAATGATATAAAAGATCTCAGTCTAAGTGGATGAGATTTGAAATTGAATTTCATGAGTTGCATGTGTTGTGATCTTAAATAGGGATATACCTTACTTTCTATTTAGCTTAGTGTTGCCATATTATCCGAATTTAGCGGGAACCACGAGATTTTCAGGTTTTATATTCGTCCACCGCTTAAACATATCTTAATCACGAAAAACCACCCGCTTTTTGTGATTGGAGAAAAATCGAAGACGACTTAGTTGATAGTGTTGGTATATTCAAGGTAAACCGCTACACCTTTGACAATCTCACTCGCGACTGAGTTAAATTTGGACTCGCACTGAGGCTCAGGCTGAGGCTCTGAGCAGTGCGCGTGTGCAGGACCATTTGCTAATAAGAGATTTGCTTTAATGCACAATGGTTTTCTTTGTGTAATTTATGTGTTTTTAATGTAATGTATTCGAATGAATATTCGTTTGTAGATGTGACAAACATACTTGAATTATTCATGCCTTCATAAGCTACAAGAACGCTGAACGACAATTTCAAGTGTAACTTTAAAGACTCTTATAGAAGCGAATTTACGGCTGCAGGGAAGCAAACTGGACCCCACCTGATTTTTGTATATTTTGTAAATTAGACCACGAGGAACACGAATCTGAAGGAATTTTGACATTTCGAATTTCGGAACTCGAGACATTGAAACTTAAAGTTTAATATAGACGCTATGTATCTAGGCCTATACGTATATGAAAAAACACAATATTCTCTAAACGAAACATATTATGTTCTGTGAGATATATAAAGGTAACCAAGAAAGTTCTGTCGCTTTTTGTGGAGGTGTGTGTTTTATTGGCCCTCACACAGTGAGTTGAATGTGAATGGAGATAAGGCGAAGGCCAGTTGTTGGTGTGGATATATCCAACATTCTACCTGGTTGTCGCAGTTCAGTTACAATGTGAACTTGCGTAAGGACAGAGTGAATATGGAACCTCCACAGAGCGTCATAAGGGCGTGTATGCTGTAAGAGTTCAAACCTGGGTCAAACGCAACTGCAGCGGGGCGGAAGATATCTCAGGCTTTTCGTGAGGGTGTCGTGATTACGCAGACAGTCCAAAGGTGGTTTAGCAAGTTTAAGGACGATGACGAAACACTCACGAAAGATGCACCACGTGCCGAAGACCAACAAATTGTACAAAATGAAGATATTCAGGTAGCAATTGAGGCGAACAGTGGACAGACATGCGAGGAACTGGGGCTAACATTCAATGTGAGTGGAGAAACTATTCGGCAGCACCTCCATCAACTTGGGAAGCACTACAAGTTGGGTCTATGGGTCCACATGATTTGACTCCGGGCCAGAAGGCTACGCGAGCAGACACCTGTGTTTCTTTGCTGTCTCGTCTGAGGAAGGAGCCATTTCTGGACAGGATGTTGACATGTGATGAGAAGTGGGTCCTGTACGAAGCTCCACGGCGTCATCATCATTGGTTAAAATCCCATGAACCGGTTCCAAAATAGCTGAGACCAGCAATGCAGCAGAAAGTCCTCCTGTGTGTTTGGTGGATTGCTCGCGACATCGTGCATTGGGAATTGCTACCGGCTTGTCAGAGCAGAACATCAATGCAACTGTCCACTGTCAGCAGTTGGGCCGCGTTAAAGAAAAACTCAAAACCCTGGAGCCAGCACTTCTCAATCACTAAGGGGTTGAACCGTTACGGGACAACGCTAAGCCCAACATGGCTAGAATGCCCGGGACACCATCCTACGCCTTGGATGGGAAACACAATTGCATCTGCCATACTCCCCGGACATTGCACCGTCCGATTATCACCTGTTCCATTCCTTGGACACTCGCCTTAGAGGACTCCAGTTCAACTCCGTAGTAGAGGTGCAAAATGCACTTGATACCTTCTTCGCTTCACGGCAAACCAAGTTTTAACGCGAAGGAATCCATGCCCACCCCGAACGTTGGCAGAAGGTCGTTGATACTGATGGATACTATTTTTGATCTTCCAGGTACGTCTTAGGTGATATATCGATGCTCTAAGGTGATAGGTCAAAAAGCGACAGAACTTTCTTCGGTACTTTTATACATACTATATAAAACTACTGTATAAGTTCTAGTATCTCGAGTTCGGGAAGTCGGAATGTCAAAAGTCCTTCATATTATTGTTCATTTTGGTCTAGTTTACAAAATATATAAAAATCAAATGGAGTCCTTTTTGCTTCTGTGGTCACTTTATGTTCGAATATCTCGAGTTCCGACATTCAAAATGTCAAAATTCCTTCAGATTCGTGTTCTTCGTGATCTAATTTACAAAATGTGTGAAAATCAGGTGGGGTCCAATTTGCTCCCCTGCAGCCGAAAAGTACATTGGAAGTGTCATCAAATAATTAAAAAAAAAGTGCGAAGGATTCCATGTCAGTATTTGTAACACACAAGTTCAAATCAGTACTTACGGTTTAGAACCCCCCTCTTTTCTGATTTTAAAACATAGCAATCCTAGTTTAGCTGTGACTTGTACAACCATTAAACTATCCCTTTCGCAGTGCTGGAGATATTACCATAATAGTCTTGCAGCAAATTTTAAAAAAAGTTAAAACCCACATATAAATCAATACAATTGTTTTGATTGATAGATGCTTTCACAATTGTTTAAAAATGTAATTAAAAACAGGAAACATTATTTCTACTTTGAAAACGACAAACATGGCTTCGCTTATAAAACCACAAACACGGTTTCGGGCGGCTTTCGGAAAGAGCTTTTGTGGTTTCGGGTTTGAAAACCACATTTGCGATTTCGGTTTTGAAACCCGCATTTACGGTTTCGGTTTTCAAAACCGCTTTTGCGGTTTCGGTTACGAAAACAGCAGTTTTCAGAAAACCGGTTTTCTCAAAAACCGAAAACCGCAAATGTCACAAAAATTCGACAGCACTAGTATAGAGTTAACACTTTTCCCCCTCTCTTTTAATCTGTCTTGAATTAACGAATCTTCAAAGACAGGTGCTTACTCTCTTTATCTAGGTTCTGAATTAAGACCCGACAATGACGAGTACTTACAGCTTCTAAACTATAACTGATCAAGTTATTCCATGAATACAAAGAAGAGTATTTACCAATGTTTAGTAATACGTAAGTTATTACACAATATACTCCAATAAATGTAGTTTACACGCTGTTAAATCACACTCTTCATGAACCTCTTCGGACGCGAAAGGATTCTAATAACTTCTAACTGAAATTACGCAAGAAAAATCTTGCACATTACTTCACAAAACGAGGCGAGGAAATTTTCGAGACAAGAAAGAAAATGAAATGAAATCTTTAAGTTTTACGTCCCACGGTTATGCCGGTTAGGCTAAAGGAGACGGTGATGATGAGAGATGAGTAAAATGGTTAAATGAAGTGAGAGAAAACGGAAGAACTCCGAGAAAACCCACGAGCACGGTGTTTGTCCACCACAACGTCCACACGGCGCGAGCTGGGATCGAACCAAGGACCCCAAGCACCGGAGGTGAACGCTCTACCACTGAGCCACCGCGCCCCTTCGAGACAAGAAAGAATTATTCGAGAACAGAGACGAAAAGAGACTTCTACAAAATTTCCAAGAAAACATTAATTCCTGTCTTGTGGGCAACACTAGTACTTAATCATTTCTTAATGTATCGTAAGTTAGTTAGAGAGTTATTTGGATTACGAGGTAGTTAGTTCCAGTTTAGAAAGTCACAAGTAACAGCGATGGGAGACGATATACTAAGTTATCTAACTAAAAGCCATCTGACCGGCCATAGCGTTTGCGGTAGCGCCAGGAAGGAAAATGTATCCAACTTTTAAATACACAATGCCAGTCTTTAAAATATTAATCAAGATAAGTAACCAAACGGAGGTACGATGCTGGCTCCTACTTCACAATCAACAGGTCGTGGGTTCGAATCCAATGTCCCACAGTCAGCCATTCTGACAATGCTTTTCAGTGTTTATCCTCGGTTCCACCAAGCAAATACTGAGATGACCCTTGACCCTTTAAATATTCACCCTTGTACTAGTCGACTTTGTTCTCATCTCAGTGCTGCTACTGTTACTAACTCTAGTTTTAAATCTGCATCACAAACTGAGTCTGGAAGTTCACTGAATAAACAAATAACATTTTCTGTAATCGGAACTTTCATCCTGGAGGAGCTTCTGAACTCCCACCACATGCCTTCCCAGGTGCCGGATCGGGGAACGCACATCAGGTGTAATAGGTACCACAGCTGCTGATGCCTTGCAGAAGCGTATACGTATGTACTAAGGCTAAGGGAAGAAAACCCTGACAGAAAATTACCTGGTCCTCCAGGTTGGAGGTTGGGCGTAAGACCAATACCCTTGCACCGGAAAAAATGTACTTATGTTTAAGGCAAAAATCAGTAGAAATGAACTGCTGGCAAACTGGCGAGGAAAACAGACGAGGGTGGAACTTGGAGCATAAGAAGCTTGAATGAAAAAGTAGAAGAACTCGTAAGAAAATGAAAAAGACATCATCTACACCTGATGGTAGAAAAGGACCGCCTAAGTAAGGAAGGAACTTTCAGTATTCGATATTTTCTCCCAATAAGGCCGGAGGCTATTTTTCATACATACGATGTAACTATTTAAATATCCGTCTTACAAGTAATTTGCAAACTGGTCCGTCACTCGAGTAACTTATCTGAATTATATATATATATTACAGTGTGTTAATGAACTATACCGACAAACTGTAAGTGATGATTCTTCACATAAAAATAAGAGGAAAAGTTCATATTGACCTATAGCCAAAAGTGCATAATTTCAGAGTTAGGGCTGTCCAAAATCGCGAAAAGGTCAAATTTCAAGAGACCCTATTTCGAATTCGAGTGTGTTAATGGTGGTCCTTCTCAGCGTAAAGAAAGTCACTCATACGCAATCCAAAAATGCATATTTCATTAATGTTCAATGGGTGTACAGATTACTCCCTGCAGGGTGAAATTCCCAGACATGCCATCAACCAAATTTTGAGATATGCTCTGACTTTATGATTGGTACAAAGCAGGCAAACGGTAAGTCTTGATAGCAGTGAACAGGGAATCCTTTGGCGCGATGTCGAAGTGTTGAGGATCGTCAGCAGCACGGTCTCTCGGAAAAACGCATAATGCGATGTTTTCTTTCATGATTATAAATGAAGAAAACGTGAAATATACCGTGACGAAATACATATCATCACACGTTATTTCGAACACAAAGAAATATGGAGCTGCCTGTTCCTAACACTTCCACCTTCCCTCTGAAGCACTGGATGTCCATTGTTGTCAAGGTTTACCTCCTGCCTACTTTGCACCCTTCTTGAAATCCGGGTATGTCTGAAAACTCGATTGAAAATATATCTGAGAATTACACACTGTAGGGAATACCCTCTACACCTAATGACAATTGATGAAATATGCACTTTTGGATTGTGTATGCGTGACTTCCTTTTCATTGATAAGAACCACCATCCACAGTTTCTGGAATTCGAAAGAAGGCCTATTGAAATTTAGCTTTTTGCGATTTCGGACAGTCCTAGCTCTAAAACTATGCACTTTTAGCCATAGGTCCATATGAACTTTTTCTTTTATTTTGATGTGAGAAATCACCTCTTACAGTTTGTCGGTATAGTTCATTAACACCCTGTGTATATATGAGATGGCCATTCACATTTTGTGGAAACTATATTTCCTTGCTTTACAAAATTATTTTCCAACAGCTGAACCTAATTCAATACGAAAACTAACTCACGCACTTTTTGCTTGATGCATTACTCTTTCATGGTTGATTCAGTATATTTTAAATGGTCGATGGCGGTAAATAGCTCAGTTTACATAAGCTAAGAATGAATACATTTCAACATCATCTCTCATTAATCGTGTTATTTATATAGAATTGGCAAGCTTCGCTGACATACTTCACCTTTTTAACTTCAACCCAATCTCAAAATAGCTTCCACTTATCGTAACGTTCGATTGTGAAACAGACAAAACGAATGAATATATACACATTTTCCTTAATATTGAAACAGCTGGATCAACATTGCTTACGAAAGAAACATGGATTATTTGTGGTTCGAAAATGGAAACAGTATTGAGGAGATGACATCTCCGTAATTTATAGCGTATTTCAAAGTGTACTTTGCTTTACTTCGTGAAACTTACGATTTTATACATGGAAACAACTTTGGCTCTTATATATTTCCTAAAAACACGAAAAAATCAGAAACTAAAAACACGACTAATAAAAAAAACTAGTTCAACTATTGCAAAAATGAAGTGTTTAAACCAAAGAAGTTTATTTTGCATGTATTCATTCAATTTCGCGTACGCTAACCTCAATGAGGCTCATCCCGCAAGCACTCAATTACAAGAGAGTGATATAGGTGAGCATAAGTTCCGAACTCTCCATGATCGGTAGCTTGGGCCTTCAGGGGCGCACCCACGGGGGGTCCACCGGGTTCGGATCCCCGAAAAAAAACTTCTTAACATACATTGGCACGCTTTCTCAATAACACTATACTTGTTTAACAGGGAAATGATAGATGCAGCTTGAAAATTTGATCTACACTTAATCTGTATTCTCTCTTGTAACAACAATCTAGTTCTATCAATTTTCTTCTGAAAATAAAGGTGATAGATTTTACAATTACTTAACGGGTACAGAATAATATCCGTTCAATGCTACACAGACGTAATGGCCTGTAGTATTGGACACTCTCCCAACAAAAATTTCTGGATGCGCGCCTGTGGTCCTGTAATCGTTTTGGGAGATCTAGGCCTGGTTGAGATTCCTAGCCCACGTACATAGTAGGTCATCTTTCATAACCTCGGTGTTGTAAGAAGCAGAACACCAAAACTCAAACGAATCCTACAGTGCAGCATGGACCTACACCATTACAAAACAAGATTTTTCCCCCATAAGCAAGGTCTTGGACATGTTGAGAAATAATACTGTATGTGATCTGAGAAAGAAAATTCATCTATTAAACTATAAAATTATTCACCTATTAATACTTTTATTTATTAAACAGGAGTTATAAACCAAAATCAACATACACGTATTCGGCTGCCTCCTACCTATATGGTTAGTTCTTTTTGCTTGCTTATTGAAGTTCACCATCCCTTTTCAGCATCGAGGTTATATAAGACACAGATTTACAGTTCAAGATGGAATTCGAGCCACTGTATTGCTTTCAATTTTTTAAAGTTTTCCCATCAGAAATCGAACCCAGAATCATGTGTACCAAATACACTATACTAGCAGGGAGAATCTATATGGTAAACTTACGCGGCTGCATATCTTGAATTCGATTTCAGATGGGAACTTACGTGGTTTGTATTCCACGTTAAAATGCTAATCTTATTTATCACTATTACAGAATAATACCGAAATCAGAACAAAGAATTATGATATCGTAATTCTTCAGAAGACTACTCAGTAAAGCTGTCACGTTTTACAAATAATCTTCGTTCTTGATGAGTTCATCATCTAAACCCAGGATGCGAAATCCTTGCGCAAATGTCTCCACTTAGTATTTTTAGAATCAAATTTCAATACCCCACTATGATAATAAACTGCTGGCATAAATAAAATGACACTATTGTCCCAAGTTTGAGGACTAATTAGAGTAAGTAATACATATTTCGTAAGTAATTAAGAAGTGGACTACTGGTTAGCGATATCTCTCTAATAATTGTGGATCTTCACATATGTTGAATATCCCAGTGCGAAATTTTCTCAGCCACTTCGATTGTGATGATTCCTCACTGTTTAAACCCTGTGACGCCCTAATTGATATGATGTACTGTTTGACAACCATGAAAATATCGAATTCTACATATTAAATAATTACGAAGAGAAATTTTACTATTATTCGCGTTTGTTCTATGAGGAATAAATACTGAAACCGGAATTGGTACAGTAATGTTTCCGGTTTCACAACAGGATAAGGGCGGAGATAGAAACTTTTCTGATGATACATTCATATCCAAAAACATTTCATGCTGTCTGTCTTTTTTTTTTTTCTTATGAATAACACAGGATTTAGAATTTAGATTTCTGGGCTTTCGGCACCTATGGCCATTTAGCCCGTCAGGTATGAAGGATGACGTCCCTCAGCGATCACTATATACGAGGAAAGGGAAGGAAGGAAGGAAACGGCCTTGGACTTATATATTAGGTATCATCCAGGCACTTGCCTGTTGTGAATGGGGAAAACCTCATTCAGGATGGCTGACCTGAAAAAGGTTTTTACACTTTTTCGACCGAGTGTCCCCACCGGGAATCGAACCCGCGACCGCTCGCACTATGCATAACACAGTTTGGAAGTCTAAACTATACATTCATTGTCAGAACTTATAGGCAAAATATTCTAATTATAAAAAGGGAAACATGTCAGTGTGTGCCACGCCATCGTAGAATGTTATAAAATTCTGCTTTAAGATTTGTAATGTTGGTTGTAGAAGTACAAGGGGCAGAACGAGAATTCCTTATAATAAACGGTATACATCCCAGTGTGTCATGCTAATTCTTAATAGTACACAGTCACGCTAATAGATGTCGCTATCTGTGAAATTGTTGCGTATAATGAATTCGTATTTGCAAAATAATATGGTATGGAGTTTTCTGTGGTTAATGATTAAAAAAAGTTAAATGTATTAGTTTTTAAGCACAGTTTTAACCTATAGTGTATAAAGGGAGCAAGAAATAGTACATATTATATTGTTTATTATTAGGACACAAAGAATCTTTGCTTTTAATAAAGCACCATTTTAACCTATAATGTATAAAGGGACAAACGCTTGAGACCAACAACTAGTATGAATGAAACGGGAGCTGAAGATAAAAAATCACTTGGCGTGACAGCCCTTTGTGGGCCTGAGCCGTTTCAATGTCATCTGTTAGCGACTGGTTGAACTACATACAGCCAAATCTAACACATGGTCAATACGTTGCGTCACCCTGTATCTAACAGGCGTATCAGAAGCCTCTAGTTTGTCTCACGACGCTGGGCGGACGCCGAAAATTGGGAATCGGACCCGGGACCACGCGAATGTGAGTCCAATGCTTAAACCAGTGGACTACGGTCTGCCTGGAAGCTGAAGACGAAGATGGAAACATGTAGGAATGTCGACTCAGGGTGCCTCAATACTTCTTTATCGACTCTTACTATTTTTAAGGCATACTGATAAGTGTCTGTTAGCTGAGCAGAGTGAGCGGCAAACTTCGCTACTACAGAATGCTAATACCGCATCGCTGTCAGAAAGAGAAACAATCATGAACTACAAACAACTATAGAGGAGGAAAGAAAAAATAATAAACAATAATAAGTGTCTCTGAAACTACACTTAGTTTCACAGCGTGGCTTGTAACTGTGAGGAAAGTTACAACACGGAAGCTGAGGAAAGGGAACGAGGTTAATGTGATTATACAATTAAACTACACGATGCCAAACTTCGAGCAAACATCTATGTTATTGTCCAACGTGTGACACGCATAGAAAGTTTTCACACGAACTACTACTCTCGCTCTTTATGAATTAAATCAATTACGCATTTCTTCTAATGTCAGAAGAAAAGTTACTATGGATGCAATTTTCCTTCTGTGAGACCTAATCAATTATATTTCCCATTTTATTAAAGCAATTACTCGTATAGACTACATATTCCTAAGTATTTTTCTTCAGCACAGAGGTCACTCTTAACCTTTTACTTTACTTCAGTTTCCATTCGATCAAAATGTTAACTTATTTTTTAGTTAAGTCCATTTAGCAACACGAAGGTCATCAACAAGAGAAAGGACCTATTATTTACTAGAACGACACCATAACTTGAGCAAGTGCAACTTGGTGGTGTCAAATGGTGCTGTTAAAATTATAATACGAGGAATGATCAGAAAGTAAAGTTACAAAGCCTACAGTAAAACGTGTATATATTACATACAACCAATACAGCCAATAAATAGTACATACATTAAGTTATTTTTCGACAGTCTCTATATCAATTGAGGCATTGTCGCATCGTGGGATGAGTTTGAAGATTTTCTCCTGGTAAAAATCCTGTCCTTGCGTGTTCAGTCACGTTGTCACGAAGCGTTATAGGGACTACAGGCACACACACTTTTGATCAACATGTATGAAAGATTTGTTTCACCATGCATGTTGGAAGTATTATTTGCCCACACATGTACCAACTTGCCGTCCAACTTACTAGAAGAATAAATCGGAAAAAAGAGTCACATGATTTCTTTCGCTGTCGTGATTGGCGGATCTAAATATAAAACAACCAACTTGCATGAACGAGCACATATACGGTAAACATGAATGAAAAACGGCAAAATCATCATGCATGTTTACAGAAGATTTTGAAAACTTTCAACATGCACGAACGAGGTCATACACGATCAACTTGCCTGTGGTTTATTCATGCATGTTGGAAGGTTCCTTCACGCATGTGTCTGCGTGTATGGGCCCCTTTACACCTCCTCGTCTGAAACGAAGCGACAGCCTCCTAGGTGTTCCAAGTGCGGGAACAGGTGAAGGTCGCTTGGAGCGAGGTCCAAGCTATAGGGAGGGTGGTCGATGATATCCCAGTGAAACTACTTTAACTGTCATGCTGGGTCAGCCACTGCGACGTTTTGTCTACCAGCCGCCAACTTTCGACACCATTCTGCGACATGCTGACGAGACATTACAGTCTCTCCATAAACCTCTACCAGCTGCCGGTGAATTTCAATCGCGATTGTATGTTTCATCCACAGAAATCGAATAACTGAGCGGGCTTCTTCGCAAGACGAGTTTTCAAACGAGTTGCCTTTATGTTTACATACATCTAGTGCCGTAGGTGGCAGGTGGAAAACTCTCAACAGCAGCCACCTCCATATATTAAAATTACCGCACACTCTTCATTCCTCTTTAATAGGTTACACTCCAGAAATATCTGCCTTGTAACCTTAGTTTCCGATCCTCCCTCGTAATTTTTCTTCTATTATTTGAACAATTCTTCGAATAATTTTCGTTATCCGAATAATCATACAAGTCAATTAGCACACAACAGGCCTTTCCTTGCTCCACACAGTGTCTCGCACACAACAAAGCTGGATTGTACGATTATGAAAATACTAAGTCCTAGCTATTAGTACGTAAACACAGAAAAAAAAAAAAACCATTTTGAACGACTCTGCACACATCTTACGCACATAGCTATTAAGCGATGCTGAAATCAATTTGCGATCCTGAAGGAGTGTCTTCATAAGTCGTATTTCCCGACCCACAACATGAAATAAATTTGAGTCTTAACAGAGAAAAGCGATTTGTGAAACTGGAGAGAACCATAATTACAAATATTTTTGCCTTTTTTCGGGATGCAGAAGCAGTATACTGAATACACAGTTAGAATAATTGTGTTGCAAACCATTCTCTCTCTCTCTCTTTCTATCTTTAGCAAACTAAAATTATAGCTGCCTGCTTTATTCGTCTTATCTCAACACGGTTACAAGAAGTTTCTCAACGAACGATAAAGAACCAGCCCCCACACTCGGTGAATGACCTTAACAATGAACAAACTACTATTAGTAGGTAAGATGTATCACAAGTAAAAACCATTACACTAATATCTACAGCGAACTTCTTGTGGCTAAATTATTAGGGTTCTTGACTTCCTGAGGGACAGGCAGGTTAGCTGCCGATTGTACGTCATATCCGTTGGTTTCTATGTTAACTCGTTCGCTGGCACTTGACGTTATATGGCATTATTCTTCATACCTATTGCTGTATGCCACTTGACGCCATTTGGCGTCATTCATACCTATTGATGTGTGCCATTGACGCTATTTGTATTAGAGGTCTATAGGGCTGCATCCGAGCCCTCGGGCCTACAAAGCACATATCACTTCTGGCCCGGGCAGTAAATTTTTAAATATACAACCATATTTCTCGGACCTAACTTTGTAAATATACTGTACAACGATATTTATTGGACCGTTTTTTCTGGAGAATTTTTAAAGCACAACTGCAAAAATTAACTTTTAATTGCTCTAAATAAAAATATAATTTTGCGTTAATGATTACATTTCTGTAATCCGGGCTGATTTGATTATCATACGAGCTCAGGCCGGGCTCGGGCCTAAATATAAAACATATTTCGGATTCGGGTCGGGCCTCACATTATAAATTCACGGGCCGGGCTAAAAATTCCGGCCCGTGCAGACCTCCTGCAGGTTTACAACTTTTATATTCTGGTGGCACACATTGTTGACCTGTCATTTTCTGTAGTGTGCTTGGTTTTAGCTAGATGTAGCTAGTTTGTTGCAAAAGTGTAGGTGGCACATTGGGTTGGTATACTGAAATCGTGGTAGCGAAAGAGTTAAACTTGGTTCAGTTGTAGAGAGCTCCTCACTTCTGGTCCTAGGGGTTTCTGATTTGAAAATGAAATGAAATGAAATCTTTGAGTTTTACGTCCCACGGATTATGCCGGTTAGGCTAAAGGAGACGGTGATGATGAGTAATGAATGAAATGGTGGAATAAAGAAAGTGGGAGGAAACGGGAGAACCCCGAGAAAACCCACGCACACGGTGTTTGTCCACCACAAAGTTCACTTGGCGGGGGCTGGGATCGAACCCAGGACCCCAAGCACCAGAGATGAACGCTCTACCATTGAGCTACCGCGGCCCCAGGTTTCTGATTTGATCCCAAGCCGAGTCAGCTTGTGGTAGACATCATGTCCGTGGGTTTTCTGGAGGTTATTTTCTCCTTCATTCTCACTTCAATTTGTTCACAATAATACGCTTTATTTGGTCATACGTTTCCTTTAGCCTAAAGGGCATATCGTGGGACGAAAAAATAAAACTTTCGATTCATTTGTATGTACATATAACCACGAAAAGGACAAATACTTATGAAATGCTCATTAGGCTAAGGGAGACGGATGATTAAGGCAATTGAATTATGATGGAAGAATTGGTGGAATGAGAGTGTGGGAGAAACGGAGTACCACGAGAAAACCCAAGACACGATGTTATCCACCACAAACTTACTTGACCGGAGATCGAACCTGGGTTCCCAAGCACCAGAGGTAAGAGCTCTACAACTAAGCTACTTAGAAACTTAAAATAATCAAGCAATGGTATTTTTTTAAAACAAGATGTCACAAATAAGCCCATACGGCGCAACAAGTGCATTCCAATTAACGAATAAACTGATCTTCGGTTGTAGTTCTTTCGATATCACCTGATAAAAAGAGGCCAAAACAAATACAGAAGTGACAACTATTTTCAAGTTGTGATCACCTAAGTGAAGAGAAAGAAAAACAAACTTGGATGTACACATGATTTTTTTTTATTACTATTTAAAAGGAAATGCGATAAGCTATGTGCCTTATCTCACAAGTTAACAACTGGACTGGAGCCACGCATGTTCACACGAAACCTGGCTGTGATCCAATGCACAAAATAAAGATCATTGAGAAAGCGACTTACCTTGGTGGGACAACAGGCGACAGCTTGGAGAGACGTGCCTCCGCGATCCTGGTGAGCTCAGCCCCGGCCCATCCAGGGAACCAGCTCCGCGCCTGTAACACCAAAAACAATAGATACAATGCATGTACGCAAATGAATAACTTGGTCGGTTACAGATTTACCCAGCACAAAAGACGGAAAATGAGTCATATTGCCATTCAAAAAACGTCTTAAGCTATTCACAACTCTAAAATTAGCTTCACAAAATAACGAATATGAGTAGAATATGTCGACTCAAGTTTCCCTATACATTTGCTGTTCAAAAACACATTTAGCAATCACAGAACCAATTATACTTCTTACGAAACGCTTCGACTATTATGAAATTATTTGTAGGCATTTTATCTTATTTCTTCAACGGGCATCACATACTACGTTTCTGCAATAGTAGGTAATAAGAATCTACGACAAATACAATGCGATGATAATGAAACAATAGTTTCGTTTCACATTGTGGAATTACCACAGACTTCCAAATATGAGAATACTAAGACCAGAAGTGGCATACCCACAACTTTCGATTAGAAAAGTGATCGTCAAACCGTCGATCGCGAGCTACTCTCAAGTGGACATTTTCGGTAGAGCGCATCAACGCTTTGGTTGGCTAACCTTGATCAGTGTTATCAATTTGGGGTAAAAGTCGGTAAATCTAAGAGATTCGTAGTTTAATTAAAATTGATTTCATATTTACTAGAAATGTAAGTTTATAAGCAATAAACAAATGTAAGATTGTTTCTTTAAAAAAAAAAAAAAAAAAAAGTTCGTTGTTCTTTTGGTTGGTGGCTCAAAGTAGGATTTAAAAATGGTACGGTAGCTCAGAAGCTTCATACGTAAGTTTGGTGACCACTGGATTAGAATATAAAGGGACTTTAAAAAAATGGTGAGAGTTGGAAATTTTTCGGACATATAATCCATATAAAAATCAGTTTTTCGATACCGCTTACAACTGTTGCTTATATAGGACTCAATATACTACTTCTTCCACATTTCCGGTTTCAGCAGACCTGAATTGAAAACGTGTTCTTGGGATCGTCAATACACTTCAAAAAACTGTGTGTCGCCTCCGAAAGAATCATTATTGGAACTATATAAAAGTGGTAGGAATTTCTACTAATTTCGACTGGAATAAACTCGAAGATCAAGCTTATTCTTGTGTTACCAAATCCATTTCGTTTCACAGTGTGAAGCTACGGTAGACTTTCAAACCATGAGAACTCAATACTTAACTTTAAGTTGTACAGTCCGCAGCAAAAAAAAACCTGCAACATGAGCATCTAAGTTTATTATGAAACGACGAAGTCTTTTGCTCCAAAATAAGTGCAGGGGAGGACGCCGATGTTTCTTCTGCCGTGATTCGTGCCACTTAGATGTTATGTTGATTCCCTGGGCTGTTAGGCGTAGTTTCACAATAAACTTCATGCTCATGTTGCAGGTTTTTTGCTGTGGACTGTACATCCACAACTACTGATTGCAACAAAGGAAGAAGACAGTGAATAGAGCTTATCTTGTATTACACTAAGTTATTTTGTTTTATGGATTTATTTAATCCTTGAGCATTATATTGTTCACTAGCTGAATATACTCATTCTTCGCATGGGGGGGCAGTAATTAGAAGTCAACGCCTGTGGAAGTATTACCATTCATTTCGGCGACCGCGAAAACTATGGATCTGACACTAATATCGGTCATTTTGGATTATTTTTACATGTCTCGGCATCCCCCTCCCCCGCTGACTCCCGGCCAGCATTCAATGGTAGCTGAATTTGCAAGTCATCGCTAATGAAAGTGCCACCATTGATCTCACCGACCGCGAAAACTACGAAACTGACACTAATATCGGTCATTTTGGATTATTTTCACATGTCTCAGTATTCCCCCGCTGACCCTCGGCCTGCATTCAATTGTAGCGAATTTTCAAATCATCGCTAATGGAAGTGTCACCATTGATTTCAGCGACCGCGAAAACTATGGATTTGACACTAATATCGGTCATTTTGGACTACTTTTACATGTCTCACTTGTCAGTATCGCTTCCCCCCCCCCCCGTGACCCCCGGCCCGAACAGGGTGAATTTGGAAGATAGTGCGATTAGAGTTTCACCACTGATTTCAGCGACCGCGAAAACTATGAATTCGACAGTAATATCGGCCATTTTCTACTACTTTTACATGTCCCCGGTAAACGCCCCTGGTTCGAATTAAAAAAAAAAATATATATATTACGTCCTGGCCTGTGGACTGGACCAAGGTACCAGTGGCCAAAATTTTGTAACTCTCAGCCCAGACCCCAGGCCGGTCCCGCAACCCCCCCCCCTGGTTCGTAATTTGAAAAACACTTCGTCTTGATCTGGGGCCTGGGCCAATATACCCTAGACCAAAATTTGGTAACTCTCGGTCCACTCGTCTGGTCCCCAGGCCGCACACAGATAGACAGACAAACACACAAACTCTTTATTTTATTTATATTAGAAAATTATAGCTTTGGAAACATTCGACAGCGTTAAAAAATAAAAGATTAAAGAAAGCATCATAATACTTATCGTTATCTGAATAATTACTCGAATTTTAACTGCATTAGTGCAGACCCAGTATTGTGAAGCAATACAGAAATTAACTGAATTAAGGAATGAGGCTTAGAAATCCAGAAATTACTGAATGGAGATCAGATGTGCTGATCACACATCACCCAAATAAAGATCGTATAACTGGCAATAGCCCTTAGTGGCTAAAATGCCAACGAATTTATAAATAGTGTGTCACTTCACTCTATAAACGAACAAAGAAAATAGTTTTGCCTCCACGAAATACTGTTTACATATTGGAATCAATTCTGATCTCATTGGGACTCGCCTAAGGAATAAACCAGCAATCAAAGCAAAAGAGAAATAACAAAGAAAGGAACTTTGGTGATAACAGAAACTCCAGTTTGTCTATAAACGAATCTATAAACTTCCCTTCACACTATCCATTTTCTTTCTTACTTTTGAAGTAATGAAGGATTGATCTTCAAAGCGAAGAACAAAATAACACGCCATCGAGGATTCTATTCTTAGTCTGTATTGGAACAAACGCTGCGCATGGTGGCCAGACTTAAAAAAAGATGAAGAAATTCACGATTACACGATATGTTTCTAAAACCAAACACTTTTAACACTCTCCGAAGGCAAATGCCGACCAAATCCAACTCGTTCGTTTCTTCAAAAGATAATACACATTTCATTACATAGGTCCAGTTTTACAGCTACCAGGCCAAAATCAACTCCTTACAGGTTTTTAATATAATGGAAGTTACAGCTGCCGTTTATTTACTTATAAAATTAATATTAAATTATATATATGTTCTACGAATAAGATTAATGACTTCTATTACACAGGATGTTTCGAATCAAATTCAATAAAATTCATTGACGTTCTTTACATTATCAGAAGACCATAATTGAAGCACTGAGCACGAATGTGGCCAAGGGCCGGATTAACCCATCTAGAGGTCCGGGGCTAGAAAAAAAATGTTCCCCATGCTGATTTTACCTAATACGATTCTGTAAGAGTACAGCAGGAAAGTTAAGGGAATATACGTAATTCTATTACATCAACCACGACAAGCATTAGATATCATAACTAATGGAACTCTCTAAACGCATAAAAAACACAGTTACCCTATTATATAAATGTAATAAATAAAAAATGAGTATCCTGTACCTCAAAAATTTATTTTTCTTGCTTTAGTCCTAGCGAACTTCTCTATTACATCCTGGAAGTCAAGAAAACGGATCACCTCATGTTTAATTAATAACAAGGCGAGAGCGGAAATACGTTCTTGTTGCATTGTATGATTTTTTTTTTTTATTTTATTTTTTTTTTTTTTTTTTTTTTTTTAGAAAGCCAGTTGAGATTTTGATCAGCGTGGAAGTCCCCGTCCAGCTGGAGACCCGCGTCCACAGCCCCCTAAGCCCTTCCCTTAATTTGGGCCTGATGTGACCTAACCATTAAAATCGAGATTTTTTTTTTTTTTTTAATCAGAAGAACCAATATATTTCAATAAAAATTTTCTTGTAAGCCTTATATCTGGAGAACTACATATAGTGTAGCCAAACCCAAATTATCAGTTAACTCAGTATGATGTGCTTATTCCGTAGAACATACAACTCGATTTAGGGCCGTTTGAAAAATTTTATGGGCCCCTGATCCAAAAACTAATTATGGACAAGATCGCAATCTTTTGATCCATCTTTAGTTTTTCTAAAATTCTTGTTAATTAAAGCCATGTCGCTGACAGTGCACATTTTGAGTGTAAACCAGGGCCAACCATTGATCTCCATTATTTACGTAGAACAGACCGTTCGAAAAATCAAAGAAGTATTTTTAACAAAAATTTCCTTCCTTGTTTTCTCAACATTAAAGCACAGCGAACAAGAGATGGACTCTGTAAAGTTTCTTACCACATGCGGAGGGAAAATGCAGTCCTTACTTTGGTGCTAGTATTACCAACCACTGTCACCCTATCTTAGACCACGTTTCCATCTTACATGAATCTTGTAGCTGTCATAAAAAAATCTTGAAACCGTACCATATTTTACCGTGTACACATAGTCTTGAAAGGGTCATAAAACATCTTTTCCATCTTGCAAAGAGTCGAACAGTGTTCAACTTTCTGTGACGTCTTGCTTGCTACCTGCTATCGCCCTCCCGCTGACATAAAGAAAAAAAAACAGTTTCGCCGCTTCCGAAACAAAGGGTTCTTTTGGACAGGGAGGGAGAGTGCGCCAAAATATACGTTTTTAGTGAGGAGGTTAATTGTTTGTCCACTAAAGTGCAGTGCTGCAAGGGTGGTGATACCTTTCTTGTTTACAAGAAGTTGTAAAATCTAAACAGTAGATAGAAAGATCGGGTAGCAAGGTCTTTTTTATGACAGCTACAAGATTCATGTAAGATGGAAACGTGGTCTTATGGTAAGTTTCAATTTTACATGAATCTTGTAGCTGTCATAAAAAAAAACCTTGCAACCTGATCTTTCTATTTACTGTTTACATGTTACAACTTCTTGAAAGCAAGAAAGGTATCTTCACCCATGCAGCACTGCACTCTAGTGGACAAATAGTGAATCTCCTCATTAAAAACGCTTATTTGGACGCACTTCCCCTCCCTGACCAAAAGAATCCGTTGTTTCGGAAGCGGCAAAACTGTTTTTTTCCTTTATGTCAGCGGGAGGGCGATAGCAGGTAGCAAGCAAGACGTCACAGAAAGTTGAACACTGTTCGACTCTTTGCAAGATGGAAAAGATGTTTTATGACCCTTTCAAGACTATGTTTACATGGTGAAATATGGTAGAATTTGGAGACTTTTTTTTATGACAGCTACAAGATTCATGTAGCGTGGCAACATGCCTTTACACCATTAATTAAACTGCCATTATGGATGCACCGAAAAAAGCCTTGAGACGTGACTAGTGGCAACGCCGCTCTGAGGTGTCAAGAGACCTTCTCTTGCTGGCTCCCCTATAGGTTTTATTTGGCTGCGTAACTTTTATGCTCAACGTGTCAATAATATCATGATCCTTCGCTAATACTACGATAAAAGCTGTCCTAGTTTCTCCCTTCTCTCTCTTTTGAGGAAAATCAAAACAAAATCACATTAAGTTTAACGTTTGCTAACGTTTTCCCAAATTGTGAAAATTCATTTCAGCTTCAGTTTTAACAAGAAGCACTATAACCTATTACAATAACAAAAATAACATAGAAGTTAAATTAAAACATTTTTGCCTCCTTGCCACAAGCTTTAGATTGCAAGGCTTTACCCAAAATCATACAACGGATTACATTGTTCATAGTGTTACCAGACACCCTCTTTTACCCGGACATGTTCTCTTTTTCGGGTGTTAAAAAAGGTCCGACGAGATGTTAGGGAAATGGTGGAATGTTCTTGTATTGGACGATTAAGACAACTGTTTCAGCTGTAATGCCATCTTAGCTTAATAACACAGACGAAGATGACTGCCAGATTTCATTTTGTGTTTTTGTTTGGCTGAGAGAACTTGCTTTTCGCTCTCTCTCTCTCTCTCTCTCTCTCTCTCTCTCTCTCTATATATATATATATATATATATATATATATATATATATATATATATATATATATATATATATATATATATATATATATATATATATATATATATATATATATATATAGGGTGGACAATACTGAACACAAGATTTATTACCAACTATGTGAAACACCTTGCCAAAGGACGGGAGTTTTGCACTGTGTTCAGTATTTGAAGATTACATCCCTCATATGTGCACCACCTTGACGAGAAAATCTTTGGCCCTAACACTCATGTTCAGCATAGTTTACCGCAGGGTTTAGGCAGAGATGGCTAGCATATCCCTCTGGATGACATTTTTCAGTTCATTGATGGTAGTGGCCTTTGTCGTGTACAACTAAAAAGAAACGTAGGGTTTTCCACAGAAAATTTATCAAAAGAGAACCTTTCATGAAGGAAAAAACATTTTAGACATTTTTGGGAGACAGGTGTGAAAATAGCTCACCATGGTTTTTATTGAAAAAACCAAAAAACCAGGTTTTTTGGTTTAAACCACGTTTTTTTGGTTTAAATAATTTGCTCTATGTATTTATATCACATATGGACAGAAATAAGCTTGTTTCGCCTTGGTGTTAGTATGCAACAACCGGGTTATGCTGGAAGGATCACATAAGCTTAAAGCGGAATCCAAACCGATTCTCGGCTTACATCCAAGAGAAATTGTCCTCTATTTGAACTCGAAGCCGGGACTAATTGGCCAAAAATGCGATACGTCCACCGACTCACTCACGAAGGACTCCTGATAAAAATTCGTTGACTGATCTTTACATATTTGTTAATATAATCGTCGAGAGTCATTAGGACAGGACAAAAAGATAAACAATTGCACAAGTGGAACCATTATACAGAATTACATAGGGACAATTTCAAAGTACTACAGAGTACAGAAGAACTAATTTAGTCCAAGTCAGTTCATTACGACTTTTATTAGTCCAAGTTAAAGAAATATAACGACTTACTTTGCATATCAGTAAGAAAAGTGAATAAAGATACGAATTATTTGAGTCCACTTTGGCTCTGACTCTTTTATACATAAACAGTTACCAAAGATTCTTATTTCAATAATTGCCTCTTGTGGAGTTTGTATGACCCCCTCCCCCAAAAAATACGGCATTTCGATGTATTTTATCGATAGTAAACATTATTAAAACGAAACAATGTTTAGAATTTTCCTTTGGTTGCATAACAATAATAACAAACTATAAAAAAATCACAAAGAAACATCCATATAGTTACATAAAAAAGTTGCTTTTGTAATATAATCTCTTTGAGTAAAGAATGGGGAATTTAGGTCTGAATATAGTACGAATAATATACGGGAGTGAAACGTGATAACCCACAAATGTGTGTTCATCAAGATTTTACGAATAGTTACACTTTTACGAACATTTTTCGTTTCTTGGTTTAAACCAGTTGTTTTTTTTTTTTTTAACCAGCTGGTTTAAACCAAGGTTTAAACCACCTTGGTTTAAACCAGCCAACCCTGATATATATATATCGCATTTTCCGATCAATTTCTCGTTTGCATCACAATTTTATGATCGCGACTGTAGTGCGATACAGCTTTAAAAAAACGTTGATATATATATATTATATATATAAAAGTTATTTCAATAAAGGAACAGAGGTAGAATCTATTCTTAGGACGCTGAATTCCTTGTCAAAGTATTATATTTCTTGCTCTTTCTTACAGTTCTTCCTCAATGGAAACCTAGCACTGAAATCGAAAGTGCTACCACTTCCCTTTTCAATAAAGAGAAGAGGAAGGAGATGAAAGGGGGCGCCAAATCTACATCAAGACATCAATTCTCGCTATCACTTATCGTGTCTGCCTTGATATCTATTGGAAGACAGACGAGCGAAGTCGTACTATGAAACTTTCCATACTTATGCACAGCATAGTTTGGAAATCTATAAAAAATTTAAAAATTGGAGCTAATGGGAATAGCTAGAGCGCTTAACAACTGTAACAAAGCACATTACCACTTCGCTTACTTTCCAGCAAATTTAAATAAACAGTAGACAACATCTGATGAATACTAAAGGCAATAGTACAAAGAAGCCTCAATGATCAATATTTGCAATTCCTGTCTAAGCTGTTGATTTATTACTCAGTTCAATTCTTATCAGCTGCTCGCTCCCGAGACTGAACAATGAGTCGAGCATAACAAGCTTCTTTGATATTTCTAATATTACAAGCCTCTCCTCTCTGGTGCTTTCACTATCCTCAAGTAACAATTAAATAATTCTGGCGATATTCTCCTCTGAAAAAGATTATGATTACTATAATACCCAAATTATAGTTTCCAATCTGTTTAAAATAAGGAAATATTTCCAAGGAATTTCGAAGTCAATTCTTGTTACAAACAGGCGAACGTAAACCAAACCACATGGAATGGTTCTCTAAAAATGAATATGTAATAGTGGCTGCCACGAGGTATGGGTGTGTTGTTGACAGTATATAACGTGGCGGATATCCTGACTGACTGACGTAATACAAGTATATAGATGGCACCTTAAAAAAAATGAAACGGTGAATGCAAAGGAAAGAACTAATAAAGAACACAGACGTCAATTTATGACTTTTTCTTTTTTAATGGAATCTATTTGATATTACTAACAAAGGAAAACATTACGTATTTGCATTCATTTCACCATAAATACCTGTGTGCCATTTAAGAATACGAAAATAATAATATTCTGGGACAGACATTTCATCCCATCGTGTTTGAAATTTATCGTGTAATTCTCTACCATCATTTGCTATTAATCCTTTTCGACCTTTGCTTGTTGTGGAATCTTCGCGAATAGCTAAAGAGACAGACTCGAGGGAAAAAAAAAAAAAAACCTTGTTTGGGAGAGGGAAAGGGTGTTCTAACATAGCATTTTTGTCGGGGAAAATTTGAATTTACATTACGAATTTAGGTTATATTCATTATTATAACAAGAAAAACAAAATTTAGTTACTAAGAATCTGATAGTTAATAAATGATTAATAATAGAAAAATAATATATCACTTCACTAGTAAAAAAGGGCAAATCATAACGCGCAGAGATTTTTTGTTCCAACGAATATTTGAGCAGCTATTGGAGTCATGCTAAACGACAGCGACATGTTCATAACCAATATAATATAGCCTCAGCACAGAAACAGATGCTAAACTTCAACTCAAAGAACCAATTAATGATTACTCGATACAACAAGAAAGGAAATATGAAAATATAATTATTACTGTTTGAAACCCAAAATAAAATACGAGTAGGGAAATAATTGTCTATAAGTTTTCATGTCGAGGATTTTCTGAAACATGGGGAAGTGTTGTTGTCATTATTATTCACTTTCGTTCTGGAATATGCTATATGGAAAATTAAAGATAGCAATCAGAGCCTAAAGCTGAAAAGCATTCACTAAATTATAGTTTATGCTGATGGTGTCAATTTGATAATGATATGAGGACAATACAAAGAAATGCAAAGAGAACTAAATATATGGAAATTCGTAGTAACTGTAATATTCCAAATTATGGATACGTTAAAATATCAAGTAATACTTTCGACAAAGTAGGCACTTTCGAATATCTAAGACTCACATACAGTATCCACGATAGTATAGTAGAGACCAATATAGTATCCACGATGAAATTACATGTCGACTGAAAGCAGAGAATTCACGTTAATACTCAGCCCAAACTTTATTAGTCTTCGCGAATTCTGTCGAACAATTTGTTTAACTACACAAAACGATAATCATGCGTGTTGTGCTGTATGGCTGCGAAACATGGTTCCTTAAGCTGAGAGAAGAACGCACACTGATAGTATATGAAAATATAATTCTGAGGCGAATGTTCAGATCCAAGAAGGATGGGAATGAGGAATAGTGGAAACTTTGTAACGAAAAAATGAATATTTATATCATTTATTTAGCATTATTAGGATCACTGAGTATAGGAGGCTCAGATGGGCACGTTACGTGGATAGAATGGAAAAGAGTAGAAATACTTTCACAACTTTAACAGGAAATCCAATTAGGAAACGACCATTAGAAAAACCTAGACACAGATGGGAGAACAATATTAACATGGATCTCTCAGAAATAGAAACAAGGAAAGCTTTTGGAATGCCGCACTGAACCTTCGGGTTGTACGATAATAGAAGTAATTTCTTATTTAGTTAGCTATGTTTACGATTACTCAAAATAGTAGTTCATTTTTATGATTTTGCAGATCACACTCTAACTCTTCAAGTATTTGAAGCTGTAGCAAAATCATCAACTGAGAACGTGACGTAAGAGTAATCTCACGCCATATCAAAAATGGCTTTACTGCTTTATGTCTGTCTTGTTCAAGGTAGCAGGACAAGATGCATAACTTTTAGACCTGATGATGCAGTTAGGTAACTGAACAGGGTTCCCACTGATTTCTGTAACCTGTTTTCCCTGACAAAAATTTAATTTTTCCACTTTTTTGTAACCCTAGTAATTTATTAAGATACCTCAACTAAAGGCAGGGAACTAACTTTCTTTCAAGTGGATTGGCCTATAAAACATGCAAAACCACATATATATATTTTTTTAAATTATATATATTTAATGAATACATATTTTTGATCGGTCTATGAGATATGGAATTGTGTGTGTGAACATACACAGTATTAAGATTAAAACTACCAGGAGTTTCACGGTCCAACTCCAAAGACTGTCATTAGATCATGATAACATTTGTATGGGATTTTTGAAAAAGTACACTCTTTGAAACAAAACAAAACAAAAAAAAAAAATCAAAATCGGTATGTCTGTATCGAAGTTATGCACGAACATGCACGCAATAAAAGTCGGCAAATTTCGACATTAACACTGTCAGCCGTTGAAGGGTTCATGATTTAGCTCCGAAGACTACTGTTAGATCCTAATGAAATTTATATGAAATCACCGTGAAAGCATACTCTTTCAAACAAAAAGTAAATCCACAAAATTAGTGCGTCTATGTCGAAATTATGCTTGATTATACACACAACTAAGGTATTAACACTGTCAGCCATTGAGAGGCTTCATGGTCTAGCTCCGAAGACTATGGTTAAATTCTCGTGAAGTTTATGTGGAAAACCGGAAAAGAATACTCTTGCAACCAAAAAAAAGATCCATTAAAATCGGCATCTGGGTCGAAGAGTTATACTTGAACATACGCACAACATATATATATCAACTAGGGATAAGCAAAACCGTTTTTTTTTTTTTTATTACAAAAACTGGAAACTGGTTTCTAGAAAACCGAAATCTTCCGTTTTCTTCAAAAATCGTTTCGTTTTTTTTTCAAAACCGGTTCAAGTTTTTCACCGAAACCGGTTTCGGTTTTCTCCAAGAACTGGTTTCGGTAAAAACTTTTGAAAAACACACAAAACTATTTCTGTGGAAACAGAATCTCGGAGAACAACGAAACAGTATTCTGGTCTGAAATAGAACCAATTTTGAAAAAAAAAAAAAAGAAAGAAAGAAAGAAAGAAAAAGGAACCCGTTTTAAATAAAACCGGAACCGGATCTAGTGAAAAACCGAACCAGTTTTGGAAAAAACCGATAACCGGTTTCGGTGGAAAAAACGAATCTGGTTTGGAGAAAACCGAAACCAGTTTCAGTGGAAAACCGGTGTTTTTGAACTTTCAAAACCAAAAAACCTGTTTTGTACCCATCACTAATATAAACGGATCGAACTGAGTAATTTGATCTCACAGGAAAACAACAATGCCAAACTGAAAATAAATAACGATAGCCAGTTCCGAATTAAATCTATGATCCACAAATATTGTTTGTTGAAAAGGAATTTCTTAACTGTAGAATCTACTACTTGAAAGAAGTCGTAGTAGAATAACGAAATAATAAAAAAAAAAATCTCTCCATAATAAAGCAAAAGGTGGTCAAGTCGGCACAGATAGTGAGCTTCACAAACATCGAAATTAGTAATCAAATTTCACCTTCATCATGACAAATCGACGAAAACTTCAGACATCCAAAGGAACAAATCTTTTAAAATAGGGAAATAATATCCATACCTATGTAAATCTTCGATTAAAATGAACACTAAGAAAAGAGAAAACATTAACATGCTCAGCTCCAAGCTAGCAAGATAAAAACAAATCGAAAAAAGCTTATCGTTACCAACACAATTGAACAAGCAATATTAAATTAACTGCTCTCAAAATTTGTTTAAAAATTCGATAAAATTTGAAATGTATTTAATTCAAACGAAATTACTAACGTACCTTCTAAGCTTAACGTTTAATGGTAATGCTTCGAACCAAAGGAGATGTGACAATGATAACGAACGAAATAGTCAAATGTAGGTGGAAGGAAACGGGAGTACCCCGAGAAGAATTAACACATGATGTCTCTCCACCACAAAGCCAACTTGGTGTAAGCTGCATCACATCTGCCATACACATTCGGAACTGCTTTTAGGAACACACGAGAGAATCAACCTCTTTTACTTGCACGCATCCTTAATAAGTACGAATTAATGAAAACTTATAGAGAAAAATTACAAGACCTTAAGTTTCACCTATAGAAGATGTATTGTGAGGAAAAATTGGTTGATCCCTCCAATTTTCTAATACCGAGTTCAATCATCATAGATGTTCACTAGTATAGGCAGTTACCCAAGCATAATAGTGATTTGGCATATGTCATGTCAAATGATGTTCTACAGCTTCTATAACATCGCTGAAACCAAATTGTTTCTGAACTACATAATATGTTTCCATATGCGTTAAACTTTTAGTCCGAAAAAGATTGAAGTCCACGAGGCATCTTTTTCAACTTCGAAAAGAGACTAAAGGGACAAAACTGTAACAGAACCAAACATGATGGATACGGTGGATAAGTTGCAGCAGTTTATACTCACTGCTTTTGGAAACTTCAACATTAGTTTTAAGGCGTTTTAGAAGATTGACATGATGAGTTTCTTCTGTGATGGATCCGAACTCTTTCCGTTAGTTTTTCTTATAGCTGTTACAAAAGCTTAGTATGGTGTTCAGTAGAGATGGGTTTACCTGATGGAACATAGTCAATGAGAAGGATATCTTTTGTATTACTTAAAAACTTTCCAACACACTTCACACTCATGGACTACTCTGTAGGTGAAAATTAGGATCATTCAGAGATTTACGTTCTGATTTGATTCCGGTAAAGCAGAATTCACTGTGACTAGAGTTTAAACTATATTTCTAGGCAAGAATTAGAAAATACGAAGCCGAGCCTTCACACTATTTTTCATATCATATATGTCTGTTGTTGTCATATCCTTCCTCACTGAATATTTTATGACTATTAGTGTTCAAAATTTCTCATTTTCTAAACTAAACACGCGTGTACAACTGCAACAATAGTTATCAATAATTCAGACGTTTCTTGATCTAGACAATATCGCAACGATGTAACAGAAGATGGCCCACAATACATCGTACTTTGTTTGCAACTAGTGTTGCAACATGTGAGTCATCGCCCTCTTATAAACAAGGATAGAGGCGGTAAGTGACCGTTCAGGAAGCGGACTGGACAGCGAAATGTTTGTTGCACTCAGTGGTAAGCCGGAGACCTAGATTCTATTCCCTGATCAGTACCGCAAGTTATCCGAAATATGGATAACGAATAAAGTGACAGCAATATTTTAAGATTTCTTTTGAACCTTCATCAGCAGTTTTTGACGTAATGCTGTTTCAGCTGCAAAAACGTAAACCAAATCGTGATCTCTTACCCTGTTTCTTTGTTGAAAACTCTATACTGCGTTCTGGCAAAAATAAAAGGTTGACTAATCTCTTGTATTGTTCATATGAAAGGGAAAAAAAAAAAATCTGTGTTGAAGACAACTCAAGAAATAAAACATTACATTATGTGCTATTTATAACACACCATGCTGCAGAGAACTGAAACAAAGTATAGTTATGTGTACAGTTGAAAAGCAAACAAAACTTTTTTTTCCCTCTTTATAATGTGATAGTACTGAGACTGTAAACATGGATCATCAAACAAAAAAGTTGAAAATAAAAAAGAATAAAGCTCCCTGCTAAGTTTACTACTACTTTTTTTAAAAAAATTTTGGTGAATAACTTTGATTTTGGTGAAGAAAATCAAAAATGTACAGCCAGGTAATATCTACAGAATGATATTAAATTAACTAATAATAGTTTCCAAACCACTTCTTATAGACCATAAATTTGGGTACGCAGTTTATGACGTCAAAATTGTTGGGCACCAAAATTTACACACTATTCGAAGGTTGTTGAAAATAATTATTATTTAGCATAATATCGTTTCGTAGATATTAATTATCTGCATCGCTTTGTACATTTTTATTTAACACTTAATTTTCTTTTTTAAGGTAGAATATAGAATTTCAGTCAATTAGCTACAGCTCATCTCTATTTATCCTAGGATCATGTTTCGTACCTCATTCTCTTCAAATAGAATAGCTTTTCAAACGGTACAACTAACATAAAACTATCATGCTCCCAAGGAGGGAATTTTGGTGAAAAATCCCTTTTTTCTTAGTTTGAGCCCCTCTGGACCTCCCATGTTAAAGCGCAGATCTCAAAACCAACTGAAAAATACCAAGGGGTATAGTGAATGTGTGTACAAAATTTCAAGCTTCTATCTTGAAAAGTAAAGGCGTGAAAATATTTATCAATGTGCTAAGAATATCCCCACAATACTCCTGATTCCCATTTACACAGATTCTCCGGTAGAAATTTTCTTAGACATCCTGGTTCGTACCTCAATCTCTTCAGAATACAACAGCCTATCAAACGGTGCAATTCACATGTCTCCATCACGCATCTGAAGAGGGAAAATCGCGAAAAAAGGGATTTTTTTGTTTTAAAAAATATCCCTTTATCTTTTTGCCCCTCTGAAATCCACCTATATTAACGCACAGATCTGAAACAAATCTGTGCAATCCTAAGAGTTGCACTGAATGTGTGCGCAAAATTTCAATCTTTTAATTGCAAAAGTATGCCCGCCACAAAATAAAAATGGGCCTAACAAAAAATTATTTTCATTTATGACGTCATCATCCCCTATGTTTCGACACAGAAAGACGTGAAACAATATGTAACGTGTTCTACAATGTCCCCAGGCTTGAAAAAACGAAGGAAAAAAACTTTATTAGTACTTCTTTAATCAAGTAATGAAGAAACCGTGAAGAAACCGACCGTGTAAAAACAGACGATAAAATTTTAGGGTTAATATATATTCTTCATTGTTCATTAAAATTGAAAAAATGGTGAGCGAAGCGAATAGCCTTAATAACGGACGAAACTAAACAAAAAAAGATTTTGTAATACTGCACAAAGATACAACCATCTTAAACTAGCTATTACCTATTTCCAGAATTCTAATTTTTGAACACATTACTTGACTTCTGATGGTCGGGACTGTTACCTTCTTCCCGAGCTTTTTAGCTAGGAATGAACTAAGAGTTCGGTTAAGTTTTAAATAAGTAACGTCTCCATACAAATAGCTTAATCGAAATGTTAACTAACATTTAATGAGGTTCGTCATTTTAGTGTCATTGCCTCCCCTTCTTCTTTTCCAGTGTCCTCAAAGGTCAAAATATACAACTGTCAGAATTTAAATTATTCGTATCTTACACCTCGCATTACCACTCCTGCAGGTTACAGGTTCTAATGCCATAGAAAAAGAAAAGTGGCGAAAATAATATTAAAGTGAAGATGATTATTGAATATATCGTAAGCGTTTGAATCTGGTACTAATCACTTATCTAAATCAATCGAAATCCTACACAATTCCTACCTAAAAGGCAATGGAAAGATGGCACAAGCACTGCATGAAGAAAGAAAAAAAAACACATATCGCTTGCATGCAAAATAAGCCTTTATATATATATATATATATATATATACATTTAACAGAATCTGTTAGTAGTCATACGAATAACGAACTTTGGAGAATCTTGGCCTACCTGAAGTGAGCCTATTTCCTGGGTTAGGTCCCTGATCATATTGTATAAGACTGAAAACAATGCGAGCTCTCATCACAACGCTATATTACCGAAGATGTAATTGTAAGTGTACATCATTAACCATTACCGGTATCTGAGTTCCTGACGTTTTCTTTTTTTTTTTTTTTCACATTTATTTCTTCACTAAATGTTTTTACCATGTATTTAATGTAGTAAGTTATATTGTAGAACACATAAGAATGATTTCTACTAGTTTATCGTGACGCCGTATCACAAGCTTGCTCCATCACTTCGAATCGGTCTGTTTCCATCTTGCGGCATTACGGCAATTAATTTCATTTCGGTTCATTTGTTAATTAAAATAATTCGAAAAGTTACAGACTTTATTTTACATGGATCTTGTACAATTTACCTTTCCACTGCGTGAATTTATCTATCATCAGTAATGTTTCGCCCGCCTACCTTGCAGCGGGGTTCATTAGACCTTCGGCTCACTTACATAGGTAAGTACATCTCTTTATACTATACCTAAAATTGTTTAGAAATTAAATTTGTTGTGAAAAAACATTGACAACCTTGCTAATTGCCACTATGAATACTTCGTATGAGCCTGCAATAAAATAACCAGGCAATAAAATTAGTGGTATATACGTAAAGGTAAAGAACTTTTATTTCACTAATTCCAAAGCCTAAGCGTCTAAAAAAACTCAACTACCTCACAGAATATACATTATCTATTTTTTTAACTCTCAGTCGACAGAGTGAAACTATGTGGGTTTATAAAAGGCTTAACATAATCTAGAGATTCCACTTAATATGATGCAGTGATTTCAATGATATCGTACTGGGTGTAATTTATATAATATTTGGATTCCGTATTTAATGAAAACATTATACGTGTACGTGTTTCCTAATATTTAATACTTATCTGGTGAAGTATATTTTTGACATCTCTGCCAGTCTTTTTATGTACTACAATTTATCGTTAACAATTCACAGAAAGGTTTCATTTCTTTTGTACATTTTACACAGAATATTGTTTACCACCCAATACAGAGAATGTGAGTCATTAAAAAATGGAAATACTATACAATTGGTGCAATGGGTATAATTCTGCAAGCGGGAATTCATGTCTAAAAAACTCATGGTTCCTACAGTCTGGAAGTTTAAACATTAGAGCGGCCGTTTATTATGAATATTTATATAAAGAAATGAGCTAAAAAAATAAGTAATCATAGCCCTACTGCCACATAAATGAAACGGAGAAAGGACAAATAAATTCAAGTCAGTCAGCTAATGAGTACACAAGTTCGTATCAATACGAAACAAAGAAATAAAAGTACAAAACCTAGAGAAATACCTGTTCTATACTTGTGAATTTAAACAAAAATAAGGGAATAATTACACAAAATTTACAAGTGGCTGCGTCTTGTTAAAAGTTACTCGACAGAGCTATATGTCTTCCTCAGAAGGTCGGAATTACTTGTTGAAAATAAAATGAATTGTTTTAGCTTAATGCCCCAAGCTATGTCCTTTAGGCTATGGAGACGAAGGAATTGCTTATTCAAAAACTCTTCTAATATTATATGTACGCGTAGTCTTGTGATTAGTTGCAGATTCTGATCTGTTGAAGGATGATAATCCTTAACAGATACAATCAAGCACAAAAGAAAAGGTTTAGTAAAATGTAAAAAATAGTTATAAGCAGTGGCGGCGGTTGGACGTTAGAAGTGGGGGGGCAAGACATGATCTGAACAATTGTATATCAATGTTAGATTTCCTGATTGTTTCTAACACTGTTTGATGAAAGGTTGTATAACTAATAGGATACTATCTTTTTCACTTAAAATGCCGTATATCGTATTTCTATTTTATTAAGTAAATTCATAAGAGCAATTCAGGTAGGTACTAGCCCTTTATACTCTTAAACAACGAAAGTGTAAGAAGAGATTTGAGTTCTTGCTCTTGAACATCTTAAAATTCTGTCTGGAAAATTGTGTGATCAGATTATTTAATAAATTTGCAAAATAAATAAATAAATAGAAGGGATAATATTAATTTTAATAGTAATGAATAATAACGCTCCTTTTGCACAAGTTATATTGAAACTGGGAATTAATGAACAATTTATACTTTTAATTCCACACATGCCATTAAATGAATGTTTTTAGTCTTAGAAAATGAAATACAGTAAGTACTGCAAGCATATGCTATGACATTTAAAGAAATATGCAATTCCAATATTAATTGCTTTGAATTGCAATTAAAACGCAATTCCTGTAGCTTTCTTAACTCTATGGGAAGACAAATAACCAGTACGTACTCACGCAACGGCAAATATCATATGGCACCATTTTTTTTCTATGAAACAGTAATACATACAAAACCTTTACCAGGGTGTCCACATTCTGGAAAATAAGTGAAAGGTCAGTGAAAGTCAGGTCAGAGAAGTAAAAATGTATCAGGTGAAGTCAGGGAAATGGCAGATTGGTCAGGGAAAGTCAAGAGAAAATCGATTTAGGTCCATTGTTCAATTATTGAATTTATGAAATATTGTTAATTTCTTTACTGTTACTGGATGCAAAATGTGGCGTTCTCAATGATGACATTGAGGGAGTCAGTGTTCTCTGATAGTGTCGTTGAAACTAATTTTCTGCGAAAAATACATCTAACTACATCCTGGCATATTTGCTCAAAAGGGTAGACGCTGTTCTAGAAGAATTGCATGGTGCCACAAGAATATCTGGACAAGTGGCTGAGGACGCGAAGAAATAGTATATTCAGCTCACAGTGAAAGTTCAGACTGAAGAAATTAAGGAACACTCGAATGAATTCATAGCCAATGACAGAGATGGTATTGGACTTGATGAGTTTTTTACTTAGTCTTAGGAAATGGGAAGAACTTCGTTGACTTATTTTTTGAAAGTGGTTTCACAATAAATAGACTTTTCATTGTTGACAACTTACAAGAAGAATCTCTGGTGGCTCAACGGGTCATATATGATTCTGTGATGAGAATAGGTGGATCATCAGGATTAATAATTACAAGAGGTATGATAAATTCAGTGAGAAGTTCAATGAGACAATACCATCTGTATCTGGAAAAGAAAAGAGAAATAAATGCTGGAGACGAGAAGAGAAGAGAGAAACAGAAGATTCAGCAACAAAAAAGGAACTGGAGGAAGAAAAGAAAATTAACGTGCGAAGACAAGGATTCAATGAGAAGAAAACTATGCGAGAAAATATGAAAACAAATTTCTAAACAACAAATTATTTAACAACTGCACCAGCAAAAGTATGTGTTACATAATGTGTGTGTGTTTTTCTTTTTCTTTTTTAATAATCAGTAAAATCATGTATGAACTGTTTCTTACTATAGACAATATTATAATGCTGTGTAATTGGTATTATAATGTATAAGCATATAATGTGTAATTTTTTCATATCTTAAGTACTTTGTATACTGCACACTTTTGTTTGTAACTTTACATTTTGTGTAATATGTAGGCCTAATCAATAACGACCTAATGCACATATTGGTAAATTTACAATTTACATTCCTTTGGAAAGAAAATTGAAAAAGAAAGAAACAGAAGTGGAATAGAACAAGGTCAACTATGGGGAGTGTGGAGGCTGGGGTTTCTTTCTTTTTTCAATATTTTTAAGTTATTCAGGGGTCAGGAAAATCTGCAACTTTCGTCATGGAAAATCAGGGAAAAGTCAGAGATCTTTTCTCCAAATTGTATGGACACCCTGTTTACATTTCCAAATGAAATTATATAAATTAGAACGTCACTTCAAAGAAGTGGGGGGAAACTGCCCCCTCTTGCCCCCCCCTAATCGCCGCCCATGGTTATAAGCCGATGTTTTTCATTAGTGTAGAGCTCTCGAAAGTAGCAGGACTGGTTACCGAAATCATACTAGAAACAAGACGATTATGATTTTCAGAACACATAAGAGACCTGCAGGCTAAGTGTTAGTTAATCAGAATGATAACTTTTGCTGATAAACTATTCCATCAGGGTTCAGGAAACGACTCGTTCAGGAACAGTTCGGAATCTGTAAATAATTACAAGATATACATTATAATGATGAAGAACGCCTATGTCGAAACAGTGTAGACAATATTAAAACGACGCAGTCCCTGTAGTCTCGTATAATTATTTAAAAGCATTCATCAATTCATTTTGTTAAATCAGTGAACATTTGGAAAATTAACCTAACGTAAAAGCTAAATTCTTGCAAATTTCAATCGGTTCCAAGGAAACATTGAGATGAAAACTAAGAAGCGTACTATTAACGCAGTATAAACTTGTGAAAATGAATTACGTAAAATATCAAGTAACACTATGTGAAGCTAATATTGAAAATAAAACACTGGAAAAAGTAACTAAGACGTGCAGGTTTACTTTCGGCGCACTACTCGAATTGTTGAAAAATTAGAACCCTTTCGCTAATTTCCTTCTTATTGTTTCCCAACTGATTTACGCTGGGCGACATGAAAATATCTCACATAGCATAGTTAAAATTTACAGTACACCATAAGCAATTGCTGAAAAAGTACAGCTTTTAAGGAATTGCATATAACTACAGCCTCCGGGTGTATGCATAAAAACTCAATTGCAAAAAACACAAAACAACCTGTGCTAGATAGCCACTAAAAGCACGAATGTTATCTAACCAAGTTAGGGAAGAGTGAAGCTGGGGACGCGAGAGTTAGCGACGGGATGTGTCCGAAAAAAGCAGGCGCGTCAGCGAAGGTGGGTAAATGCGTTAGCAATAGTAGTGAAAATGTGATGGTTTCGGTAATGTTACTATTGCACTTGTAAACATAAAATACAACTTCTGTACACTGTGCAGAAATACACTACCGGTGGAAAAAATAGTTTCTAATTCAGTATGTTTCATCTGCACTTACTTATTTAATCCTTCGTAAAGCACTTGCAATGATTTTATACTCCTAACCGTACACTTGTAAATATAAAATACAGGTGTATTACTTATTATTTAATTCTATTGCATGCAGAAATATGTTCGTTATAAATATATCTTTACATGCAAAGTATTGAGTTTTAGCTGTAAATCTTCGAAAATGTGGTGCGCCAAAAATAAACCAGCACCAACTAAGAAACATCGTAAAAATAGATTTTTTTCAATACTGCGAAATTACTGACATATTTATTTATATAATTCTCCTTTTGAATATAATCCTAAACTTGAATCTATAATTACTCTTAATAGCTGAGTTCTATCGAGTGTATCAATCATCAGGATATTCATTGAAACAAAACATTTTATACAGAATCAAGAATAGAATACTCAGGTATAGTCATTTGCACCTAACTGTCAAATCTCAAGGTTGGAACGATATTAAAATTCTCGCTCTACTTTTACAATTGAGTAATATAATTTACATAACCCTGTATTTTAACCAATGTGTTATAAATTCATATTGATTGATTCAGAAAGATAAAGTCGTACAGGCTTTTCTTCAAAAACCAAGTGATTGGATGTATACAAAACAAACACAACTTATAATGCTCTCATTCACTCATTCTTAGTATCAATAACCAGTTTTTTTCTTCTTATCTGTGTACAGTACACATACGAAAAAAGGTTTTAAAAAAACGCCATTCTATTTACACTCTCTTTTAATTTACTTAACGTAGCTAAGTTGTGTAATCGATTATTACTCCATGTCAACAATCGGTTTAAACTGTTACCTCTTGATACTTAAAGTGGTAAGTTTTTTTCTTCTCTTTTCTTTTTTTGATCTATGGACTATGACGTGTGAGATAGTAAAGTTCTTTGGTCTGGCATTTAGTACTTGGGAAAAAATAGCCTTGCACAGTGATATATTCTTGTATTCCTTTACCGAATGGGTTAATCTTTTCGCAGTAGATCAATTCATATATTCGGTTGATATCCTGATCACGTATACGCTTAATATGAATTTTAATTAAGTGCAAAAGTAGATTAGTGTTACTATTTTGTGCCTTTGTGACTCATGACGATATTGATTTATTGCAGTGGTTAACTTCCTCATACTTCAAACAACGAGTTTCCTAACAATAAAGAACTTTTATGTGCTTTATATTAGCAATTTGGGGTTAAGTTTAGAGTTACCCCTCCGCTTTTTATAAAAATCAGTAAAATTTACAGGAGAAATGAGGTAAGAAATGATACTTTGAAGTATTTATTTGATGTTTAGGAATGTAAGTTGGGCAGGAGAGTTATGTTTAATACGAGAAAAGATATGTGGAAGTTAGTACTATTTGCCGGATGCGGAAGCATTGCGGAAGGTTTCAGCAGCATGGTAGTTGTAAAATATGGCGAATATGGCGAACAGGTGTAACGGATGCGCAAAAATAATGAAGAAAACCTTTTAAATTTTTGTGAAACACACGGAGTACTGAAGTTAAGTGAAATGTAACAATTTTTAATACTTTAAGCACTGTTTTTTGTATGTTACAAAGTCCAAGGGCAACTTCAGACTGGAGGGGCATCTCTAAACTTAAGCCGCAATTTGGTATTAAAAATTTAATTTAGCAAGCATTTAATTCATGCATGAACTTCAAAAATTTATCACAAGGAATATTCCTTGCAAATGTCATACGAAAAGATCTTTTGTTACGTGCATACAGATTTTACATAAAACAGGAAGATAGATTCTTACCTTGTCCCTTTCGTGATATCTGAATATAATAACAGATTTGTTCAATGTTTATGCTCAAGCGAATTGTATTGGCTGAAATTATTAGCACTAATCATAAGATTCATTCATATTTTTGCTCACTCTGGATTTCGCAATTACACACCATTCCGTCCCCGAGTAACGAATAATGTATTCGTTCGCTTCGCTCAGCTGAGTTCAGTTGGGAGTATAGTTCCGAGCGTATGTACTTCCGGCTGCCGAAGGTCTACTTCTTTGTACACTAATGTAATTTATAGTCTTTTCGAAGTTCGTATAATAGAAAAAATCAATTCATGCTGAAATGAAAAACTGATATAAAGAATTTACTTCAAATCATTAAAAACTTTAACTCTTTTTCTACAACCTTGTTCCATAGACTTAATACGGCTACAATGAGTATGTAGTTATTACTGGAGCGGTTTGTCAAAAGGCTTAAAATTGCAGGTTTTTTTTTTTTTTTTTTTTTTTTTTTTTTTTAAGAACCACGATTTAGGGATACAGTCCCTTGCATTTTAGTTTTCGATAAGGTGAATAGCCGTTATAATTGATTGTTAATCATGATTAGAATTCCTCTGAACTCTGCAAACTTCGCGAAGGTTTATAAGAACTGGGTCAGCGGTGATGATGATATAATTGATAAGAATGGAATGACGAAAGTGGGAGGAAACAGAAGAATACCGAGAGAGCCCACATATTTGTGCACCACATAATCCACTTGTCGGGAACTGAGATTGAACCAGTGGCGGCTTTAGCAGGTAGACCAGGTAGGCACAGGCCTACACCAAAAATTTGAAAATATATATAAATGCTGAAAGATACAATATAAAGAGTAATATATTTTCCACTATTTATATTAATGGTAGATAATTATTTCACAAATAGAATCAACCACTATTGTATATATCCATAAGCGAGGGAGTGAATCTACCCAAAATTAAAATCCTAAAGCCGCCCCCTGGATCGAACCAGAGACAACGTGCGCCAAGAGTAAGCGCTCTACCAGTGAGTTACCGCAATTCTTATTTTTCTTCTCTCGTATGTTGTTCTTCAGTAAATATATATATATATATATATATATATATATATATATATATATATATATATATATATATATATATATATATATATATATATATATATATATATATATATATATATAACAAATTCTATGTATATCAATAGTGCACAACCTTGTGATTCCACTAACAGTTATAAAATGAAAATTGGGATTATATATGTCTTTGTATAACTTAATTATAAAATTTAATATGTTAAAACTGCAAACTTAATAGCATTTCGCAGATGAGTACCTTCGCCTCCTATCTCACTCTATGTGTGTGTGCGTATGTATTTGACTAGTTATTGGAGCGCTCTACCCTGTCAAAATCATTGGAAGGTTATTGGGTATCAAACGCAACGAAATTCTTAAGATTTCTGTGAATAAAATTTGTATTTTAAATTATTTAAGATTGTATAGACCATGTTCTTTCCCAGGTCCATCCTGAAACTTCCGATGGACTATTTTGCCTGATAGTACACTGAAAGTGATCGAGTTTAGAATGCCTGGAAACTATAGGCCTTATGCAGAGTCGTTTTGACGTATGATTAGCGTTATACTAAATAGTTTGACTAAAATACGTTTCCCGTAGTATGCAAGCCTTTAGTATGAAGCTAATCATACTTCAAAATGACTCTGCATACGACCCTATACGTCTTAAACATGGAGTGCCGACACCTGCCGCCTTATGCAGAGTCGTTTTGACATATGATTAGCAACATACTAAAAGCCTGACTACTACAGAAAACATATGTTAATCGATTTCTGTAGTATTTCACTAATCAAACATCAGAACGACTCTGCATAAGGCCCCAGGGGCTTTAGGGTGCAACTTGCACCCATAGATTCTTTTAGAAGGGAGAATAATTTTTCATTCAAAAGCCACAACCCTACGTTTATTATGAACTTTAAATGTTCCGAAATTGAGTAAAATTTATTTTTAAAATCAAGTTGTCGTTGTCTTGTAGCAAGTGAAAATAATTCCCGCGTATTCAAGTTATAGTTAAGGATTGTCTGTACTGTTCCGTATGACACACTGTCGTTTGTCATAATATTGTAGATTTTTTTACAATGATCCTCATTTCCGAGATGTTTATTGGTTATGGTATTTTCGGAGACTGAGCACGTTAATGTTTGCTCTGGTTTCTCGCTGTCTTCCACTGAAATTCTTCCGAGTTTGCCACCCAACACTTCTTGTACGACTCATATTGCAGCATTATCGTAAGTTTGTCAAATCAACCATTTCTGTGGTATATTTCCACTTTTATACTAATAATTTAACACTTGCTCTTTGTTCCAAATTGATGTCCTGATAAAATCAAAATCCAAACGTGGTAAGGTACATTTGGCGTTATTCCGCTTCAGCATATGCAATATATGTCCACGGAACCAGATTCCATTTTGTTCAACACAGCGGAAATTTTGGGTTAGTTTGCGATAATCGGCATAACAGTTATAACTATTTCCTTGCAGTACGGTTCTATAGTAATAAGTAGTAGCAGTAGTACGAGTACGAGTACGAGTAGTAGTTGGAACGGGGTAGAAGCCCCGCAAGGGTTGGTTGGGTTCTGTTCTCGACATGAAATAGGCATCCGGATCCGTATAGTAAAACTGCAGTGCACAATTACTTCTTCCATTGTTTGCAGTAAGTTAGCACATTGTAGCTTCGAAAAGAAGACTGTTGTCCGATTGCCGCAAACTAAAACGCAAACCTTGTATTGTGACGATTGATAACTTTATGGAATGAGGAAATGGTAAATTTTATAGATCTCATTGATTTTCATTTAAGTAGAATCATAAAAACTAGAAGCAGCCGTAATTGTTTTGTTTTGTTTACAGCGGAAGTATCGAGAGCGGAATAGGATTACATGTTGGTTAAAAATAATCATGAAAAATAAAAAGTGTGATAAATAGTGTGTATAAAATACTTTGAAAAGAGTTTTGTGTAGGTTGTGTGGTAGATAGAATAACAGTATTCAAAAATGGAAAGCTTATTTCCTCATGTGACTACACCAGATAGTGCAAGTGATAGTTCACGTACAATACAGAAAGATGATACAGAAGAATCTGAAAAATCTTTCAATGAAGATCTTCAGTTATCTCAACAAATGCCGTATTATAGAACTGAAGGAGATACAAATTCACCGGGTCGGTCTGATTCTGAGGGTTATGATGACCCAAATTCAAACCCTTTGCCCGGTTCTTACAATGAATCTACTCAAGAACAAACACAGTTAAGTCCAGGTACAGTGACAGAAGATAACATTAAGAAAGAAGAAGCAAGCGCAGAGTCAGATATTATCCTTCCAAAACCTCCAACTACTGAGAAAGAGAAGAAAAAAGAATCGAAAAGTAGAAAAGAACTGGAAGAAGAAGAGAGGGAGAAAATGCAGTGCGTAATTGTATTCTGCTGTTTATAGAAATTATCATTAGGAAAAAATGTTGTGGGTTAACTTTACAATGCCCGCTCCAGCTGTTATACTCACTCACAAAGGAAAAATTACTCTCTAATTTTAAGAAAATGGATCAAAACTCTTAACCTTAAGCTACCCTTCTTATCTCTCTCTTACCCTACTCTACCCTAACCTACGACCACGTTGCTCAGTGGTAGAGCATTCACTTCTGGTGCTTGGGTCCTTGGTTCGAACCCAGCTCGCGCCATGTGAACTTTATGGGGGACAAGCATCGTGTAGAGGATTTTCTTACGGTTCTCCCGCTTCCTTCCACTTTCCTCATTCAACCATTTCATTTTTCTCATCATCACCCACTCTTTTAGCGTCGTCGCCATAACCATGGGACGTAAAACTTCAAAGATTTCATTACATTTTCATTCTACCCTATCCTACTCTACTATATCCTTTTAAAGCGCAGTTGGAGCGTGTATTTTAAAGTTGCTCATGTTTTAAATCTGAATTCCTAAACTCCTGTGAGTTCTAATACAGGGTGTTCCCAATAAATATCGGGGTATTAAGTAATCATATCTTCTTACAATACAATACAGAAATTAAACATATCTGGGTGTGGTTTTACTATACGGATCCACAGATCGTAAAATGTACGAAAAAATTTGGAGAAGTTTTTCATTTGCCCATTTATGTTGAGAACAGAACCCAACGATCCCCTACGGGGCTTCTAACCCGTTCCTACTACTACTAATCCTTCTAGTACTACTTATACTATGGATCCGTATAGTAAAACTGCACGCATATCTCCAAAGAAACGGTAACTGAATCAGCTTTTTTTTTTATTTTGTCGTTACAAGCGTTCAGCGTATGGTGCTTTCGTAATACGACACACATCTAGTTTGTAGTCAGTTTGTTTCCAACCTGAAGCTTGGATGTTAGGTATACCAGTCTCCATTGCTGCAACAACCCTTTGTCGTAATTCAGGGAGATCGGCAAGAAGCTGTAGCACGTAAACACAATCCTTTACATACCTCTATAAAAACAAATTGCAAGGGATGAGGTTGAGATGTCTTGGGTGGCAGTGCAGAAGAGCCACTTTAATTTCACTATCACAACAGATCAATCGTTGGGAAGAAACAGCTTTCAACCTGTTCTGTACTTTATGATGAAAATGAGGTCTTATTGTCAGAAGGTCAAGTTCCAAAGTTGGTCGTCCGTTTCTAGCAAAATTCTGAATATTTTCCGGGACGAAATGGTTAATTCGCGCGGTTATGTGCTTGATAATATGTACGGGCAGCAAAAGTTGGGGAAGGTTCTAGAACACAGGTCCCCTTCATATAGGTTAGTAGCTAGGTTGGTTACTTTCTGTACCAAAGTTTGATATTTAATTCATACAGTATTGCCGAGCGAGGTTAGAGCCCCTCAGGGCACGTTGTTTTCTGTCTTTATTACCGGTAAATGGGAAGGGGGACCTGTGTTCTAGAACCTTTCCCAAAAGTTGTGTTCATTTTTCTATATAAGGGATTATAAACATGGAACTATTTCGCATAAGGTTATCGCATGGTTGGATTGTGGGAAAGTAACTAGCATTTGTATTCTGAACATGGTTGTAGGTGTAGAGAAACGCTGCAGTTGGTATCCTGATGCAAACACGAAATAATAATTTTAACAAAACGTCTAAACTTCCCTACCCTAAATTAATCCGGTCCTACTTTACCCTATTATCCCTACCTTACTCTTCTCTATTATACCCTTTTAAAGCGGTCCTAAAAATTGGTGATATTTAAATTTTCGTAGCTGTTATTTCACTTTTTGTCGAAAACCAGGCGGATGACCAACTTCGGAATAAATACATTGTCAGATATTTCTTTCCAGGATGCAGTTGAGGGTAGAACTAATGCTGGAGTTTGTCCAAATATGGCACAGAAACACTCACTTTTGGTTAATCCCTCAGTTGCAATCTCTTTCGTTACACCTTCCAAATAGTTGTGATCGGCATTCTGCTCTTGAGTCGCCTAACAGACTTGCTGCGACTCCGAATGGAACTTGCTCTGACTAGTTCCACGTTCTTATCGGATTCACACGACCTTTCGAAGACCACGATCTTCTCCTTGCATAGGCGTCCCGTATTCTTGAATGTTGTTGTCCGAGAGGGATCACATCTATATTCCACCGAAAAGCACGTTTTACTCCAATCGCTGAAATATATTTGCAAATTCGAAGACACGGATCAGAAGATGTAGCCATCTTTACAACTGTTGCCTTCATACTGCAGAGTTACGAAGTAGACCTGCAAAGTAGAAAAAAGAGGGGGAAGGTTCTAGAACACAGATCCCCCTTATAGATTAGTAGCTAGGTTGGTTCCTTTCTGTACCAAAGTTTAATATTTAATTCACATAGTATTGCCGAACGAACGGTACCGAGTGTAAGCGGGTTAGAGTTCCACAGAGCACGTTGTTTTCTGTCTTTATTTCAGCTAAATGCAAAGGGGGACCTGTGTTGTAGAATCTTGCCAAAAAGGGGCGCTTGAGTTACCGTTACTTTTATGGTATATTTCATCTGTATGGTGTATGAAAGAGAAAATATACTTAATTAGAACCCCGATGATCATTAGAAACAGCTTGTAACACAGTTCTTTTTGTAATAAGATTAATTTAGTCTTTCAGAAAACAGAGTTTGTTAGTTAATAGTTGCTATTAGTATTTAACCCACGTCCAAATATTTGTGGGGAAGACATTTCTGTTCGTTTTACCTCCCGTTATTTTGCGGAATATTTTCAATGCTAGAATTCTGTTCTCTTCTCACTTGTTCGTTGGTCGAACGAAATTACGAACCGTACATTCTCTCCCCCCATATCATTTTATTCTAAAGTGAAGTCAAATAGGCATAGCTTTCAGTAACATAGACTGAAATTTGTAGGAACAAACAGCCGTAGAGCCGAGACAGTATGGTCATGTAATCTACTTCTCAGGTCAGCTTTATACAGCACGCTACAATTGAAATCCTTACGTAGATACGAAAAGTTGCACTACGTTTAATCATGAGAACAAATTGTCGTAATAGAAATTATGGAACGAACAAATCTTTTATGCGCATACTTAGTTTTGCTAACGCACCCTCGCGCGGACTCTCTTGCTTTCCTTGTCCTGAGTGTTGTGTCCTTATGCAACACCTAGTTCAGGTTGGTGGGTGTTTTTCGCATAGTTGGAGTAAGCATGGTCTATCTGTAAAGGTACAATACACCATCTGTCGCAGAACATTTCGAAACCAGTCCTACTTTCGATGCCCTGGAAGAGGAACTAGTGAATGTAATCAAAAGTTAATCCTAGCTTTCTTCGAGGCGAGGTACCGCAGTAAGAACGGCCTATACTGTGCGGGTTGATCTTGCATAGTGATTTATGTACCGTATTCGGATCACGGCTTTTGGTGTGTGGGGTCCCTGGTTCGATTCCCGGCCAGGTAAGTTTGTGGTAGACAACATCGTGTCCGTGGGTTTTCTCGGGGTATTTCCGTTTCTCTCCACCAATTCTTCCATGATCATTCACTTACCTTAATAATTGTCTCCCTTAGCCTCAATAACATAATCGTGGGACGTTAAACTGAAAGATTTAATTTTTTCGGACTCCGGCCGTGGTTCAGAGCCACGTGAATAGTAGTTTCTGTAACCATGGTGTTGCATGAGGACAAAACACTCAAACTCAAGACAGTCATACAAGGTTTTTTACTTACCCTCACAGTTGTTGAGATAAAAGCTCCTCTTTAATGTGCACTCTCTTAATAACGGCTTCGATTCCACTTTAAATTGTAGGCCCCATCTGTAACGGCCTACAGTAATGTAAGTTCCAATCAATGAATCCAAAGTACGCTTATGTATCCATCTACTTAATCCCATATTTGTAATTTTAGAATGAGTAACGGATAATTTCGTTCCTAGTTTGTTATTGTTTATAACTGCCTAACATTAGGAGAGAAATAGAGATTTCATTAAATCAAGAGCAGGAGTTAACAGAAGTAGCTTAAGAAATACATCTGTACAATCATTTACATTCATCTTTCATATTTATTAATTTAATTTAATTAATATATTTTTAGAGTCCTTGTATCAAACTTTACTGAAGAGCAGCTGGATAGATATGAAATGTATAGAAGGTCAGCTTTCCCAAAGGCTGCTATCAAAAGGGTGAGTTCAATCTTTAATTACTAGTTAATATGATTGGATAAAAATCTGTTCATTGTAAATAAAAATTCTCATTATTTAATACAGTTTTTTGCATATGTGTTGAGGAACAGAGAAGGGTAGCCTCGAAACCATTCGCAAATTTTTCTGAACTTTTATTCTTTAGTAATCATTATTTAACAGGAAATTCGTAAACCATATCTTAACTGGCGTTTGAAATCTTCAATTAAGAAGCAGCTACAAACAATTGTGGGCTCTTATTAATTTATTGTGTTTTAAGTAGCGGGAATTTACTTTAAAATGTTGAACCCCATAAATTTGAAATACTGCACAAAATATGTATGTGCGTGTGCGTTTTGTGTAAAAGTAAATTTGTAGCTCATTTGCGTTGTAGGGTTATAGGAGTAGATTGGCAGATTTTCCCTTATGGTCAAAACAGGGGTAGTAGGAAACCTGCAGCCTTCTGTAACTGTTGTGAAAAATTAATTTTATAAGGAGTACGAAATATACAGTAAATCAAGAACATTTTACAGATGAAGAAGGTGTACATCTGTGCTTCAGCAGAGAACAGATGTACACGTGAAGACCACAGTTGAAGCTCTCAAAACGTCCATGCTACAACCTTATATCTTGATTCTGTCTCAGTAAAAGCAATCCCAGAGAAATTATTAAGTAAACAAAAAGTAAGTGAATTATAGATTTTCGTTCTTTACCTTCTTAATGTGTTATAGTGCTCTACAGTTTCATGTAAATTATTGTGATAACGGTAAAATAACTATAAAAATTAGGACTATTCAAAACTATCATGTGCAGTCTGCATGAGGAATGGGCATTGTCAATGTAACCTGCAAAACAAAAAATGAAATGAAATCTTTGAGTTTTACATCCCATGGTCATGCCGGGTAGACGAAAGGAAACGGTGATGATGAGAAATGAATGAAATGGTGGAATGAAGAAAGTGGGAGGAAACGGGAGAATCCCACAAGAAACCCACACACGGTGTTTGTCCACCACAAAGCTCACTTGGCACGAGCTGAGATCGAACCACGGACCCCATGCACCATAGGTAAACGCTCTGCCATTGAGCCACCGCGGTTCCACATGTAAATCAAAAAAGGTTCCTTACCTCCGGTGCAACCGTTTTCTTCTAGTTCTGATAAAAATCTGAACTTAGGGAGCTATACTGAATAAAAATACATTAAGAGAACGGCACAAAGTTTTATTCGATAGATTTTAATTGAATTAGAATTTTTTAGTTTCCGTGGCTTTAGTGAGTGCATTCCGCATTACACAAAGTTTGTGTTCTGTATAGATATAAAATAATGGGTGCATCACCTGTTTAGTATTATTAAAGTTCTTACTGTAATAATATACAGTTACATTTTTGTTAGAACCGTAATGGATAAATTTACTGAACTGCTGCCAAAAATTACCGTAAGATGTTGACCCAGCTGTTCAGTGCTGTATCAGATCAGCTTTAGAATTTATTACATCTTAAACACAATGTGCCATAGTAGTAAGTATTGATTTATTTGCTTTCAGTTGTAGATGTTTGTTCTCTAGCCATGTTCTTCATATTGTGTCTGTCACCTTTGTACACTTACTTCGCTAACTTCATTTTTGAAAATCCTTCAAGCACTCTTTATGGGATTAACTTCTTGTCTGTTTTCTGGCCAGTCCAGCAACGGAATTGCATTATGATAAATGAAGGAATACCATTTATAACAGAATTCCATGTTGTACCTGATCACAATTAAAACGTGTGATTGTTCTGCAGGAAAATGCATGTTTACAAAAGAAAGGAGAAATAAACTCATTTGTGAATTCAAATACTGTTGTATCTGCAGTATTACTCTCTCCTCCTCACAGTTCTACCCACATGAAAAATTGTACCCATTCCCTGGAGAATATTATCCTACACATTAGAACTTGGGTTTATGTACTTCCGTGTTTTCTTGACACGATGGGGCAAAACCTAGATCAATAATAATAATAATAATAAAAACTGTTGCTCATAATTTCAATAGTTGATTCATTAGGAAAGGCGATTTAGAAGGATTTGTTATGTTGTACTCGGACGCTAAAATATATATTTTGTTGTATATTTGTATACCAGTATATAAGACATTCCGAGTAGTAAGAACGAACTCAACAAAATTTACGTGCAATCTAATCGCTTGGAAATTACATTTGAGTTGCCCGAGTAGTAATACCAAACAGCATTGTGGCATCCAGTTCTCATACCTACATGTATAGTTCATTGAAGTCATTCGTCTCTTCAAAAAGCTTTAAAGTAAATAAATGTTATTTTGACTGTTTAGTGTATATTAGTGTATATTAGTGTATAGTGTTATTTTGACTGTTTAGTCAGAAGCCTTTATTGAGTTCGGCCTTATTACTCGGAACACTTCATACTTTTGTGCTTGTCAAATGTCGCTGTAAAGACTCATTAATATTCCAGGCTTGTGAAGACTTACCCATGAAGTACATTTCATGTTCTGTTGCAGCTAATTTTAGAAATTTCTAGATTTAACAGATTCGAAAGACCAGTTCCCTGACACATCTCTGAAATGTATTTGTGCTTATTCGACATGCTGATTCTTTTAAAATTCCCTTCATGTCATTATGTTTAGATTTTAGCTTACAATCAATGGTTCTTGACGTGGTTAGGTTTTATGCAATTGCCTAGAGTTTTTATCATTTTTTGGAACGTAATCTTTTTCATAATCTTTCATATTGAGGTGATACTTTAATTATTTGTATAGTGTTAGTAAGTCCACAAACCTTCGCCATAACCTCTGTTTCCCTCTGTCCTTTAACAGGGTGACTACTGATACTGAAAATACTGGAATTTAATTTAATACTGGAAATATACTTGGAATTTTGATCCACATACTAAAAAAATCATGAAACTGGTAATTTGTCTTTTTTGTAATTGTGTCAATAGTCTTAAAAACAATTTTGTATCCATTGAGATTGTAACTTTTTCCAAAGCATGAGTTGTATACATTTTGTAATTAGACATTTAAAGCAATGGGTGGAGTGAAAGGCTGTGAGGGGAGTTGGGAAGCCCTTTAAAAAAAATGTAAAAAGATCAATGCATTTCAATAAAATCAATGTTAACTAAATTTATTGAAAATATTCTTTTGATGATAAAACAGTTACAAACTTGAAATCATCAAGAGTGTAATTATTCCTAAAGAACTTTAAACATCATTGAATTAGGTACAGGAATTTTTGCTGATAGTTGTATTGAATATACTGGAAATATACTGGAATTTTGAAAATGAAACTCAGTAAACACCCTGTTAGTCTAGTTTTACTAATTTCTTTGTAGAATATTGTGCAAATATCAAAAACAAAGAAAACTATCGACTATTTGTAAGTACAACAGAAGCAGTATTTACACTTGGTGTCTTCTTCTAGTTGCTTAGCTGAGTGTGTGCAAAATAGAAGAAAAATACGTAACATAAAATCCAACACTATGTAAAATCTGTTGGAAACCTTGCTAAGTAAATGAGTGACCTCATGTCCTACAAACCTTTTCCTGTATGAAGATGCGATTTAGCTCTCCCATATGACAGTGAATCCAGAAAAATGTTCTGCAATGTGGGAGGAATTACGAAAATCCTAAAGATTCTTAATTTAAAGACAAACCAATGAAGATTTGTGGAAGATGCAATTTTTATAAAGGATTTTATAAAAGTTCATTTGTAACAGTTGTGGGATATATATTAAGAAAAAGATGCAGTGAAACTAAACTATTTTGAACGACTAACTTCATGAATGAACAAAATTTATCAAGGGCGGCGCACCTCAAATTTTGAATAGGAAAGGATTGAGTGCAGGCGTACACCCAGAAATTTTTGATAGGATATCCAAATCATGTGTACCCTGGGAGTATGCCCCTGTTGCAAACAAAACACAAGTATATTATTTAAAAAATGTATGAAGTTTTGGAGAAGTTAGATTAAAAAAAAAAAAAAAAGTATTTCTTTATTTTAAAGGGGGTTGGCTACTATAAAAAGTTTGATCCCAAATTCCGGAATTTACTTCTGAGGAGAGATTTAACATTTTAAATAACAAGATGTTCAGTGATATATCGTTTTAGAAGTCTTAGCAAAGGACTCATTTTGATATCACGTTTTGTTTAGTAGGTTACAGTTACATATATCCAAAATGGCGGTCATAAAATTAGTTTTTTTTTTTTTTTTTTTTTTTTTTTTAATAATTCTCTTAATCGGAGCAATGTTTCTCCACACTTACATTTCACTTCGTATATACCATAAAGCGAGTTGGTGTAAGCAAAATTATCTTTGTATGAAGTAAGAGATTTGCTTGTTACTTATTATTTCACTTCACGTACACCACAAACTTTTATTGACAGCAACTCGCTTTGTGGTGTATATACAGTGAAATGTTAGTCTTGAAATTCGTATGTTGGTTATGACTAAACTAAAAATAATATTGGCACAAAGCGAAAGAACATATTAGGAACTATTTAAGAATTGCAATGCTATTATGTAATCTTATCGATGTACGTGAACTTTTCGAAACAGTTTTCGGGATGCAGAGGTCTTTACTAATCGATAGAAGTGTATTCAAAGCTTTCTATATAAAGACTGAAATTCCGAAGTTGAATACGAAGAAAGGGATATTTGGATAACGACTGGGATAACATGATAATAAATATACATACAGAAGATAAAAATCGTGAAGTTAGAAAGCTTTCAAAGGTTACTACAAAGAACAAACGCTCATGCAGCTATTAAAGGCGACCACAGTTGGATAAATTTTTACTGTGCAGGACGTTTGGGCGCAAAGTCGTATACCTAAATAGGTTAATCTACTTAAATGGATTATAATGTATTTCAGAACTAGAACCCGGATTTTTACGCACTAAAAGTCTTGAAAATAGGTACTATCACATAAATTCTATGAGAAAATAACTGCACAACTTAAAATTTAAAAAATATGAAATTTGACCCGAGTTCTTTTTTTAAAAAAGCCATTTTCAAAAACACTAAATTTCGTTACGTTATAGTATGTCCTATGATAAACAGTTACTGAAAGTTTCAGTTGCATTATATGCGTAGTTTAGTTCTAGTAAATTTTTGTATAATGTAGAGAAAGAGAAATACGGGTCTAATTATTTTGTTTCTTGAATATATCCGAATTTCAGGAAAATCGGAAACCTTGACACGCAGATTTTTTTTCTTCAGTATGAATCTGTATTGGGCTAAAACAGACAGACATCCTATGACACACCAAAATAAATTTCTGAGAAAGTTACCTTTATATCTCTAATGCAAAGGAATAGGCATTTTTGATATTCGTAACTTCATAGCTATTCATAACATTGTATCATTGCTTATTACTATGTATTTGTAACAGACATAATTGGAAAAGAAACAACAATTAAACAAAAAGTTATCAGTGAAATCTAATTGAATAATTTATTTTGTTTTATGTTACTTTACCATGACCTTATAATTGCATGACGAAATTATGGGCCAAATCCCGCAAGTTCTTTATTTTGTTGTAAAATTATTTGTGAATATTTTTCGAATTTCCAATGCCTATTTTCATATTTTAGTGCCTAAACACCCGGGCTTTAGTTATGAAATACATTATAACAAATGTGGGTAGGTAGGTTTTGGATAAGGTTTTGTACCCAACGTCTCGCCACCAAATGTCATGGACCCAATTTTACATTGCTGTTTTTATACTAATTTAAAGACTGAATCCAGTGGAATTATTTTTAACCACGTCCGTTCGTGAGGTCAAGAGAAAAATCGCCTCAAAGTTGGGATATTTATATTTCAGTTTTAAGGTCTTTTTTCTCATTACTCCATAGGCGGATGTGGTTAAAGGTTGTTTCATTGAATTCAACATTCCAAAATAAGTATAAAAAGGGCAATCAAAAATTTATTCAAGCGTTAGCACTTTTTCCATTGGCTTGAGCAGTAGTTATATATATATAGGGGTTAGACAAAAAAAATCTAAAACTTTTGCAAAAGTGTGAAAATGATACTTAGTATGGTGTGGGGCCTCCTTTTGCGTCCAAAACAGCTATGATCCGACGTGGAATGGACGTATACAGCTCCTGAATCGTGATGTGTGGAATTTTGTACCATTGTTCCTCCAAAACATGCTCCAGTTCCTTAAGGGATGCTGGTGGAGGGTAATGAGACCGAACACGCCTTTCTAACTCAGACCACAATGGCTCAATGATGTTCAGATCTGGTGATTGTGGGACCCAGGGGAGGTGTGATAGCTCATGGTCATGCTCCTCAAACTATGATTTTACCTTTTTTGCAGCGTGACAGGGTGCCAAATCATCTTGGTAGATGCCATCACCATCAGGGAACAATATTTGGGCCATGGGTAGAACCTGGTCTCCCAAAATGGCCTCGTACGCCTTAGCATTCATCATTCCATGTAGAGCTATGATGGGACCTGCAGAAAACCACGATATCACTGCCCATACTGTAACAGAACCACCCCCATGCTCTACAGTTGGGAGCAGACAGTCTGTATCATAGGCCTGCGACGATGTTCTCCATACGTAAACACGACCGGTTGTTGGAAACAAGGTGCAAGTCGATTCATCGGACCACATTACGTGTTTTCACTACTCATTATTCCACGCCTTGTGTTCCTTGCACCACTGGATACGCCTCTTTGCATTTACTGCTGTGACCAGGGGTTTGGCGATAGCGGCCCTGCCATGAATTTTCATTTTATGAAGTTCCCGTCGCACTGTTTTCGATGAATCCGGGTTCTGTAGGCCGGAATTGAGTTCAGACGTAATTTTCATTGTAGTGGTCTTCTTTTTAGCTGCAACAATCCGTTTTAATGTCCTCCGGTCCCTATCTGACAGGATTGTCTTTCGACCACTGTTGTGCTTTGCAGACATCATTTGCCCATGAATTGTGTATGCCTTCGTGACATTGGACACAGTGCCTTTCAATACCCCCACAATATTCGCCACTGTTGCCACTGAAGCTCCAACGATCATGCCTCTTTGGAAGTCTGTCAGGTCGCCCATTTTACCGCATCACTTTCACACCACGACACTCACAGGTGAACTGGTTACTGCTGACGGAAGAGGAAGGTCCACATGACACATTGAAAGCAAAAAACGATCGGCAACCGCAACAGGTGTTGTACAGTGGAGGACCAAACTTATGTGTCCTGTATGAAGTGTTTTTAGATTTTTTTTTTTTGTGTCCACGCCCTATATATATATATATATATATATATATATATATATATATATACTTATACAAAATAAGTGTGATTGGAGTACTTTTAGAATAGGGTTTCTAGTATTACTTTATCGTATAATTTTAATAAGCAAAGGCACAACGGATACTTTTAAATAATTTACATAAAGTAACCATAACAATACTAGTACTAGAAATAATTATTCCAATATATTTAATATATGTACCTTTCTCTTCCTGAAAACTAGTCTGGTACACTGAATTATTCGGATTGAAAACACAATAATACAAACAACCATAAAATTGAAACGTATGTGCACAGTTTATTGAAATTGATATTATAGCACACTAAGTTATTCAGATTGAAAACAAGAAAAGCAAAATTATAAATTGAACACTTTATATGCAGTTTATATGATTTTTTTTTTTTTTTTTCGGTGGTGACAAATACTTTCTGTAGATACCTTTTGAAAAGTAGCAAATCAGTTATTAATAACAAATTTACTTATAATGGTTCATTCAAGACGTATGTCTTCTAATCTTTTTGGCACATATGCACATTCTAATTTCGTAGTTGACTACCTTTTGTTAATGAGCTACAAGTGCTTCTCTTGGAGCAAAAGATGTTTTGAGAAAATCTTAAGGGAATTCATATCTCACAACCTCCTCTATCTTTCGACAAGCTGTCAGGTGCCAATAGATGACAATTGAGATGGTTAGCTTTAACCTTGTAAATTTTCCGGAATTACTAAAGCTCCACATTGATGAAAGGAGCCGATATAGCTATGGTTTTACCAAAACAGACAGAGTAAACAAATACGTACAACCATTTCCTGAATTCCTGTATGTGATTTTCCTTATTCACATCTTCCTTCACCACCGTCAGGGGTAGTGTTCTGGCCATTGACCTCCAAGAACAAATCGTGCGAATTTATGCCTCTCTGTCTCCAGTAACAAATGCAGAACATTTGGCTCTCATATGGGAATACGAAAGAGTTAAGAAAAATAACGAAACGTGTTTTGCGTGGCCAAGATACGCAGGTAAATTTATCATTATCATCATAGGATAAACATTGCTTCAATGCGGTCAACTTCCAAGATAGACAGGTGGCCAACTTACAGAATAATAAGTAACGAATGTCTTATGGAAAATGCAGGTACAAGACGAACCAGGCCAAGTTGACAGGTTATAAATATATATATATATATATATATCCCATTTTGGGGTCATTTTTCTCATGACCCCGTATGCAGATATGGTTAGAAGTTGTTTCATTGAATTCAGCGTTCCAAAATCAGTATAAATGTTATTGAATTTCTGATAGTTTAGAAATCTATTAGCTTATTGAAAATATTGTACATACGTACATGTTATAATGTCAAATGGTATCCATGAAAAAAAAAAAATGTGTAGTTATTTAATGTAATGTTAATGCGCAGTCTTTTGAATTTTCAGTTAATGCAGACTATAACTGGTTGTTCCGTGTCGCAGAATGTAGTTATCGCAATGTCAGGAATAGCTAAAGTGTTTGTAGGGGAAGTTGTGGAGGAAGGTAAGTGAATGACTTACGTAAGATAAAATTACAAACATTTTACGATTTAACATCTTATAATACAGATATATCAGTCAAGAGACTAACTGATATTAACAGAACACATTTTAATGTGTTCATGCATTCTACTGCAGTTAAATTATTAGATTTTACAAGCTAGAGGATTGTGAATGACTTACTTTTAATGGAATGTAGAGTAGCAGTTAATATTTTTTTTTTTAACCATTTAACCACTTTAAAATTTTTATTACATTTATATTTATCTTATCTCATTCATAGAAGGCATGTTGATAGTGATAGTTCATCTGAACTTTCATATATAGAAGATCGTTTCAGATTCATTGTAACGAATTTGATGCTCTCACCAACGTAAGAAATAGTACGATGCCACCAGTGATTGTGATTGGTGTTCAAAATTGTTTGCTAACTATCGAGCTGCATCTCAGTTTTCACTGAAGGACAGTTTGATCTAGTCTTTTCCAAAGCCCATAACAATCTTTCCAAAGACTGTCGAGTGTACGCGGCTATCGTCGACCCAACTCATGTTTGAACAACATAAACTTAAATAATCTATGGGGGATGCAACAGAGGATTTCACAAGAACTGTAAAAGGCTTGGATTATCGTTCCATCTGCGTCACCGTTGATTTCGACGTATGATTGGACATTTTGTCCTGATAAATGACACCACTAAATTGTCGCTGTTATATACGAAGGGAATATCATGGCGGTATAGTGCCTCCAAAATGTTCATCTGTAATAAGCTGCATTGATCTAGCCTTTTTGTCATATAAAGTAGTAAACCATCAACAGCCTTAAAACCTCGTAGAAAACTTTCCACACATTCATGCACTCAGTCAGAATGACCACTGGAATCTGAGAAACGATGGAAGACGGCCCCCTTTTTATCACATTCCGACAGATACAGGCATGCCTCTTCCATAGTCACTAGAAAATTCTTCCTGCAAGGGAGTGGCGTTCGTACAACTATCGACTGTACACCTTCCTCTCTATGATGTGTGAGGGACGGAGCATATTCCGCCGCACTATGTTGTGCGAGTTTTGGTCGTGGCTGAACGTTGTACTACCCTGGGTTCTCATGTCGCACTAAGGAATGCACCTTTTGGACCACATTGAGGATACACCTAGACGTTGATCCGTTCTTTGATACACGGAAAAAAATTGTCACGAAGTGTTTATACTCATTTGGCTGTAACTATAAGCATTATCGAAAAAGGCACACATCACTTTCAAATTATTGTAATTTTTGGAGTCATATGATCTGTTTCCTCACACACTCGCCAAAAAAGAAGTCCTCCATGTAAGTCAACACCTAACACTTTCGAGCTACCCACAATTATTTATCGTGTGTGTGTTCAGCCGTGCTGCTAACTAGCGATTGAATTCGTTATCATAACCCTGAAACGACCTTTGATACTTGTACTAAACAGTGTGTCTCCTTGTTGTTTGCTTCTTTCCCCAAATTGGAATATTTGCAGATGCAACTTTTCATTATCGTTGTTAAAAGATATTCCATTGGTGGATAAGTGTGAAAGACCTCTTAAAGACAAAAATGCCTTCCTCAATCCTGATTATGTGAGGCGTTCTGAGTAGTAAGGGCGAACTCAACGTCAGGTTGTTTTGACCCGAAGTAATAATAACTAATTGATAAGGAGCGTTTGTTGAGTTCCCTCTTACTACCAGGAATGACTCATTTGTAGTAAGACAAGTGTTAATATTATTGTTGTGGAGAGGATAGCTATCACTTTAAATATTTATCATCAAGTAACACAAACAGATACATACGTACATATACAGGGTGTCTCAAAAGTCCCCTGATATAGTGTAACTGTTATTATCAGAGTTACAACAAAATGTAAGAGGAGAAACCGTCTCCAAATATGGTGATTTCAATCTAAAGTGAAGGAATTTTTTTAAGTCGGAGAGGCCGTTTGGGCTGAACACTTTTTATGCGCCCAATGTTAAATAAAAATGCAACATTGCCATTTACGTGGACCCACAACATAAAGTGGTTGGGTACATATTTGAATTGGAGACTGGACATCGACAGGTCAGCGTAAAAGACAGTAACTTCATTCACATATGTTGTGGGTTTAGGTAAATGGCAACGTTGCATTTTCATTTAACGTTGGGCTCATAAAGAGTGTACAGCCCAGAGGTCTCGTTCAATTTAAAAAATTCCTTCACTTTAGATTGAAAATATCATATTTGGAGACGGTTTCCCCTCTTGCATTTTGTTGTAATTCTGATAATAACAGAGTTACTCTATGTCAGGGAGACTTTTGAGACATCCGATATATATGTATTACATTAATTTAATTATAGTAAGTTTTTTTTCATTAATTCATTGTTTTATTTTTTAAAGCTTTGGACGTAATGGAAAGGCAGCAGGAAACAGGCCCTCTCCAGCCGAAACATTTAAGAGAAGCTGTAAGGAAACTACGTTTGCAGGGGAAAATTCCCAATTGTAGGGCAAAGAGGCCTATGTTCCGTTTATGAAATAACTCAGTGTAGTTTGTGGAAGACACGTTTGTAAATATATTTTTGTATACTTGGGTCGAAGCAAAAGGCTGTAAGTGCTGTAGTTGTGAAGTGCAACAAGAAGTCAGTGATGATTGGTGATCTGAAAGGCAGAAATGCAAAGTAAATCATAAAAATTACTGAATCATACAAGTTAATTATGGTGATGCAACTTCGTATTCGTAGATCATAGACCAATATTTTGTGTTTAAAAATACCATTTTTATTCTCAGAAATGCGTTTTGATTACATAATTTTGGAATTCATATTTTTGTAAAAATGTGTATAATAAATGTTTTTGACCAATTAAAATCTGTTTTCTGTGTTAATATAACGATATTTATACAACTGTAATTTACATGTTTAGCTTTGTTTAACCATAAAGCTACTGGACTGAGTTCTGTTAAGGGATTTGGATGAGAAATAAGGAGTTGGACGGAAAATGCTTAAAAAGTAATAAGCAACAACAAAACAGTTGAGTAAGTTGGATAGTTATTCTTTATAGGTCTCGACATATTAGTAGAAAGACACACAGATATTATATTGATTTTGTTCCAAATACAACAGGATATTCGAGTCTAAAGCCGTATTATTGTGAATGTGCACATGGGAATCGAGGAGTTTGATGTTGTTAATATGTCACTGCAAATATTTATTACCTTCCACGTGCTCGATACTTTGCTAAGATTGTTCAGCCTACAGAGATTTTAGGCAAATTGTGTGTTTGCCGGTCTTGTCACTCCAGTAGTAAACGCAAATAGTGATGAAGATTGAAGGTTCTACATACCGCGTCATATTCATATTTTATTTCATCCTCGTAACTTAAGCCCTTGTCAAGATATGAACAATTTTTGATTTTCGAATTTTCAACTATAACTTTGAAATTCGAAAGAATTTGAAGTTGATTTTCTGGCCAAAGTTATTCTTTGGATATGAGGTACCTGTGGTATAAATATCACAGCAATCCGTGTAAAGGCAATTTTCACCGCCTAATTTAGCTATACCCTTTAAATTTAATGTTCCCACTGCAATTAGGTTGGTGCAAATGAAAACGACAAACGAGAAAACCCACAAGCATGGTGGTTGTCCACCATAAAGTCCACGGCGCGAGCTGGGATCGAACCAGGGACCCTAAGCACCAAAGGTGAACGCTCTACCACTGAGCCACTGCGCCCCCAAATGATACTTTTATTCAATGAGGATGCTTAGTGTTATTTTTTAAAAGCTAAAATATTGTTTCATATAGTCATGCGTGAGCTCATGTCATGATGATTGATGAGTGGAAATTAAGGTGAAATAAAAGGTAATTGCGAAGGAAAATAGTGTTCTTACATTAAATTTTTATTCACCGATTTTATCCCGCTTTACGCATATTTTTTATGACGAAATTACGAATTCTATTTACCACAAAATCGTGTCTCTATTCATTACTCTTTATCACCGTCTTCTTTAACCTAACTGGCATATACGTGGGACGTAAAACTCAAAGATTTTATTTTTTTTCCTTTACACATTTTTCTGGATCGAATATCAATTGAGTTTCTTATATAGTAAGGAAAGAAGGAAACAACCTTTTTTCACAGCATATTCTCTATAGGTACGAATTCTATTACGCACAGTGAAAAAGTGACTGGACCGCGGCTCGAACCCGGGACCAGCATATCTTTCCGATATGTTAACCACTATGCCACCCAATCTCTCACTCTCGAGGTTGGTGCTCATATCTCAGACCATGTGGGTTGTCCACAGACCCCTGCTGTGTTTGGACAATCCTATGCGTAGAGTAATAATATAGTATAAGAGGTTTCAGCTGCTCTTCCCGCTGAAACTGTGGAGACTGGCGCCGTCACTCAAGGAAGTTGGGTACTATGAACTACTAAAAGCAAGAACGAATCAAATCATTCAGAGCGCATAAGTCTGATAGAATCAGTAACGTAGCGTGGAGTTTTGAAATGGATAGGCTGAAATTAGATTCGTAGCTAGAGGGTGGCTAGGAGGGGTCCAGTTCCCTGAAACTTGCAATTGTTTGTTGTATGTATATATGAATGTAAAGTGAATCCAAGTTGCCCCCCAAAGAAACTATCCCGCTCTTATCTAAGCGATTACGTCTTACTGTTCTGACTACGGACCTGGCTGTAATGCTTAACAGAAAAGTGCTAATTCATACAAAATGTTTTTCATACAACGCAGGAAAAAGTATGAGTTGTTCTGCTTCATATTTCCCTAACATATATGGTTTCCTTACATATGAGATACTCGCATATTACACATACACTGTATTACTATTTCAAAGAAACAAATAAAAACGGATATAGAGCTATCTTAATTTTAAATTCCCCAAATCATAGACACAAACTTAACCACTTCATCCACAACATCATATATCAGCATACTAATGTGCTGCAGCTCACAGTCAATTGATGATTTTTACAGAAAAAGCTATTTTTAGATTGAAAGTAGTACAAAAAAAAAAAAAAAAAAAAAGGAACTATACCTCATCTGAGGCCTCATTCAGTATCAATCTTCGCAAAACTTGCGGGTCGCAACACAAAGCAAAAAATACAACAAGCAATTATAACTGCTATATCAATTATTGCCAACTAAAATGCAAATTTTACGCTGCGATAATGCAAACCGGTACGCAATAAGGTCCCTGATGTATTAGTACTATTCAAAAGATTTTTATTGTCTTTTTCTTTCTTTGTCAGAACTTGTGACTGAATGCGAGCTCCTAAATTTTTCATAGTCTCTCTGTTTTATACTTTCTTACAAGACCGCGTCCTGTCGCTTTTGTTTCCCCAAACACCCGAAAGGCTAGCCTTTCGTCAGCATTCGTCCACTTTCGGTACATCGTGTTGAATTTGTGTATTGCTCATGGTTTTCGTCTGCTGAGGGTGACGGGAAAACGATTGGCACCGCCCCATTCTCAAGATTACATGAGAAAGGCGGAAGGCTAGCGGCCCATAGCCTACAATGCGTTCTTGCAGAAGCTTCCAACTATTCTCGCGTAATGTTTAAACAGTGCATCATAAAATAAATCCATTTTAATCAAATAAATTGTGTCAATGTCCAAAAGCAACATTTCAGGCTGATGTATAAATAAATGGATAGGCTAATCCTTATAGCCTTAATGGACACTACGTCCTAGGATAGAATTAGCCAATGATACACTTAGCTACTGCCAGTAGCAGACGATCAGTTACTTACAACTCTAGCCGGTAGTGTCGCTGAGTCACTTTTGTTGCATTGTGGGAAATTTTAATTTCCATTAGGAATATAGGGAGTGGTTCTTCAGGGTAATCAGTGACCTTATGTCTATATACCAAGCACCTTACGGTTGAGATTTCATATATACTAATGAAAGGAGGAAACAACCGATTTTTTACATACCATATCCTTTATAGGTGCGAATTCTATAAAAAACAGAGTGAAAGAGAGACTGATTGGACTAGGACTCGAACCCGGAACCTCCGGCAACCGTGCCAATGCGCAAAGCACTATGCATCATTTGTGTTATAGACTTCGCACCTATAGAGGATTCTGGTGTGTAAAAAATTGGTTGTTTCCTCCTTTCATTAGTATATGTGAAATCTCAAGCGTCATAAGGTGCTCGGAATATAGACACAGAATTGTCCAATCACAGCAGGGGGCCGTGGTACAACGTACGTGGTCCGAAATGAGAACACCGACTTCGAGAGTAAGTGGCTCTTCTGGGAAGTGAACTGCATGCGTAGTGGTTAACGCATCGGCATGGTATACCGGAAGTCTCGGGTTCGAGTCCCGCTCCAGTCAGTCACTGTTTCACCTCTTTTATGTTAAGTGGGTTCTGTTTCATTGTGCGAAACTACAGTAGATTTCCAAACCATTCCAATTCGATATTCAAACTTGTAGTAGGGCATCTATAACTACACGTTGTAAGAAGAGTAAGATCAAAGATAGCACCTGTTCCTCGGAAGCTGAATCCATACCAAAAAGCCATTATGCACTCTTTCTTAATGTTTTTCGCTCTATGGAGATTAACATTGAAACCGGAAGTGCTAATTGGCCTGTCACTTCCGGTTGCAATAAAGGAATAAAATCAGAGGTGAAACATATTCCTGCGGTCCTGAATCCATATTAAAAAGATGTCGCTATTTACGAGGGTAGATCGGAAAGTAACGCACATTAAAAAAGAAGTTTAATATGCACCAAAACCAAACAAAGAACAAATGAACTTATATCTTTGACCTACTTTTGTACATAGTCGCCAAGTTTCTCAAAACATTTCTCGCAGCATGGTACAAGTTTCAAGATACCCTGTTCCTAGAAATCCGTTTTGTTAGAGTATAGCCATCTGCAGACTGCTGATTTCACTTCCGCATCTGTCTCAGAGTGTTGGTCGGTCAAGAATTTCTTCATGGGACCAAAGAGATGAAAATGCGATGGTGCCATGTCCGGATTGTATGGAGGATGCTCGAGCACCTCCCACCCAAATTTGTTGAGTTTCTCGCGGACAGGAGCAGCAACGTGTGGACGGGCACTATCATGAAGAAATTTGACACCGTTAGTATTAATGTTTCGACGTTTGTCACGAAGAGCACGACGCAACTTAACCAAAGTTTTAATGTAGGCTGCAGCATTTACAGTGGCCCCATATTCAGCGAAGTACACCAATAACACACCAAATATGTCAAAGAACACTGTCACATGTACTTTCCTCGCAGATTGAGTCACCTTAAATTTATTTGGTGCTGGGAAACCAGCATGTTTCCACTCCATAAGAGACCTGCTCGGGGTTCATACACTACCTGGAAAACCTGGAAATCTCAGGGAAATTGATTTTGGAAGAAAAAATCCTGGATAATTCAGGGAAATCGATCATATCTAGTAAAAAAACTGGAAATATCAGGGAAATTGAGTTCAATATTTTTGTATATTTTGAACGTATTCAAGTATAGAACAAAAGTATTTACTTATTAATTCCCTTAGTAGGCTTCTCAACTTAAATTTTATTTATTTTCTTGTGACTCAATATTCAATTGCATTCGTTCATTGGGGAGACGGGTAGCCATTCTTAAATATATAAATATATTATTCTTAAAATTTATGTGTTCTCTTACTGTTAGTTTCTTCCACTAGACCTGGAAATTGCAAAATTAATACCTGGAAAATTCAGGGAAATCGAGTTCAATATTTTTGTATGAACCCTGCTGCTTGGTTTCGGGCGTGTAGTGGTACGCCCACAATTCATCTCTAGTGGTGATTCCTTTCAGAAAGCCATGCCCTTCTATGGCGTAACACGTTAGGTGATCCAAGCTTGTCATCATTCGCTGGTCCTTGTGGTTGTTTGTTAGGTTCTTAGGCCCTTGTGGTTGTCCCAGCGAGCACTAACTTTACGAAATTGCAATGTGTCATGAACAGTGTAGTGCACCACACCATACGAAATGTTGAACTTATGCGATAAGATTCGCAGGTGCACACGCCGGTCGTTCAAAATTGCTGCCTCGATGGTGCGGATATTCTGCGATGTAGAAGCTATTACCGACCGCCCGGAGCGTGGCGCATTACTAAGGTTCACATGGCCCTCTTTAAAGCATGCACACCACCTGGAGACATTGCTACGGTTCATACAATCGTCCCCATACACGCCACGCATGTCCTTGTGAATTTCACTCGATGTATGCCCTTTGGCCCACAAAAATCTAACCACACCTCACTGCTCCTGACACGTGGACGACAGTATCGTGCGCGCCATGTTTGTTTCGTAGTTCAGGCTTCTCTCGCTAGAGCGGTACAGAAGAACAAAATACCCTCTGTAGCACAAACTTCGAACTCTCTCGTCGTGCAGTTTCACCATTCCAATTGCAATACCTGGGGAGAAAAAAAATATTGTGCGTTACTTTCCGATCTGCTCTCGTACTTCCGTTTCATTCATTATGCTACCAGTGTTGTAACCGAATAATCGTTGATTTTCACTTCCTTTTTCAACAGAGTAATGAAAATCGAGACAAAACACATTCTTGAGACGCTTTATGTGTCAAAAAATTGTTTTCGAAAAATCTTAATTTCTTCACTCTATGGAAATAAATATTAATACTGGAAGTACTAGTAAGTTTCAAACGCTTCTGATTTTGTCAGTGTTGTGGGATGGAATGTTCTCTTGAGAAGCTCAATCGCTTGTTAGGAACTGGTTGTCGCTATTTATTACCATTCTTGTTCTATGGTGATCGATGTTGAAACCGGAAGTGATTGATTTGTACCACTTCCGGGTTTGAATAGAGGCCTCACAGATGAGATGGAACCTATTCTTGGGACGCTAAATCGATTGCAAAAAACCGATTCTCGGTATCTTTTACAGTCTTTGCTCTATGGAAATCAGTATTGAAATCGATAGTAGTAGTAGTAAATTTCAACCACCTCCGATTTCAGTAGAGAATTGCGGGAGGTGACAATACGTTCTCTTGAGACATCGAATCGACTGCAAAAAAACAGCGTATAGCTATTACCGTTTTCCTTCTATGGCAATAAACGTTGAAACCGGAAATGGTTAGTTTCAACTACTTCCGGTCCGTATGGAGAGTTAAGGGAGGAGATAGGACCTACTCTTGGGACGCTGAATCGATTACAGCTAATTGCTTCTCGTTATCCCTTACTGGTTTTGCCCTGATACCTGTCAACAAACAGACTGACGGACATAACCGTTCTATAAGAATTTCAACACCTACGCATGGCATAATTTGAAAGTTTAAAAACACTAACACAAATGTTTTAATTATTTTAAATAGTGCATTTCTAATCTTAACGGATTCCGAGATATGAACACACTTTTATCCCCTCCCAGATAGCACGAATACTTGCGGCAAATTTTTGCTTCGTTTAGTGGAGCAAACAATCTGAAAGTTTGCGAAGGCAAAATTTCTTAATATTTATTAAAAGCTTTCAATATGATCTGTAAATTTTCGCTGATTTGTAAAAATTAATTCACCGTTGCAATTAACTTGCACCTTTTTTGAAAATATAGCGTTGAAAGTTTGCCGTCGCAAACAGTTTGCTACTCTGTAAAAAACTTGTTTCGAAAAACTTGCTGAAAGCAAATATGTGATGATATTACCGAGTGCGCGCGCATCGTACCCAGAATTCACTGCGCTACATCAACTGTGACAACAAGCGGGAAGTGAGAATCGAGAAAAAACACTACACCAGAGGACTCCAGAATAAACTCACTGGTCTCTTATCAGATGCTTTTATTGACCCAGGCAGTCTGACGTTATTTTGTGAATGTGTGTGAGAGTAAGTACAGGGATGTGATCGTTGAGTAAGTAGATAAATTGCGATATCCTTTGTCTGTGCGTTTATCGTCCGTAAGTTTCTTATCTTTGGCAAGTAACTAAAGATGTTTAATGCTTGCCACTAAGAAAAGACGGACCCACATTATAAAAATTTTGATGTTTCATAAAGTTAGGTTTCACTTTATAAATTTGCAGCAACCATTACCTGATACATTTGCAGCAAACATGATCTTGCGATCGTGAAAACTCTTTCTGCAATGTTGCTGCAAACCTTTTAATATTTTCACCAAATTTATCAGCTCATTTTCGGAAATTTTGTCAAAGAAAATTTGCACAAAATATTTGCAGCAAAGTCCTGGCAAACTTTCTTGCTGTGCAGTCGCAAACATTTCGTTTGTATTTGCAGATGTTTTCATTTTCTGAGGCAACTTTGCTGCAAACTCAGCCAGCGTCAACTTCGTTATTTGCATTGAACTTTCGGCAAATTTTCTCATTTGAAAAGGCAAGTTTTTTGCAAACTTTTTAGTTTGCCTTTGCAAATTTTTAAACATTTTTAAAAATTTTTCTGTGCTATCTGGGCTTCCATGTCGAATTTCCAAAAACCCTTTCTTAACATCACGTAACCTAGTATGCACTGTCCGAAGGTCAAGTCTCTAACCACTTCCTCCTTCAGTTTGTCCTAGGCATTGATTAGTCAGTCAGGACTTCTTTTATATGTTGTAACTTACATCTGTTTGACCTATTTATTTGAGGCACTTTTAAAGCGCATATTTTGATTACTCTACCAGACAGGTATAAAGTCTGTGTATATATGTGATTCTACAGACCTTCGTGCAAGTGGGCTGGAAACCTACGGCCCTACAACTTCTGCCTAAACGAGAAATGGCAAATTTATAATAATGCAGGCGACGACAAAAATAATATAGTTACGGTCCATTTTCTATCCCGCCTGAAGCGACAGTTCGCTGAATGTGCCTGGATCTTTGTTCCATATGACGTATCCTGTTTCATGTCTACGCCTGCTAGCGCCTGTATCCTCAAATAAAAACCTGAACCTTTTGCTTTACAAATGTTTAGTTTATTTTAGGCTATTCTACTGACAACGATGAAATCGCAGTCATGAGTATCCAGTTAAAACAGCGTTAAGTCAGAATTCCTGACCGTCGATGGTGTGACATCCATCACCACCACCGTCGCGTAAGTGCTGTGTATGGAGATGCATGTGTGGACATTAGCACAGTGAGGAGGTGAGTTTGGACTGTGCGCACAGAGAATCCAGTCACATCGTGTTCTGCATGGAGAGGATCACATTGCATGGCTAAGGTCTGCATCCACTCCAGAGAAAATGGTACAGGTTGATCGGTGCTTTAAGCACAGGGTGATTGCAGACATTACTAGCATATCACTCAAAACAGTGAATCATATCATACATGACAAGCTTCGGTTCAAGAAAGTGTGTTCAAAGTGGGTTCCTCGTCAGCTTACATTGGAAATAAATAAATAATAATAATGATAAAAACGCGTGAGGACAAAATTTGGCCTGTTTCAACATCGAAAGATATGCCTTTCTAAAGCGTCTTATAACTGGAAAGTAGAGATGCAAGGGCTCGGAAAAAAAAACGGCTTTTTTTTAAAGAAAAAAACTTGTTTTTTTCTGCTTCGCTTTCTTGCTTGGAAAATTTTGGGCTTTTTTTTTCTTCAAAATTTTGCTTTAAATTGATAAAGCAGACTTTGTTTCGCTTCTCTACAGCAGAAAAACTCATTTAAGTAGTGGTTGATGTAGGTAATAATATAAAATCTAAAATAAACCATGAATTTCGAAAAGATATTTTTAAATATTCTTAACATATTTACATTATGAATTCCGGATTAACCAATAGATGCAATAATTTTTTAACCTCTTATACACAAAAGTACTTTTATTTTTTTAAAAAATGATACACACATAACTAGCAAAATTGTATGTAGTATTTTTACTTCAAAATATCACACACCCTCTTTTTGAAACAAAAAATAAAACATGAGAGAAATACATATATATGATAATCTTAAAGGCTGCACATCAAGAGCTTGGTTTCGGGTGGTTCTGCACATTCTTGAAACTTTTTAAGTTTTAACTTTCATATAGACAAAAATATCTAAAAACACTTCATATAGGACACGTAAGTTTGGCCCTCCACTGTACAACACGTGTTGCAGTTCCCGATCGTTTTTTGTTTTCACTGTGTCATGTGGACCTTCCTCTTCCGTCAGCAGTAACCTGTTCACCTGTGAGTGTCGTCGTGTGAAAGTGGTGCGGTAAAATGGACGACCTGACAGACTTCTAAAGAGACATGATCGTTGGTGCCCGTCATTGTTGGAGCTTCAGTGGCAACAGTGGCGAACATTGTGGAGGTATCGAAAGGCACTGTGCTAATGTCATGAGGGCATACATAATTCATGGGCAATCGACGTCTGCAAAGCACAACAGTGGTCGAAAAACAATCCTGTCAGATAGGGACTGGAGGGCATTAAAACGGATTGTAGCAGCTAAAAAGAAGACCACTACAATGAAATTACGTCTGAACTCAATTCCGGCCTACAGAACGGGAACTTCATAAAATGAAAATTCATGGCAGGGCCGCTATCGCCAAACACCTGGTCACAGCAGTAAATGCAAAGAGGCGTACCCAGTGGTGCAAGGACCACAAGGCGTGGACTCATGAGCAGTGGAAACACGTAATGTGGTCCGATGAATCGACCTTCACCTTGTTTCCAACAACCGGTCGTGTTTACGTATGGAGAACACCGTCGCAGGCCTATGATACAGACTGTGTGCTCCCAACTGTAAAGCATGGGGGTGGTTCTGTTAGAGTATGGGCAGTGATATCGTAGTTTTCTACAGGTCCCATCATAGTCCTGCATGGAATGATGAATGCTAAGGCGTATGAGGCCATTTTGGGAAACCAGGTTCTACCCATGGCCCAAATATTGTTTCCTGATGGTGATGGCATTTACCAAGATGATTTGACACCCTGTCACGCTGCAAAAACGGTGAAATTATGGTTTGAGGAGCATAACCAGGAGCTATCACACCTCCCCTGGGTCCCACAATCACCAGATCTGAACATCATTGAGCCATTGTGGTCTGAGTTAGAAAGGCGTGTTCGGTCTCATTACCCTCCACCAGCATCCCTTAAGGAACTGGAGCATGTTTTTGAGAAACAATGGTACAAAATTCCACACACCACGATTCAGGAGCTGTATACGCCCATTTCACGTCGGATCCAAGCTGTTTTGGACGCAAAAGGAGGCCCCACACCATACTAGATATGATTTTCACACTTCTGCAAACGTTTTAGATTTTTTGTACAACCCCTGTACATTGTATGGATATTTCGAACAAATTCTTCATTAATTGATCACATACGTAATAATCTGTTACCACCTATCAGATGCCTCGGATCTGCAAAATCGGTAAAATTCCGAATTCTATAATGCATTGACTTTTCCTTAAGCTTGTTTAGAATCGGGCAAGTACCGAATTTTCTGTTCATGGATCATATGCGTAATAGACCGTTCATCTGATTGTGTGGCTTCCTAGGCTTATAACCAGCATCACGGTTTACCCAGTCCTGAAGGTTTCTGAATTTTTTTTGACAGAAATTCAACATTTTTGTATATAGAAAAAACTATGGAATACATTTAAGAAGAGTGGAAAGAATCAATCACTGTTTCAATTCACAAGAAAGGCGACAAAACTTATTGTAATAATTAGCGAGGCATTTCTCTTAACATTATATTAACAAGATTGATTCCATCCGCAGATGAAATTATTGGGGATTATCAGTGTGGATTTAGGGAAATCGATCAACTATCGACCAGATATTTACTATTCGATAAATACTCGAAAAGAAATTGGAATATATTACCCAGTACATCAGCTGTTTATTAATTTTAAAAAGGTTTACGACTCGGAGGGAAATATTGTACAATTCTTACAGAATTCGGAATACCGATAAAGCTAGTTTGATTAATTAAAATGTGTTTAAATGAATCCCAGAGTAAAGTCCGAGTAGAAAAATTCTTGTCCAAGGGCTTCAACGTCGAGAATGGTCTGAAACAAGGAGATGCGTTATCGCCATTATTATTCAGCATTGTTCCGGAGTACACTATAAGGAAAATTAAAGATAGCAACCAGGCCCTAGAGCTGAATGGTATTCACCAGGCTATGGCGTATGTTGATGATGTAAATTTAATAAGGAATAATAAGAGAACAATAGAAATAAATGCATAGGCCTTACTAAACGAATGCAGCGACATTGGTTTAAAAGTAAATGCAGAGAAAACTAAATACATGGAAATTCACCGGGATCGTAATACGGCAAATTGTAGATGCGTTAAAATATCAAATAATACTTTCGACAAAGTGGATACTTTCAAATATCTAGGATCAACATTAACAGACCAAAATCATATCCACAAAGAAATTAAATGTCGACTGAAAACAGGAAATTCGTGTTATGATTCAGGTCAGAATATTTTGTCGTCGCAAATTCTGTCGAGGAATTTAAAGCTTAAAATATATAAAACGATAATCATGGCTGTTGTTCTGTATGGTTGTGAAATATGGTCGTTTGCGATGAGGAAAGAACGCAGACTGAAAGTATTTGAAAATAAAATCCTGAGACGCATATTCGAACCCAAGAGGAACGAGAATGGGGGAAACTTCATAACGAAGAACTGCATAATTTATACGGTTTACTAAACATCGTTACGGTCATCAAGTCTAGGAGGCTAAGGTGGGCAGGTCATGCAGCTAGAATGGAAGAAGGTAGGAACGCTTTCAAAGTTTTAACTGGAAATCCAATCGGAAAACGTCCATTAGGAAAACCTAGGAGCATATGGGAGGACAATATTAAGATGGATCTCGCAGAAATAGGAATACAAAGTAAAAACTGGATCCAGTTGGCTAAAGATAGAAAACAGTGGAGAGCTTTTGTGAACGCGGCATTGAACCTTCGGATTCCATAAGCCATAGAGAGAGAGAATATATTTAAATTAAGCACAACTGCACAACAACCATGAGTCAGTGGTTAGTTTTTGCACCTCTATCGGGAAGGCAACCCCGAATTTGAGCATTTCGACAAAAGTTTTTCTTAATTCCATCTGTGAATGTAGAGATAGTGCGTGTTGTGAATCCTGGCCGACTTCCTTCGTCGTTTTTAAATCTTTGTTATTACTAATTACCAGCAGTGACGGATTTGCGAAGGGGGTTAGAGTGGGGATGTCTTACAGATTGAAGCCTGTACCCCGAAATTACGGAATTTCTAAAACAATCGAAATATTTGTTATGCCTTTATTCATAAACTTCAAGCTCTCCTCAAATAAAAATTAAGTATTTTTAGAAAAACTAAACAATATGGAAAAACCCTCCCAAAATACTTTTCTAAAATCCACCACTGATTACACTAGTTAACAAAGGTTTTGTTACATAAAAGGAAATACCTGTTCTTAAAGGAACTGTTTGCGCTGAATTCGAATATGCACTCGGTTTTTCTCCATCACGTACGATTTTCCCGTAACAGAGGGATTTTCGGGAAAATCCCTCAAAAATTTCCCTTTTAGTTTATTTTACACCCCAAGATCTTGTCCCCTTGCATATACTAACATAGAAATTATACCTAAGTATACTTTGATTCATATTTAACAAACCCTCCAAGTTTCGTAATAATCGCTTTATTCTTTCTAGAGAAATAAATATGTTTGTATGTATACTGTGTGTACTGTTTATTGCACCTTATAGCAATGCTTTCAGATCTCTTAAGTTGAGGTAAAACGTTTTGCTTTATTACCACAAACACATATATAAAATATAATACAATATAATTTACAAGTGTGACAATTTACAATAAACAATAATACAAATGTACCAAAAGGTCATGAAAAGACAATCAAAACTATCACAATATATGAAACTTCCACTGGGTTACAAAAACGTACACTACTTCCTTCTTTTGTAAGAAATGTTGCATTCTCTAACAAGACCCCAACAATAGTCCCCCATCATTGAAGGATCCCATCGTCCCTGGTACCTTTTCTCCATTGCCATTATATCTTGGTGGAATCTTTCCCCCTGTTCGTCGCTGAGAGCACCTAGGTTAGCAGGAAAGAAGCTGAGGTGGGAGTGCAAAAAGTGGATTTTTAAAGACATCCTACAACCCAACTCTTTGTATTTCTGTATTATGTCCTGTACGATTTCTGTGTAACTCTCAGCTTTGTTATTGCCCAGAAAGTTGCGCACAACACACTTAAATGCTGTCCAGGCAGCTAGCTCAGCACTGTTTAACTTGCTGTCAAAGCTATCATCAAGCATTAATTTCCTAATTTGGGGACCAATAAACACTCCCGCTGAAATCTTAGCATCACTCAGGTTAGGGAACTTATCTCGCAAATACTTGAAACCTTCACCAGATGTGTCCATGGCTTTGACAAAGTTTTTCATAAGTCCTAACTTGATATGAAGTGGCGGTAGTAATATCTTATTAGGATCTACCAAAGGAGCGTATTTGACGTTGCATTCTCCAGGTACGTAATTCACTCTAGGTTCCCATTCCTTCACTTCATAATGTTTGTCATCAGCTCGGCTATCCCATAAACATAAAAAACATTGGTACTTCGTGTAACCGCACTGCAGTCCTAATAAAATACCAACTACCTTGAGATCACAACATATTTGCCAACAATGGTCCTTGTAATTTATAAGATTTAGCAAAGTTGACATGGTGTCATAGGATTCCTTAATCTTCACTGAGTGCGCAAGTGGTATAGAAGGTTTTTATTTCCATTATGTAAAAGGACAGCTTTAAGGCTGACCTTTGACGCGTCGATAAATAACCTCCATTCTTCTGGAACGTAAGGAATTCCTAGCTCCGCCATCAACCCATTTATATCCGTACATACGCACACATTATCTTGCATTGAGAAATAGCTTGAAAATTGAACATGCCTTTTCCTGTACACTGATATGTTCGTTTCTGCATCCAATAAGTTCCACTGCTGCAGCCTTGATCCCAGAAGTTCCGCCTCTTGTTTTGTCAGGTGCAAATCACGGACTAGGTCATTAAGTTCACATTGCCAGATGAAATGTGGCTCGCGAACACAGTCAGGGATGAACGTTGGATCCTTGGATGTACATGTTGATGTCGATGGTTCATCAAGGTCATGATCATCATCAGAGTCTTTTGGCCATATCTCTTTCTTTCTTTTGCATTCTGTTACATTTGATAACAAATATTGATAACCATTTCATGAACAAAACGAAAAAACTTGGAGAATTGTATATATATGTATTAAGATATACATATACTGTACGTTTAAAAAAAATATACGTTGGAAGTACATTCTATTTTTATACACGTTTCTAATTTACAGAGAGCAATACAAGTGTGTTGTTGACTATTGTAAATATTCATTTTTATGTCTGTGTTTGTAGTAATAAAGCAAATCGTTTTTAACCCAACTCAGGAGATCTGAAAGCATTACTATCAGGTGCAATAAACAGTGCACACAGTATACATACAAATATATTTATTTCTCTAGAAAGAGCAAAGCGATTTTTACGAAACTTTTAGGGTTTATTAAATATAAATCAAGGTATACTTAGGTATAATTTCTATGTTACTATATGTAAGGGGACATGAGCTAGAGGAATAAAATATCTGAAAAAGGGAAATTTTAGGGAATTTCCCGAAAATCCCTGTTACGGGAAAACTGTACGTGATGGAGAGAAACCGAGTGCATATTCGAATTCAGCGCAAAAAGTTCCTTTAAGATCAGGTGATTTTTCTCATGTAACAAACAAAAAGTTTAAATTTGTTAACTAGTGTTATCAGTATAAAATGGTCTTCAAGGTTGTGTCAGGAAGATTATTGCTGAATACAAACAAAACGAAATATTAGTTATGTCTATACTCATAAACTTCAAGCTCCTCCCAAATAAAAAATTAGGAAATTTTAGAAAAATCAAACATCAAGCAGAGAAACACCTCCCAAAATGCTTTTCTGAATCCGCTAGTGATTATTTCTATAAAACTGTATTCAAGGTTGTATCCGGAAGATTATTGCTAAATTATTGCACAGCTACAAAAATGTGTAAGTACGCTCTGACAGATATACTGACAAACGTACGATCTGACGGATATATTGAAAACAATAAGTTTAACTTATGTGCTAGAAGCTAGAGTAGACCTACTAATCTATAGGAAATTAAACACGGATGACTAAAAAAGAAATGACGTAGAAAAAAAAATGTCGATAACTCAGAAGTCAAAATAAATCCTCTACAATTGCCCTCAAATACTAAGTACTGTATGTTTACTTTAATTCATAAACCATGTGCTCCATCCATTATGATGGTGAATTCCAGAGCGAAATATGGTATTTAGGTCATGAAATCTTATTTAACTTTAGAGTATACTATAAGAAAGATATTCAAATAGAAAAATCATGAAAATGAAAAAAGCCAAAATTACCAAAATTTTCGTTTTTTCCCCAAAAAAGCCGGATTTCTTGCATCTCTACTGGGAAGGCTTCTGGGTTCATTACTTCGAGATCGAAACCACACGACAGTCCATGGAGTACAGCCATCTATCTTCCTCCAGTCCTAAAATGTTCAAAACCCATCTATCACCAGGAAAAAATCATTGTCACCACCTTTTGGGACAGTGAAAGTGTAGTGGTTATTTATTTTTATTTTTTTTTTTAAATTAGGAGTTAATTTCTGGGCTTTCGGCATCTATGATCATTTTAACCCCTCACGTATGAAAGATAACGTCCCTTCGCGATCACAATGCTCGGAGAAAGGAGGAAGCGGCCTGGGACTTATATGAGGTACCATCCCGGCATTTGCCTCGTGTGAATAAGGAAGATCTCACTCAGGATAGCTGGCTTGAAGCTTCTAGACTGTTTCGATTGAGTGTCCACACCGAAAGATTGATTTTTTTGGAACATGGCGCAGTTAACTCCCAGCGCTACGCGCAGACACTGACAAATTCGCCCGTACGTGTGCGTAGAGTTCGTCCTTACAAAAATTCGATCTTCAACACAACAACGCAAAGCTGCACACAAGCCGGGAGACCACCATCGTGTTGCAGAAGCTCCAATTCGGGGATGTTTTGGTGCACCCATCTTAGAGCCGTGACCTGACTCTGTGACTTTTGGCTGTTTCCAAAGTAAGAAATACCTGAAAGGTTAGCATTTCGCATCCGACATGAAGATAAAGACAGCGCATTCCTGGTGTCATCAGCAATTGACCTCATTCTTTACCGACGGCTTTAATAATGTAAATTAATTCATATTGAACTTGAACCTGAAAAAGAAATCTAATAGAAATGCACAGTGAGAATCCAAATATGGAAATATGCATTTTCCTAAAGAAAATTCCTTATTAGATGCACTTCTATGAAAATTCCTTATTAGATGCAAAAAAAATTCCTGATTTTCCAGGTTGTAGAAACCTTATACCCAGAACACCTCATATTGCACTTAGTAGCCTTTAACTGAATTCGCCACTACGTTCAGGAAATAGCTGGAATAATGCGAGAATTTGAAAAAACCTGGAAAAGTGCGTAAATTTATCTATAGATCCTTAAATTTTTAAATAATCAACTAATTTACAAATATGGAGCTTTATCAACATTTACTATTTTAGAGTATTTTAGACATTGCATTTCCGGTTGAGGAAAATTCCCTTATTAGGTATATTCGTTACAAGGACAAATATTTAGAATCGTCTCCTATTTTCGACGCAGAAAATGCAGGTCTTCATTGGTCTGTAAACTGATTTTGTAGTAGGTATCTCTAACAAGAACTTATTAATGCTATCTTTCCAGGTTCATAATGTCGGGAAGAACATCAAAGGGTTCCCAGTGACATGGTAAGACCCCGTTTTAAGAAGGTTGGCTCCATAATTCAGTCCTCCGGGCTTTGGCTAGCAAACGTGAAAGAGATGTTTATAGTGCAGGTTGCCGATTTTATCCTCAGGCTATTATTTCTGTTGCCAACATGGAACGCCAAGCATTAATTAGCCATATGCAGGGGAAGAAACACACAGAAAAGAAGAAAGCTTGTGATTCGTCCAACCTTCACACATTTATAAGAAGACCACAATCACCTAGATCAGCTTCATCAGGAGAGAAAAGCCGAGAAAGTAACACTGTTTTGTGTTCAGCTTCCTCCTTAGGCGTTATCTGTAATAAATCTAACAGCAATAGTAATAATATTGAATCTTCTGATCTTCACTGAAATGCTTCAAGAATTATCTGTTAAACAGTGATGTTACTAGTGCGGAAAAATAAATGGTGTTTAAAAGTATTGACACACAAAATCCTTCCATTCTGCGAAGAAAGATGTACAATTATTTCCCTACTTATTCCCAGACAGTGAAATAGCAGGAAGGAAAAAAAATGTAACTGGATCGTACTAAGATAGGTTTCATCATTTTATTAAGACTAGCACCACATTTTAAAAGGGAACTTCTTAACACAATACTCACAGTGTGCGATAACAGTCCATTTGTTATTGGGTTCGATTAATTACTTAAAAGTGTCTCAGAGAAATCAAATGGACGTCAATGTCACATTTTGGGACACTACTAAGGGAGAAGTTTGTACTCGTTTCTTGACTTCTGTTTTCCTTGGACGAAGTAAAGAGTCTCAGATCTTTTAGGAGCATTCATGGACTCTGACTCTTTGATGTCAAAAATATCATACAGGTTTCTATGGATGGATCCACGGTGAATTGAAAGTTCCTTCAGAAGTTCAATACATTTCTGAAATTAGAAGAATATGGCTCTTGGCCTTTAAACTTAGGCAGTTGTGGCTTGCATACATAATGCTTTTAAAGTTGGTATGCTCGCAGTAGATTGGGATATTGCAGAGTTTTTGCGTTCTTTGTACAGTTTATTCAAGAATGTTCCTGTGAAGAGAGCTATATATATATACTAAATTAACAAGTTCTGTTTGTTCCCACACAAATATTGCCCTGTCCATAGGATATTAAATGGAAAAGTAGCACAATGAGCTCTTCCTATGCTTCCCTATGAGAGAATTTGAGACAGGTACCATCTTTGAAAGATGGAAGTAAACTGTCTTGTAGCAGTTATGAAGTAATAAAACACTGTCTTAAAGACCCAATGTTAGGCCCCAAACTACCTTTCTTTAAGACTATAGCTACCACAGTGAATTTCTCATAGATTTTCGGAGTCAGACCTTTAGCTCCCTTCCTATACTCAAGAGCTGCACAGGAGTGTGTGTGTGTGTGTGTGTGCAATTACACAAAGATCTGTGAAACCAGAACACGTTGAAAGTTTTATTACAGAAAGAAGAAAACTTGTTGAATTCAGCAAATGTTGATGTAGGATTTGCCACAAAAAAGGAATTAAAGAGATGTCGGGAAAATGTTAAGAATATAAAACTAGCCGGGTTCTACAGAGATTGTCGAAGACGACTGCAGAAAATGGTCATAAAAATGGAGGAACGATTACGACTGAAATTTAAGGTGACAAAAGCCATAACTTGCTGGAATCCGGAGGTTGCTGCATGTGATAAAGGGATGGTCCGCTTCAAGGAACTTTCAACCATATTGGTTGAAAACAATTGGCTTGACGGCCACACAGCTGATGTCGCTGCTCGGCAGTATTGTTCTGTAATCAGTGATCCAAATACCAGAACGAGTCTTGAATCTTTTGATAAAAAGTTTCATAGAATTGACAGATTGTGGTGTAATGTCATTTCTCCCCACAAAGGTGCAACAGGTGCCTTGATGAAAGTTTTCCATTTTACATTAATACTCTCTCATGAAAATGCAAATGTGGAAAGAGGCCTTTCCGTAAATAAGGAGTGCATTGTTGAGAACATGGCAGAAGAGACTTTAGTTGCACAGAGAACTGTGCATGACACTATCAGACACAATGGGGAAGTCAGCAACGTAAAAATCACAAAATCTTTTCTGAACGCTGTCCGTTCGGCTAGACAGAATTATCAAGCTGCTTTGGATGAGAAAAGGAAGAGAGAATGTGAAAATGAAAAAGACATGAACAGGAAAAGAACGAAGTTGTTAAAGAGCTAGAAACTAAAAAAAACAAGATAGAAGATGACGCAAGGAAAGCTAAAAGTGATATTGACAGTGAACTTGAAAACTCCTATTCCAAACTCTCATGAGTTTTTATGATGGATCAGTCCAAGAAGCTAGTGTGACATTTATAATTTTCTACAGTTCTTCCCTTTATTACGAGAATAATTTATTTTTCGAGTGTGTGTGTGATTCTAGTAATTATTTGATTTGTTGATTCTGTGCATATTAATTTAATAATAAATTTAGGTATACATGGAACACACAGAGCAATCTATACAGTATGTGTTTGTTTCGTTATACCTACCTACCTGTTCAAATCATACTGTAATGTGGAACTTATGAAATAACTTCCATACAAAAGTCCTTGAAAAATATTAGGATGATGGAAAACCTGGAAATATGCGTAAATTTTGTCTTGCCATTTGAGTGGTCACCTTGTACTCTGTCCTGTTGTGCATGGAGTTAAAATAACAAATCATATTCTTTTTCCTTTTCACTCGTGGGCCGCTATTTTTCAATCACTCCTTAAATTAACTGGCCAGTTGATGATATCAGAGAAAGGAAAGGAGCTGAGACATAGTCTGCCATTAATATTCTTGTTTCTCGCCACCATTGCTTTGTCTATTCCTTATTTCTGCTTCTTGGGTTTACTATCCATTGAGCTTGTTTTACTCGTCCGAAAGAAGTATTATCAGTTGTAAAGTTAGTTTGTGCATTAGAAATCTAATAAGGATAAAAAGATCACAATGCAAACAATGCCCTTTTCTATCATTTTTAGAAACCGTTACACGTGAGAATGTTTTTGAGTTTGTCTACTGTGACCACGTCGAGAAAACTGATACCAATCAATACGACTCAGCAGGATTTTTTTTTCTTTTTTTTCATAAAGCTGCAGCTTGTAACCCTTTTAATAAGAACGCGTATAGTCTGATGCAGTAATTAACATGGATAAAATATGTTTGCTGGAGGTAGTAACCCTTTCCATCCATGGAAAAGTCTAAGAAATAAAATAACTTGACTTATTTTGTACGGAAACCCACTTGTTCAATTAGACATTCATAATACAAAGAAATGTGAACGTTAATAGAATTATCTCGTTAAGCATTATTTGAAGCTATATTAATTATTATTAAAAGCATAGGATGAAATTCTCTTTCTCTCTTGACTTCGCTTCGTGTAAGTCCTTGAAATGACACTTTTGCATCAAGGCTCCACGGATGAAATGAAATATTTTATCAGCGTGTTTTAGCAAGGAATTACTGGATAAGTTTATCCATCATTATTTCACAATTTCCTGTTTCTTATTTACACAGGTGATTATATATATATATATATATATATATATAAAAGTTGCAGTTTGAAATGGGAATGGCCATCGATATGTTAGCGTAAAAGACAGTAAAACTTAATTCATTTATGTTGTGGCTCCTGGTAAATGGCAACGTTGCATTTTCATTTAACATTGGGCGCATAAAGAGTGTACAGCCCAAACGGGTTGTCCTTTAAAAAATTCCTTCACTTTAAACTGAAAACATCATACTTGGAGACGGTTTCCCCTCTTGCACTTTGTTCTAACTCTGTTAATAACAGAATTACCCTATGTCGGGGGACTTTTGAGACACCTTGTATATAAACCTAAGCCCTTCCTGAAACATAAATGAAGGATTTAGCTTGCTCCAAAATTGTCTTTGTGTTAAACTTTAGGAAGCATTCAATCTAACAGTCCGTTGTTGGTCTAACAAAGAATATTCAGTTTAGGACCTGTGTAAACTATAAAGGCTATATACGAATAAAAATACATATTTAGCTTTACATCTCATGATTATGCATTGTAGGCCAAAGACAACGGATGATTAATGAATATAAATGATTATGCCTCAATAGCATGATGTTATCCAACATCAACTCACATGGTCCAGGATCACGCCAGGGATCATTCGCACCTGAAGTGAGCGCTCCATTACTAAGTCCCCATGCCCCCTGATTGTATACAAGATAGTTTCCACATCTATACCAAGAACAAGAATTTTAGGAATGATGATGTTAAAAAAAAAAAAAAAAAAAAAAAATCAAAAGATTGCGATCTTGGCCAATAATTAGTTTTTAGATCAGGAGCCACAAAATTTTTGAACGCTCCTAAATCAAGTTATCGTATTTTTTACGGAGTGATAGTTTGGGTTTGGCTACACTATATGTAGTTGTCCAGATATAAGGCTTGTAAGAAAATTTTTGATTGAAATACATTGGATCTTTTGATCCAAAAAAATGTTTAATGCTTTTTTTTTTTTTTTTCTTCAAGGCTGTGAAATCGTTTTACTTTGAGAATAACTAAACAGGTCAGTATACAGTTTTACATTCCGAAATTTTACATTATTATATGCTGAATTCCTTTTATTCTCCTGTAGATCAAATTAAATACAATACACAATGAAACAATCTTGGTAGTACCCACAGCAACCATCCAAATAAAAAATATATATATGTACACACACACATGCGCACACACAACCACATGCACACATTCCTTTTGTGTGTCTGTGAAATTTTGTTTAATTATTTTTATATATATATATTGCCACATGAAACAATTATATAGAGTGTGAACTTGTTTGATCGTGTATGCATATTAATATATATCACACAGGTACAAGACTTTTTAGGTTAAACAAACTGGATTTTTCTACTTAAATACCATACAGTTTTTTAGCTTTTTTCTTATTTGCATTTTTTAGTGTTATTTTTTGTTTCTTTTTGGAATATGAGATGAAATAAATGAAAAGAAAATTACCATTACAGAGATGCATTTATAGTATATATATATTCATGTATTTATACATGTTACAATAATCTTTAGTGAAGAAGTATTCAGTCGTCAATTTCATATTAACAACTCTTCACACACAATGACTAAGGTTGTCTCTTGAACACTACTACAGATACCTAACAAAAAAAAAGTTATGTATAAAATAATCGACAAATAATGATTGAAATTGACAATAGACTTCATTATATGTATATTCCATTTTATTTTATTTTATTTTTTTGGTTAATATTTCAATTCTACAGATGCAATAAAACCATTCCAATACCACAGCAAGTTATTTGAATACTGCTTGTTGTTTCGATTATATTTATATTTATATATATATATTAATATATATTGTCTTCATTAATTGTTCTACCTTTTCACACTACATCTAATCCCAAAGTACTATCACAGACCAGACAACTTGGGAAGATTAAGTCCTTGTAAATTTTATCAAAAGGAATAAAGTGTATATATATATATATATCATATACATGTAATATATAATACGTAACAAGTTTTTTTATTTATTTTTTTTTCGTTTTGAAAGTTATTCATTTGTAAGCACCTATTCGGAAAGCATCACATACCATGCATTATTGACTTTTCTTTTATATATATATATATATGTGTATGTATGTAATAGTTAAGGACATGAAATGTCACACACATTGTAAAGTACAAGCATTACATATCACGAAAATAAAAACTGAATTCCAAGCACGTAAGCAAAAACAAAAGTTTAACCCTACTGAAAGATAGTTACGTAGTACTTTTCTCCCACTTTCTTTGCTTCTCAATATACAAAAGTAGCACATAACAGTTTTTTGCGGGTATATACACAGTGTAGGATTTCAGAAATAAAACTCCAGAGACAAAATGATCGTTAGCATCCCGCAAAGGTATATTTTAATGAATATGTCTTAAGAGGCAAGTATACCAGAAAGTAAAGGTCAAGATTCTCTTTGCGTAAGATCATTTAAGAATCACAATAATTCTGATATATATATATTTATTATTTATTTATTTATTTATATAGACTTTTCTTAGCGTCAGAAAATGTTAACAATAAAATAGTCTTGGTTGTTGTGGGTACTATACCTTGCACACTAAACATTACTTGCAAATGCATACATCACACACTCCAAAATAACAAAGCTGACAATGCAATACTTGAACATTTGATGTTTTTTTGTTTGCTTTTCTTTTTAAAGTTTGGATTATATATGAATATAGTTTCACATTTCGCATTACTGTAGTGAAAGCCTAAAATATTGTATCTAAGAAAAGTTAGCTCTTTAAGTGCTGAAAGAATGCTTCCTTGATTAGACAGGCTGTTTTCTTCAAATTATTGTATAAACAAAAGAGCCTACATAAAAGTTTCATCTGTTTGATTCAAAATATCAACTCTCCTATTTGATTACGCAGTAAGTAGCTTCGATGGTGGTGGTACATAGAGCTGGTTATTTAGACTTCCTTTTACTCATTAATAACCACCTCTTGTTACATTTTCTTTCCCCGCAATTAACGAGAAGTTCCTATGAGAGCTAGTTTGAAACGTAATATGAATAGGAGGGGGGTAAAGGGGAGTGAAATATAACTTCCTTCTAACTAGACCAGATCCAATCCTAATACATTACAAATTGTAAATATTCAATTGAAACTTTGGTGTAATGATTTCCTTTTTATATGTATATACTTACATATGTATTGCAGGCTTCCTTTTTGCCTTAAAATTATTAGCAAGCAGGCACAAGAACTATTCTTACCAGACTTCAATGTCCTTCCTAATAGCATAAATACTCCAATCGAAAATATTTATGTATTTATAAACCTGTTCTTAAGACTTTTTTTTAAAATCTATAATTAGCATTCATTACCAATATTTTGATCTACCATCTTATAAGCGTACTACTTCAGAGCGTACCACAAAGCTTTGCTTTTACTCCAACCAATTACACTTGAACCATCAGAATGCGTGCTCTCTCTCCTCTCTGTCCTCACCTGTCCCTGTGAGAACAACGCTGACCTTAATGTTGCTCCATCGCTTAACAAGGCTCCATCGGTGACACTCTCAAAAGATAACTAGGCATTCATCTCTCAAGCGAAACTTCAACTGAGCAAGGACAGAGAGTTAGATAAAAATGCAATTTATTCTAGAACGACACCAGGCAATCTTTCTTGGCGAGGCTCAGTAAATCCCTTTGTGCCATCCGGACCTCGAGGCTGCCTTAGCACAGTAAGTTTTGGACCGCAATCATCTGTGGACAAACTTCTTAGCTTGCTTATCAATCTTTCAGGGCGCTGGGCATCACTGAAAAACAAGAATTTCAATTCATTATATCATCAAGTACATTTAGACAACATTATCAACATCTACATGGAATTAATGACTATAGAAATTAATTGCTACTTGCAACTGTAAAAAAAAAATATTTAGATTTAATGCAAATCGTTTTATACAAGAAGTCAACGGAAATAAAAATAAACGATGGTTCAGTAACTTTCAGTAGGCTTGTATGTCCATCTTTTAATATTTAACTTCCATTAATATTTTCTAGTAGATTTAAAATAAATACTTCCTCTGTTCCAGATTATGGTATAGAAATTATTATACTAAGTCCTTGATTTCGCATGCGCTGTTGATAGGTGCGCCATGTGGCTTGTTGACGGTATTAAGCCTCCCCTTCATCCTAGCAACGCATCAGCAGTTACATTCCAGTAGAAGCTCAGACTACACTATCACAGACAAATAAGAGAACATGCACAGCATCCAGTGACTAACGTTTTTGATGTGTGATATCGAGTGTTCGGCTAGGACGAGAAATGTACTTATTTTGCCACACTATATATGGGTTTTCTGTTGTATGTGTTGGTGTATTACGTTAAAATATTTTGCGCTTGTATATTACTGGTAACCTGAATGCAGTGTGTTTTATCTTCATCGCTGTCTCACATGCTAACGTTTCCTATACTCTCACGTGACACGTATCACAGATTTGTTACCTTTCGTGCCACAGCTTTTCTATATTGTTTTCAGGCGCTACACAGTCGTTTCTGTAGTTTGGAAGGCATACAGGATTTATGCATTGTTGCAACCCCAAGACAGTTTGTTTTATAGCTCTCGGGAACTGTTCGAGATACAGGTTCCACACAAACGCCATTGGAATTGCTGCGCTACGGGAAGACTTCCTGTTTATATTTCCTCATTATGTCACATGGGACTTTTTTCTACGGCTACTCTAACATGTACCCTTTAGGGCTGAATCCTGTATCAACCCGTTAGCCACTGGATGTTGTAGTTTACTCCCTATTGTACATTTGTTCTCTCTGCAGTCTTGTTGTTGTTGTACATTTGTTCGTTTCTCTGTACGGACCCCATAATTTCTCAACTTCAGAGCACCATATTTCCCTTATTTGGCAACACTTATAACCCAGCTTTAGTTTATTTTCTTTCATGTTTTATGTCAATTGTTTTAATGTCATAAAATGGTATACGTTCTATTTGAAAAACTATGTGTTAGAATGGCAACACTGCTTGTGTGACACTACTACCGTGATGTTGGTCACGTGTCCCCCTCCCGTAGGTATAATGTTACCTGCACACATTTTTTTCATTTTCTGCCTTTTTCCGGTTTTTGGGGCGTAACTCGGCACAGCCTCACTCGGTCACAGCTTGGTATATGTATTATTCGTAGCGGGTAAACAAGGCATTTCCGCACCGAGTGACTATCTCTACGATGATTAGCGACCCACAATTAGTAAGGGTATCAATTTCCATAAATATCCAGCTGTCACGATTCGTATACGTTCCTTGTTAGCATTAAAACCTCTTTACCGAATTAAAAATTATATAAATAACCAGAATCATATTACAAGAACATAGGCCTGCCACCACTGGCATATTATAAAAAAATAAACACAGCTTGGATTACTCACCTAACTTTGGTAACGTTACAGGCTGATGACTTCCCGGTTCTATTATTCGTTATCAAAACAAATTCAACTTGATCTCCCTGTTGTAAACTTACTCCATCCTTGACTTCAGACATATGAAAGAATAATTTCTTCCCTCCTTCCACTTCAAAGGCCAGGAAACCAAATTGTCCTAAAATAAACATTTAAAATAACTTAATATTCTTAATACAACAAACTAACAAACCGTATCAGCGTCTCCCGCAAAAACTTATCCGTTCACATTAATACGTGTGTTCAATTATCTATACTAAAATTACCAATATGTACCCTGAGTTGAAATCTTCACACCCAACTGAAGAAAACACTTGTAAGTGTTGAAACTAGAAGACAGTTAACAAAAAATATTCCTGGGCAGTATTAGGAACTTATTTCCGCTACCTATTACCATCTTTCCTCTATTCGACTATCGATGATTTCTACTTCTGGTTTGAATAGAAGGATGAAGGGAGATGAAACATATTTGGAGCTATAAACCATTTTTTTCATCGTTTTTTCTCCATGAAGATCAATATTGAAACCGGAAGTGGTAGCAGATTTTTACTATTTCCAGTTTTAAAAGATAATAATAATATTAATAATAATAATAATAATAATAATAATAATAATAATAATAATAATAATAATAATAATAATAATATTAATAATAATAATAATAATAATAATAATAATAATAATAATAATAATAATAATAATAATAATAATAATAATAAAGAAATTTCCTATCTCTCACCGTTTTTGCTCTGGTAACTGTCGATTTATAGTCGTTCTATAAAACTTCCTATACTTATATAAAGCAGGGCCGTGCAAGTAGGAACAGGAGGTGAGCTAATCATAGAGGGACGAAAGAGACAAAGTATAACATTTTCACAAGAATTGAATAGCCATGGGACAGCGGTGGCTCAGTGGTAGAGCGTTCACCTCTGGTGTTTGGGGTCCCGGGTTCGATCCCAGCCCCCGCCAAGTGAACTTTGTGGTGGACAAACACCGTGTGCATGGGTTTTCTCGGGGTTCTCCCGTTTCCTCCCACTTTCTTCATTCCACCATTCCATTCATTTCTCATAATCATCGTCTTCTTTAGCCTAACCGGCATAACCGTGGGACGTAAAACTCATTTTTTTTAATAGCCATATTCAATGTAAAAACTCGTTCACCGTACACACACATCATAGGAACACAAAAACCGGTATAACGGTAACCAAAGCATTTTGAAACTTACTTTTAAAAAAAGCAGAAAAATCTATTTTTACAATTTTAGTGCGAAACCTGACCCCAAAATGTTCTGAACTAGTTTCTCAATGTTCGACCGTACACTGGATGTTCCAACACAGAGCAAGTTTTCACGATGGACACTAGTTATCCAAGAAAAGTTTTCCATTCAAGCTTCAGTTTAAGGGATTACGTAAGAAATGTTTCCAACATCGGGTCAGACGGGCCGGATAAAAGAGTTCAATGGATCGGGACTGGTCTGGGGGTCGACTGTTGCACACGGCTGGGGTTGTTTATATATTGAGAGTTACTTTTGTTTATTATTTTTAAGATTTAGCGTTTGTGAAGGTAGATTACGGTTGTCTATGTAAAGCATAATTTGGAACTTAAAAATATCTACGATCTACACGAAATTCTGTTGGTTCCTCTTTTAATACTATTATCTCCATTATATTTTTTATGGGAACAATAAGAGTCTACCCTCCAAGATTTAACTGGATTCAGTTGTATCGCATACACAAATTATTATTTCTTCAGAAAAATCACTTGAAACGCGAATATTAATAAACCCTTTCCAAGATCTCCTTTGTTTTTCAATCAACAGCTCTTACATGTAATGAAATAAAAGTTATTTACTTTAACACGTTAGCTGCCATGTGGGTCCGATCGGACCTACTGGAGTGATCTAAGAAAATGTTCTTGTAGGTCCGATCGGACCCACAATTTCTAATTCGTCGAATTGACGTTAGAGTACTTGTATTGTAAAATCCGTCTTTACTGTAAATGAAATATAGTGATTTTACACATGTAGGTTTCGGTCTTTGATACTGATTATTAACGCCGCTAGGGGCGCTAAATACCAAGTAACAAGCATTTGTTGCTTTTGTAGACCCGATCGGACCTATGTTTTGCTTTTTCAGTGACATGTTAAAAAGTTGAACAATGGATTCATTATTTATTCGAATTTATTTTCACAAGATGTCAGTGTCCCTGTCATTTGCTGAATTTTCAGGAAAGTCTAGATCACTACACTGCTATTACTAATGAGATCGAGTTCTGCGCATATTTCTTCGTTTTTCATTGCACAAAGATATTACTTATTAGCACTAAAAGCAAGATGAATATATCCACACTTCTCACTTCTGTAGATGTAGTAATAAACAAATAACTTTCTAAGAGAGTTGCCAGTTCAACTGTAATTTATCCCCTTGCCCATAAACAAAATATACACACGTAGGTCCGATTGGACCCCTAACTTTTATCCACGCGGATTTAATACTTTGCCTTAGATTATGTTTCAATATTAATATTATGTTTTAAAAATATGAACAAAACAAGAATAATGTAAGTAAGTACGCTTGGCACTCTACGGTGAACAACAAAATTCACCATTGGCAGCTAACGTGTTAATATATGGATTTTGTATTATAGTTTCCCCGCACATTTTGCTGCCAGTGATAACAATCCAAGCACCGAAAAAGTAATTCATTAGATACAAGTTGCGCAAAAAATGAAATCTCTCTAACAGCTCTTACCTTTCACAGCATCTACTGTAGCTCTAATCTTTTTGCGTACGGCTAGGATGTTTGCAGCTCGTCCTTCCACATCCACCTGAAACTGCACTCGATCTCCTGGTTGCAGCAGCTCCCTCTTATTTTGCAAACCCATGATACCAAATTCATACTCCGCTCCTTCTCCATCTATGAAAACAAAGAAGTTTAAAATGAACAAAAATGGATTATCAACACTATTCTGCTCGATGAAATAATTCTATCATTTAATTAGGACTGTAATTCTGATAGGTCAGGGCGATAAAGAGTGACGCTGATTTACATCTCATGAACTCCAGAGCTTAGGTTCATGCGTATTAAATTCTAAATAAAGTGTAACCCCTATAGGAGTCCTAAACTTTCACTTTCACTTGTACGTGAAGATGAACAGATTCAATGGTTTATAGTTAGAATTGCATTTTATGATAGCTGATATAGATTAAACAAAAGAATCCCGATAAGACAAATAGAAAATGAATTACCAGAAAACAGCGAAAATTATCACATATACATACTACAAATGGTACTGTAAGACCTTTCGGTAAAAGATTCATCAGATAGAGATGGAAAGACGTGATACAATAATATGCCTTTGCTAGTGTGTGATTGTTTTATTTTTTTATTTTTTTTTTTATTTTTTTTTTTTTTTTTGGTATTTCAAATTTTATATATATTATTACTTATTATATATTATTACATATTGAATAATTGTTTATATGAGTGTGTACGGTTTATGCCAGCGATTATACGCAAAGCAACTTTTTTGTTTTCTGAAAATTACAATGCTGTTATTGTTACCCCAGAGGACTATCCCATACCTTATTAATAAGTGAATCAGACTGTAATAGTCTTGTATTACATATTTTATATTTAAACCTTTTTTAAAAATTATAAGAGTATATAATTTACTGTTTATTTTTTACGTTTTGATATTATATTGTGCGACCAATCCAAGTTTTCATTTAGTTTCAATCTCCATTTCACTCTCCTAACCCCATCGAATTTCCAAAAATCCTTCCTTAGTGGTATCTTACGTTATAAATCTTAGGTATTGTCAAAAATAAAAATAAAATCAAGTTTCTAGCTTAAACGTTTGGGCTGGGCATTGATCAGTCACTTACTTACTTACTCAGGACCTCTTTTACATACAGAGATGTGATCGCTATTTTAAACTTAGTTTCTCGATCTCCAAAATACTAATTCCATGAAAACAAAAGAACACATAATAATATGACAATAATTAATTGGCTGTAGTTTAATATTTCTTTCCAATACTGAAGCTATATGAAACATGACCTTGTAGTTACCATGGAATCTGAAGTCAAACCACATACACTCATACAGGAGTCGAACTCGCGTCTATATCTTCCCCCGATATATTCTGTGCTGAGATACGTTCTACTTCTTTCTTGGATAGTCCCAATAAACACTGCATTAGGGAAGTATAAAATGGTGTTATACTTTTTATATGTTTGTGATTAAAAGAGGATTTTCAAAAATTCAGCCTGCAGCTACTCTGTTTTTCACCCCTCTGCACATACTTCACGCTTATCTAAAATTTTACTTATAGGCATCTTTAGAGTTTGGAAAATTCGGCGCACGATATTTTAATGAAGATATGTGTTTCATATCCGTTTATTATTTGTTAGTTTTCAATTTTTTAATTCAATTTTATTTCGTTTTTCTCCCCTTTTTTTTCTAATTTTATCTCAATGACTTTTCTGAGAAGTCGAACAGAATTATCATTGCTTCAAATATCTTGTATCCGCTCGAAAGTGTGTGTGAACAACTTAGAGAATGCTACGCTGTTAAAATGTAAGAATTTAGGAACGTTCAAGTTACAAACTATTGGTGCCATTACACCTGACATACCGTAATATAGATACGATGATGCAGAAAACTATTTGTTTACAACTTGTAGTGGTTCAAGGACTAACAAAATTTGGCCAAAAGTTCAAAATTTTACATGTTTGAAAGGGTCAACACCCGAACTAGTTTGATCAAGGAAGGCTTAAGGTATTGAAAACTACCTGATTTTAGGGAGGAAAAAAAAACTGTACTCCTTAAATAGTAAATCCCAACATGGATGTCTACGATGTGTGATTGGTAAGTCAGCGGAGGCGAAGTTACATACAGTTTTAAATATATATTTCATGTTAAATATATATGAGTGTATGTAATTTGGTCTTTTTCACCAATATATATATATATATATATATATATATATATATATATATATATATATATATATATATATATATATATATATATCTTTCTCGTTTATTTATTGTTCCTTTTTTAGATCCGAGGATTATGAAGTGTGGATTACAATTTAAAGTGAAATCCAAACTACCATAATGCGTTCAAAATTTTTTATTATTCACTCAGCGACAATCAAATCCAAGACTATAGTTTTCGCAACAACAAAATGGCTCTCAGTAGGTGGTATTCGAAACTGTCCGAACAGTTGTATCCTCTTACTAATGACATTGTAACTTAACGTACGTCCAAAGGCGTTGCCATATTTTTAGCCTGCTTGTAACTGTGATTAATGACTTACAGTGGGTTTGGGAGGTCACTTTACTCCCCCCCCCCTCGCCAACAAACGATAGACGCTCCGAAAATGAACACACTGATCAACTGCCTGCATATGGTTCATTCCTTCTCAACGGAAGAAGAAAGATTTCTGCTGAAATTGTCAAATAAAATAACACAAACCATTCCAGTTTCCAGGCTAATTGTTTCTTCGCCAAAACATTTAACACATTGCATTCCTTACTCAAATAACAGAAACGATCAGCTTTTACTCACTTCTTATTCTGGCCGAGAACAATCGAACAGTTCGAATTTCTTTGCAACACCGTTATTTTGGAGAAAATATCTGTTTCACTAGTATGCAGTGGGAGGTGAAGGCTAACAGGTCACTTTTTTATACCACCCACTAAGGCTTTTAAGCTTTTGCGAGAAGATTACGTGCACCATTCTTTTTTCTTGGTATGTACATAAAAATGCTTTTGATTTCATTTAAAAAATTCTATAGTTCTTCGTACTTAAATAAATTGTGAACTAACTTTTTTATGTCGAGGTGTATCCAAAACACGCCTTTTTAAAGTTAGACCGTTTACTTATATTGTAGTTCGTACTTAAACAAATTGTGAACTAACTTTTTTATGTCGAGGTGTATCCAAAACACGCCTTTTCAAAGTTAGACCGTTTACTCATATTGTAGTTCGAGGCTTTCTCTGTTAGAAATAACGAGGAAGCCTTTCGTGCATTCGTTTCCTAGCTTGTCTGTCACAGCACACACGCTGCTCGATCCAAAATACAGTGTATTTAAACTAGTGAGTTATATTTCACGTCATAGTGTACAATCAGAAGAAGACTTTCAACTTTTTCAGGAAGCAGAAAATAACTGCTGCGAAAACACTGCACCTTATTAGCTTTCACGTTCAAGAAACTCGATTGCGCTCCTCAGATTTTATACACGAAGCCTACAACCATGTGATAGATGTAAAAGAAACCGCTATCTCGATGCCATCAATACACAATCTCACTGAAGTTCCACTCTAGTCATTTTTGGACTACGCAGCACCAAAACTCCTGCAGACTAAAGAGAAAGTGATGCAGTATGTGCTTGAAAAATATCGGGCTTTGAGATTTATCGTAAATAGGGATACGACGGTATAACCGGTCAATGCAATAAAAACGCATTGCTCACGAAAATGATTTCTAGCATAAAGATATTTTCTTTATTTCGATCGCCCTGCTTCAAATCTTCTTCGAGTATAAGAAGGGAGGTCGAGTAGTTGTCACCTTCAACAAGATTATATGCCAACTTACAAGGCTGCAGTTTCAAAACGAAACGGATGAAATGTTAAAGAAAACTTGCAAATAGATTCGAGCCCTGATTACATACCGAGTTACAATCGGAACGATCAAGATGGAGGTCAAGCAGAGCGTCCTCTTGAGATGTAAGAGGCGTAACTCACGTTATTCGCTATTAAAAAAAAAAAAAAAAAAAAAAAAAAAGTGCGCGCGCGGCGCGACATCAAAAAGAATGAGCACAATCACGAAGGGGTCCTCCAATACAGATTTTGATCATTAACTGCTCTCAAAGTAACTGTTGCAGAATTAAAATAAATATAACCTGGAAGTGATACAAAATATTTTTGAAAACCGAACCCAAGACCAGCTCACTGATTATTAGGATACATGCAAGCATAAAATACATTAAACCAGACTGAAATATTACAGAAGCGATTTGTAAATACCAATGTCATTTTATACTTTAAGAACTAACCTTCAGAATTCACTTGAATAAGACCAGCATATTCACTTTGTTCTGGGTTAACACTTCTCAAAGGTCTAACTACGGTGCCTTCCAGAGTTTCTTCAGTTAAAGCTGGCAAGTCGATAGTTCCTTTTGGCAGCGGTCGAACAGTATCAGCTGATATGCAACTACCTGATGTACTTCTTGAACCAAGAGCATACTCAACTTCTTGTCCTAACTCAAGGGTCGTAGCATCGCCTTCATAAATGCTTTTAGAAATTAAAGAAAAAGAAAAAAAGACTGCTATAGTAATATCACAATGCTATAAAAAAGAAAAAAATATTCACGAGAATCACAAAATCCTCACTTTAAAAAAATTTAGTTTACACGTAGTATTTGTCACTCTTAAGAGAAACATATTAAAAAGAAAAAAGTACATACTTTCATCATATTGGCAACGAATTACGTTTTCTAACGTCATAAAAATTAGTTTTCTTCTATTTTCCCCAAAATTACACATCAGAAGTTGTTCTGAAGTACGTTACTTTGTCCAGCTCAATGTGACCTATCAATTATTATAGGCTTGTTTTATCTTTGGACATATTATTTATTAACAAAAATTAAGTTTCAGACAGTGTTCGAAGCGAGGCGGTATGTTTTATTATGACTTTGACTGCCTATTCAAATATTGCCTTGATCATTAAAAAAACAGAGACGGTATGTCCTCATTACTGAAAAACCAGAGGCGGTATGGCATACCACCGCATACCATCTCACTTCGACCACTGGTTTAAGTTAGCCACATTTAAGAATTTACATCTCAAAACCATATTGTAGACTGTCATGACGGCGGCGGGAAAAGGAGATCTGTGGGATTCAAAATGTATGCCAAAATATGCCTAAGTTTTCTCGCCGTTTCTAAGAACGCTTGGCCTGTATGCAAACATTACCTATTATACGGGCTTATTTAATACCCAAGAATGGGAAGGTTATGGGAAAATTCTTTAAACATTTCTCCTCCTCCCTTTTATTTCAGTTTTAGAATTAAGACTTGGCAACGTCGGGTGCTTACAACTAGTAACTAATATTATTTTTGGTAGTGTATCTTACCTAAAATGGAAGAAAACCTCTCTGTCGTGTGAACTTGTTTCTATAAATCCAAACCCATCTTTAAGCGCAGCAATGAATCCTTGACAAATTGGCTGGCTGCTGGATCTTCCATTTTTTACATGATTTTTATGTACAACTTGAACATCCACAGCCAGCAGCTCTTTGGTTCTCTTGACTTCACAAATATTAAACTCAACCTATAGAATGAGATTAATAAATTAGATAAATAGAAAATAATATAATTATGTACTCAAGTTAACTTCCTCAAACGAAACTTACTTTCCTTTCGAAACTTAATGATTAATATGCAATATACACAGGAGACGTCATTACAACAATCTGAGCAGTACCACACACCAAACAGCAATTAAATCCGATATTTCTATCTCTTTCAGAAAGAAAACAAGGTAAATAAAAGTAATAAATTCAAAAATTTAAAAAAAACTAAGTTGGTGATTCCAGATGGCTTTTCTAAATAATTATCTTTATTTCAAGCACCCAACTATAAATATTTTTGTATACTAATTTAATGCTGTTTCTAGTAGCAAGGCACGCAGCTTATAATTAATAGTGGTAGAAGCTTAAACTAATTTGCTAGAGGCTATACAATCAAAGGAGTTCCTAACACATTGAAGGTCATGCTCCTGCATAGCACGAGCGAGCTATTTTGTTTAAGCCGGCCATGCACGTGAATAGTACGAGCAGGCTAATTTTATTATATAGCGTTGCTTACTGCGTTCCAGACAAACTAAAAATTGTTTTACAGCGTTGATGTGGATACCTCTGCATGCAGCTACACTTCTGTGAGCAAAAAATGAACTTCGTTGTAGGCAGAAAATGATAACAATAAGTAGCTTTATTTGAGCGCGTAGCATGTTACAGATTATTATTATTATTATTATTATTATTATTATTATTATTATTATTATTATTATTATTATTATTATTATTATTATTATATGTGCTCGCATGAGGTTTGAAAAGATAAGTGAAGGCAAAATAACACACCGTGGTGTGTCCTGAATGCAGTGTGGGTTTTGCGTGCCAGAATATTTCATACCAAGGCTGAATACGTTTAAGAACTCTAAGCACGGACTTTTTTCGTATGTTGAAAATAAGGTAAAATATAAACAACTAGAGCTCGCCCACGGATACATTTATGGTTACAATGTTTGTTTATGGATGTAGAGGAGGCAATGATCTTTAATTTGATGTAATAAACACACCTATTGAGCAGTACAATATTTTGTAATTCTTTGATGAAAAATATAAAAAATGGCCGGTTTTCTGGGTAATTTTTTAAAAAATACCCCAGTTTTATAAGTGTTAATTAAAGAATAAAATTAACAGATATTATAGAATTCTTATTCGTGTACTATCAGTTTATAATATCTTTGTGACTGTAATATAGCAGAGTCTTACGAATAGGCCTCTATAACGATAGTTACCATGCTGGTCTGACGACTACACAAATGAGTGTCAGTAAAGATTGTATGACATGATCAGAAATGTCGTTTGTTCTTATTTTTTTGAGGAAGACAGAATGCTGACTTGGACTCAATAGAATCCCCTTTTGTATGAGGAAGAGAATCACAAATGCAGACAATTAACCTTTTCCTAGATACTGAAAATACTAACGAACGAGGAAGGTTTGTTCCTGTCATCTCGATAAAATATTTTCTCAGTAAGGAAAAAACAGAGAACTGTGACCTTCACAATATTGACCCATTTGAAGCTTGTGTCAAAGAATTGTGAGAGTACTAATGCCAAAAGACTTCCCGGAGACACGCCATAAATTTAGGAAATACCTGACAAAATAGTATACTAGAGCGTAATGTTGTAACAGAAAGCCAATAAGCTACGACGGAACAAATATATACAAATATACGAATACGCCCGATAAAACGTATGTAATTACCTTGTCTCCAAGTCGAGGAATATTTTTAGGATCACAGTCTTTAGGGAAGAAAAGCAATGTCTTCTTTGTGCCGTTCAACTGGTACGATATGGTACCCGATTCTACGGAAGCTTTCTCCGCGCTTCCTGAACCCTGAAAACAAAATAAAAAATTATGCAATACCAATTTTAGTGCAACAGTACTACACAATTTTCATCCTGAAAAAATAAAAATTGTATGGAACCAAAATCTCCATTATTAAAAATGTATTCCTAATTAACTATTCCAAGAGTCTGTATAACACTACGTGTTATTTGAAATTCGTTTAGTGTCCCTTTCAGCAGTGAGGCTATATGAGACATGGACCTACAGTTTAACGTGGAATCCGAATCACATCAGCTCTCGACGATTATTTGAAACTTCTGTGATTACTTTTTGCATTATTTCAGTTCCAAAGATTTTGCATTATTTCAGTTCCAAAGATATCAAAGAGGTTATAAAAATTTTAATTTCTGCTTAGAAGTTAAAACCTAAACCAGAAAGCCCAAAATGAAATATTTTCTTTAACAATACGTGTAGTTTCTCCAGTAAACTCAAGTAAACTAGTAAATTGAGGTAAACAATATAGACAACTGGAAACTTATCGTACCAGATAATTTTTACCAGCTGTCTTAGTAAAACTTTAGCATAATTTTTGTTTACTCTTTTACAAATGTTATCGTTAGTTGGAAGTAAGATCACGTTATAAATGATACGAAGTTGAATAACATGGTAACTAATAAATGCAGTAAGCAGTGGCGGACTTAGGCAGGGGCTGGAGGGCCCTACTTCTTCCACCTCCACACACACACACACACTTTGAGTAAAAAGTAATTTGGCCCTACTTCCCCCCCCCTCCACACACACACACGCAAACACACACACACTTTTTGAGTAAAAAATAATTTAAGCTTTTATTTATATATTTTTGAAAGTTCATAGTAGAATCATGATATACCTATCATGCTCTGTCACCCCAATTTTTACCTTCTAGATCCGCCTCTGGAAGTACGGAACAGGAATGGAAATTGAATGCACTCCTATTTATACCATACATATGATGTAATTTCTTCTTTGGGATTGTCGATAAAATAATGACAGCACAATACTGAGAAGGGTAATTTATTTAGGTGTTTACTGTCAGGAGAATTACCATTTCAAAAGGTTTAACAAAAAAGGATCGTCAGAACTGAAACCGTGTTCTGGCAACACTGATTATATTAGATTAGCGAGATTAAACCGTAACAGCTGTGTGCAGTAGTCTGTGCCAAACTAGCATGACGAGATACGAAATTCAACAATGCATGGAAATTATTCGAATGTAAATGTGAACTGGCAGCCCAGATCATGCGGCCACCCAGATCATGCGATCTCTCCTCCCTGGATTACTTTTATGGATTACCTCAAGTCTCAGGTTTATGAGAATAAGCCACGATCAATTCGAGACTGAAAGGAAACACTTAAAACACCACTGCAAACCTAAAACCCATTGAATGTTCAACAGTGGTGCAAAATTGAACCTTCAGAATCCATTCCACTCTCCGAAACAAGAACATTTGAAAGATATTATCTTCAAAACGTATTGCTATTAATTGCTTTTCACAAAAAAGAAGGAAAATTTCATTTTAAGTTCTGACATTCTTATTGTAATACCCTATATTTGAGACTTACCAGGTATGTTACTAACATTTAGTTGTTATTAATTCTTTGCATAACTTACACCGGAAATGAACGAACTAATCAAATAAAAGATCTAGACACGAGCTTCACGTGGTCTGTCATATATTAGGATACTATAATCAATAGAACCCAAACTATTTGATTTCTACTCATTTAGATTCGAATCTAAGAACAACCAACCTGTGCTGTTTTACTGGGACTTCGAGGGCTCCAGCTACTAGAAGCCTCTTTCGTGACAACGCCACTAACATTTTCGTGTGTAATAGACTCAAACTGCACCGTACCCGGTGGAAGGTGCTTGATTCGTATGGCACTTTGACGACTAGGAGTTGCAGGATCCTGGAAAGGAGTAAGATGATTATATACTTGTACAGTGACTTCTAAAACAGCAGATAATTTACAATTATGTTTCATGAAATTCAAAATAATAACCGAATTTTAGCCTGATTGTGGCTTGTTTGCTACAAAGCCTGCTAAGATAATTTTCTGATCAATATGTGTACCAATTTTCTCACTCACTACAAAACTTTCCCCTTGTGCTGTACGTTAGAGGCATCTTACTTATTTCTTGATTTCGTAGTCATATTCAGTAAGGGGCGCATGATACAATTTCGGTAATGTTTATTACGGAAGTAGCGAATTTTCCATTCATAGGAAATACAAATTTAAGCATTACATAATGAAAATATACCTATGAATTAATTAATTTCAATATTCAAAAATAAAGGTACGAGCATCTTAATTTTCTCTTAACATTAATTTTGAGAGTAAGATATTCATGAATACACACACATTTTATTATTTCTAATTTCTTCTGTATAAGAAGCCTATGGTGTTAAAAATTGCATCTATAATATAGGACAATTCAAAATGTTCGGATAAAACCTTGTAAGTTAAAAGTTACTGGAGGGATTGGAATGAAACCTACGCTATGGCTACTGAAGGTGGAGCTGTACCTAACAAGACAATATGCTAATCATATCGGCCATATTGAATGCAATTGAAATATTTCGAATGTGAAAGGAGTCCTGTGTAATGTTATTTGAGGATAAGAAGTCACCAGAAACACGAATCCGATATCGGTTTCTACCTAACTTTATTCCTACAAAGGTGATTTACAATGATGTGTTAAAGTATTATAACACAGAAAATGGACCGTGGTCGGGATGATGTGTGGCGAGATACAACATTTAACAAACTAACAATTATACAACTGTTTTAGAATTTAATGCAGTCAGACAAAATGTTTATCGTCGAAGATTGAACTAGAATCTCCTGCACAAGTTGCAAAAAAGAACATGTCGAAAATTCACCTAGTGCTAAGACTGAAATTTTGTCACTTATGCGTTAAAAATATATTTTAAAACTTCGATTATTTTTTAAAGCATGATTTATTTTTGTATCATTAATACATATCAGCAATATCTTACCTGTACTACGGTGAACTCTACTTCATCGTTCACACAAATCTCTCGATCAACATCCAAAATTTCATTGAAATGGAAGAACATACGGGCATCGCGATCGACACAACGAAGGAAGCCAAATCCGTCTTTCAAGGCGGCTACCACCCCCTGCTCTCTACGCTCTCCAGATACGGAAAAGGATTCGTCGAGAAGTGCTATATTGGTTGCTCGTTGTAACTGGTCTCGTCTGTCTGTTGCTATCTTGAACTGCACCCAATCACCGTGTCTGGAATATTAAATCACATATTATTATTATTTTATATGGCAAAATGTAACTGACACTTTTTTGATCTGAAGAACAACATAAAAGATAAAGTAATGGAAGCGGGAAGGGAGATGCAGTAGACATCTACTTCTTTCAATTACCATTCTTGAAATTTAATCGCCAAACACACCATACCAGATTGAAAGGTAAAGTTGTTAAGTCGATAAGACATATTTCCTCTTTCGATTACCATCATTATCATAATCATGACTTTTATTTTCGGTTCTACCTTCCGCAGAAGAAAATAAAACTGCCCATCCGACTATGAAACTTCACTTTTTTGACTGTGGTCCCGGGTTCGATTTCCGGTGAGGACACTACGTTGAAAAAGTGTTAACAGCTTTTTCGGGTTAGCTATTCTCTGTAAGGTTTTTCCTGGAGTTTCCTCATTCACACCAGGTATAAGGGGCGATCAGCTGAAACCTGTTCGTTCCATGTATTATTGGTATAGTGTGTAGGAGGATGTTTGTTTGTTTAATAGTGTGTAATGGCTAATGTCCCTGTGTGTTGGGTGTAGGAATGTTGTTGATACGTGTTTCAATTTTGCAGGTATAACGAGTGAAAGATGGCGTTCAAGATCCCCAATTCGTTTAAACAGGACCAGCCGGGTCCGAGGACTGCCGTCATCCAGTTTCTGAGTGCCGAAGGTTGTTAACCAGCTGAAGTGTTCAGGCGTATGAAAGACGTGTATGGTGATGCATGCGTCTGCAAAACAACGGTGGTGGACTTGGCCAGAATGTTTCGGAAGGGGTGTGAACAAACCACTGACTATCCCCTGCAAACCAAGTGCAGAATTTATTTCAACGAGTCAAGTGAGAAACGTTGCGACACCCGCCCTACAGCCCTGACCTTTCACCTTGTGACTTTCACATCTTTGGGCCTCTAAAGAAGGCACTGAAAGGTCAAGAGATTTCAGTCTGACGCGGAGGTTCAGGACGCTGTGCTTGATTGGTTTGATAGTCAGCCGTCCAAATTTTTACATGTACGGCATTTGTAAGTTAGTGACACAGTGGGACAAGTGTCTCAACGCTCACTTCTGACTTCTTTTGAACAATATTTTTACTGCGCGCTAACCATAGACGCCTCTAGATAGTGTACAAGTTTCCGTTCGAAATAAAATTTATTCTATGAATTATGACCACTGAACGGGTTTCAATTGATCGCCTCTTATAAATGCCGAGATCGTACCTTACATACAGGTCTCAGGAACTTTTTCCTTCCCTGGATACAGTGTGCTAACCGAGGGACGTCCTCCCTCATCCGCAGCTTAAGATTATACACGCCGGTAATGCCCAGAAATATGTATAAATAAAAAAAAAAAATTGGTGACTGAGTACTATGCAAGCTGATGTAGTACAATTTCGGAGCAACAGAAAAGACGCTATGGTGAAAAATGGGAGACTTCTTCGATTTTCAAAGAGAAAAAATTGCACGGATGCTATTAGTTGGAGTAAATGTAACACAAGACAGCAAGTGTTACCTATACCGAAAGCAACAATATTGAAAATGACAGCATACGGAACTCGTGGTGAGACATTATCAGATAAGAGGAACAGTGAATGAAAACCAAGCTAGTTGTGAGGGATTATCAAATGCACAGAAGAGAACTGTACAGCTAATGCGGTACAACTCAATTCGCCTTTATTTGAAACTTCAGATCACCACTATAATGCGGAAGCGCGACAAAGATATGCCAAGAAATAGGACATGGGCCGCCGGTGACTAGATGTCCGGCTGTCTCCTTGTTTTCAACAGGCTTGAGTTATATATGGCAGATACCTAAAGAAGTGTATTCTCCGGACTGTCTACTTCCAATCGTTGAACACTGTAGGATTCCATGCTAGAGTGGGACGCATTTTCATGTTATTTTGTCCGTCCTACTATTACTCTGAAAGGACGAATTACTATCAGGAATTATTTCGATATTTGAGTGACCAGGTGCATTTTATGGTAAAGATGTCTTTGAAGATGACAATGCTCCAACACACAGCCTACTTGATCGGAAGAAATGAAATCTTTCACTTTAATATTTCAAGTTTATGCCATTTCGGCTAAGAAAGACGGCTGATTAAGGCAAGGGAGTGATGTTGGAGGAATTGGTGAAACAAGAATGAGGGAGAAAGCGGAAGTAACCCCCCCGCCTTCCAAAAAAAAAACACGGACACAATGTTGTCCACCACAAACCTACTTGACCGGACAACGAACCTGGCACCCCGGTACCAGAGGTAAGAACTCTACCATTGAGCCACCGTGTCCTCCCAAGCTTGTCTGGGTGTAGCTTGAACATCATGATGAACTGTTAATACCTCCTTTCACACACTAAATCCATAGACTTAAAACATTATTGCAGGGCTCATAGTGATCTGGTCTCCTGTAAATAGTTGAAAAATGACTAAAATCTCATCATGTCCCTTTTTCCTTTTGTCAATTTATTCATCACCTCTCTGTTTGTTGTTTTCTTTCATCTTTACTTCTTCTTTTTGAGCTTCCTCCTTTCTTAGGTTTTCTAAATATGCTTTGTAGTTACGGTAAGCAGACTTAGCAGATGTAAGAGTGGAACCAGTTCTGGCCTATTTCCGAATTTTCTTCATCCCAGACATTATATTCAACTTACAAGGGACATCACCCAATTGTCCGGCTCCGATTTCAATGAAATTTTTGTTGCTGATAGAGGACATGTATTCGTTACTTGTGATGACAGAAATTTTTGCCATGGTGCATGTTTTCTATTTTTTAATAATTTTTAAAAGTTGTGATGTGATTAATAGAGATTATTGCAGAAGTCCCTTACTACCCTTTGTAAACGGAGTGTTAATGAAAGAACAACCATGTAGATACGTATAGGACCTAGGGGGAAGTCGTATGGTACGTATGACCTTGACGGCAGCCATCTTGAAATCCGCCATTTTGAATTAAGGTCAAGTTATTGAAATGGGAATAGGGTAATATGATACATAATTTCGGGCTAGAATTTAATCAGGAAGACAATGGTGAAGTTAGTTTTAAGATGCGCTCATTTGGTGAAAAGTTATAGGCATATTAATTGTTTATACTTACTATGTGCGTAAGTCCCTTACCTCCGCTTCTAACCCGCGTATTAATGATAATAAGTGGATAAAGGTTTCGGTAATACATATCATGCCTAGAGGGAAGTGATAGGATAAGGGTATCATTGACGGCAGCCATCTTGAAATCGCCACTTTGGATTAAAGTGAAGTTTTGAAAACTGAAAGCCATAGCATGTGGCACCAAATTTTAATAGTAAATTTTCCCCGAAAGCCAATGGTATGCTTATTTTTGTTCTATAGTTAACCAGTATGAATTTATGACTTCTAATGTGCACAAAACGTCCATTATTCGATCTTTCAAACTGGCAACACTCCTAATTTTCACCGCATGTTTTAAGATTTCAACTGGCACTTTGCAATTGTTTCCATGGCTCATGTTTTCTAAATTTATTACATTTTTTAAGAGTTGCGATTTGTCAGTTCATGAATAATGTTGGGATAAGCACCCAGCAATCTTTCTGAATTTTGAAGATTTGCCATGTAATTATTAAATTCATAGGCAACGTAATTATTTATTTCCTATACCTGATATTCAAAAACTCGTTTACTGACATAATTCATCGCACAACGAAACAACTCTAACTTTGCATTCAGGTAATACCGAAGACGTAGCTTCTATAGTAGATGAGACGAAAAATCAAATGAAAATTCACTTCAAAAAGAAAAACGAGTATGATTGATGTGTTAATCAAGGGTCTTTTTTTATTTTATTTTTATTTATTTTCTATGGCAATTTTTTAGCTAGCCAGACAAAAAAGTCATTCGTTTTCTAGCGATTTTTGTCGATGGTTCATGTTTGTAAGATTTATTATCAGTATTGATCGGGAACTCGATTAAGTTACGCCTATTTATAAACAAGTTACCTGTTTTCATATTTTGTTTATGGTACAAACAGCGTGTGGGGAACATATTATGTCTCTTTAATATTTTCTATCATTGCTGCTGTTCCTTTAAAGTTGTAAAGTTGTATTTATTTTTTTTTAAATACTGTTTGTCGTTTGCGCAACATGTAGGCTACATTTCATGATAATTTTGAGTTCGTGTTACGCCAATTTCTTATAATTTCATTTGTATTTCTTTACATCACATAGGTCCATATATTCCTCATGTACTCTGGGTTAAAATAAATAATTACACTGCCTATGAATTTAATAATTACATGGCAAGTCTTCAAAATTCAGAAAGATTGCTGGATGCTTATCCCAACATTATTCATGAACTGACAAATCGCAACTCTTAAAAAATGTAATAAATTTAGAAAACATGAGCCATGGAAACAATTGCAAAGTGCCAGTTGAAATCTTAAAACATGCGGTGAAAATTAGGAGTGTTGCCAGTTTGAAATATCGAATAATGGACGTTTTGTGCACATTAGAAGTCATAAATTCATACTGGTTAACTATAAAACGAAAATAAGCATACCATTGGCTTTTGGGGAAAATTTACTATTAAAATTTGGTGCCACATGCTATGGTTTTCAGATTTCAAAACTTCACTTTAACTCAAAATGGCGGATTTCAAGATGGCTGCCGTCAACGATACCCTTATCGTATCACTTCCCTCTAGGCATAATATGTATTACCGAAACCTTTATCCACTTATTATCATTAATACGCGGGTTAGAAGCGGAGGTAAGGGACTTACGCACATAGTAAGTATAAACAATTAATATGCCTATAACTTTTCACCAAATGAGCGCATCTTAAAACTAACTTCACCATTGTCTTTCTGATTAAATTCTAGCCCGAAATTATGTATCATATTACCCTATTCCCATTTCAAAAACTTGATCTTAATTCAAAATGGCGGATTTCAAGATGGCTGCCGTCAAGGTCATACGTACCATACGACTTCCCCCTAGGTCCTATACGTATCTACATGGTTGTTCTTTCATTAACACTCCGTTTACAAAGGGTAGTAAGGGACTCCTGCAATAATCTCTATTAACCACATCACAACCTTTAAAAATTATTAAAAAATAGAAAACATGCACCATGGCAAAAATTTCTGTCATCACAAGTAATGAATACATGTCCTCTATCAGTAACAAAAATTTCATTGAAATCGGAGCCGGACAATTGGGTGATGTCCCTTGTTAGCATTGAGAGCATTCATCACTTACTCTCAAGAAGAACATACAAGAAGCATAACACAAGACGAACATGATGCACCACACAAACAAACAAACACACACAACGTTGAGCGGACCGTTAACTATTACGAGAGAAAACTAAAAGGCTATTATGATAGAAGAAAGAATAGACACAGAAGGGTTCTCAAAACCCCAACTAGAGAGCTTAAGCATCCACCAACCATCCACTATCCTTTAGAAAGAATAAAAGATGAAGTAAGAATAAAGCTGACTGTTTCACATACGGCAGAGTAACAAGTTTCTGCCTTTTTCCATTTATTTTTATAATATTTTTGTTAGAAAACTGACAATGCAAAACATGAATCACACGAAAATGTCACTTTACCTCCCAAAAAAGTAACTTTTAGTGAGCAACTTGAAAAAAAAAAAAAAAAAGTAACTTTTCGCTAGGCTCGCTATAAGTTCTGTTATTGAACATCAATGGTCAGCTCTCTTGCCAAATTTTCTTCTCCATCATTACTTATCCAACTCAGTTCTGCACTTCATAAAGTACAGTCTTCTATTTATCTGGAAATGATTCAGAAGCTTCCTTAATTCCTTAACATACACAAGAGGTTCTACACACATAAGTAGTGCAATGGCGTATTAATCAAGTAAACTATATTTTGTTAAGGAATTTTCTTCCCTTTGATTATACTCTTCTGTATTTCAAAGTAAGTCCTAAGCGGGAATAGGAAATTAACAGAGAATGGTGAAAATTTCTCCGATAAATCGATGACCTCAAAACTGTGAAAATGATATCACAAAATAGTATAAAAATTGTGACTTTCACTAATCTCTTCATCAGGCAGACAAATATACCCCAACGTGGGACTCACTTGCATGCTTCACTAATCTTCTCTATTCTTTCATTTTTCGTTTCGTTTCTCCATAGCTATGAAGAGTTTTAACGAAACGCTTTATAATGCATATGTTTTTATTATATGAGTGTTTTCATTATTTTATGACAAATAACTCATTTTGTATCACCAAAACAAGACAAAGTAAAGGATACGAACGAGTACGTATGATTTATAGAAAAAAAAAATAGTACTTGTGAATTTTTTAACGTTAAGTTTCGTGACAGCCATCGTCATCTTAGGACACTGAAAAAATATGACTCTAAACTGGACATTTGTTTTTCTATACCATGAGGATGAGATGGCAGTTTCTTTGTGTATATACAGAGTGGCCCAAAAGTAGGTATACAGTACCGTATCGTATTTTATATCATTTCTTATTGTTATCCATCAGGGAAACTTGGTTTCTTTATTAATTGTTCTTAATGTGTTTTTACTTACATCTTAAGCTCGGAAGAACCAAAGCAAATAAACCCATAGACTAGAATGTTATACTTGATCAATGCAGGGGTATATACCTACTTTTGAGCCACTCTGTATCTTTTTTTGAAGGTTTTTGACTCCAACTATCAGGTTAAGTACCTTCTATTTAAGTTCTCATATAGCATTGAAAGAGAGAGAGAGAGAGAGGAAAAAGGAAAGAAAGAAAATATTACATAATAGATTTCAGTTACTCACTGGATATAATCTTAAATCTACAGTATTTTGCAAATGTTCTCTGCATGCCAGTTACATTTAACATAGACAGATAGATGTACATATAGTTAGTGCTTTATTTACCTCAACGAAAAGTCTCCTTTTTGGTCCTTGTCACCGAACGGTATTTCAACTTCTGAATGGTCTTGAGCACGATATCGAATGCGTCCTGGGAGAGGGTCGTTTTGATGTCTTGCTTGGCCTCTTTCTAGTGGTTTAAGAACTTGACCTTTGACCAGATCTACGCCTACGTCTTCAAACACAACACTGCCTGGAGGAAGCTTCGTTATATTGCATGCTACTTCTTTTCCCTACAAGAAGGTAAGTGATCTGTTTTTCATCAAAGGACTTATAAGTCTATCAGTCACAAATCTACACAGCTTTCTTATATCAATAAACAAGAAAACGGAATACAGACTTTCCATATTAGACTTTATTAAAAATCTTAAATACCCTTTTAATTAACTTACATTACGAGTCTGTATAGTAAACTCGACATCATCCCCTAGTCTTAGTTCATCTTTCATCGATTTTGCTTCGGAGAAGTGGAAGAAGATCTCCTTGACTACATCAGCTCTTTCGATGAATCCGAAACTCTCCTTCATGGAGCAAACAACACCTTGGTATTTTACGGGATGAGCTGGATTTTCTAAACGCACGTGACATGCCCCCAGATTACCAGTCCTGGAAAACATAAAAGAGATAATGCTTTTAAAATATGACTCAACGAAGGCCATATGACTTATAAATTAGTACTGTTGATTACATAATAAAAGAAATACAAGAGATACTTTGAAATATATCAGCATTACAATCAAGCAGACTAGCAATGTTCTATTTTCTTAGGCAGAATGATCGTACGTGGGATTTTTTGTTTCCTCCCTTCATCTTTTATTAAAAATTTTTAAGACACAAAAATTCATCTTTACAAAGTTCATTCAATAATGCAATTATGCTCCTTACAATCAGTTTGCCTTCTATCTGGGCAATAAGACAGAAGTGTAGTGAGTGTTCATGTAGGAGAACGCCAGGCCCTGCAGCTTTTGAAGTTTAAGGATGGTTAACTCTACGACCCAAGCAGTCGACCACAGTGGTTAGTTTTGCTAAAATTCTCCAGGCTCAGGCAGCCGATGAGAGAAGCAGGAGAGTTCTCCAAGGTCCAGGCAATCTAGAGAGAAGTAAGGATTTCTAAAGATCTAGGCAACGTAGAGAGAAGTAATAGTTTCTCAAGGTCCAAGCAACCTACAGAGAGGTACGAGAGTTTCTCGAAAGTCCAAGACCCAAGAGAGAGAAATTATAGATCCCATGCAGACTGACATCCAGGTGTTTGACGCTGCTGCTTTTATACTTCATTTTTGGGGTCCATCCTTGTTGTTGGTGCTGCTGTCATTGACATATCCATACTTCGGGATCATGTGATGGCTTATTGATAGTTGGAGTGTCTTCTGCTATAGCCAACACATGGTCAGGATATTACAATATTGAATGAATTTTTAGAAAGTGAAGGACTGAACGAGAAAAATAAAGGATACCTTGCCTTCTATACTAGTAGTAATCACATTAAAAACAAATTAAATTCACATTTTTGGTAACCCGTTTCTAATGATTTGTACAGTCCACAGCAAAATACCTACAACATGAGCATACAAGTTTATTTGTGAAACGACGAAGTTTTCTGTTCCAAAATAAGTGAAATGAAATTTTTGAGTTTTACGTCTCACGCTTATGCCGGTTAGACTAAAGGGGACGGTGATGATGAGAGATGAATGAAATGGAGGAATGAAGAAAGTGGGAGGAAACGGGAGAACCCCGAGAAAACCCACGCACGCGGTGTTTGTCCACCACAAAGTTCACTTGGCGGGAGCAGGGTTTGAACTCGGGACTCCAAGCACCAGAGGTGAACGCTCTACCACTGAGCCACCGCGGCTCCTCCAAAATAAGTGTACAGGGGAGAACGCTGAGGTTTCTGCTGGCGTCATTCGTACCACTTAGACGTTATGTTGATTCCCTGCACTGTTAGGCGTAGTTTCACAATAAACTTACATGCTCATGTTGCAGTTTTTTTTCTGCGGACTGTACAATTGTTTTATATAAGTATATTCAAAGTTAACTATTAGTGAAGTGGAGGAATAGGGCTCTTATCCAGATTTAACATTTTTCCACCTTTCGTAAGATCCGACAATAATAAGTCTTCGGTTCGGTACACACCCTTATATGATGGGAACCACATACTAGCAGCATAACTAACTGTACTTAACGTGGATTTATTTTAGTGTATGAAGTACATATTATATTGTAATTCATTTAAACATATGCTAAACAGCACAAATGTGTGTTACAGATATATGGTTCAAGATGATTCTGGCTTTCAGTTTACTCTGTGCTAATTTATTTTACATATTTTTTACTGACCTCTATTGCTTTCTGTTTTTATTTTGAATAATTTTTATCTTTGTTGTTTTAGTTTATTTATTGATTTGTTATTTGTTTATTTAGTATACTATTTTCATTTTTCATTTGTAAGTAGTTTCGCAATTACGGGGACACAGCTGATGTGTTGTATTCTACATTTCGATCCCACGCCATGTGAGTTTGTAGTGAACATTGCATCAGTAAGTTTTCTCGGGATTCCCCATCTCCTTCCACTAATTATTTTATAAATCATGAGACATATAACTAGAAATTTTATTTCACCTTCGTATTTATTCAACGTTGCTGTAATTACTGCAACAATAACTATATTATTTATATATATATATATATATATATATATATATATATATATATATATATAGAGAGAGAGAGAGAGAGAGAGAGAGAGAAAGAGAGAGAGAGAAAGAGAGAGAGAGAGAGGATGGTTGTAAATTCAATACCTATTTTTAATTTAGGTTATCCTAGAAACTAGCATCAGCTCGAGCTGGCGTGTAATAGCCGCAATATGGCTGCCGTATGAAAACAGCAATGAATAAATATTGCATAGAAGACAGAGCTAAGATTACCGCCAGGTATGAAGTTTGGAGGTCAGTGGTGCAAGTGCAGAGATGGTGGAGGCAAGAGCGAGGTAGGAATGATCACAACTGTCATTACTGGCCACATTTCGATCCAAATGTAACGGTGAAAAAAAAAAAAGCAATCAAGACCAAAGGTAACTGGTGCGGAATGACGTCTACCACATTCATTGGTCTATACGTGCTAGGTAACACCATGAATGGACAACGATACTTTAGAGACGCTTCGAACGTACGTATGACGAGTGATTCAAAAATGGGAAAATGGAAGGGAATTGCTGTTCATGCAAAATGGAGCCCCCACTACCGAATTCCACTGAGAGCATAATTTGATGACAATTTCCCTGGCAGATGAATTGGCCGCCGACGACAGACAGAATGACCTGCATGCAGCTCCGATCTAACCCCATGCGACTTCTTCCTTTGGGGTTGGGCTAGTCTTGAACTATATTCGTGAAGTGTTTGCAAATGTTCCAGCTGAGATGCTAAAAAGAGCCGTGGGATTCTGTTCCTAAAATATTCCAGAAGTAAAATGAAATCTTTAAGTTTTACGTCCCACGGTTATGCCGGTTAGGCTAAAGGAGACGATGATGATGAAAGATGAGTGAAATGGTGGAATGAAGAAAGTGGGAGGAAACGGGAGAACCCTGAGAAAACCCATGAGCACGGTGTTTGTCCACCACAAAGTCCACGCGGCACGAGCTGGGATCGAACCAGGGTTCCCAAGCACCGGAGGTGAACGCTATACTACTGAGCCACCGCGCCCCCTATTCCAGAAGTGTGTAGAAAATGCAGGTGCATAGGTTTGAAATATAACTTAATAACCAAATGGTACGTCCTAATAATATATTCAAATGGAAATGAAACTGATAGGTTGTTTACTTTTTGAAATATTCATTGTTACAAATAGGTACTGACTTTACAACCACCCTGTATATATCAACTGTTCATTCTATTCTGTTAAATTATGCCTGCTTATCGCTCAGATGCAACTGTAGGCTAAAGGAAAAGGATGATAAATGAAGTAAAAATATTGATAGACGAATTGTACGGATAAAAAAAAAAAAAAAAAAAAAGTACGAGGGCATCAGATACAGTTACACCCCGTCCTGACATGTCTCATACATGCTCGATACGTCTTATTTACACAGTTTAGTTCTAGCATTAGTTTGGTCGCAGGAAATTCTACGAAATTTCAAGAAAATGCATCAATTATATCACTTCATTTTAGCCGACGATGGTAGCGTACTTTTTCATCTAACTCTCTTGGAGGCGACATAATGTGATGATGAACGGTCTTCTATGAGGGCTGATTTTATACTATGCGCACCTGTCAACTACACCGGATTGAAACCCAGTTGTGCTTCGGGGCTCCATAATAATAGTAGATTCTGTCCTTCATGACCTTGGCGTTGAATGAAGACAAATTTCATATGTATAACCTCCAGAGATTCCGAGGTGTGGGCATTTTTGGATAATAACTGCCACGCCTTCCCCTCCCTTCACGTCGAATTTACAAAAATTCTTCCTTAGTGTGACTTTACATCAGAAATATCCTAGGCCCTGTTGAAATTTCAAGTTTCTAGCTTAAGCGGCTTGGCGTGGTGTTGATAAGTCATTCAGAACTTCTTATTTATATTATATATATATATCACTACAACGGCCTTTACATGCACATATTAGTCATTTAAAAAAATCGTTCAGAATTTCGCACTGGTAAGAACATGTTTCAAGTTCCCATCTAAACAGCTAACTTTATCCATAAACAAACACGTAAATAATACCTTGCCTTCCGAATTCCAGGCATTTTAATGGAATATTTCACACTAATCACCTTATCAATCAGTTTCACATTATCATCTCATATTCGAATTTCATGGTCTTAAAAATATAAATAATGCAATATATCTAAACATTACAACATATACACATGCACAACCATCTCCTAAAGCACACCACATCATATGGCACAATGCCAGTTTCTTTATCAGGAAAGGCGGAAGTCCTTGTTTTTTTCTCTCTTGCCTTGAGTATCGAGCCGTGGAGCCATGCGGCCGCTACATAAATATATTTGCTTACTGATTCATAATGGAAACGGCAAACTTATGTAGTTGCAGTGTTTGGTACGATTTATTTATATGGAATGTTCTAAAAACTGTTTTAGTTATGAGGATAAACTTTTTTATACCTTATTTATCATTTTATTTCCTCATGGTTAAAGAAAGAAAAAATGTACGAGGTCCTTAATTAAAAACACCATAGCATGTTTATTTGGAGGAAATCTTGAATGGTTATTATAGCGAACTCCTATAAAAAAAAATTCAAAAAATAAAATTAAACCTGATTTTTTCGTCCCACGGTTATGCCGGCAAAGCTAAGGAGACGGTGATGAGAAATGAATGAACTGGTGGATGAATAAAATGGAGGAAACGGGAGAACACCGCGAAAACCCATGCACACGGTGTTTGTCCACCACAAAGACCACTTGTTGAGAACTGGGATCGAACCAGGGATCTTATGCACCAAAGGTGAACGCTCTACCACTGAGCCACAGAGGCCCCCACTAATATATTTCGAAATATAAACTAACTACTACACATCTTTCACATGGCGTTTATTATATTATTATTATTACTATATAATCAGTACTTTTTGGCTTATATGATACCCTAGGATTTACTGAGAAAAAGGTATGGGGGAGTGCTTCTTCTTCTTACATTGGATATTATAAATTACTTTTTCAATTTAACCTGTTTTGATTAAACTAAATTATTGAACACTGAATTCATTCAGGTTTTATTATTTTTTTGGAGTTTAGCGTCCCTTTCGGGAGCGATGCTACATGAGACGTGAACCTACAGCTTAATGTGGAATCCGAATCACATGAGCTCCCGCCGGGAATCGAAGCCGGGTTTCCTGCGTCGAGGACTCGTATGCTAACCATATAGCTACGAGAGAGCTCTTTCTTGAAATTTTATTTGACAGGTTTCATTTACTTTTTCTCCGCGAACGAAACGCGGTGTTTAAATATAGAAGAGAGAGGAAACAAGATAGCAGCCCAATGAGGTAAGGATCTGAGGTATGTGTGGATCTTATATGAACCAAACTAAGATGGTAAAACAAATCTCGCAGGGCCGTTTTCCACCAAATTGCGTAGTTATTTTCAGACATCTGTCAGTCAGTCCCTAATTGGCGTACACACTCGAAACAAAAAGCAGGATACGCAGAACAGAACTGACCTTCAGAGCATGTATGACTTAGGCCGATTGCAAGAAGCGTCACCTCAGGAAGATTGAGAATTTTTTTAAAAAAAATCAACCTTTATAAAAAACAAATATGGGATTTTCCCCATGTTCCCAGGAAATTATGTAGACGACACACACGAAATACCCACGAAAATGTTTCTTGTGAAGTTCCTGTAAGATTCGATTTGTATCATTGTCATATCTGTTCTATTCTGCGTAACCTGCGCTTCTTGTTTCAAATGTCTACGCCAATTAGGGACTGACTGAGAGACGCCAGAAAATTACACTATTTGCTGAAAATCGGGCTTCGAGTCAGTGGCGTTTCGTTTTTATACTTCGAGAATACGGATCAGGCTGTGGAAGTGCATAAAATAAGGTATAACTAGGCGACAAAAGTGTCGTCTTGTGAACAGCCATAGTGCGGGCAAATCGATATCATCTTTGAGAAAAATTTTAGTTACTTTTTTTTTTTTCAAGAGTATGTATACAATTATACATGTATGCACAAGCCCTGAACATCAATCACTGAAAATGCAGAAAATGTACTGCTAGAGGATTCTTGCGTCTTTGGAAAGATGGTGATCAACATCATCTCGCTTGTCTCATGATAGACTTATTGAGACACCTTGAAAAGCTTCAAAAAGAATGTCAAAATCAATGCTTATCATGATAAACATAGAGATTGTGGGGAAAAAAAAGAAAAAAAAAGAACTGTCATACAGTGTCTTACTTTAATGGAACAAGGACCTTATCCTGGTGGACCAGAAGAATTGCTTAATAACGATAATGCTACAGGCCATGAAGGTAATGACCTATCTCATTCTGGTTTGGAAGATTATTTCCCAAAGACGTTACCCCCCTTTGACCTCACTAAGAGATGCTGGTCCGCAATAAGGACAGAAGTGGTATTAAATTGCAAAGAATTTATTTCCGAAAGATTTCATGATGAGCAACAAGACATTCTGAATCTAATAAATAAATGCAATCATCGAAGCAAGAAGCGCGAATGAACTAGTTCAAGCAGCACCTGTGCAAGTCGAAAACTTATTTGGAAAAAGTAAAGTTTCTTCTTTGACAGACGATATTGTAAGTTTATTTGCTGCTGAAAAACTTCCTGTTCCTTAGAATTTGAATAACTCCACGACAAAATTATATCACTATTCAAAGGTGTCCAAAATGCACTCAAATGTGTATTTTTAAAATTGGTGCAGTCTCATATTTGTTTGACCCCACATAACGATGAGCCCGAGAGAGCAGCATCAGTTCATACAACACTGAAAACAAGTAAGCAGTCGAGTTATTCAAGGGAAGCTCTAAATTCAAGAATGGATATTGCTATTAATGATGTTGGAAGAGCATTTTATGAACCTAAGCCTGCTGTGGCAAACTTTTTACAAACTAAAGACAGAATACAAAATCTTTCAGATCCGGAGTTATATAAGGACCAATACTATATCAAGAAATTTACTGAAAAGGTAACCGCATCTAGTGCGAAAGTTACCATTGTCTCTTGTATGGCTGTACTTTAACTGATTCATATTTGATTTCTAAAGCTAGTTATTAAGATTTTGATTGTCATTTTTCAAAGCCAAAGAGTTCAAAAGTTTTGCTTTTATTGATTGGCAAAAACATTATCATGAATTATGGTGTTTCATATATATATATATATATATATATATATATGCTGTCTGTTACGTAACTGTTACATTGTTATGTTGCTATGATTCTATTGTGATATTAATGCTTTAAGATAATTATATGTGTTCTTTAAAATTCGTTAACTATAGTAGTCAATGACCTCACTGCAATTAACTGACTAGATTCAGTGTTGCTAAATTTATATTGATGACTTCTTCACTAATAGCATCTACTGTTGTAATCTGAAGATAAGTTCAGATAATGTTACTCAGCATCTGCGATGCCAGTAAAATGATATCGGAGTGGTTGGTGATTTTAATGTTCTTTCTCTATAGCTTCTGCACTGTTGATTATTATCATACCGGAGCGCGGAGTAGTGACGTATAATATTTTGCCTGTCAAGTGCGCGATCACTCACTCACTTTTAGTGCGGAAAGTATTAATAGCATAGTGTAGAATAACAAAAAAGCATCAACTTGCATACAGAAAATTAAATATATCGTCAATATCCAATTTTAGTCAACAAATCTCACTTTGTAATTACTAAGTGAAGTTACTCTGATATTTGCAAGAAGTTCTCAAAGTTACTCGTATTTGTTCACTATTTACTATGAATAAAAGAAATTCTCAAGTTTATACAAATTCAGTACCTAGGTTAAGTTCATAAAATAATAATGTATATTTTACTTAAGTTCCTGGATCTGTTTCTTTATTTGCTTACTTTAATTCAGCTTCGTAATTGTTGCATCTGTGTTTAATGCAAAAGGCTTTACGGAAAATACAAAACTATGTGTATCTGATACATTAAAGAGTGAATTCAAAATATTGTTATGCTATGAAAGTATGAAAGAACAATAGGTAGATTATATAGAAAACAATTCAGTGTTGTATTATATGTTATTTCGCGATTTTTATTTGATAAATAAAACCTCTGAATTTGACTTATGTGCGAATTATTGTTGTAATCATTACTTCTTTTTCAGCATTTGTTTTGGTCAATGTGATTACTTTTGGTACTTTATATCGTCGGTCATATTTAGTTTAAGATTTTGATAGAATTAGTTAAAACTTAGTTAAGGGAATCCTGGTTAGATACCGTATCGTTGACGATGCTTAAATACGTCATATTTTCCGTGTTTTCTGATGCATTTAGACCAAGGCTGTCCGATTACAATAATCCCAAAAGCAATAACTATGTTAATCGGAAATATGAAGGGAGGCAAGTCGTTAAACTCTTCAACAAAAGTAATAAATAAAAGTGTCAATAAAATGTAATATTATATTAAATGACAAATCATTGGGGCTTTGTGAGCAACACAGAATTGCTTCTACGATCTGCGGACCGCTTATTGGACAGCCCTGATTTAGATCGTTGTTTTGTCTTCTACTGATTTGAAGACCTATCCTTGGATGTTCTAATATTTTCTTCACTTTCGGTCAAATGTTTGTTAACGCAATCTAATGCTAATATTTCATTACCTCAACCATTATTTTTCAGTTACTGTAGTTTCTGTTTCTTCTATGCTCATGTTTCACTATTTGATTTTATTATGTTCTGAATTTCATTCTCGTTGGACTTCATACAAAAACAAGTCAACTTCATAGATAAAAATATGAAACTTTGAGGTACTAAGGTTTTAATATGAGAGATCTTTAAGTTTTACGTCCCACGGTTATGCCGGTTAGGCTAAAGGATAGGATGATGATGAGAGATGAGTGAAATGGTGGAATGACGAAAATGGGACGAAACGTGAAAACCCCGAGAAAACCCACGAACACGGTGTTTGTCCACCACAAAATCCACACGGCGCGAGCTGGGATCGAACCAGGGACCCCAAGCACCGGAGATGAACGCTCTATCACTGAGCCACCGCGCCTCCAGGTTATGACAGTAACCATTAAAGATTAAACGATACATTAAGGAGAGTGTCACTTATACTTTATAAAATATATTACAGAAAGTGTGGTACTAAGTGTGACATTTACTGTTCACACGTTTCTTCCAGGCGATGCGACTTGTGTGTGTGACACAAAATGTTGTTTTACGAAGACCAATAATTTGATATCTCGTATCATTATGCAAGCTGTTCTTAAGTTCTAATGTCGCATAATAAAAATGACTTAATATGCACTATGCTGTGGTAATCATATGACAATAATACAAATAGGACGTTATGGGAACTTTACAAAGAACGTTTCGTGGGCATTTCCTGTGTCGTTGCATGGTTTCCTGAAGACAGAAGGGTAAATCCTATATAGGTTAATTTTTTAATTTCTCAGCTCCCCTGCGGCGAAGCTTCCATCTCTCACCACATCAAATGACACACTGAGGCTGACTGATTAAACCTAATGAGTTTACATACAAAAAAGCACATTCTCCCGCCGAAGAAATCAATAAAGAAACATTGATTTTTTTGTATCAGAAAAAACAAGTAGTGTTTTCTCCCTTCAACAACAGAACAAAAAATAGTCCTAAAAGCGTTAGACTTAAAGTCATGTATATTTGGAAGACATTTAAACCAGACACATGGAATTCGACAGTGTGAAAAGGACAATAATAATATTTTTATAAATGAACTTCATGATAACAATATAGTTACCCGGAGGAATGTGCCTTACAAGAAAGTTACAAAATCTTGTTACTTGGAAGACGAAAGGTTAAAATTCATCGTTAAGATATTAACAATGGGCATGTCGTAAATGTGTATAGATCAAGAAAACTGTCAACCTAGGAGTCATTGCGTCAAGGGTCTCGTGAGAAATGATTCTGAAGATTTCTCTTATCGGCTACGAAAGCCACATTATGCACAACACTTACATACATACAATTTTGAGAAGAGAGTAATATCTGCTTAATGTTTTTGGTTTGGATATGACTGACTGAACTATTCGCCAACTCTTTGTACTTGACATAATCTCGCGCTGAGAGGATTACAGACAAATTTATTGCGCGAGTGACAAACAGACATCCGCTGTGTTGAGAAGGTTCACGGAAGATGAATGACACTACGGTACAATATCACATCGTCCTTGTTGGTCCTTTTTTTTTTTTTCGCACAAATGCTGAAATATCTAAGATATAAATGCAAGATCATGTACAACCTATAACTTCTCAGTGGAGTACTATTGCACAAGTTTTGTTTATGGATATTTTCATTAATTTGCAAATGATAGTTAGACTGATCGATGGATTGGCAACGCATGGTGTGTCTAATGCCTTGTAACAGAATAAGAAAAAAAAGTATGTATAACAATTTGAAAATAGGAAGTAACATATCAGAATCCCTATAGTACAACTTCTGCATTTACTTGGTCAAGTAAGCATTTCAGAAAACGTCGATTCAATGAAACACTAAACAAAGAAATTACATTTGACTACATAAACCATATCGGCTAGGATCGAAGACTTTTTTTTTTTTCTTGTCCATAGACAGCATTCTTTCAGACTTTCATGTGTACTATCACATTCTTCACACAGGATTATGAAAAATAAATAAGGAAAATATTTACATATCTTTCTTTCAAGATTCCTCTGTGACAAGGAAAATAGCCTCATCACTGACGTCCCCCATTAAACAAACCAACCATCCAAGGTTCTACCTATAATTCACCTGCAAGTTGGGAAAAATCGTTGCGTATGAAGATCAGCAGCATAGAACCGCTTTCTACATATCTACTGTTGGTTTCAAAACTCTCATTCTTCGAAATTAATTATAAAAGCAGTTATTTTCTCATGATATTTGATAATCAAAGAAAATTGTTTACTTGCTGATATCTTCTAGCAAAACAGAGAAATGAACACAAATGCATTTTATCATATTTTTCTTGTGACCTAACAAATATGAAGATTTTTGTTGCAGAAAAAAGTCTTCTGTGAAAATAATCCACAATTAGATCCTGTCACTTTGTTTTCCGATTCTCGAATGCTTTCTGAAAGCATATACACAATGTTAAATATAAAGAAAAAATATATAGAGGATGAACCATTTATCCTGATACACCCTTGTAATGTTTAAGCTTTAAAAAAAATGAAATTCTGCGCCATGTAAAAATCGGTCTGGCACTGCCTGGCACTCTATGATACCACAAGGTCAACAGTGTTGGCAGCCCAAAATAAAGTTTTCTTTTTCTTTTCAAATGACACTACGTCAGATTATTGCATTTTTCAAATTTACATGTAAAAGGAAAACTTACAATACTACACTCTTCATACAGTGTTCCAGACCAAGAACGCTACAGTAAGGTGCGGTATGTTAAACGAAAACAAACAATGTTGGCAGTTAAGTATTCATTTCTCTTGGGTCCTAAGCATAGCAACAACACACAATGTTGGGAAACGGATTCGAGGTGTTCAATATTCCCTCACACAACATTATGCAAGTTCAACGCATAATTTTTGCGTGTCCTTCCGCAGTTCCATTCGTAGAGCCTGCTAAAATGGAAATGTTGTTTTCTCATTTAACACAAGGCGCCTTTATTCGTACGGAGCTCAAATGGCTAGTGCAATTGGAAAAATTCCATAATTCTATATGGAAAACCAATAATTTTCCTTTATCTCGTATCTTTACTCAAAACGCAGTTGGCCCATGGCCCCGGAATTTTGATACACCCGATATATACAGCGTGGACTTTCGGTTCACATACTTTTATCTTGTACGTGTATATGTGACTGATCCGCAGTGACATATCATGTTCTACAAGTTCCCGTTACTCCAGCGCTTTATTTTTCCTTAATACTGTTTCATGAACACTGACATTGTATGAAAATGAAATAATGTGAAACAATCATTAAACATTTATAATTAAAGCTTCTACTCATGAAACTGCTTTGAAGAAAAGGTCATAACAGCTGAAAATAGAATAAGTGGTATATTTAAAAAAAAAAAAAAAAAAAATCCTGAAGCAATAGCTCACAAAGGGCTATGACTAAACAGATGGCGTACGGTTAACTGATGTGTATCATCATATCTGTTCCCGTTGTAGTTATTCTTGGCTCTCCAGACAAGAATTCTCTACCTCTTACTGCAAGCAACTAGTCAATTGCTTCATGATGCTGATTGAACACTAAAAATTTCTGTAAACCAACTAAGAATTGATTCCTGGATTACATCCACCACAGGATCAAGCTAACTATACGGCTACAGGGCGCACATAAGCCAGGATAGTCTGAGTTGAGTTCTGAACATCGTATAAACTGTTTACACTATAACGCGCTATTCAGAAACGCTTATGAAAAAAAAAAATGAATATTTATTATCATTACTTCAACACTAAAGAATGTTTGCTATTTTCCCACACCAGTATGTTACGTTCAACTACGCAGATTATGCATCATTAGCACGACAAAGAATGGCTAATAGCAAAAAAAACCAAAGGTTTATTGTCATTTCACGGTATGATGTTAATAATGTACGCAAGCCAAATAAAAGTATTTCGTCAATTACTTATATCGTTTTAGTTTGATATGGGTTATATTTATTTTATATTTTTTTAAAAAAATCATGAAACAAGGATCTTAAAGTATGAGAGCAACATTTCAGTCTTTAATTAACTGCACGTATAAACTAAATAGAAAACTGTAACGTATCACAAAAATACAAGAATCCTAGTAACGGATGATTTTACAATCTTTATTTTCACGTATGTCGCGATCGCGAAACTACAACAGCAATAGAAGAATTACAAAGACGGCAAGAGCTGTTTGCTATGCAGGCAAACAAGGCGTAACAGCATTTTCTTTCCAGATGTTTCTAAATTTCCCGCGAAGAATCTAACAGCAAGCGGAATATAATTACGAGGTGTGATCAAAAAATACGGTGAATACTTTTATTAGAAATAATGTAATAAGCTTACATGGAATTAGATTTAATCTTCTTCAAAGTACTGTCCTTGGCTAGCAATGCACTGATTCCAATGTTGAATCCATGATTGAAATCATTTCTGGAAGGCTTCTTTTGGAAAGGCGTTCAGCTGCTCTGTCGTGGCTCTCTCAATGACAGGAATGGTGTCAAAACTTTTTTTCTTTAAGCATGGTTTTAATTTCTGGGAAGAGCCAGAAGTCACATGGTGATACATGTTTTTTCGGCCAAAAACTCAGGGATCAAATGCAAGGTGTGACACAGCGCGTTTTCTTGGTGAAGAAGGAAGAAATTTGCTCATTTAATCGGCCGTTAAAATGTTATTCACCGACCCATACGAGATGTTTAGTTCTTTGGAAAGCTCTCGAATAGTCATTCGTTTGTTTGAACATATCATTTGTGCCACTTTTTGCACGTTTACATCTGTTTTTGACGTCTCGATCGTTGCTGGTTTTCAACCGACTCCTTGCCGCTTTTGAATCGCTAATACCACATGTAAACAATTTTCAATGCCATCGCTTCATCGCCATAAACTGATTTCGACATTTTGTGAGCTTCTTTAGCACTTTTTTGCAGTTTAGAACAAAATTTAATGTTGTGCACGACATACGCTTTTAACACGTTCTCACTCTTCTGCCTCTGGAAGCCAAATAACATGTCACAACTCGTTCAAACTCTGACACTGACTGTACTAAAGGTTTAGGCTACCAGGCTTACTAGTCCAAATTGATATGGCACTGTACAACTACATTCACCATACTTTTTGATCAAACTTTGTGTAATAGTAAGTAGTTTGGGGAATACGTAGAAAAGATTTTATATAACGGAAAGCGTATTTTCATGCTTTTTAAAATGTCTTTTTTCAGTAAGAATACAGAAAAAACTAATTACCTGATAACCGTAATAGGATGTTTACAGTATTCGCAAACTTCGGCGAATACATTACTAAGCAAATACAAGAAGAAGGAAAAAAAAAGAGAAAAACTAGAAATGCCGAGGTATTTTTCAGAAAAACTCATTTTGAGATTCTTTTATAAAAAAATCAAATTTGAATTACTTTTTCTTGCAAGTTAACAGACTGTTTTTTATCCACCACGACAGCTGTGATTTGGTCCTACCTTACTCTGCAGCTTCATCTCTCATACAGCCTCGTGTTGAAAAGCGATGTTAATATTTATTTTCTTTTTTTCTATTATAAAGAAAAATCACTTTACTCACCTTCATGTACTTTTATCTGTATTACTAAGCTTTTCTGACGAATAACAAGTTATATCTTTCTATTCTTTTTACGCTTAGTGAAAGTGAAATGTAATAGTCTATCAAGGTATAATATCTCCACTTCCTTACTACAGAATGTGTTACTTTATTTAAGCCAGCATTTCTCAAACTTTTTCAACTGGAAATACTTGTATTAGTCAAAATATTTCACAAATCACCTAAGTCTTGTCCTCTTTGATAGCATATTTATTTATTTATTTTTAATATATTGAGGATATACCATGATAATTGAGTCATCCATTTCCACAACGGCTCTTGTCCATTTACAGAAAATCCCAGGAAACTTTTTAAAAATGAAGTTTGAAGTTTGGCTACGGGCATATAATTTGAAGTACTCAACAACTACCTCTATAAAAATTGGTTTGAAAGTACCGCAAGGATTGTGAAACTTGAATATTTGGATAGGCCACATAATAGTTCCTAAATGAAGTCTTGACCCGAATACGGTAGGTCCCATAGTTTTGGAGCTATAGACCTTTAAAGTTAATTTTTTCACGTTTTCGGCAGCCTATAACTTCGAAAGGAAGCATTTATGCATCAAGGTTGGTCTATACAGATGGTGATCAGAAAAATGGAAATACCTGAACGAAATTGCAACTTGAGACATTTCTCTTAAGTTCATGAAAAAAAAGAACTTGAAAACTCGATCAGCTGATTAGTTAAATAAACTTGTATATGGAAACATTGGCTCTGTAGGTCAATGTCATGGTTCTGATATTCGTTTGTTCGAAGTGACTAAAACGCCATCTATCTTTTGTATTCTACCCGTACCTATTACGTTTCCTTTAGATTGAAACATGAGGTAAGCAGGGGTAGGAGCTTAGAAATTGTGTCCGTTAAATTGATAACTAGTTAAATGTGATTTCGGAATAGTGTGTGGATAATAATGCTCCTACACAGAAAGTAGCCGGATTAATTAAGTGTAATGTATGTAAGTGCCATTGATATGCAGCTCGTCAGGAAATTGTAAGTACAAAATTTTAATCTATTTTTTTTTCTTTCCATTTCGGCCCAACTGTTACAACTTTTTGGTGAGTGTATGTCTTTGGTCACTAGTTTAATATATATATTGTTATATTTGGGGATTAAATTCAATTTGTGTAGATATTTGATATATGAAACCTGTCAAAAGTACAACCAGTAAAATTAATTTAGAATATAAAGTAGTGGAATGCGAATGTATAAAAATTTCCGGACTACTATTCAAATTGGGAAAGGGTTCCAGTTAACATTGAGTGAAGTTGTTTTGTGTCTGCACAGTTATATTGTTATTGTTGAATTTACATTTATGTTGAAGAAATTATACAATAAATTGTTCGAGTTGAAGTATATTTATAATTTTCACGAAAAGGATTACTTGCCCAACCTACTCCGCATTAAGGGGAATCCTAAAATACCCTTTCATAGGTAGTGGATTACTTGGTAACAAGACTGCCGCTACATATAAATATAAATTACCTCATGTTTCAATCTCGGAACTTAAACCTTAATGCGTGAGGGCAATAAGAAGTGGATTTCGAATCTGGTTGTGATTAAAAACAAGAAAAACGAAAATAAAATTTGTATTAGTCTACTATTTGTAAGCTGGATAAAAGGAAAGAAATTAATTTCATTAAGTATATAAATCTTTCGGTTATTGGTACCATTAGAAAAGAAAAGAAAAAATGAGTCATTGGCAAGCGGCATACGAAGCTAGGGGTAGTATGTTACGTAATAACAGAGTCGCAGTAGCTGACCCTCCCCTTATTTCATTTGACGATGAGATAGAAGGTCGTAGGTGTGAAGGGCAGGAAAATCAGAGAGGGGGGAATTTCTTGTCGTTCTCACATACACCTGTTCATGAGCATAGACAAGCAGTGTTGCGAGCTCCCATAACCTGTAACTTTCAAAAACAATTTTCGCAAAGTATTTTTAATTCTTTAGAAAAGCAAATATATGATATACCGGTAATAGATGGAACAGATGGTATGTTAGTATGTCATTTTCTTTTGAAACTTGATATGTTAATAGTAAAGGAAATTGCTCCCGTAGAGGCAATTTTAGTATCGAGTTTACAGAGGTGTAGGAAGCAAGCTTATGAAGAGTTGCAGCGCTTGTTAACAATAACTACAGATTGGGGTCATATCTGTCATTCATTATTATTAAAATTTGTCACACCCTTGATTAATACGGAATTTATGAAGGTATCATTATATAGAGTAATGCAAGAAAATGAAAATTTATTAAACTTTTTACAAGAGAAATTAAGTACATTAAATGTTTTAGAAATTAACATGCCTGAAGATGAAATTTGTAAATTAATAAGTAATTTAGTTACTCCCGAAATTCGTAATCTGTTGTTGATACTTAGTGTTCCAAAAACGGTAAATGAATATGTAGATTTTGCGGAAAGTTTCGAAATTAATGACAAATATAAACAAGATTATAAAAATGTAGTTAAAAGTGAAAAGGTTTGTTTACCACGGGTAAAAACTCCTCTTAGAAGTGCCAGGACAAATTATATGCCAACACCTTTTAATAGACAGAATAGACTGAGTTATCAAAATTTAAATGAAAATAAAACCGGAGTTCATAGTGCGTACTCTCATAGTGCAAGGGAAGATCATGGAAGCTTATTACAATTGCCCATCAGTATATGCCATACTTTATATCCCTGTATAATAGATACTGGCTCGACTCTATGCTTAATAGAAAACAGTGTTTTAGAAGAAATCCGTACGAAATGCAAGCCTAAAATAAAACAAGTAAATTACTCTGTGACCATCATGCAAGGGAATGAGTTGTTAGTGCGTGAGTTGGTGCAACTTATTTTCTTTATACACGGTGTCCGTTTTACAGCGTGGTTTGGAGTTGTTAACCATCCAAAATTAAAATTATTATTGGGTTTAGACTTTTTACGGGATAATTACGCCCATATAAATATAAACGCTCGAGAACTTCTTTTTGAGAAATTGAAAATGCAAGTAAAGTTACAACCTTTTGAGAATAACCCAGTTGGTATGAACAGTGATCTGTGCGCTTTCCAATATCATTTCAGGCCTACTCGGAGAGATCCCAGACACCATGGCGCCAGAGTTTGTGATCGATTCGAGGGGACTAGGTCTGAAGGTGCAGCTTTACAATATGGTGGCAGTTCTTTTTCCTGTAACCTGACATCACCAACCCAAACCAGCAAGGCTAAGCAGTTTCCAAGGAGGCCTCGACGTTATGGCAACCAGACCAAGCAGACAACCAGTGGCGTAGGCGAGTCCAGGAGTAGGGCGGAGAACCGTACTAAGGCAAAGACCAAGGAGACAGTTGCACTTGAGAATACTGATACTGCTGTTTATGAAGATGTTCCACCTGGCACGAGAATCTTTAATCCATTGTATAGGGAGGCAGATAAAGAGGGAGATGGAGGAGAAGCATTAAAAGGTAGTGTAAATTTTGAAAATATTTATGATGAAAATTTGATACCGTATGTTAAACAATTACTTAATGATTACAAAGAAGTAATAACCGATAAGTTAGGGCATGTTCGTGATTATTTATATGAAATTCAATTAACAAATCCTTCACCAAGCATTACTCAACCATATATGATTCCTAAATATAAAATGAAAGAACTTGATTTGTTTTTAGATAAATTAATAGAACAGGGTGTTATTGAAGAAATAAATAGTAGCCCATACATTTCACCCTGCTTCCTCGTTACTAATCGAGATCAATCCAAGAGATTAGTGATTAATTATGGCCAAATTAATTCTAAATTGTTATTGACTGGATTTCCGAGTCCGAACTTAGAATCTATTATTTCTAATATAGGTAAACACCATCTGTATACATTAATTGATGTTCGATCCGCATTTCATCAATTGGAGATTAAACCTGAGTGTAGGAATATAACTGCATTTGCTACACCAAATAGATTATTACAGTATTGTCGCCTACCGATGGGAATGGCAGTTTCACCATTCGTTTTGTCCAGTTTAATGCATAAGATCTTTCGTGATATAGAAGGGGATTATTTAGATATTTACTGTGATGACTTAATAATTCACTCGGATAGTGTTGAAAAACATAAAGAAATCTTAGAGAAAGTGTTAAAAAGGTTGAAAGATTGGGGGATTACTATTAGTCCACACAAAGCTCAGTTTATGAAATCAAAAGTGAAAATATTAGGATATGAGTTCTCTAATGGTCAAATGAGAATAGATGATGAGAGAGTAAGAGCGATTAAAGAAATACCCAGACCGAAAAATAAACGTGCCTTAAATAGAATGTTGGGATTTCTTAATTATTATCTTAGATATGTAAAAGATTATTCAGAACTTTTGAGTCCATTATATGCTATGAGATCACCCACAGTTCCATTTATCTGGGGGAAGGAGGAAGACGATTTATTGGAGAAAATTAAGGAAGCTATTATTAACCATATTGTTCTTAAAGTGCCAGATATGAATGCGCCCTTCGTTTTACATGTCGATGCTTCCACCAAAAATTATGGTGCTATATTAAGCCAGTACGATGGCGATGGAAAACTTAGACCTGTTTACTTTTTGAGTAAACGTGTTCCTCCATCAGATTGGTCGAAAAGCGTTTTTGATCTTGAACTTTCTAGTTTAGTTCATGCGCTTGATAAATTTGACATGTATCTTCATAAGAAATTCACAATTTATTGTGATAATTCAGCCTTGACGTGGATACTTAAAAATCATAAACGTCAAAGAAAATACGGCTCTCTTATTGAAAAGGTGAGTCGATATCAATTTGATATTATTCACTTGCGGAGTGAGCGCAATATGGCAGATTTTCTAACTAGGATGCATAATTATATCGATTATACACCTCCTTCATCAGATATAGTGGAAATTGATAAGGTGGATGATAAAGAAGTACACTTGAATTTTGTTAATTTCTGGAATAATCCTTTCTTTCATAAGCCATTAGGAGATCATCAACGAGAGGACCCTAATTTAAATACTATAATACAAGAATTAGAAAGGGGACAGGTAAAGGAACCTTATGTTCTTAAAAATGGTATCCTTCTGAAGAAAACTAAAGGTAAACAATATGGAGGTTTAAGAGCTGTTGTACCAGAGTCTCTTAAGTATAGTGTGATTAAATTTCATCATCAAGACCCTGTAGGTGGAGGACATAGTGGGGTCCAACGAACGATAGCAAAAGTGGCTATACGTTATACTTTTCCTAATTTATTCCAAGAAATTAGAGATTTTGTTCAGAGATGTACGACTTGTCAGCTATGTAGGGATAGGAATAGACTTCCTTATGGTACCTACTATACTCAGAAAGAGAAATATCCTAATAATTCTCTATTTTTAGATGTAATGGGGCCTTGGCCTATCAGTAATGGGTTTAAATATGTATTAGTCTTAACCGATGGTTTTTCTAGATTTGTCATTATCGAACCTCTTAGGAATTTGAGTTCAAAGTCTATATGTTTGAAATTAGATAAAATATTTTATTCTTACGGATTTCCAAATAAGGTGATTCATGACAATGCTGGATATCTGCAAAGCGATTATTTCAAACATTATTTATTTAGTTTAGGCATTAAAAACATTTGTACTACTCCTTATTCCATGTCAAGCAATTTAACAGAAAGACAAAATAAAAATATAAAATTAATTTTGAAAACCTATATTTATAAAAATCAAACTAAGTGGTCTAAGTATATTTATCAAGTCCAGTACACATTAAATAGTAGTGAAAATTCTGTAACTCGTAAAACTCCAAGTGAGGTATACTTAGGAAGAAAGATGTTTAATCCTTTAGATGTAAACTGGATTTTAGATCTAGGAATTCTTGAAAGTACTCAAGATAAAGCTGAGATGAGTAAAACTATTGTAGATAATATTGAATTGGCCTGGAAAAGGAAAGAGAAATTGTATTCTAGAAAACATAGAGATATAGATTTACCTATTGGAGAAAAAGTATTGGTTAAGAAAGTAACTAAATCTTCTTTGGAGAAACGTTATCAACCTAAATTAGATAGCCAATATCAGGGTCCGTTCGAAATTATGAGCTATCCAACAAAGAACACAGTGTGGTTACAACTTGTAGCTGATAAGAAAGTAAAGATTAAACGTCATGTCAGTTTCATAAAGAAATTTTATCCAACAAGAGAAAATAATAATGAAAATAATAATGGAAATTAAGAAAATATGTACAGATTCTGTAATAATTGTAATCCACTTCACTGTTAAAATATATGTTATGTGTTATATATATTTGTGTACTGTGCTCTGTTTGTACAATTCTGCAGGTTCGGAATTGGGTGTTTCTGGCCATGGCTGTGTTTGTTGTGATTGTCCGAGAGAACCTTCCCATAGAAGAATGGCAATAAATCAGGACCATCAGGTGGATAGGCAAGAACAATACCGTCATCAATCCTGTTATCTTTCTGCAGTTATGGTGCGTGCTTCGTCGATTGGACAATGAACTAAAAGGAGCTCCGAAACAACTAACGATTTGTTTGTGAAGAATTTCCATCGGTGAGTTCGTTCCATTATTCTTTACTGCATGCCGTGCATGGAAGATGAACTTACTTCGAAATGTTAAATAACTGTTTGTTTAATTAAACCACCCGGAGAGGTGGGGAATTTAATATGAGACATTTCTCTTAAGTTCATGAAAAAAAAGAACTTGAAAACTCGATCAGCTGATTAGTTAAATAAACTTGTATATGGAAACATTGGCTCTGTAGGTCAATGTCATGGTTCTGATATTCGTTTGTTCGAAGTGACTAAAACGCCATCTATCTTTTGTATTCTACCCGTACCTATTACGTTTCCTTTAGATTGAAACATGAGGTAAGCAGGGGTAGGAGCTTAGAAATTGTGTCCGTTAAATTGATAACTAGTTAAATGTGATTTCGGAATAGTGTGTGGATAATAATGCTCCTACACAGAAAGTAGCCGGATTAATTAAGTGTAATGTATGTAAGTGCCATTGATATGCAGCTCGTCAGGAAATTGTAAGTACAAAATTTTAATCTATTTTTTTTTCTTTCCATTTCGGCCCAACTGTTACAACTTTTTGGTGAGTGTATGTCTTTGGTCACTAGTTTAATATATATATTGTTATATTTGGGGATTAAATTCAATTTGTGTAGATATTTGATATATGAAACCTGTCAAAAGTACAACCAGTAAAATTAATTTAGAATATAAAGTAGTGGAATGCGAATGTATAAAAATTTCCGGACTACTATTCAAATTGGGAAAGGGTTCCAGTTAACATTGAGTGAAGTTGTTTTGTGTCTGCACAGTTATATTGTTATTGTTGAATTTACATTTATGTTGAAGAAATTATACAATAAATTGTTCGAGTTGAAGTATATTTATAATTTTCACGAAAAGGATTACTTGCCCAACCTACTCCGCATTAAGGGGAATCCTAAAATACCCTTTCATAGGTAGTGGATTACTTGGTAACAAGACTGCCGCTACAAACTTACCAGATTAATATGATGTCGAGCCACCTTTCGCCTTCAGAACAGCCTTGATGCGACGTGGGATGGAGGCATAGAGGTCGTGAATGGTAGCAAGTGGAATTTTACACCATTCCTCGTGCAGGGCATCGGCCAGTTCTGTGAGAGAGGATGGAGGTGGAAATCGTCGACGGAGTCGTGTTTCCAAGACGGACCACAGATGTTCAATTATGTCGAGATCTGGGGATTGGGCGGGCCAGGGGAGGTGTTGAACTTCATCCCGATGTTCCTCAAACCACGTTGCAACAACGCCAGCTGTGTGAATGGGTGCATTTACATCCTGGAAGATGGCGTCATTGTCTGGGAACAACATCCGGACCATAGGATGCAAGTAGTCTCCTAAAATTGTGACATAATCGTTGGCAGTGATTCGTCCGCTAAGTGTGACCACAGGACCCAATGAAAACCATGATATGGCGGCCCACAGCATCACCGAGCCGCCGCCATGTTTCACAGTTGGGCGGAGACACTGCAGATCATAAGCTTCTTTGGGCGTTCTCCACACATAAACACGGCCCGTGGTTGGAAATAGGGTGAAGGATGACTCATCCGACCATATCACACGTTTCCAGTCCACAACGGTCCAAGTTGCATGGTCGCGACACCATTTGCGGCCTGCGAAAGCGTTATGGTCCCTGATGAGCGGTTTGGCTCGTGCAACACGACCCCGTAAGTTCATGTCATGTAATTCACGGCGGACTGTGATTGTCGAAACAGGGTAAGGGAGGTGCTGATTGAGTTCCTCCGTCACTTGCTCCGCAGTGGCACGACGGTTCTGCGTGACAATGCGCTTTAATACCCGGCGTGACCTGTCACTCATTATTTTCTTCCGCCCACTGTTTCGCTTCCCCTTTGTGGTTTTCCCGTGTGTTGTGTAGGCCGTCATCACCTTCGACACTGTCCCACGCAACACACCTAACACAGTAGCCACTGCCGTCACACTCACTCCTCATAACCGCGCACCAACAATTTGCCCTGTTTGAAAATCTGAGAGGTCTCCCATTTTACACTACCTCCGTCTGCTGCAGCCACTGGACACTGCTGTTCCACTGCGCCTGACGTAGTAAGGAGACCGACCTAACACACCACCACCAGCGGTCCGGCGCTGCGAGCGCCACGACACCACTGCCAACCCATACATCTGACGTGTTGCCATTTACAGGTGTTTCCATTTTTCTGTGTCAGGAATCACCTTACAAACGTCGGTGTTTTGAAACACCCTGTATATACGATGTTGTAAAAATGGCGCCCAAGGACGACTCCTTTTCTACAGGTCAAAATAAAGCGAAAATGCTACTTAAGGATATACCCTCTAAGGTCTCCTTTAACCGCTATAGGGGAATCAAAACTGCACTATGTGGCAACGTTAGATTAATTTAGAAACATTAGTACTACTCTACGAATCCACCAAGCATTTACATCGATTGTTACGCTAATAAGTGGAGTTAGTGTCAACATCTATCGACTTTAACTACCATCTGGAAAGAATCAATGTAACTATTTGATAGATTGGTAATCCATTCTATGGTTCTTTATCTGCGACGTTCTCACATTGTGCAATTCGCATCTCCAGACGAGGACCCAAAACGTATACAATTATACATATTTTTCGCTTTAGTTTGACTTGGAGAATAGTGGACACAGTTTTTTTTTTAACACTCGATTTTTCCTGGCGCTACGCAACAATATAGCGTTTTTTTTTTTTCTGGCGGTACTCTCAACGGTACAGCGTACTGGCATGTTTGAATGTGAACGAAATATTTCCTCTTCTGTCTTAAAACGGGATTGACGAGAAACTTCGAAAATACCAAATAATAAAGTTTTATTGAAAATCAGAGTTTTTATTGTTTTCCTTTACCTGTCTTCTTTCTAGAGAGAGAGAGCTGTGAATCTGTTTCTTCTTGAAGATAGTTAATTGTAATTAAGGACTACAAATATTGGAGTTAATCATCTTTTATGAAAATGCTGTTCCACGCAAAAGTGTAGGGGTTCATGTCTAAACAATGGGTGCCAATTGTGCTAGATATTATTATTATATTAATACCCTGGAAGGTATGCAATTTTTTAACCATTATGAACCCGTGGTCCGCCGTACAGTCACATTTATTTTTAGAAAAAAAAAAAAAGAAATATCAGAATTTAAATAATCTTTACCTTATTAAATTCTATAACCTACTGTTTCCATAATTTAAACCTATTTGAGATTCTAAACTATACGCAATTCCCTTAAATTTTTTTGTTTATTATTTAGACTAGTGTTGAATCTAAATGGACCAGTGGCGTATCCTGAAAATCTGAAAAGCAGTTTATATAGAATAAAACTGTTTACAATTCAACAGCATTTCTTAATAGCTTACATATTATATTTTAAGATTTAATATACAAGTTCGGAAGATTTAATACAATTTTAAAACTCACACTTGTTAGAAGTCATTAAACAATTTAAGAAGATACTAGCTGAACCTGCGCTTTCTACACAGCGCATCATCCGCACATGAGCATAAATCTCCTAATTCCTCACAGTATATGTACATGTCCCTTTACAGACACAAGTGAAAGACTTCTTCATAAAAAAAAAAAAAAATAAAAAAAAAAGGGCAAGTGGTATGATAAAGGGGAGATTTTTTCGATTATTTTTTCTCAATATCTCGCACCGTTTGCAAGATTTGAGCCTACTTCCGGTTGGAGTTTCTAATTCATGTATTACCAGTATTTTATTTCTTCTTGCATGCAGTATGTAATAAGCAAATACATTACATATACAATTAATTATAATGTCAGTTATATATGGTGTTCATTGCGCAAAACACTCAAAAAATAAAGATTTATCTTAGACTCGAGAAATGGTTATCCTTCCTTTTTCATTATTATTTGTCCATGAAACAAACGCCTGATACATATACAACAATGTGGTGTTGCAATGTATAACGCATAGGATATGATGCTTTTTTTTAATTTCAACGCTTCCAGTGTACCCTAAAAAAATGTAATAAGGAAATAATGGCTTTTTTAAAATCAATTAGAACTGGACAATGTACGCAAACTTTCCAATCGATCAGTGAAAACGTCATCTTTCTAGAGCCTGTAGTTTCCAAGATTTAATTGTCGAAAGGATTGACCACAAAAATATAAACGTGCTCAACATATAGTTTAAAAGGACTCGGAAGATGGAAGCCCAATTCACATGCATACATTTTAGAGAAGGCTTATTAAAATACAAAGGCTTTGAACAATAATTTTATATCATAAACTTTATGAAAAAGATATAGTTAACTAATTTAGACTATTTAAAGTACAAATACTTAAAATGTTTTTCTCTGTTAAACGTGAAATCACACACAAACGCAAATAAAAGATTTGAAAGCTTAAGTTATAGGTTGGAGCTCAGGCGCTTTTAATTGCTATTGTAGCATTTTAATAGATAGATTATTAGTGGTTAAAAATGAATTTCACACACGCGGGCAAAACTGATTCCCCCCTCGACTTCCACGTGACAGATTATACCTCCGGCTTCCTATAGTTAAAAACGTGTTTCAGCGTTTATATATTTCTAGAAGAGAAAAAAAGAGGCAATTAGAAAAAAGATGGGAGGGGGTTACAATTGTTAAGACAGCCATATCACTAAATTTGTTAAGGTTAAAGGCATGAAATTTTGTATTCAGACTTTCCATTTAAAATAATTAACTACGTGTAATTCCTTTACAAGGAAGAAAAAAGGTGGGAAGAAAAAAGTCGGGGCTGCAACTGTTAGAATAAGATGGCCGTATCTCGAGATCCCTTATGATAAAATCAGAGATGTTAGGATATGAAAAGTGCGAGGCCGTAGGCCGAGCAAATTCGAGAATATAGGAGCGAAGTTTCCAGCTAGACGTAGGCTAGTACCATAATTAAAATCTTCCAAATATGAGAGAAACTTGAATAGATGCTTCCTTTCGCTGAAGAATTAATTCTTAGAACAAGCAGTACTATACGCTGTTTTACATTTATCTTGTGTACAGTTATTACACTTGCATTAAATAATAATCATCAAATTTAATAATAATAATTTAATAATAATAATAATAATAATAATAATAATAATAATAATAATAATAATAATAATAACATCCAAGTTTTACTATTTTCAACGTCTCAACCTGATGCTTCACAATGTTAAATATAGTGTCAAGCCTCATATCGTTCTTATAATTCGCAGCCGTACTAGTTACTTATGCTTAGTTTCGAGTATTTGTGTGAACTTCAAACTCCCATTACGAGCCAGTGGAAAAAGAAAGAAACCACCTACGCTATATTGTCATTTATATTATTTAAACAATGAGCATGGTTATCACGAGGAAAACAGCAATATCGCATTTCCGTATTGATAAAGTGTGTACCACACTTCCTGCACTGATTTACATCCTTCTCAAACTATAAAAAGCATCTTTAAACTGAGATGAAAAAAAAAAAGTACCTTTTACGTTCTCACATTCATTCTGTATTTTTCATATGAAATAAATAATTTAATGCCGAAACTGTAAGGATAATTGTTAATTTCTTTTCTGTTTGGTAAAGTAAAACCTTGCAACTTATACTTTACGTACTGTCTTACTAACTAGAGCTATGAAGTTTTGAACAGATATGTAAACTCAACGATGATTTGGTTTATCGTTTTACTGTAAAATTAATTTATTGCAAATGTATTTAGATTGCGTATATGCGTAGGCAAGGTCAAATAATTAAACATTACTTCAACAGATGGAACCCGTTCAGTACTGGTTCGAGACCTTTATGTCGCGCCTTTCACGGGAAGTTGTGAAATGTTGGTGCCTATATCCAACAGAACTTTTGTGATATTCCTGTTAGCCTCTCATGTCCATATTCTTTTCGAGTGCGGTTAAGGGTTTTTTCACTTCCAGTAGAAATATGCTACGCTACCCTTGAACAATCTTCCTTTCTACACATTGCTGTTATCCTATTTTTTCAAGTTTGATTTTCAGATAATACCTTACTATTCGGTGTCAGTTTCGGTGGTGAACGTGTTCAAAATAATGCAGTCGTCATTCACATATCTGTTTCACACGATGTAATCAATTTCGCTTATTCTTTCACTTGGGCGTTGACATGGCCATTTACTATTGGACTTTTTCTTGAGAAATGAAATTTATAACGTACAACTCAGCTTCGTGGAAAAGTTTTATCACCTCCGTCTCGATCGCCATATCAGTAATTTCCTATCGATTTTTCGTTCGTTCTTTTTGCCTTTTCCCATTGTATTATTTTACGTAGTTGTTGAATTCTCTATTTCTTCGTAGAATTCTTTTAATTCCTCTTCTGAATTGCTTGTTGAGTGAAGAATGCACATGCATTACTTGTAGTTTATATTCCAGAGTGTATAACAACATGCCTTGCTATTCGACCAGAGTGGCCGCGACAACTCGTGAAGCCTGGAGTCTGTACTAATCATAGAACAGCTTTGCCTCACGTGTAATACGTCGGAAGATCTCGGTACGATTCGTGGAGCTGCCTTTTAAATACACACTTCAGAAAACGTGCACCAACAATGTTGCGAAACTTATAAGGCATGGTGAACAAGTGACAAAAAAAACTTTAAAAATTATAACACACACACTAACACTAATATGAATTAAATGGTAACAACAATGACAACCTAGATATAAAACAATAACAAGAACAACAAAACGAAACTTAGCGACAACACTGTACCCCCAGATGTTCTGTGTATAGTACGAGAGGCAACACTGGCAAAATTTTATGGGTGTAGGTTGACAAACGGGGCACATCCTCGCGTTGTATTTGGTGCTGAAATTGGTAAATTTAGATCAAGCTTTACGACTCCTTGCTTTGAAAACTTTCTGTTTAACGTCCCACGTTTCTATCTATTAGGCTAAGGGAGACGAATGATTAAGGCAAGTGAACGATGGAAGAATCGGTGGAATGAGAATGTAGGTGGAAACAAGAAAACCCACGGACACGATGTTGCCCAACACAAACTTACTTGGCCGGGAATCGAACCAGGGACCCCACGCATCAGAGATTAGCTCTCTACCACTGAGCCACCGTGTCCCCACCACACACGACTCCTTACGTTCACTACAGAGGAACTATCTACCTCCAAAGTATTGTTCTTCAGATTTTCGTTGATAAGAAACAACATCATTGGTCTTGCCACTTGCCGATCCTCTAGAACAGAATAGATGTCCGCACTTCAATTTGACTAGTTCTTCTTTGCTTCTGACTTCGCTTAATCCGATTATTTTCCAGTTGATCTTCTGAAGCTCTTCGAACTCCTGGCACCTTGCTTCTGATGAGCGAGATCTCGCATTATACGCAGCAATAGTCAGTTTTAAATGGCAACCTAGTTCATAACCCCTACAACTCTTAGCAACCTTTGTCTGCATGTAACCTTGAATGTTGCCTTGCCCAATTACAAATAAGTTTCCAGAGAATGAGGGCCTTGGATTATGGTACATTGTCATGGTTGGTAAAAGAATTTGGAGGTACTGGGTCAAAAATTAACGTGCTAAGTATGTTGATGAAGCGAAGTATATTGATGATAGCCCTACCTGCCCACCCTCCTATCATAAGTGGAACTTGTTAAGTTTCAACAACAATGAATTTTTTAATCTGCCCCATGGGAAAGTACAGGTAAGATATCAGGTAACTGGTCCGGTCGACCATATATGACGTTCCATTAAAAATTCTACAGCATGGCGTAATCAGGGTGGCGACAAAACGGAAAGAATTCAATGACTTTTCCCCGTTTTCCAGAACATTTTTTGAAATTTTCCCTGATATGTAATTAGCCACACAGGCTTTCTCATGTTGATGGAAAACAAGAACAAAACATGACAACGATAATACACTATATATATATATATATATATATATATATATATATATATATATATATATATATATATATATATATATATATATATATATATATATATAATCAGCTAGAAAATTGAATATTTAAAAAATACAACGTATTTTATTATGAAATTACAGAACATTTATGGATCAATCCATGCTAAGTAATCAAGAAAAAAGAAAAAATGCCGCTCTACTATATCAAAATAATAATAATAATAATAATAATAATAATAATAATAATAATAATAATAATAATCTAATTTTATCATGAATGTTCATCCTATATCAGGGTACTTCAAAACCGTGATCATTTGATTTTTAAAACATCCCGTAGCGACGCAGCAGCTGTCGCCATTTTGCGTTTCCTCGATTTCAGGCGTTTACGTTATTTTGAATATCTCAGCATGTGTTTGTCCTACCCAATTGAAAATTGCTGGCGTCTCCAACTTGTGTAAAGCTAAAACTTTGATCTCTTAACATTTTTGCCTAAAACTACTTGAAAGAGGTAAAATCAGGGTGTACAGTTGCAACATTTTTGGACATTGAAGACAGGTTTGGGAAGAGCAAACAACTGACGTAGAGATCTGAATTTGTATGTGCAAGTAGTTCGGGTTCATAAGTTTATACACAAAAATTTACAGACCTGTAGTTGCTCCCAAAGGCTTGAGAAAAAAAAATCGTAAATTTGGGAAATTATGCCAATCCGGCACATTTTACTGTCCAATATTTCCAATGGGCTTGGATAAAAAATCTGGAACTTTGGGAATAGTTACTCCTTTAGTATACCATAACAAACAAAAGCGTGTTTTGTGTTTTTGAGCAGAAAAGGGTCAAAGAATTAAATAATGACGTCACAGTTTATGTATGCTTTGCTCAAAAATTCAACTAGAAATTAGTTGTTGTGAAGTAAAGTAGGATGAACCCACTTTACCCACAGCAGCACTGGTGAAGAATGCCCCTATCAGCAGAAGGTGAGAAAAGTCAAAATGCACACTTAGCAAAAAGTCCGTAGGTACTCATTGCTCTTGCAGCTTGCTGTATCAATGATATTCAATCCTGTTTATTCTTGTTTTAACTGTCAACTCATACAGGAGACGGTTGTCCTTTCGTTTGATCTACATTCCCCAGTCGATGTTTACAGTGAGTGAGTGTTCTCGAGCGGCATTTTTTCTTTTTTCTTGATCATTTATCTTATCTAATAAAAATTTCTACACAAACAAGAAATTAAACATATTCCCTAAACCGTAAGTCTGTAACTTCAGTTACATGAAAGGAAAAACCCACAGAGAAACACTCGCCGGAAAACGGTGGATGTATGTATAACTGGCTGTGGTATATTAACAACGTATCTTTGAAAAATTAACAGTAGTATGTAATTCATGTCACTTCTCCAAACGCTCTACTTTCTCACTAATATTCCACACATCTTCATTATTTTAGTCTTCTTAGCTTCAAGCTTGTTCAGAATGATCTTTATTTTCCTGTTTTTAGTTTATTTTTCCCCTTCCTTTTCCCCTTCGTCACTGATCTGTTGTTTCTGCAAAACGAGTAGAAGCATTTCCTGCATCATGAATCATGGATTTTCTTGTGGATATCAAGTCCACCAGAGAAAATACAGAATCTATACAAGTCTGACTGCTAGTAAAGTTTGTTCTTTTAAATTATCTGCTACACTGTGCATTGACTGAAAAATCCTCTTTCTAAATTTGAATTTTCACGAGAGAAAATCAAGACCATCTTAACAAAAATTCCTAGATCTTTTCACTCTGAAGTATCCAAAGTCAAAAGTCGTTCCAACACTGAGCAGCTCTAAAATACTGAGTCATGAATTGGATTCGAACAAAACTCTTTAAACTGCCCCACAACTCTCTATCTGCCCTACTGCCATCCATCCAATTATTTTCAACTAGTTCAACTAAAAGAGACTTCATGCGATTCACTCTAACATCAGATCCTGCAGAACATTAAGATTCAAATGTAAGAGCTCTAGTCAATTTATAATTTAAAGATGACTTCTCCAGAAGAACATATTTCTGTAGACATTTTCTGCAATTTCGGCGAAAATCCAAAATGTCCAAACCTTTATTGGTTGTCATTTCTTAAAGAGAGTGTGTTTAGCAAAAGCAATATCAACGTTTTTAACAGGAAGATTTTCTTTATTTTCCATTTTAATTCGTATCCATGAACTCGAATAACTAAAAACTTCTGGTTTTACGAACTTATGAATCAGATTTTTTATAACGCCCACTAAAGTGTTTCACAGAAACAGTCTTGAGAAGAGAGTTAGTCTGAAATGCAGTTGAGCTGATTTTGAATTTCAAGTGGATTAACGTAAATCCGAACCACATGAGCTCCCGTCGGGAATCAAATCCGGGTCTCCCACGCCAAAGGCGCATACGCTAATTGCTTAGCCACGAAGGAGCTCAGTCTTAAATTCAGTAAAGTAACATACTTTAAAAATATAAGTTTAGGCTTAACCATTTTTACCTTCTTCCAACATACCTGACACGATCTGAAAGTTCAAAGAGCATGAGACTTTCTTATCTTTCCTGACACGCCGAATATACAATAGAATATATGGTGGACAACACTGATATTTCAAGCCAATACAGAATAAAACTTCATCGGAAAATTCTGAGCCCCTCTAAGAGTGTACTCGATACGGCGTGCTGGGACATCCTTAAATAAGATATGCAGAGCTCTTAGAAATTCAACGATTCCCCAGTTCATTATCTCAATTGTGAGCTTAAATGGTTTACACGAAGAAATAACACACAGCTTCCTATCAAGAATTCAAGATCATTAGCCGACGTCTTGATATCGGACTTGAAGATATGCAAATATGTAGAGTTCACCTTAGGGTCGTCCATCGAAATTTGAATGATCTTTTTTAAGTTCAAGGGTGAAACCGTCTCTTTGAAAGTGATTATTAGGTCAGAAGCTGTAGAATTCCATCAAAACGCCCATATCAAATATCGCATAATACTTGCCCTTTCTACGCTACTCCAGAATCGCACATTTATGTTTCCAACAACAACTAAATTAGTTCACTTCTAAAATATGGTGTATGCCATACTACTAACTAGAGTGCATGCTATTTTGTCACGTTGAAGCTGCATTTCCCCAGCAATCTTAGGTCTGGAAGTATGAGTAATACTTTCACATCTTTAGCAGCAGCAGTGCGAATTGATGTGTCACTGTACTTCGAATACACCACAATAATTCTGCTCTTGTAATGCTGTATTTTACTAAGAATTCCTGTGAATTACTTTGTTTCGTCACCGAAGACGTACCCACTTGCATCACAGAATCCACATTTGAGCACGCGACATCACCAGATATCATCAAAGTTTTGTACGGTATGAACAGGACGACACTATAACTCAGAAAGTACTGAGATGTTTTCTTTATTCACAAAGGAATACAGTTTTGCGCGAATATAGTGTAAATATACTACTTCGGCGCATTTAATTATTTAACACTCGGTTAGTCGCATGTGGTTCTGATTGATACAACTGAACGTTTTTCTACGCACATTTTTGACTGCGATGTCGCTTGCGGCGCCCGTTCCGTGTAATCCTCAAACTCCACTCTACAAACCTATGAGTAGTAGAGTTGACGGTGACATTCGCATATGGCGCTGTAGTAATGGCTGTGTATCAGATAGAACGGTTGCGACTAATCGTGTTATAAGAGAGGTATTTTATGTTTCAGTTAGCTCAATTTTTCTTCATTTATTCTTATACAAGTATTTCAAGTTTTAAGCCCACAATTACTACTGTATATTATGGCAGAACGTGAACGTGTATTTAATCTCACTGATTCGATTGATGTTCAAGAAATTCAGAAAATATTGTTTGATGATGATGGGTCAATTCATCCAGCTGAAATTGAACATTTTAGTGACGTTGCCGACACTGATGCAGAAGAATGTACACCAGAAAAACGTGAAACAGATTCTGAAACAGAAGAGAGTGCCACTAAAGAAGAAAGTGAACCAAATGAGAAGTTAGTGTACCTTGGTAGAGATAAAACTACGAAGTGGCAAATTGTTCCGCGGGAAATGAATAGACGAGTGCCTCCCCAAAATATAGTTGTAAAGCTTCCCAGAGTGATTGGAATTGCTAAAGAAAGTAAGACTCCATTAAAGTGCTGGCAAAATTTTTTCACTGAAGAAATGCTTGAAGACATCGTTCGATATACTAATCAATACATAAATATCGTGCGGGGTAGTTTCAAAAGGGAACGTGATGCAGGTGATACCGATTTGTGTGAAGTAAAGGGGTTCATTAGTCTTCTTTATTTCGCCGGAACTTTGCACGCAAATGGACTGACACTGGATGATTTATGCGGAACTGATGGGGATGGTGTGGAAATATTTAGACAGGTTATGAGTCTCCAAAGATTTAGATTTCTGATCAGATGCCTCAGGTTTGATGACCGTACTACACGAGACGAAAGAAAACAGGTGTACAATATTGCTGCTATTCGGGAACTGTTAACATGTTTTGTTGAAAACTGCCAAAAGAACTATTCTTTGTAGCTAATGTTACTATAGATGAAAAGCTGGATGCTTTCCGTGGCCGTTGCCGCTTCAAACAGTACATCCCTGCAAAGCCTGCTAAGTATGGAATTAAGATCTATGCATTGGTTGATGCAAAATTATATTACACTTACAACATGGAAATTTATGCAGGAAAAATGCCTGACGGGCCTTATTCCATTAGTAACAAGCAGGCTGATGTTGCCAAGAGATTAGTGCAGCCCATAGTTGGAACATGACGAAATATAACTGCGGATAATTGGTTTACCGATTTGAACCTAATTGCTGACTTGAAAATACGGAAATTATCTTATGTGGGAACCATAAAGAAAAATAAAAGACAGTTGCCACTGGAACTTTTGAATCTAAAGTATAGACCTGAAAAGTCAAACATGTTTGAATTTTCGAATGATGTTACTCTCGTTTCCTATGTACCGAAGAAAAACCGAAATGTTTCAGTAGTATCAAGCCAGCATTTTGATGATCGTATAGACGAAACAAGTGGAATTGCCGCAAAGCCAGAAATGATTACCTTTTATAATTAGACGAAATCAGATGTTGACATTTTGGACAAAATGTGTGCCTCGTTCAATGTAGCCAGAAATACGCAGCTCTGGCCGTGTGTTGTATTTTTCTCGATGCTGAATATAGCTGGTATAAATTCACAAATAATCTTTCTTGGTAATGGTCAGGCTAAAATTACTAGGAGGCGTTTTTTGAAACAACTAAGTCATGAGCTTGTGCATGAGCAACTCTGCAAGAGAAGTCTTCTAAGTCAAGGGATTCCTTTTGCTTTGCAAGCGAGTCTGGAAAAGTATCGACCAGCAAATGGAGCAGATGAAGAATCGGTTGGTGAAGGAACTGAACGTTCAGCAAAGCGACGGAGCTGTGATTTATGTAGGAAGAACAAAAAACGAAGATTGACCAGAACTAAATGCAAAAAATGCAGCTGACCAATTTGTCTCCAGCATATGGATTCCGTGTGCACCGATTGCTTTCCTCGATTAGAAACAATACCAGTTGAATCGAGTGACGAGTAAATGATTTGTGATTGTTTATATTTCTATGTTTTTTTGAATTCGAACTAACATATCAGAGGTAAAATGACTTAATATAAGTTCATTTTTTCTATATACTCTCCTATACTTATTTTGTTTAGAGACACTACAACATTCCTAAGCAGTGTTTGTGCTTAACAATATCATTCACGGAGGATTGAGTTATTATAATTATCTTGCTTTAGTTGTCTAGTGCTTTAGATTTTGAATAAATAAAAGCAATATGTAATATGTTTGTGTTTTAGATACAGAAGCATATAAAGAAGAAAGCTTCCAGAAGTTTGTGTATCAGTCTGATACCTTGCGACTTATTCCGTGACTATTTTTTCTTGAGCTACTGTGATTTCATAATGTTTTCAAAATTTATTTTTTTCCTAAAATTAGAACATTTAAAACACAATGCGACGTAATTAATCACCATAGCATAAGCTTATGCTTTCATGTTCTTTTTAAAAAAGATAATAAAAAATAACCACTAGTATTAAATCAAAGGGAAAAGCGAATGTATCAATCTGATACATTGCGACAAAAACCTTGGATCTAAATGTTGCGACTAACCGAGGGTTAAAATGGACAAATATCAAAGTAAACAATATCCAGGCTGGTGTAGCCAATTTTGTAATAGCTCTTTTCACAACAAAAGAAAAAATCAGATTCTGAATGTAGTCGCCAATTTTGAAATGATACTTAGATTTAAAAAAAAAAAAAAAAAAAAAAGGTTTATAAATCCCGAATGGGTGAACCCAATTTTGATACATAACTTTCATTCCATAACAGAAAAGAAAAACATACTAAGCAAATCCTGAAGATGCCAATTTTGAAATAAACATTTAACTCTCGCATAACTAAGGGTGACTCATGAAGATTATCTTCTTTGTGATAGTGACGCTGAGCAGCATCCTGGATCGTCTAGTGAGAGTGAAGAATCAGACATTGGTGATACTGAAATGGTGGGAAGTGATTGTTCGTGATTTGGTGGTGCGAAACAAAGTTGCTTTTCTATTTTCAAGAACAATACTGTATATAAGTATTCCGTATATATTATGAAGCCATGTCAAATATGTTGATTTTAAAACAATATTTAACCGGGCCCTCGTGGCTCTAAAGTGCTTAATTTTTTGTTCAAATAAAATGATTTTAGGTAATAAGAACATTTTACCAGACAATACTATTAATACATAAAACATGAAATACATGGTTTCAAAATATGCAAATAACTATTAAGAGCTTAACTAACTTTCATAACTACCATATTAACACACGAAAAACCTTCGTGTTGAGCCCAGCTCAGAACTCTCAAACTTTAAGAGAATATCTCTTTTTCGCATCCGGATGCAAAATGCACAACACTGGCTTTCCGAAGGCGGCGCTTACATTGCTGAATTCAAATAAACTAGAAACGATATGGCTGCGAGCCTTTTTCTTCCTGTATTGTCTTGCCTTCGAATGAAGGATATGATTTTGAATTACAACTCAAAATGCAAACGACCATTAACCCCATTAAGAAACAAGATATCTCCATTAAGAGCCAAATTAAAGAAATTTAAGAACGGTGCTCACAAGTTATTTGATATTTTCTCTTGCAAAATGCTGCGATAGATTAATCTGTAAGTGTGATAAATCAAATTAAATACCGCCGTGGGAGCTCATATTAGATCAGAGAAATCAGAGGCAAATGACCTTATCAGAGGCAATATCTTTTTAACCGGCTCTGTTTTGGTGAGGAAACATAATATAACATTATACAACTTTTGCACGATACTCAATCTTAATTTTCTAAAACAAAATTTTTTCGGCCATTTTCGGCCTACCCTATTAACCAGGCTAAACGGAAAAAAAGCTGTTACTACTCACTTCGTCCCTCAGCATCTCGACTGGCTTTCAATATAACAATATGCTGTCATAATTAAAAGCCTGTTGTTGGCGATTGCATTAAATATATTTCTTCTACCACGTACTCCGCACCTCCACGGCATAAATCAATTTGTATTTGCCACTTTTTTTTCTTTCTTTCTTTTTGGGACACAGACAGATAAGAAATGAAAGTATTGAACTAAAACTCGTAAACAATGAAACACGATCGCACGCTTAATACATGATAATAAAGAGTATACACTCATTCTCAGATTGCTATTTATTCATTTGAAGTCTCTTGTAATAACGTTCTTATTACTTTACTTATAACTTTAGTAATATATTTATTACTTGTTAATAATGTTTTTAATAACGATTAGGTTCCCACATTTGGATATTTACAAAATTATATTTTCCAGCAACGAATATTATCGCCAAAGTACACTAAATTCCCACGCCAGAAAGCAAGCAAAGATGAGCTTATTCTTGAGAAAAATAAAATCGTGTCCCGGAACATTATTCAGACGGGTGAATGAGATCAATCATTGTGAATTCATAGTTTTACAATTTGCGAAGGCGCCTTATGGTTATTGACAGACACGTTACATAACATTTATCTTCACATTAATTAAAGTATTACTCTAACGTTCCGCAAATGAGACAGTAATTACTGACTTAATGGTGTAAGAACGAAGGGAACATTTTTCCAGTATGAATGGGTGGGTGGGTGTTGGAGAAACAGAAGGACCCTGGGAATATCAGGCCACTTGGTATTTATTTACCCACACCCATAAACACACGAACTTTGACGCAGAGTATTTCAAATGTTCGACTGGATTGGAAATCGAATCCAGGTCACTGATTCACTGTCTCCGTGCGGTCACCACTATTCTATCCCATCTGCTTCCTCGCCAGTCGCACAACTCTACTCTTGAAATCAGTGGCCAACCATTCAGATCACATGCACTATACCACACCCGTTATGCTTGCACTACTCAATGGCCACATTACTGAATACTTGTACGGGTTGAATTAGATATATTTTATCGTAAATGAAGGAAACAATGGCTACCCTCATCTACTATATATTATTTCTTTTTCCACTTTTAACCCTTCTTAGTAAATCTATTTGTTGGATGTTTTGTCAGATTTTCATGTGGTGGCCCTACACATGCTTCCTGTACCCCCATTTCGAAGACGGAAACGTATTAGTGAGTGTTCCTTTCGTAGCCTACTAGTTGTGGTCACAGTAGCTAACGGGGACAGTGAGAGCACGTGAACCAAAATAGAGCGTTATGCGAGCCTGTGTGCTTTACGTTTACAATGGAAACAAACGCTGCTGAAACTGAAAGAAAAAATATACCGCACATTCAGCAGGGATAGGGTAAATAAGAAGAGAGTTCAATGGCAGTTTTAACTTTTTTTTTTTTTTTTATATAACAAATTTAAGAACGGATGAATCCATCCAACACGCACTCGTATGGGACGTCCACACGCCATAAGCAGCGAAGCACTCAAAGCAGCTATTGAGGCTGACAATGGCCAATATGCGACGGATTGGGAGACATATTATATTGCAATACAGAAAATACTCGACAATATCTCCACTTACTTGAGAAATTGTATGAAATAGGGCGATGAGTCCCATATGTCACACAAAACGACACGAGTAATGCCTGCGTTCCTTTAGTCGTCTCAGGAAAAGGTTCCGTTTCTGCACAAATTCCTGACATGCGATGAGAATAGATTTCTTATATTTCTTACGCCACCTTAATTTTTTATAGATGTATTATCAAAAACCATTACTGTATGTAACAGGAGGTTATGCTATGTATCTAGTGAACTGCTAGAGGTAAGATGTATCCCTAACTGCTCGTACCTGGCCAGACGATCAATGTAACTGTGCACTGGCAGAAATTGAAACGTGTGCATGAAAACCTTAAAAAAAGGGGAGCAGCTCTTGCGAACTGTAAATGTGTTATTCTGCTACACGATAATCTGAAACCACACGTTGTTAAGGTCACCCGAGAAACCATTATTAAACTTGGCTGAGAATCATTGCATTGTTGGTTACCACTTGCCTCATTCGGTACATCCCATCCATACAAACGATTACATCGAACCCACAAGGTCATCCCTACACTGGGCGACTTCTCTTGATTCACGTTCCGCTTAATTCTACCACTGCGCAACTCATTCTGTCCAAGCGAAGAAGACAGGATGCTGGTGAAGTCTACTAATTTTCCAAGTCAGTCTCTTACTTCATGTAATTTTCTTTCTCTTTGTGGGATCAAAATCTTTTTTCTTTTTTTTTTTTTTTTTTGAGGGGGGAGGGGGTACTTTATATTAAAATGTCTTTGCTGCTGTAAGCCGCTCTTGTTTCTCAAGACTACAGTAGTAACGGTTTCTGAACATGACAATTATAATTTCCATTCTACCCACTAGCGTTGAAATGGAAAAATGGAATGAAATCTTTCAGTTTGATGTCCCATAGTTATGCTGGCTAGGCTAAAGGAGATAGTGATGATGAGACATGAAGGAAAGAGTGGAATGAAAAAAGTGGAAGGAAACGGGAGAACCCCGAGATAACCCCCACACACGGTTTGTTCATCACAAATCTCAGTTGGCGCGAGCGGGTATCGAACCAAGGACCCAATGCACGAGAGGTGAACGCTCTACCACTGAGATACCGCGTCTACCCACTATTATTTTTCAGTAGGAACTTGAGAAGTCTGAAATGACAAAAGCGAAAGAAACTAACGCCCTTCCCTGCTCTTGAAGGCTAAAGGAGGCAGATACTAATTGGTGGCATAAGAAAACGGAAGAACCTCGAGAAAATCCGTGAGTACCCCGCTCTTATACACTTCAAATGGAATGCTACAAAGTAACCAAATTCTTGCCGTTTTTGACGTATCATTAATAATGCGCTTAGAGAGAGGAAACGAAATAACGCACGTGCCTGCCAAGAGATCGAGAGTTGGTCTGACCATCGACCTTCAGTAATACAGGCACGTTGCGCACACACAACAGCCATAGTTCGTCCAGTATCGAAAAGAAATGGAGGTATCGAAGCAGCGTGTTTGTTGTATGACTTTAAAGTGGGGCCCATCAGCTGTCGCATCAAGTCGCCGCATATGCCAGGCATTGGTTTCAGAAATTTCGTCGAAATATCTGAGCCTTTCGGCTGAACCTCGCAGCACATGTGTTGGATGACGAGGCCCTGAATTCAGTCATCGAAGAGAACAGTAGTCTAACGGTGATGAACTTGCAGGAAACAATCAGACTGCACCTGCATGGAATAGGGAAGTTGTACAAGTTTAGCAAATGAGTACTCCACACACTGCCGGCAGCTAACAAGGAACAACTGCTTACTCGGCACCAGAAACATACCTATCTTTGATCGTTTGCTCACTGATGACGAAGTTGGGATCGAACAAGGGTCCCCATGCATCAGAACTGAACACACTACCAATGAACAACCGTGGCTCTATAAACCTACTTGAAATCGATTGGCAAAATGCTTTGTCAGAGGACTATGCTGAAAAGTAAAAACACACATGTACTCTCAGCTACTCCTTTTATGGTTAGTTTTATAACATGCCTCCATATATTGTTTTCTAACAAACCCACCATTCTTTTCGAAACAGTTCTTTAAAAAAAAAAAAATCCTTATTTTAATAAAAATGACGACTTCTCCCTAATATTATAAGAAAAAAGTGTACTTTACCTTTGGTTGGTAGCAATTTGAAAGCTGACTTTGTCTCCAGATCGAAGAGTGACATTGCCTTCAATATCTTCCTTGCCATAAGGAAGGAAGAAGCACTCCCCTCTGTTTTCGTAGCTAATGCGACCCTGTAGTTCTCCTTGTGCCCCTTCGTTTCTTAGTTCTGTTGTCACTGTTCCTGTTACACGTTCCTCACTTAACACCTGCGCAGACAATATAAAGTAATAAATCATTAATTTTAACTTAATTAAAAACAAAGATGGATACTAATACAAGGAATGCAATTTAAATTGTAATTTATTGGTAAAACTGCATATAGATGTACTCTCCGAGTTTCAAACCGCGATTTCGCGCTTGCAGGGCGAATGCTCCACCTATTGAAGTACTACTATTTTTTTTCTTTTGATACTATATTCCTTACGATCCTACTGGATAGGAATCTGTTGGCAATTAGTAGAAGCAGTTAAACTATAATAGATGTTTCATTAGAAAAAACGAAATGAAATTTAATCTTTGAGTTTTACGTCCCACGATTATGGCGGCTAGGCTAAAGGAGACGGTGAAGATGAGAAATGAATAAAATAGTGGAATGAAGAAAGTGGGAGGAAACGGGAGAACTTCGAGGAAACCCACGCACACGGGTTTGTCCACCACAAAGTTCACTTGGCGGGAGCACGGTTTGAACCCGGGACCCCATGCACCAGAGGTGAACGCTCTACCACTGAGCCAGAGCGGCCCAGATGTTTCATTAGAGGAAGCTTTAGCATGATACGTACATTTGCTGGCCATACTCCCCGTATTTCAGATTGGTGTCCGCTGTGGATTAGTGGCACACATCTATTAAATTTTAGTACGAAAAGGTATATAAGATCTGGATTTGGTAAACAGAATCAGTGACACAAATATGAATGCCCGAAATCAGCGATTATGAAAACCGTCCCGCTTTTTCGGCGAGACAAATGTAGCTACCTTTTACACACACAATTCTTTTAAACGAAATGAAATCTTTAGTTTTATTGTTCCGCGTTTTTATTTTTCAGGTTGAGGAAGTCGTATAATGAAAAACTTTCTGGAATGAAAAGAAAAGGTTCAGTTGAACGTTCTATGATTTTGCCCATCAGGCTAAGGGGGATTGGTAGTATGTGAATATGGGAGGAAATGGGAGTACCCCGAGAAAACCCACTGACACGATGTTGTCCATCACAAACTTACCTGACCGGGGATCGAACCAGGGACCCCATGCACCAGAGATAAACGCTTTACCACTGGACTATTGTGTCTCCCTTTTTCCTGGAATGAGAATGGGATAAAAAGGAGCACTGGAAACTACGTTACTCTTCTTCCACGTTCTCTTCAATTGCCTTCTGTTATGAAATTCTTTCAAAAAATAAAACTACCATATTGTCTGGATAGTCTACGCTAGTTGATGCGTTTTTATAATCTCCTCTATCAAAGACTGGCACAAACTTTCTTCTTCAAACTTGGCGTTATCTTTGTCTACAGACATATTTCATCACCCTGTAGAGCCACTGTATGTCTACCAGATCTCAAGCTCGTATAATTTTTACTGTTATTTCATCTGTCTTGAAAAGTTTAGCCTCCATTTGGATCTTTTAGTGTTTTCTCTAGTTAATTACTTTATATGTACTTTGTAACAAATTACACATATGAATTGTACTATCCTTAGAAACTGTCTTAAAGGCAAATCTTTGAGTTGATCGAGATGAGGAAATAAAGCACTGGGAAGAGATGAATAACGGAAAGAAATAACTGTATACTAACTGAACCAAGCTATCATAGGATAAGATCCACTAATAATTATTGCTTTTATGCTGATTAATCTTTTCAATAGTTAAGCCACAGGATGACAAACTCAACTCCCGAGTACTGCAACAGCGAAGCTAGCAAATCTCAAAACGAATACAAATTACGCACACTACCTGATGTGAAATCTTATTTCAGAGCAAGACTTAACATGTTCACCAAATTTTGAGAAATATATATTTCTTTAAATGTACAATATTTTCAAAATAAACTGCCTTGAAAACACACAAACTATGTACATTTGACTTCTATTGGCTCATTTAATATTTACAAAATGAATAAAGTAAGAGGTAATAGAAATATATACATACTAGCATACTTACCCGCTTCGCTGGGTTAAATTAAGAAAAAAATAGTAATATGTTCCGTTAGGCACTTTTTACTATTACTAAAACGCTCTGTGGTATCGGTCATTTTCGATGATTTTTTTTATATCCTCCTCCCATCCGCATGTTGTTGGGCACGGCATCGGAAGTGTCATTGTTCATCTCAGCGAACCCGAAAACTGAATTCGATACTGATATTGGTCATTTTGATTTATATATATATATATATATATATATATATATATATATATATATATATATCCCCTCCCCTCTCAATTTTTGCGGGGCTGAATTTGGATTTAAATGGCATCAGGAGTCTCACTGTTCATCTCAGCGACCTCAAAAACTATAGATTCGACACTAATATCGGTCATTTTCGATCATTTGTAAATGTCTTTCCCTTCCTTTAAGTTACATCGTCCATGACAAAAATCATCTCAGGTCTTAACTTCATCTAGGTTGAAAATTTGATTGAGATCGGTCCGGTGGTTCAGGAGTTATTAAGTTTTATTTCTTTTTATATATCTCTCCCTCCTACCTCCTCCCATTAGTTCTATCGTCAAAGTGAATAGATAAATACCATCCCAAGCCCGAATCTCATCTATGTTGAAAATTTGATCGAGATCGGTCAGATGGTTCAAGAGTGAAATCATATATACAGTCACTTTAATTTTTATTATTTATTTATTTTATTATTATTTATTATTTTTTTTTTTTTTTTTTTTTACATATACAGATGGTGATCAGAAAAATGGAAACACCTGTAGTAGGGAACACGTCAGATATATGAATTGACAGTGGTGTCGTGGCGCCCGCAGTGCCAGACCGCTGGTGGTGGTGTGTTAGGTCGGTCTCCATACTACGTCAGGCGCAGTGGAACAACAGTGTCCAGTGGCTGCAGCAGACGGAGGTAGTGTAAAATGGGAGACCTCTCAGATTTTCAAAGAGGGCAAATTGTTGGTGCGCGGTTATGTGGAGTGAGTGTGACGGCAGTGGCTACTGTGTTAGGTGTGTCGCGTGGGACAGTGTCGAAGGTGATGACGGCCTACACAACACACGGGAAAACCACATCGGGGAAGCGGAACAGTGGGCGGAAGAAAATCATGAGTGACAGGTCACGCCGGGTATTAAAGCGCATTGTCACGCAGAACCATCGTGCCACTGCGGAGCAAGTGACTGAGGAACTCAATCAGCACCTCCCCCACCCTGTTTCGACAATCACAGTCCGCCGCGAATTACATGGCATGGACTTACGGGCTCGTGTTGCACGGGCCAAACCACTCATCAGGGACCATAACGCTTTCGCACACCGCAAATGGTGTCGCGACCATGCAACTTGGACCGTTGAGGACTGGAAACGTGTGATATGGTCGGACGAGTCATCCTTCACCCTATTCCCAACCACGGGCCGTGTTTGTGTGTGGAGAACGCTCAAAGAAGCTTATGATCTGCAGTGTCTCCGCCCAACTGTGAAACATGACGGTGGCTCGATGATGCTGTGGGCCGCAATATCATGGTTTTCATTGGGTCCTGTGGTCACACTTAGCGGACAAATCACTGCCAACGATTATGTCGCAATTTTAGGAGACCATTTGCATCCTATGGTCCGGATGTTGTTCCCGGACAATGACGCCATCTTCCAGGATGATAATGCACCCATTCACACAGCTGGCGTTGTTGCAGCGTGGTTTGAGGAACATCGGGATGAAGTTCAACACCTCCCCTGGCCCGCCCAATCCCCAGATCTCAACATATTGAACATCTGTGGTCCGTCTTGGAAACACGACTCCGTCGACGATTTCCACCTCCATCCTCTCTCACAGAACTGGCCGATGCCCTGCAGGAGGAATGGTGTAAAATTCCACTTGCTACCATTCACGACCTCTATGCCTCCATCCCACGTCGCATCAAGGCTGTTCTGAAGGCGAAAGGTGGCCCGACACCATATTAATCTGGTAAGTTTCAATTTCGTTCAGGTGTTTCCATTTTTCTGATCACCATCTGTATCTCCACCTCCCCTACGTTGCACCGTCAAAGTTAAATGATAAAAATTATCCCAAGCCCGAACGTCATCTATGTTGAAAATTTGATCGAGATCGGTTGGGTGGTTCAAGAGTTATTAAGTTTTATTTATTTATATATATATATATATATATATCCCCTCCCCTCCCTTCCCCTAAGGTCTACCGTCAGTGATATGATAAAAACCACCCCAGGCCCGAACTTTATCCATATTGAAAATTTGATTAAGATCGGTCCTGTGGTTAAAGCGTGATGAAGTCACAAAAACCGTCATTTTTATTTTTATTCTTTTTACACATATCTCCCCCTCTCCCTCCCCAAGGTTGCACCGTAAAAGTGAAATGGCGAAAACATCCCAGGCCCGAACTTTATCTATGTTAAAAGTTTGATCAAGATCGGTCTGGTGGTTCAAGAATTAAGTTTTATTTATTTTTATAGATTTCTCCCCTTCTCCTCCCCTATGTTCTACCGTTAAAGTGATATGATAAAAAACCACCTCAGGTCCGAACCTCATCTATGTTGAAATTTTTTAAAGATTGGGCGGGTGTTTTAAGCATGAAGTCACAAAAAAGTCACTTTTATTTTTTACTTTTCTTTTTACACATATCTCCCCCTCCCCTTCGTTGCACAGTAAAAGGGAAATGAAGAAAACACCCCAGGCCCGAACCTTATCCATGTTGAAAGTTTGATCGAGATCGGTCGGATGGTTCAGAAGTTAAGTTTTATTCATTTTCATATATTTCCCCTCCTCCCCTTCCCCGCCCCTAAGATCTACTGTCAAAATGAAATGATAAAAAACTTCTCAGGTTTGAACTTCATATGTGTTGAAAATTTGATTGAGATCAATTGGGTGGTTCAAAAGTAATTAATTCACGAACATAGTCACTCTTTTTTTATATTTATTGATTTTTTTATATCTCCCCCTCCTCTAAGCTCTACCGTCAAAGTAAATAGCTAAAAACACTCCCACACCAGAACCGCATCTACGTTTAAAATTTGATCGAGATCGGTCGGGCGGTTCAAGAGATGAAGAGTCACAAACATAGTCACTTTCAATTTTATAATGTAGATACAATAGTCTTCGAGTTACCACGAACTTGGATTATGACTGCGGTCGTAAGTCGATTTGGTATTCAATTGCCCAGGTAGCAGGTTACTATACAGTACAGTATAATATACCATTGTGATCAATAGTCGACAGGAATTTAGGATAGGATATTTCTACAAACCTAGTAACATACCTTGTCTACATTAGTGATACACCTGTTAATATTATTTCTCTTATTACTATAAGCCGGTCATAATAATAACCACCTAACATTTCCAGTCAGTTGTAAGTATATGTGATATTAAGTCGTGTAGATTGCGACCACTAACTGGATATTTTTCGTTGAAAATACGATCTTAAAATTATAGGCTGAAAACTGGAAACACATTAAGAAAAAGGAAACTTTAGGGTACATATATTCTATTCAAAGTCCATAATCGTATCTAAACTCTAAAAGCGGTTCAGAGACACAATATCTTCCACAAATCATTCATAATTAGACATTTTATCGTACAAATCCTTTACTAAGGCAGTTACGTGTTATTAAATTTGACCCTGATGCTTATCTGTACTTGAATAAACCAAACTACATTCACTATTGTCTGAGAAACAATTATATATTAAGTAACAATAAATCTGGCCAAAGCAAACACTCATTATCACTGAGCTGTGTTACAATTCTGACAACATATCGCTGCCGTCATCAGCCACATCAAAGCATAATCTTGAGGATACGCAACAACCGGAACTCAAGTTTTAATTAAGTTTAAAGGTAAAAGGTTGTTAGAGGTGGTATTTTCCATGGTGTGACCAAAAAGTACAGTGAATGTAGCTGCACAGTGCCATCTATCAATGTTGTATCCATTTCACCTAGTAAGCCTGGTAGCCTAAACCTTTGGTACAGTGTCCAGTTTGAACGAGTTGTGATATGTTAGTTGGCTTTCAGAGGCAGAAGAGTGAGGACGTGTTAACAGTGTCTGTCGCGCGCCAACATTAAATTTTGTGCTAACAGGCAAAGGGTACTCGAGTTGCGCAATACGAGTTATATATCTTAAAGAGCATCAAATAGTTAGTTAATTACCAAGTTATTATCTGCAGTCCGTCAATAGGGAAAAGGTGATGGGACTTCAAAGGTAATATTGGGACCTATAGCAAACACAAGAAAGAAAGCGTTTATTCCATCTCTGCTATGTATTTGGGAAAATAGATAGCGATTTAAATGACATGTTCAAGGCATACAGTTGATATGGAGAGTAGAAAGGATCGAATGATCCAAACAAAAGCAGTTTGTACGTATGTACACATCTTACAATGGCCATTGACTCGGAGTGATAACACAATTCAGTGGTAAGGGTGTCGAAGCAGTACTGAATGGGTGTCTGGAATGCTTCCGGTTCGATATCCAGGTATCCTGCTTTGTAGAAAGCAAATCGAATCATATTGCGGAACAGGGAGCACACAACTGATAACAGGGGAGCGTAAACGATTGGAGATTCAAGAACTTGTCACGGTGCCGGATGTTCGTGTCCTGGAATTGTGTCAGTGACGAATTTGACAAAGTTCTCGCAAGGACCGAAAAAGTACACATCCAGGGGCTGCACTAGTCCTGTACATCCAACCGGGAAGTTTCTTCGTGAATGTGACATTCGCAGGAATAAATTTGCCGTAAAGTTCGTTGACTTTGTTCGTTGTTGTAAGATGTGCACATTGTACAATCCGCGGCAAAAAACCTGCAACATGAGCATATAAGTTTATTGTGAAATGACGAAGTCTTTTGCTCCAAACTAAGTGTGCACGGGAGGAGGCCGAGGTTTATCCTGGCGTGATTCGTTCCACTTAGACGTTATGTTCATTCCCTGTGCTGTTAGGCGTAGTTTCACAATCAACTTATATCCTCATGTTGCAGGTTTTTTGCCGCGGACTGTACAAACTGCATTTATTTTAATCATACGATCCTTTCTGTTCTCCACATCAACTGTATGGCTTGAACATGTCATCTGAATTCTATCTCCCTTCCCAAATACATAGCAGAGACGGAATAAACGCTTTCTTTCTTGTGTTTGCCATAGGCCTCAATATCATTTTTAATGTCCCATCATTTTTGCCCTATTGACGGACTGGAGCTAATAACCTGGTAATTAACTAACTATTTGATGTTCTTTAAGGATATATAACTTTTATTGTGCAACTCCAGTTCTGATATCGTAACCTTTGCTTGTGGGCTGCAAAAAAGTGTCAAAGAAGCTCACGAAACGTCCAAATCAGTGTATGGCGATGAAGATATGGCATTGAAGACTGTTTACAAGCGGTATGAGTGATTCAAAAGCGGCAAAGAGTTAGTTGAAAACGAACAAAGATCGAGACGTCCTTCGACGTCAAAAAACAGATGAAAACGTACAAAAGTGGCACAAATGATTTGTTCAAACAGGCGAATGACTATTCGAGAGCTTTCCCAAGAACTAAACATCTCGTATGTCAGTGAAAAGCATTTTAACTGCCGATTAAACGGGCAAAGGGCTTCCTTCTTCACCACCAAAACGTGCCGTCCCACATCTTGCTTTTGATCTACGAATTTTTGACCGAAAAAAATATTCTGTTTGTTCTCCACATTCGCTGTGCTCTCCAGATATAGCACCACGCGACTTCTGGCTATTCCCAAACATTAAAACCGTCCTTAAAGGGAAACGTTTTGATACCATTCCTCACACTGAGAGGGCTACGACAGAGCAGCTGAACGCCCTTCCAAAAGAAGCCTTCCAGAAATGTTTCCAGTTATGAATTCAACGTTGGGATAAGTGCATTACTAGCCAAGGACAGTACTTTGAAGGAGATTAAATCACATTTCATGTAAGCTTAATACTTTGTTTCTAATAAAATTATTCAGTATTCAGTATTTTTTGATAATATCTCGTATTTTCTTTTATATATATATATATATATATATATATATATATATATATATATATATACTGTAGTAATTTGGTTAACAGATTAGTGACACAGGTTAGCAGTAATACGGGTTTCCTTTGGTCAGATTTTATTGTTCTTTAAGTTAAACGAGGATACATTATCTGTAAAGTAGAGTATACTTACCACTTCTGGAGCTATTTTGGTTACAACGCTGGCTATAGGCTTTCCAGTTCGCTTATCGTATGTCATTTCAAATTCAACAGGATCTCCAATTTTAAGATGTTCCTTGTTACCTTTAAATTGACTAAAATGGAAAAATAGTCTTGCCTGCCTTTCACAACATTGAATAAATCCATATGAATGCTGAAACGAAACGAAACGTCAAGTTAATAATATAAGGAATGATTTTGTATCAATTAATACATTGTCATGACTATGAAAATTACTAATAAAATTCTTAATTCGTTATGTGTTGTATTTAGCGTTACTTCATTCTCCTAGACTAATTTCCTAAACAACAGCCTATGATATGTAGTGACCAGCCGGTCTGCGGACTTTGAACTGGAAGATGCGTGATCAACCCTGGTTTTACTTCATATACTGCTCTTCACCTACACAGAGGTATGTGCAAATTACCGTTGTAAGTACTAAGACAAAAATAGCATATTCTCCTCTAATTTAGTTCATTTGTGTACAGTCAGCGACAGAAGTTCTTTCCGTTTGGTAAAATTTATTTTAGGAATAAGGGTGGTTTGGCTGGAACGTACAAAGGTGATATGGTTGGAACATACAGAAAATTACATTCTTTTAATTTACTGAAAACTGTACTAAAATGATTTTTCAATTCTCAAGTTATTTACTAAACTAATTTTATCAAATGGAAAGAGCTTTTGTCGCTGACTGTACATATAGATTCAATTCCTGATAATACGAAATGCACTTGTACTAATAAAACTCAATGGGTTAATTTCTTCCATCACTAATTTACAAATATATATATATATATATATATATATATATATATATATATATATATATATATATATATATATATTTTTTTTTTTTTTTTTTTTTTTTTTTTTTTTTTTTTTTGGTTGATACTTCCATAACGGCTTTGATTTCCAGAAACTTGAAGAATTTAAGATTTTTTTTAAAAATCTCAACTCTGATTTATCACGGCTGAAAAATGACGTTTGTCCGTGAGCACATCCTACTAAAATATATATAAAGGTATAGCACAGTTTCTCTAAGATAAATTACTAATATGGTTATGCCTCTTGCGTCACAGCATTAAAATACAATATTCAACACCTGCTAGTGACACGTGACTTCTTATAATTTTTTTTTAAATCGTTCTTATGATGATACGCGAAGTTCTGAAAATTCACCAGCTTTCTCATCCATTTCCATTAGTTTTCGTTCACACCCGCGGTTTTATTTTAATATATTTTATTTTAATTTTCAAATGCTCCACTGGAATTCCTTTGTTCTAAATATGAGCAGCTCGAAAGAACATAATGGCAAGCGCCATTTCAAGCGAAATTGAGTTATTAGGCGGAATGGGTTGAGAACGGACCACAGAGCAGTATGTAGGTAGTTTTAAGTTCGGAAATGTACCTGCAGACGGCAGAGGAAAATTGTTTGGTACATGTCATTCCATTGCATTGCATGAGAATGCTAAACTTATTTACAATTTACTAGGAAGTTAAAAAATGTCGAATAAAACTGTCTTTCCGCGAGCCGCCCATATATCCGCGAAACTTTTATTGCATTTACGAATAAAACAGTACTAAGTTTCATCAGAAAGCAACTAAGCTTTAATATGCTAAAATTCTAGCAAATATCTCCATTGCACTTCCTCCTGTAAATTTCTTTGGTCTAACAAGATTTTTCTCCTAAATTAGATAAAAACAAAAATTTAGTTTGAGCTTTAATCATAATCTGTTTGATCCTAGTCACCAGAATGTTAATATAAAAACACCAGAAAAGTGTATAAATTACACAATTATTTCATTTTAACAAAAGAAATACTGACCAAAGCTTAAAACACACTTTATTTTAAATTACAATAACGGTTTCGGATATCTAACATATCCTTCTTCAGACAATATCGAAAATAACAGATTTATTTTCGATATTGTCTGAAGAAGGATATGTTAGATATCCGAAACCGTTATTGTAATTTAAAATAAAGTGTGTTTTAAGCTTTGGTCAGTGTTTCTTTTGTTAAAATAATCAATCCAAAGCCATGGATAGTCTAACTATTTCATGATAAAGGGAAAATTAGAACTCACCACTGCGCTAAATTATTATTTAGGCTGGAGATAGTTTTGGAGGGACGCAATAATGCCAAAAGAAATTTCAGTCTAAATATTTCAGCGTATTGATAACTACTGATATTCTATGTAATATTTGCAGTCCTTGTTATATTACACGATACTTATTTCATTACCATCACATATACGAATTAAAAGTCAGTAAGTTGTGCAATATAATGTATACAAAGGTGCTACCTGAACACAATTACAAACCTGGAAATTCCTCAATCTTTCGCCAATTCCACGTGCTTCATCAGTCGACTAAAAACAGTAAAGTTAGAGCAGGCTTACAAAGACAGCACGGACTATAAAATATCAGAAGCAGATAGAATCTTTCAACTTATTTAATCTTAGATTATTATTATTTTAATTATTTGAAAATTCGCAATAGGAATTGGCGAAATATTAAGTTCTCTTGCTTTAAAATTTTACAAGTATGTATTACCAAACATAATTGTGAAGTATAACTTACCAATAATTTTTCAATGATTCCAGTTTCTCTGATTCCTTGATTGCCAAGAGACGAATCGCTGTAACCAGAACCATTAGAGCTACTGTAAGAATTACTATTGCTGTTGCTATTGGATGATATGGTTTCTGCGTTGAACACATTATTACTACTGCTCGTGCTGTTGCTGCTGCTATTGGTGTTACTGCTGGCTTCCGTTCCTGTGAATGTTCCAATGGGAAACCTGTTACTTCGAGAGCTGTTCGAAGAGGAAGAGGAATATGGATTGTAATTCGGGGAGAAATGATTTGATTTTCCGGCAGTGAACACATTATTGGATGAATCCTTTTGCTGAAACAAATTGAAGCTGGTTCCATTAGGTGGGTTCCGGAAGTTTCCAATGTTCACTGATGTTGTGTTTGGGATCAGAGACTTAAAGTCAAGTATTGCAGTGTCCGAGCTCATGAGTGGCGGCTGGAAGGTTCTCCACTGAGGATTACTGGACATGATGTCGATAAACGTAATTGTATTTCTTCTTTTAGCTTCTTAATGATTAAAAAGTGGGATTATCACAGAATTAATCTTTGTAGATGATGAGACTTAACATGAACTTACAAATTGTACAACATTTAATTTGTGTGCATATGTTACAGTGTAAGTTCATCAACGTGACCCTTACAATTTCATTTGATTTAGATAATATTTTCTTTTTATTTACACAGCAAAATGGTTTTCCATAGAAAGATAAGAACTCACAACAAACACAGAGATCTTAGATGAAATAAAGATGACAAAATCCTCAGATGTCTTCAATGCGTGCTGGGTGCTGATTGTGTCTGGCTTTTGTTATTGATTGTTGCTTCAAGTTTCCTACACTAATTGTTACACAAGCTGAAAAAAAGGAAGAAAAAAACTAATTACTCTTCTCTATACATTTCTCAATGATTCACTATTGATAGCATTTTACTTGTGTTTCCTACAATCACCTTGAAATTTCTTTTCGTTCAACTAACAGATTTTTTTAACTACATTTTATCTTATAAAGGGTTATTCAAAAAGCGCGACAGGTTTTGTTACATCAAATTATGAACTTGATTTTTTCAAAACATACTAACAAAAAGTTTATAAACATATTCATCACATATTCCGACTTCAGGTATGGTGAACGACTGGAGAATTCTCTGTACTGAACAGGGTTGGACCCACCTGAAAAATACTTTAAAACTCACCTGGGCTTTTGAGCTTTTTGTTAGTATATTATTGGTACAACTAAGGTGATTACATTGAAAGTGATTTTTATCAGATCTTGGACTTTCCTTGGGAGAATTAGATGCTTTCATGTAAAAGTATACAACAACATTCAACGTTAGACCTATATAAAGTTCTGAATGCACTGAATGAATAAGAAGCTTACCTTAGATTGAGATAATTATAGAACAAATTAATGTATGGATTGGGTTTATAGCCTATTTGAAGTAAAATATGCAATTTTACATTTTAGAAAATACTTCCCGTGAATAGTGTGCTAGACGACTCGGCGGACATTATCCCTCATAAATTTGACGAGTTTAAGGCCATGGGTGCTTGTACTACCAGTAAATATGTTATTAATACATGTTATAAAGAAATGCAACATAACTGTAGTCTTACTTCTCATAAATAAATAAATGCAAGGAATCCCTGAACTCATCCACTTGTTTATTTTGAAAAAACAAGTTTTATATGTTCAACGCAAATTAATATCGCTGCTAAAACATAGATATGTGAAACGCTCACAAAGTAATATACATGAACATATAAGCACTACACATAAATACTTTACAATCCTGTGGAACAGATTCGAATTTTGCAGAACATTATAGAATAATATGTATCTTTCCGGAGCAATCTAGACCCTTCCGGAAGAATATGAAACACTTCAGAATATTGTAGAATTGTATTCTACATTATTTTTCGTTCTACATTCTCGAACTCTTTGGAATAATCCATGGCTTATACTACAAAATCAGTCCTCCTAGTGCAGTAGGTTTAGTTGTCTACGATCTACGGAAGAATGTGTGACTACCGTTTTTGCAACACTGGTTTGCTAATACAGTCCCTCTCTTATTTAATTACTTTTACTTGGTGCAGCAGTAAGTAATGCCTAGTTAAATCAATAACTGAGTCAAATCAATTCGATTCAAAGAAGCTGTACTGAGTTAAATGGTTCAATCATTTCAGTGTTCTGTATCTGAAATAAAACTATGGACACTCGTCAAACTCGAACCATGTTCTGTTGGAATATTATTATTATTATTATTAATACAAAAAAAAAAAAACGTATGTCATAAAGAGCAAGGAAACTAGAAGTGCAGAAACATTATCGCCAGACAAACAAAGCCTTCTTGTGATACGGACAGGTACTTCCAAAGATCTGCAGACAATCTGTTGCCATCATGATGCATTGTACAAGGTGTCCAATATACAATGCAATTCGGAATTTGGGATAGTAGAACTTTTGAACCTGAAGTGATACCAAAATACCAAAATGAAGCTTCGTTCATGCATATTTTAAACTACGAAGCAACGATTGAAGTACACTAGGAACCACACTGTGTTGCCAGATGCCATCGAAGTTTTTTTTTTTTTTTTTTTTCCATAACATGTAACTTGACTCATACCTCATATGTATGGATGTTCTGTCACTAATTTTCAGTTTGTTAGTTAGAGTAGTTTGGAAACTATGGAGCAGAAAGATTTTTTCATTTCCACCGATATCTAATCGGATAAGGTCTCTGTAAAGGGGAACTAAGGAAATCATAGTTTTTATAAATTCACACTCTGAACTGGCAACCCTGCTGATGTTTCAGGGCATCAAAAGGTGTGTTAAGGATCTGTCTACATTATGTAATTCCTCAAAACAATGAAAAAGAAACTTTGAAATTATCATGTTAAAACTTTTACTTACATACACCCGGCAACACTGCTACTATCAGAAATGAGTTAACTGCTCTACAGCAGATGCTAGAAGTGTCCCTGTTTTGATTCAAACCCTGATTCACACGTTTCACCAGGTTGGCAGCAACTTTACGAAGATTAAAAGTGTTAATATTCTCAATGGTACTGCGAATGTTAGTTAGTTAGGTCTTGTATAGTTCAAGAATTGTTCTTATATACCTCTTGCTTTAAGTAGCCCCATAGAAATGAATAGCAGTGTTGCCGATGCATGTAAGTTTTATTATGATAATTTCAGTTTCTTTATCATTGTTTTCAGGGATTGTATAATGTAGACAGATCCTTAAGGATCTTCACTACAGCGAAATTAAACTACTGCTAATTTTAGAGTTTTTCTGTAATATTTTCAAAACAAATACAAAAAATTCGAAAAGCAGAAACGTAGTGAACTAGACAATACCATTTTGCATGTGATACCTTTACCACAATTCACCTATCTGCTTTTGGTATGCCGCTATTTACAGAACCCGCAAAAAATGCTAATCTATCTACAGTTGCAAATTGAAAGCAGATAGATGGGTTGTGATAACGCTATCACATGCAAAATCATATTGTCTAGTTCACTACGTTTCTGCTTTTCGAATATTTTTATGTTTTGAAGATATTACAGAAAAACTCTAAAAGTAGCGGTAGTTTTAATTTCGCTGTAGTGAAGACCCTTAAGACACCTTTTCATGCACTGAAACGTCAGCAGGGTTGCCAATTCAGTGTTAATTTATGGAAACTACGATTTCCCTAATTCCCCCTTACAGAGGCCTCATCCGATTAGTTATCGGTGGAAATGAAAAATTATTTTTTCTGCTCCATAGTTTGCAAGCTACTCCAGCTAAACAAAATGAAAATTAACGCCAGAACATCCATACGTATGACTTATGAGTTAATTTACATGTTTTACAAAAAAAAAAAAATAAATAAATAAATAAATAAATAAATAAATAAAATAAAATAAATAAATAAATAAATAAAAAAATAAAAAAAATAAATTCATTTACACCTTCGGTTGCATCTGGCAATACTGTGTGGTTCCTAGTGTACTTCAATCGTCGATTCATAGTTTAAAAATATATGCATGAATAAGGCTTCATTTTGGTATAACAAAATTTGGTATTATTTGTGTATCAATTGAGGTTCAAAAGTTCTACTATCCCAAACACCGGGTTACATTGTATATACCCTGTACTTGAGGAAGTATCAACTGTTTGAAAGATCACGCTGCGACTCCATAAAATTGCACAGCGTTCCAGTTAAGCACTCTCTGCGTACAATCTCTTTACAGTACATGAAAAAAGTAGTAGACAAGGCAGATGTTCATTTAATCTATAGACAGAAAATATGTGTTTCGTGTAGGAAAAAGTTATACATGAACATTCTACAATTTTTTGAACTTTTATCCCAGAAATCAGAGGAAAGTAAGCTAAAAGAAGAAACTCAAGCCGTACTTGATAGAACTTGAGAAGTTTTCCAAAAGTCACTATTGTGTTAGGATAGCTAAAATTATTTTTTTTTATATATATATATATCTAAACAACTACAGCCACTTATGGCTCCATTCCTACAACTCAATTGCACATTATTTATACCCAAAGTAACACCTTTCGTCTGTCACTATAATTTCCTAACACCTTGTCCGACTGTTCACAATCAATACCTTATGTATTAAGTTGATAGTGAAACCATTGTTTAAGTTAAGATTCGAGCCATTAGTGACTAATGATTTAAGGGAATAAGAGCCAAAAGTTGAGTTGACTTGATTTTGAGTTTAACGTCCCGTTCGCTATATGAGACGTGGACCTACTGATTAACGTGGAATCCGAACCACATGAGCTCCCGCCGGGAATCGAACCCGGGCCTTCCAAAGAGCCAAAGGTGTCTGAGGTTAAGTTAAAATAGTAATTGCTGTGTTCGATGTGGAAGTTGTCGAATAATGTATACAACAAATAAGATTGTAGAAGAGTATGTGTATGTTACTGAACCTTAGTAGTTGCGATAAGGTACAGCTAAGTACCAGAGGTAAATGTGGATATTAAAGGTGGAGAGATAGAGAATAAAAGTTTTATATTCATTAGTAGTCGCTTGTAAAGTGAACTGGTTAACTAATAACAATCAGCATTTAAGGTTGATGTAATGTACAAGTTTTGCCCCTAGGTGTCACTACAGTCTTCATATCTCTCATGTGTTTTTTACCTTTCACGAAAATTCACTATTTCTCTTACAAATTTCAACGTAGAGATTTAAAATTTTTAGAGAAGGAACTATCGAAGGCAACAATCCGTGCCGATTTTTTATTTAGAATTTTCTTCATTGTTGAAACAGTTACATTGTTAAAGGTTTGGATATCCATTTCAAAAATCAAGCAATTTCAACAATGAAGAAAATTTTAAATAAAAAATCGGCACGGATTGTTGCCTTCAATAAATTATGAAGTTTTCTCTAAAAATCTAGGTTGAAATTTGTAAGACAAAACCTAAATTTTCGTGAAATGTAAAAAAAAAACATGAGAGATACGAAGACTGTAGTGACATTTATCGGCAAAACTTGTCCCATTAAACCAACCATAAGTACACGGGGTAGGTCTTCAATAACCCAACATATTGAAGATGAATTCGGTACCAAAGGACCTAAATACGGGAAACATAAAGTGCAGGAGCTTGCAGAAGCTGTAGCAGACAAGATATCGTTAAGTTCTAGAAGTACAACTTTATGATAGCTCAAGCAGCGACAGTCACAAATGTGAGCGTAACCTGGAACAAAAAGCTGCAGATTTCTTTAATGAAGCAGACAACGAAAACTCCAGTCTTACACTGCCCCTCAATCGTGGTTCAGGAAGAAGACTACAAACGAATTCGAAGTTTCAGAGTACATGGATCAGCAGGCAAGAAAACTTACATTAGAACACGGAATACGTGCAGTATCCCATCCCACAACAACGAAGAAACTACCTTGAGACAGTGCAAGTGATTCACAATTTTTATCAGGGTGACGAGTTTTCTATGCAAATGCAGGTATGTGTAGAAACAGAAAAGGCTTCTGCTATACAACTTACGTGAGCTTCACTGTTACTTTTGGGAAAAACACACACAATTCAAAGTTCTGTACTCTACGTCTAAATATAATATATTTTGGCAGGTAGTCCGGGAACTTCTGCAGTCTGTATCTAAACCATCCATCAAAATGTTGAGTTGCTTCTTCATGCTGTAGGTTATGGTAGCTACAGAGAATTTATTTCATTTCTTGTGTGTAACGATGGGAATCCTGCTTGTATTCTCCGACAGTGCAAACACTGTCCTTCTCCAGAAAACCTAAAGCACCATCTCCTTAGTAAGCGGACTGTGATCCAGATGATGTAATTGAATATTATAAGTGGGTCAATATCGATAGAACAGAATTACACCCATCACTGTAAATGTCGATGATTTTATAAAAACGGTAGTGTCAAAACTTAACGTCTTGTACCCCACGCATATATCACGAAACAAATATCATTAGGCTATCAAGAACTCCTGAAAGGAATAATCAGTGTTAGAGCAATTATTGCGTTGTTGGATTTTAGTGAAAATTATTTCTTTGTTATTCAAAATGAAGCACAAGGATACCCCTGGATTCAAGCCTACTGTACAGTTCATCCAGTTGTGATGTATTACAAAAATGAAATGAAATCTTTGAGTTTTACTAAGTCCAGATGATGAGGCACTGCTTGTTTATCAAATAACGATATTTCAATGTACAAAATTCAGTCAGAAATAGCCACTTACATTAACAGCAATTACCTTGTGTTGAACATGTATATTATTTCAGCGATGGTTGTTCTATGCAATACAAAAACTTGGTCAATTTATGCCATCACAAGATGATTTCGGGTTGACAGCTTCTTAAGTCATTCATTGCCACAAGTCCTGGCAAATCTTCTTGTGATGGAATCGGTGGCAGAGTCAAGCGACTTACTTCAGAAGCTAGTACTACAAGATCAAATTACATAAGTTGATAAAGTGTTTGCCTAATACAGTGCACTGATTACTGGCATTACTTTCCATAAGATTGAAAAAAGGGACATGAATCACATTTGTTCGTATAACTATAGCAACGACTTATATGCAAAAACTATTCCTGGCACAAGAGGTTTTCATGGTGTTTCCACAAACCCAACACGAAGCTGAATTGACGAAAATAAGTCAGGATGAAAAGTATTCTTCAGTTTTCAATTTTGAAACTGAAACCAGATGTGAGTATGATAGTATTGCGTCTAGTCTAAACTGTTTACCGACTGTTATGTTGCATGTGTCGATGGCGAAAAGTGGTTCATTGGCGTAATAAGTAACATTAACAGGTGAGAAGGGGTTAACTTTATGCACTCACCTGGTCCAAGTACTTCATTCATCTGGTCTTCAACGCGAGAGGATATATACTAGATTCTTTTCTCTCATATTCTTACAATTTCGGAGATGCCATCAACAACTCCTTCTGGCCGTACATGCCGTAATTTGAAAGCAGATTTAGAAGTGTGTAACACACAGTGGAAAAAGACTTTTTACTACAACTGATTCTACAAGCAGTAGGATTTGAAACTGTTTCTGAAGGTATTGTTCATATAGGCCCATATGTATTTATAAGCCTACAGTAGTGATCCATCGCATATTAATAAGATTTTTTTTTTCTGCTTGTAATACCTTGTCTTCATGATCAGTGCACTGCGGTCTGCCAAGTACTAAATTACTCAAACGTCTAAAATTTTAGGTGTCGTAGGATGGCTGAATTAATGCAAATATACTCATAAGGTGGCAATACTGCTAACAACATTGCCTATATGTGCATATGTATTACTGAGCACCCCACATATCTATCCGTTTTAACAGTGATATTAATTTGCGTTGAACATGAAAAATTTGTTTTTCAAAATAAATAAGTGAAGAACTTTAGAGACTTCTTGCATTTATTTATGTAAGTAAGTGTCCGGTTATGTTGCATTTGTGTACTTGGGTCTCTCCTGTCCTGGTTTGGGTGCAATCTTTCGGACACTTCATCCCCTACAACACGGCTCAAACTTGTATTTTGGGACTAACATTTATTAATAATACCAACTTGTACCTAAAATCCCACTGTTTTTCTTTCGTAACTCTTCAGAGTAGAGTTTGGCGTTTAGCTGAAGACAAAAATTACCATCAAAACATTTGTACTTTTTGTAATAATTTTTCTCTTTTTTAGTGATATACAGTGTTTTCGCTCCATAAAAATGTAACGTTCATTATTTTTTTAAACAGAGTTGGTTATCTTGATGAAACAGTTTTTTTTTCTGAAATCTAAAAACTTTGGTGCTTCCCTGAGAAAATTTTCACCAGCTATGTTTGTTAGATTTTGAGCTATAAAATTTTCAATTTAGAAAGCAGTCTCAAAGCAGAATTTCGGAAAATAGCTACATGTGCTATTTTCCCAAAATTAGATCCGCCTCTAACACCAAACCTATTGGTCTGAGAAAAAACTTCACACAGGTGACGACCCTTGAACAGTCAATAACAAAAGTTCTTTTCCTTTTGCCACAATTCTTTCCGTTTAGGGAATGGAGGAATGGTTGGAATGTACAACGGTGGTATGGCAGGAAAGTACAGAAAATTACATCCCTTTTAATTTACTGAAAACTGAACTCAAATTGTCCTTCCATTCTGAAGTTATTTACGAAACTAATTACACCAAAGAAAAAAACTTCTGTCGCTGACTGTACTACTAACAAGTAATAAAATTTTCCTGAAAATTGAGTGGGTATAAAAAGAAAAAAAAAAAGACAATTTGCTGGATGATTTGACGTGGAATGACCCTTATGTAAAGAAATAATCAAAAACGTCCTCACTATCAACTGACTCCAAAGCACACAGATTCGCCTATACTGACAAGAATTTTACAGCAACACACCAAAGGAGAAGTACATTCTCGCTGAGGCTATAGAGAAATTTTTTGTGTACTAGTTTCACAATCAAGAGGATGTAATCAGTCTCTGACAACCTAAATACAACAGAACAAAATTATTTTCTGCTAAGGTCCAGCTGATATATCTCCCCCTCCCCCCAGTCGTAGTAACAAAGTTGTTTTCAAACGCTATTCTCCTAATTACACTTCGTTATGTTAATATACGTTAGTCACAATTACTACTGTTCTTTATTTCCCTACTTCAGTTGTAATTGTATTTCGCAAATACCTGACTGCTTTCTTTATTAATTATTTACGCATCAACATTGTATTACTATGCAAAAGCAGTACCATTCAACTGTTTAATATCGCGAACACTGTCATACCTAGAAATAACGAAAACAATTATTCTCACGTCGTCCTGTGACTGCCACCCTTATGCAAACCGCTACACACTATAATGTACATTTGAAGTACCGGTAATCGAACCAGTTAGCTGCTGTGAAACTCCGAAGTGGTGATATGTTTTAGGGCATTACGGAGTGTTATTAGAATCAATCGGCACCTTCCTCTTCTCAGGTTCCCTGCTTATTTGGCGAATACGAATTCCCGGACTTTCCAAGGTTTTCCAGGTCATGATTTGCAAATTTCCAAGTCTGTAAAAGAAGCAACCATATCCTTGCCGACAGTGTTTGTGTAGGTAGAGAAATTTTGCAAAAACTAATATTTTTACAAAATATCTCCTACCAAATAACCGGGTAAGACAAAAAGAGAAATGAGAAGTAAAATTCCATTGATTTTTTAAAGTCAGTGGAAATCCTGCTCCCCTATTGTATCCTACAGTCCTTAGTTTACTAAGAGAGTGGGTTTGAACTCTGACACACTATGATCTATAGTCATGTTCACCAATATGGCTTCACTACGCACTTTCATATAGTTCAAAATTACACTTCACCTTCCTCCATAACTTGTCACAGTACGGTGATTTAACGTATGCAATGTAGCCCTAGTTTGAATAAGGCAGAGTCAACACATTAAATAAATGGTGCTGGTGTAGTTTTGGCAGCATTTTGGGAGATTTACAGGTAAAATTCAATACTTCGCATGAAAAGACATGCTTATAAGGAAAAAAAATTGCAGGCGACAGAATTAAATACAAAGTAATATATGTTTATTTTTCTTTTACAAGTGTAAAAACATTACAAGTGTTTAATGACGGATAAAATAAGTGAGTGTATATGACAGATGACTATTGGACGCTATTTTCCCCCAACAGTATATTTCTGCACAATGTACAGAAGCTGCATTTTATGTTTACAAGTGGAGCATTAGTAGTACAAAACCACGACAAGCATGGTTGGTAAAAAACATATTTTTTTTTCAAAAAAAAAAAAATCTTTGGTTTAAACCTTTTTTTTTTTTTTTCGTTTACGTACTTAGCTCTATGTATTTATATTACATATGGGCAGTAATAAGTTTGTTTGGCCTGTGTGTCATTATGCAACAAAGGGGTTATGCTGGAAAAGTCATATAAGCTTAAAGCGGAATTCCAACCGCTTCTCGGCTTACACCCCAGAGAAATAGTTCTCCATTTGGACTCGAAACCGGGACTAATTAGCCCCAATACGATGAGTCTGCCGACTCACTCACAAAGCACTCATGATTAAAAAAAAAAAAAAAAAAGTTGTACTTATCTTTACAAAATAGTAATATAATAGTCAAAAGTAATTTTAGAACTTGGAAGAAAAGATAAACAGTAGCACAAGTGAAACCATTACACAAAATTATTTATAAATCGCAAATTCCCGCCTTGGCCATCGGGAAAATCCTGTTTATTACTTTAAATGCAAAGCAATAATGCGGGACAACGTTATTATAATCAGTATGCTAAAACTGACGTATTAAATTACAAATTTTGTATATAGATATCATTCAATTAAATTAAAACTGAAAATCAAATCCAAGGTAATGTTGGAAGCTACGTAGGCAGTCGATAAATTTTGCCAACTTCAATCAACTTATTTAAGCAACCTTGGCTTCTTTATAAAACAACAGCCATTCAGGCAAGCAGAAATATACAATTTGTTATCGTTTCGTAGGTTTAGGCTTAACAGCTTTATGTAATACCGAGGTTATCAAGAAGTCGACTTTCGCTTAAAGTGCCATCCGAACCGCTACTTGGTTTACACTTGAAAGAAGGGTTGTGGTTCGACCGTTTGAACGTCTTCAATTAAAAGGTGAAAAAGAGATAAAATTGAGCAGATGGTATAATATTTGGAAACGTCATTTAAAAAAAAATTTAAAAAAATGGGTAATAGTAAACATGAGAACCCCCTGATCCGCGTTTCTGCTGTGTTCTATTACCACTTCTACATGAAATACCATAAATTTTCTACGTAGTGCAATAGTAAGAAGTATACATGTGCACAAGACATGCGATATGCGTTAAATTCCCCCCCCCCCCTCACACACACAGTCATAGAAAAGTACAAGGGCACTACACATGCAGATATAACGTACAGGTACGTTCTTTTTTATTTTCGTATAAGTCGATAAGTAAATAAAAGTAGCTTTGTTACCCCCTTTGTAAGTTCGTACATAATGAATAATCCCTAAAAGTATGAGCGTCCTGCTCCTTCGAGAACTGATGCAGCTTCATGTATACTATATCAAAAAAAAAAAAAAAAAAAAAAAAGTTAAAACCAGCCAACTCTGATGATGACAAGTACTACTGAAACTCGTATCATTGCCTAAATCTACTTCCTTTCACTACCTTCGCTCACGTGCATACCACACGACACGCCTGCTCACTTCGGACAAACCAACGTGCAGGCCCACCATTTTCTCCCTGCCCACTGCACATCTTGGTTTGTTTTCTCAACTGTAGCTTTTATGCCGCATATCCAGAAGCCGTATTTATAGGATAACCGTAAAAGAATTGTAAATCTTCAACAATCACTTCTGGTGCCCCCGTTGAATTTTATCTTTTGCCAAGATATTTTCATGTCGCCCAGTGGAAATCTTTCATGGCACAATTACAACAAAAATAGTGAAAGAATTATAATTTTTCAACAATTCTGTCTAGTGGTGAGCAAAAAGTAAACGAATACGAAAACTTACGTTAAGAATGATTTTACTGACTTGGGATGCATAATACAATGCACATTAACAACTAGGACCGCTTCAAAAGGGTATAGTAGACCAAGGTTAGGTAAGGTACGTTCGGATCTATTTTGTTAAGAATAGTCCGAGTGTAATTTTTTAGGTCTGCATAAGAATAGCAACCGGAGCGGGCACTGTAAAGCTCCCCTTGATTTTCAGTATGCAGTATTTAACAACATTTGTGCAGTACTAGTAAACCAGAATATTTGGATCACATTTCGTCTCCCCCCCCCCCCCCCCGAATCCATCGACGGCTCCGGAGCTCATACTGTGACTTATAATGAGTTGTAAATGACCTCCCTTATGCGCATACCCATCACCACTGACGCGCCTGCTCCGTACGGATGCACCTCCTCACTTCCACTCATGCGTCCCTGCTCTGATTCGGTTACACAGCATACGTGCTTCTTAGAGGCCATCTAGCTCAAGTTGATTCGTGTTTTATGCATTGTTTCTTTTATGACATGTCTACGCTGTATTTGTACTTACCGCACTTACAAATAACGAGCCGTGATCACAAATAAGTGAGGCAGAGCCACTACCAAGCAATTTGGGGGAGAAAATAAACAATACCAAGAATATGAATTTGTGTTAGTCAAAAACTATAATTGCTCCGCTCCTTACTGTCCTATTATTACTTTAACTGGCATCCCCATAGCAGAACATCCCGCGATCTGCGATGTAATCGCAGAAAACTTTTCGCGCCTGCGCAGAAAAATTGCCAGAGTAAAAAAATATAGGCAACAGAAAAGTGTAAAAACATGCCTGCTATGTGTAGATGTCTTAAACGCACGGGCGACTCGCATAAATATAGTTTGAACTTTTTTTTTCGTCGTGTAAAGGGTATTTTTAACAATCGCAAGTGTTTCTTCTGCAAAAAACTTTTGCAGAAAATTTTTGACTTACAAAAGCTCATCGCAGAAACACAATGTTCTGCCATCGGGATTGGCATTTGCTCAGTGAAAAATAATCGCGAGTATCATTTCAGAATAACAAGTAGCTTAAACATTATTTTCTATTCATGTCTGCAAATTTTGAATATGCAGTTATCAAGTAAGCAATTCTCCCCCCTCCCCCAAAAAAATTAACATGAAAAGAGAACGAGATGCATAGTCCTTTAAAAATACGATTATGAAAATATAATCAAATATATGAAAATATAATAATCAAAATTATGAAAAAGAAAAAAAGGGGCATACTGTCATTTTGTTCTGCATAAAACCCCAATAGCTTCTTTCTTGGGCTCGTACACGAGTAACAACACGATTTATCAGTTAGCAAGAATAGTGATCCTGGACAAAGTTTAGCTTTGTTCTCAATCGTAATGATAGTTGGTCTTGTGACTCCTAATAACATTAAGTGCATCTTTTTAACTACCATTATGTATTTCTTTCTTTCTTTCTTCACTACACGAAAGTTATAACTGTTGATAATTTGATAACCCCAAAAATTGTGCCTTGTATATACCTAATAAACATATCTAAATAGTCTGTATAACCTTCAGGATCTAAACAGTAGTTTCTCTTCGCTTCCTAGTTTCTATAGTACACTTGTTTTGCGCATCCACTTAAAACTCCGTAACGTTTGAAACTTTATATTATTCACGTTGTTACGAGTTAATTTAAATATTTAACAATATCTGCGTCCTAGTGTAAATGCAATTAACAGCTCGTAACCAATACAACTAATAGCATAATAGGTAATAAAACAAGTAATGGAAATTAGGTTAAACTAGTGTATACACAAGTCAAACGTTAAAAAAAATACACACAAATACTACACATAATTACACTAATAACTTCAAATTTATGCATTTTAAATATACAAGAGATCGAAATTGCAATAACCGATGGCATTATTTATTAATATCGAATAACTTCCATAGACACACTTGTGGTCGACCGTTACTTGCCTGCGCCACTTACCGTCCTTTTTTTCTAATATATTCTACATAATGTCGATGTAAATGGTACAGGTGTAGCCACTGTTTTGATTCAGCGCTATTATACATTACTTGTAACACCAAAATCAGTCTTAATCCACCAAAAAACGAAATAACAGAAAACTCACCACGACACAGCACAGCACTGACGACATGCCGCCATGTTGAATGTCAGCAGCGTCTCGAACCCAGAAACCGAGTGGAGATAACTTCGTTCTTATTGGTAAATAGTAAATCCACTCTCACACATACAAACATAAAAGAAATGAACGTCTGCCTTTGCCTTAGAATCAGCGGCAGACGGAAGTTTTCCGCAGTCGTTCGATGAACTTTGCGTGTTGCTGGAGGCACTTAAAGTGTGTAAGCATTCAAGATGGCTTGGAATGTAAATGAAATAAATTATAATCTGAAGTGAGAAAATATCTTATAGTTAAAACATTGTATAATATTATTATAAATATCAGGGCCAGCCTTAGGTGGTGCGGGGTCCCAGGTTTACAACTAACTTGTGCCAAGGTCTATAAAACCTATATATATATATATATATATATATATATATATATATATATATATATACAGGGCCGGCGAGTGGGGAGGGCAGGAGGGGCCAGAGCCCTGGGGCCCGAGGCCCCAAAGGGGGCCCGGCGGCCGAGGATAAAGAATTACTAAATGTTGTATATTTTTACTCAGTTCGCTTCCAATCAGTGCGCTCTTTGTGTAACAATTTTTGTGTACTGTGGTCTTGCAAAGAAATGACAGATGACAGAGCCAAGAACAAGCAGCTTCACTAGTCCAACGATACCCAAAAGATTTAGGAGATGATCTTTCTGATGAACTGCATAGCCTGAAATTGATATATTCGGCCAATTTTGGTGAGAAAACGCTTTCACCATGGGATCTCCTAAATAACATCAAAACTTTGAATCTAGAAACTTTATTTCCAAATCTGACAGTGGTCCTTCGTAAATTCGCCACAATCCCTGCTACCGTTGCTAGTGCAGAGCGCTCTTTCTCTCCGTTAAATAGAGTAAAAAATGTTTTACTCCCTACAATGTGTCAAGACAGATTATCAAGCTAAGGCTTGTTGGCAGTGGAGACAGAACTTATCAAGTGTACCAAACTGGATGCTCTCATTGATGAATTCGCCCTGAAAAAGGCCAAAAAGGGAATTTTGTTGTAACTATACGTAGAAAAGGATAAATTGTAACTGTAACAGTTGTCTAGTAGTAATACATATAATAAATTTCTCCTACAGACATTACTATTAATATCATTATTAATCACACTATAATTAACTTGAGCAATATTTCATTGAAGTAACTAAATTAGGCCTAATGCCTCATGTCTCTAGTCAAGGGAGACTAACTGCATAGCTTACTTCTATATAATTATTTATAGCAACAATTTGTGCAAAGATTTCATAGTACAGGGTAGGTTGGATGGTTGAGAACATTTACTTTCTCAGCTTTTATTAACTATTTAATATGTTCTTTTTGTATTTCCTTCACAAATTAGTGTGTTTGAGCATTTGATTGAGCATTAGGGGAGAACTTTTGCTATTACAAATAGATAAGTTACTTTTTTTCTATATTTTGATACCATTATATTTAAATATATAATTTTTTTATTCATTTTAGTTTTGAAGCCTTCAAAAATCTTAGAACCAACAAGTATAGGGTCTAACCAAAATCATAAATAGTGAATTAATTAGGTTTTTTTTTATTATTATTATTATTAGCGAACAGTGAACATAGGCTAGGTTCAGAGTTCTTATTATTCACTTATTTGGAGATATAGCAATACTGTTTAACATGTAAATTAAACGCATTAATGGCCTAATAAAGAGTTCAAAATAAGTCTTAATGTTCATTTTAGTTACCTCCGTCCAAAGTGGTAAGTACGTAAAAAGTCATTTAAGGGGCCCGGGATTGCTCAGCCTCTGGGCCCGCGACCGCTCTCGCCGGCCCTGTATATATATATATATATATATATATATATATATAGTGGCGGATCCAAGGGGGGCTATGGGGCTACAGACCCCCCATTGACGCTCAGGTATACACTGGGTAAAATGGACTTCAATCCTGCTTTACACCGGATAAAGCTGCGAACTATGGTTTAGCCCCTCTCTTGATCATATCCTGGATCCGCCACTGGACCTTTCTTGTTGAGTAGTTGACGCTAAACTATTGTTGGAAATCCGTTGAAATCATGTGTGCAGCTTACTGGATATCTATGCTATCTACGTACGAGTTGTTGATTTAAGTTGTTTCCATCGAAACATGTTACTACTGAAAGAGTGGCCATGGATAACGAAGGTGGTTCTAATCAACACCTCCGCATGGAAAAAGACGTAATGTATCACTATTTATTATTTTTTGGTTGTAAACCTTTGCTTACTTTTTGTTTATAAATCCAAGAACATAATGAAGTATAAAATATTTGAACTAATTCCATTTCAATACTTTTTTGTAAGTTACATTTTCAAGTCCAGAGACTGCACATCAGGGCTTTATCCTGACCAAACACCATATTTTAGTATTGTTAACGTAAAATTGCCTAAAGTTTCTCTAATATTATTTGTGTTCATTCTTGCAATGGTTCGTTCATGTTTCATTACATGAACATGAAACATGCAGTCAAATGAAGTTGAATTAGCTTGTTTCGAAACCAGAAGACTAAAAAATACTTATCACATTAGCCTATTACTAGATTAAATATCTGTTTCATGTATTTACGTGAACCTATGTAACGTGTTATTGATCGTTTATTATATTCTATATTTTAGGGAGGTCACATTTATCGAATTAAGAGATATTACAAGAATTGGGTAAAAGTGACGTTGATCCTGGGATTTCCGATTATTCTGATGCAGATCCAGATTCGAGATTCTGGACAAGATTTAAATACTTCAGTGTGTGACCTTTCTTACCAGGTAACTACAGTAAAAACCTGATTCCTTTTTTATTAACATAATACCCTTTAGAGGCTAAAATTAATTTTGCACTATAAATTTACTAATATAAGTCCAACATTAACAGGGTGCTTTCTGTGAATTTTATCACTATTTCGATTCCAGGAAGAGTTATTTGTATTGTATTTAAAAGCGAGTAATTGTTCAGATTCTATTTTATGTAATAGTTTCTGCTGGGCTTCTTATCTGTGCAGAGAAGGGATGATGTTAAACTACAAGCAACTAATAAATGAACACAATCGAATGTCAAATAATAAATAATTTTCTAACTAAATTTTGTATAATAATTTCCAGGTAACCATACTAGGAAGTTTGTTTTGAATAATTATTTCCACGTTTGTTCTTCATTGTTTCTAGACCTCCATAATTTTATTAAATTATTTCTTAACGTTATGTACTATGGGAGTATTACACATAATGAAAGTATGTATGCTTCATTAAACTTTCTTCAATCACTTGCTGCTACAAAATGTAGGGAACATATTTTAAAGTGTCGATAAATAGTTTAACATATGAGAAAATAATATTATTGAATTTTGTAATTCTAAAGATGCGCACAATTACATAACTGGAAATCCAGCTAAGAGTTTTAATGTGATTAGTAGTTCTTGATTTAAATTAGCGTTATCGCTCTAATAATTTACTTTATCTTGTTTCAGGACGACGATTCAGGTTAACATCGAGGAAAAAAATAGGAAAAAGCACAAAAGAGAACTCAGATTTAAAGTGTCATTTGAAAACGATTTCACTGAAATTGCAGACGCTTAATTAAACTTGGGTACAAGATAACATTGAATTATTTTGAACAATTACAGGAGATGGTTGCCGATCAAAAAAGTAATAGGATAATATTGCAGGATCCTAAGATGTTGACACCGCTTAGTGCAACTTCTGAGAAGTACAGGAAACTAACTCACGCGCATATAATAACAGGATGCCTACGGAAATATCTCAAAAACGAATGAACGTAAATTAACCAAACAAAAACTCAAATAAGAAATACAATGGGGCAAATCGAATGGTAATGTTTCGGTGCCTCACAGGGTCGCCCTTCATGGGGGCCCGGGGCCCAACTTTAAAATTTTAAATAGAAACATGGGTCGAGTGATACCTCGTTCGATAGATCTTTAAAAACTAACAAGCATTACAGCAAAAGATCTTTCATATCGGTCACCATATTCAAAATGGCCGCCAAGAAAATGAAATCTTTGAGTTTTATGTCCCATGATTATGCCGGTTAGGCTAAAGGAGACGGTGATGATGAGTAATGAATGAAATGCTGGAATGAAGAAAGTGGAAGGAAACGGGAGAACCCCGAGGAAACCCATGCACACGGTGTTTGTCCACCACAAAGTTCACTTGGCGGGGGCAGGCCGCCAAGATATGTTGCCTGTATCACTAATACGAAAACGGTTGAACATAAATGAACCAAAGAAAATCTCAAACATGAAATACCATGTGTCAAGTCGCATGGTGATGCCGTGCTCCCCAGGACCGCCTTTCATAGGGGCTCAGGCAGTGGCGGATCCAGGGGGCAATCGAGGCGATCGCCCCCCTAAGGGGGAAATTATAAATTATATATATATATATATAACCCATCCCAGAGTTTGAGGCTCTTAAAAGTAGCTCTTAAGTAGCAGTATGACAACCCACCGCCCCCCTAGAAGTCGATTTTGAATCCGCCCCTGGGCTCAGGGCCCAAATTAAAAATTTTAAATGAAAACGTGAAGCGAGCGATACCTCGTTCGATAGGTCTTTAGAAACTAAAAAGCGTTGCGGCAAAACATTTTCCATTTCGGTTATCATATTCAAAATGGTCGCCAAGATATGTTGCCTGCATCAGGTAAAACGTCCAGTACCACTAATATGAAAACGGTTGGAGATAAATGAACGGAATAAAACACGTATAGGAAATCACAGTGGGTATTTATCATTCCACGGCAAGAGATGCAACGGAGAAAAAGATTATTAAAGTAAAAGTGGCATATTGCAAAAGAGGAAATCTAATTCTTAGAGTATTATCTTTCCGATCTCCCTCCCTAAGTGGGTGAAGCGGGAAAGAATGGTAAAATCTCAAATGAGATTCCCACGTTTATTTGCAATAGGTAGGGTCTATGGTTTGATTGAAACACTTGGGTATACAAGTGACTAGTACTGGAATGAATAAAAATAGGTGAAATAAGGTGAAATTCAAGTGTAATACTCATTTGTATTGCAAAGTGTGATTGGGTGAGAAGAAAGAATCAACTGAAATGCGAAGCAAAGGTAACATTTTTGAAAATTGCAAACAATTTGCCCGCCCTTTCACTCCTGATAAATAACTCAATGCGTGCAAGATGTCTGGGAGGCATCTACAACAATAGACTATGAACCGTTTCGTTACTGAGGATCACAACTGAAATTACCGCTGAAAGTTATTCGGAATGTCACTGTGAACTACATCTCAGTGAAGCTCATTTCTATCACATTCAAGGAGACATAGAAGGAAAAGAATCGAACCAGTATCTTGAAGACGATTGTTGAACAAAACCAACATTTGTACAGATTGTTCTAAAATTGCATTGTTCGGCAAATTTGCTTCGCATTGCAGTTGATTCATTTTTACATCAAATCATTGCTTGCAATCGAAATGGAAGGTACGATTTAACAATAATTTTACCTACTTCTTTTTCCATTACAGAGATATCTATCTCATAAAAACACATTTCAGATAATTTTGTTGCGTAGATACAATTTGCAAGAACTAACGTTCTCATTTGCAATTTCACTGTTCCTTCCCGCTTCACTCACTTACAAAGGGAGTTGGAGCGATAATTTTCTAGGAATTAGATTTTCTCCTTTGCATTATGGCACTTCCACTCTAATCATATTTTACTTTATTGTAACATTCTCGAGCCGTGGAATGATAAATGCCCTCTGTGATTTCCTATTCGAAGTTTCGTTCTGTTCATTTATCTTTAACCGTTTTCATATTAAGGGAACTGAACGTTTTATCTGATACAAATACAGTGTCTTGGTGGTCATTTTGAATACGGTGATTGATATGAGAAATCTTTTGCTTCAACGCTTTTTAGTTTTTAAAGATCTATCAAACGAGGTATCACTCGCCCCATATTTCTATTTCGAATTTCGAAGTTGGGCCCTGGGCCCTCATGAAGGGCGGCTCTGAAGAACACCGCGACAAGACCATTCGATTTGTCCCATGGCATTTTATGTTTGAGTTTTTGTTTGGTTTATTTATGTTCAACCGTTTTCATATTAGCGGTACTGAACTTTTATGTGATACAGGCAACATATCTTGGCGGCCATTTTGAACATGATGACCGATATGAAAAATATTTTGCTTTAACGCTTTTTAGTATTTAAAGATCTATCGAACGAGGTATCACTCGACCCATGTTTCCATTTAAAATTTTAAATTTGGGCCCCCATGAAGGGCGGCCCTGTGGGGCACCGCAACATTACCATTCGATTTGCCCCATTGTATTTCCTATTTGAGTTTTTGCTTCGCTCATGTATGTTCAATCATTTTTAAGGTATTTCCGTGGTAAGATTAAAATGGGCCACCATATATATATATATATATATCGCTCTCCTTTTTGGTCTAGTGCTTAGCGCGTCTAGTGGTTGTGTACATTGTCTCGAGCCCGATTCCCGGTGAGAGAGTACACAACATTTAATTTCATAATCACTCCCTTTCATTAATCGTCCATCTCCTAAGAACAAGTCCTGGGACGTCAATTAAAAAAAAAAAAAAAAAAATCATTTCATTTTAAACGTTTAATAGAGATTTTGCAGTCACAATGAATGACAATCAAAATGTGCGTTTAAATAGTGCGTGACAGTTAATAGACTAAACACATATAAGGCACATTTCGATATATAATTATATATATGTAAATCTACAACTAACAACATTAGTATATTATATCTGAAAAGGAGATATTCATAATACTACTTGTTTTTGTGACCTCCCCGAAATTTTGAAAATATGTTAAAATAAAATCTAAAATTACGTTTTCGGTCCCCACATAACCAAAAATTACCAAACACTGAGGGCCACCGAACCCCTGAAGATTTTAAAGCTGTTACCAAAAGATCTAAAATTGCGTTTTAATTTGTTCATTGCCGAAAAATTTTCTGGGGAGGACCCCAGACCCATCTCGAAATGAAATCCTGGCTACGCCACTGTGCATATATTAAATATAGTAAATACCCATAGCTCGATAGAATTTCCTACTAATGTATGAAATTCAACTATGTATCAGCAAGCCTGTCTAACAAGTTTTGATACGTATTTCGAAGAATTGCCTCAACCTGCGGGCGAGCATGCATACAACAATGATTATACTTTAAGACGTGTTTTAAAAATTTAGCAAAAGCTACCAACAATTCTTATATTGTGGAAACAAGAAAATGACGTCTTAAATGCGTCATAATAATTATAATACCATAGTTTGTTTGTCAATTTGGCCTTACACGAATTGACTTTTGAAACTTTTTTAAAATTTAAGGTTAAAATAATGGGCCGTATTTGCTCTGTGTGTTAACATGACTCGTCCGTTAATAAAGGCATACTTGAAAATGAATGAATGAATGATTAGGATTAGGAATTAGATTTCTGGGCTGTCAGCTGTTTATTTCAATAGACGGTGTGCGTCAACAGCCATATGTCACATGACCCCTTTCTTGTATATTCTTTTTGTGCTAATTCCAACATGGCGGCTTTTCAGATGTCATCCACGATTCAATTAAGTATATTCAGTGAAGTTCTACATGCATTTCTCATATCCAACATTTGACCTCAATCCTTCTGCTAGTTTCAAAGTTAACATGGCATTTCTAGACAATCTTCACACGTTGCCCTCACTTATCTCCCACCCTGTATAGGTCTGCCACTAAACACCCACTTTTTCTATGTTTCTTTTGGTGGTAAATCCAGTGCTAGCAATCATTTTCAGCAATTGAATTCACCAAATCGGAATGTTCCCTTGTAAGGCCATCTAGCCATCACGTATATGAGGGATAGCGTCCCTCAGTGAGCACATACTATCCGATGAAAGGGAAGGAAGGAAGAGTTCTTGGACCATTGTTAGGTACCATCCCGGCATTTGCCTGGTGTGAATGAGGGAAACACAGGAGAACCTCATTCAAGAGATTACACTTTTTCGACTGAGTGTTCCCTGCAAGAATCGAACCCGGGACCGCTCGCACCGAAAACGAGAGTGTTAGCGACTACGCCACGTGGGGCCACGAATGAATGAATGAGAAAATGAATTCATCATATGAGTGTGTTAGGGGTGTTGGGGTGTGCAGAATACTCCCTGGATATAATATTTATTTTATAACAGAAGTTGTAAACGTTAAAATAATAATAAAATAAAGAAACTACTGCAGCATTAAATTCAGAAAATATTTGCTTATGCCCGGAAACTCAATACAAACTACTCATTTACTTGTTAGGGAGAGGCCATACCCTCCCTTGTGGAGTCCATGAATATACATGTATTGCAATATGTTACGTGTACTTGACGACCGAGAGTAGCAGAGCATCTTAACGGCATCATAGCCACTTGGCCGGGGGCCCCGCGAGCAGAATGACATGTATTAATTACATGTATTTTGAATACGTGGATTCAGTTGGTGATTTTACTGTTGGCAACTCTTTTGGTCTGTAATTAAATCTAGATCAAAATCTCCGGGCTTACCGGCAACAGTTCAAGATGAAAATACTGAAGCGAGTAATGATCAAAGACCCGACCTCTTTAATAACTACTTCTGCAAAACATTTACTTCTCTTCCCTCTACAACCCATCTTCCCCCTCCCCATCCTATCTGTTCAGACACCTTATCCAACCTCTCTACCATCCCGGGCGAAGTTCTGGCTCTCTTGCAATGGTTATCTCCATATAGATCACTTGAACCTGATAACATTGGTCCTCTCTTTCTCAACAAAACTGCTTCAGTTCTTGCGGTTCCTCTATCTATCTTACTCAATAGATGCTTCAAGGGAGGCCAGTTGGAATCTAGCTCACGTGACCCCAATATATAATGAGGACTTAAAGATCATGTATTTTCCTATAGGCTATATATCTCTTCTTTCTGTAATATCAATTATCTGCGAAAAACAATCAAAGACAGGCTACTTAAATTCACTTCACCTTACATCCACAATTCTCAGCACGGCTTTCTATCGAGAAGCGCAAGTCTCACAAACTTAAGTACTCTTCTTTCTTGTGCAGTCAAATGTATGAATAACAATACTCAATTAGATGTTATCTACTTTGATCTCTCGAAGGCCTTTGATTCTGTCAGTCACATTCATCTTCTTCATAAACTCTCCAATAGATTTAATGTACATGGCAAATTTCTCTCTTTAATCACCGTAAACAGAGAGTTGTTCTTTCAGGGGCGACTTCTAACCCCCAACCGGTGATCTCAGGTGTGCCTCAGGGAAGAGTACTTAGACCTCTGCTATTTGTCCTGTTTATGGATGATCTCTACACGCACTTATCAGCTCAACCTAGTGGCCTTCTGCTTTTTGCTGACGATTGTAAGTTATACAGACAAATATCGTGTCTCCATGACACAAATGCTCTACAGGAAGACATAAATTACCTTATAGACTGGTGTGAAATGTGGCACTTGAAACTCAACAGTAAGAAATGTGACAGTATTACTATTACTTTGAAAAAGTCTCCTGTTCCCTTCACATACCATGTCAATGATTCCCCTATCACACATCCTGCTAGTCATAATGATCTTGGTGTCATCTTTGATTCAAAACTCACGTTCTCTGATCATATCTCCTCAATACTTAAGAATTCAATGCTCATGTTCATGTTGGGACTTCTTTATCGATTCACTGAATTACGCAGTTTCGTCTTAGCAACGTTTTATAAAACTTTAATAGCGCCCAAGATCGAATACTGCTCTCCCATATGGACCATGGCAGCACCTACACATCCCTCCAGACTTGATTCTATTCTCAATTTCTTTATCACTACAGTTCGTTTTCGTGTTCCTGCATTTCGAATATTATCTAAGAAGGAACTCTTGCGACATCTTAATATCCAGACTCCGGAAGTACGCAGAATTCTCTCTGACCTGAAATACCTTCATAAAACAGTTAATGGAAACTTAAGATCGGAAATATTACTTCGGGAACCATCATTACGTGTCCCTTCCCGCATCACCCGGAATACTCACCTATTTCCTCTTGCCCGTCCTAGGTTGGCAATTATACAGAGGTCTCTTTTTTACAGAATACCAAATTATTATAATCAAGTAACAACTGATGTAGACATTTTTTCAAGCTACCCGGTGTTTGAAAGAGCAATTAAACGAGTTTTGACGGAATAATATTACTTTTATACTCTTTTTGACACTGTTTTATGTGTTGTCTTGTTTTTTCTTTCTTTTGTTAACATTTCCCTGTATAAAATGGCAAAAGTGTGTTGTATCTGGGAATTTGTTCAATACATAAAATAAAATTAAAATAAAATGTATTAGGAGCAAAATTTAGTCATAGGAACCACAACACCTGAAACATCAGTGCAAGTACAATAGTATGTATCACAAATGTTAAAATGCTCATATCAACATATGAGACTTGCCACTAAACAGGAACTTTTGTGCCACATGCAAACTGTCTGGACACAGGACAGGGAGAAGCGAGTGTTCTCTATGTCCAAAAAACTTCAACACGGGCGAAAAAAACAATCATAATTACAGAAGAAGACCTCACAAATTCAGCTCCTTTTCATAGCCAGGACGCAAGCAGTAAAAAACAAACCACAACAACTGAAAAATAACATCTAACAACAGAAGAAACAGAATACACAATAAACAGAGCAACACAGAAAATCATAACTTGAGTTACATCTATACTGACCATGACCACACCTCCTGAAGACAGACATACAGTAACAAGTTTTTTGTATGAAATAACAGACAAATTCTGTCCAAAGCATATATTAACTAATAAATAATAGCGTTACAGTTTCGGCAAATTAACTTTGCCTTCATCAGACACATTATGAAATACAATTTCTAAGATTACAGCTTATATACTTCTTAAAGTGAGAGGAGGTATTCTTTGAGAAGTATATAAGCTGTAATCTTAGAAATTGTATTTCATAATGTGTCTGATGAAGGCAGTTAATTTGCCGAAACTGTAACGCTATTATTTATTAGTTAATATATGCTTTGGACAGAATTTGTCTGTTATTTCATACAAGAAGTTCCAAAGCTAGAATGAGTGGCATTCAGATAGAAGTACCTCCAAGTCTGAATAGGAGGATAAACGGATGGAAGGACAGGAGAAGGAAGGAGATTTCTAAGAGACAGCAAATAAAATTCTTAAGAAAATGTTTGGAGGAAAATACAACACCGAAAGGACTGAGAATTGTTAAAAAAGGTGTAAAGTATGAAAACAAGGAGATATAAACAGTTAGTGAAGAAAGCAGAGAAGCAACTTGTATGGGATTTAATTAGAGAGAAGACAAGGAAAGTTCAAAAGAATGAAATAGTGACAAAGAAGATAAAGGAAGAAATTGAAGATGCATTGTTAGTGTTTGTGAGAGAAGAAGTATTGAAGCCTAAGTGAATGGAAAATTAGGTTTGGAAAGAAAGAATGGCAAAGATTGGAAAAGAAAGGAAAGAATTTAGGATGGAGAGAAAGAAAAAAGGGAAAAGCAAATAGAGTTGTGAAGATAGGTAACGTAATACTAAAGGAAGAAGAAGAAAAGTGCCTTGATTTGGGATACAAGTTCAAAGTGAAGGAAGAAAATACGAATACAAAAGAATTGTTTTTTTCAGTGGAACAAGCAATTATGGACATAAAAGAAGAGGAAGAAAGGAACACGATAAGAAGAAAAGCTGCTGCTATAGTGAGGCAGAATATGAACAAGCAAATAGGGAATCTTACAAAAGAAGAGAAAGAAGGATTTAAGAGCTTGAGACGAAGGAAAGACATTGTTATACAACAAGCCAGTAAAGGAGGAGCAGTAGTAGTAATGGAAGAAAAATGGTACAAAGAGAAATTAGATGAATTATGCGACGAGACATACAAGGTGATAGGTGAGAGAAAGATGAAAGAAGTAGAAGAGGAGATAATAAAGAATGCGAAGAAGGCAGGCTTTAGAAAGTTATTAGACGAAAAAGAAAGAATTCCGGATATAAAAGTAGTAGTAGTAGAGTAGATTTTAGTTTAGCGTCCCTTTCAGCAGCGAGGCTATATGAGACGTGGACCTACTGATTAACGTGGAATCCGAACCACATGAGCTCCCGCCGGGAATCGAACCCGGGTCTCCCACGCCAAAGGCGCCTACGCTAACCGCTTAGCCACGGAGGAGCTCCCGGATATAAAAGGATTCCCAAAGATACACAAAAAAGAGGTAAAGTTGAGACCAGTAATGGATTGCAGCAAGAATATATTTCAACCATTAGAAGAGGAAATAAAGATAATAGCAGAGGAAATAAGGGGGGAACAAGTAAGTAATATAGTTAAGAATACAGAAGAAGTCAAGAGGATGATAGAGAAAGTAGGAAGAAGAAATGAGAGAACACTGATGTTTAGCGTAGATGTCAAAGCAATGTTTCCCAGCTTAAGAAGGGATTATATTTTGAAGGTATTGGAAGAAGAAATGGAGAATAGAACAATAAGGAAATGGAAGAAAGAGAAAGTGATAAAAGCATTAAAACTGATATGGGAGAACAGTGTGTGTACGATAGGAGAAAAATTAGTGAAAATAAAGGAAGGACTAAGTATAGGATCGAAACTAAGCCCAGTGTTATCAGAAATTGTGATAAATAAATGGGAAGAGAAAGTTAAGGAGGAAGGAGGCGAAAGACTGATTATGTTTTGCAGGTATGTGGATGATTGCTTAGGTATTTGGAAAGGAACGAAGAGACAATTCGAGCAATTTGTGGGAAGGATAGAAGATAAAGAAAAAGGAATAAGTCTGGAAGTATTATAGAATTAGAGGAAGAGGGGAAAATAAACTTTTTAGATATGACAATAAGGAAAGTAGGAGGGAAATTTGAAACAACATGGTGTAGAAAACAATGTTCAGCAGGTGTTTAATGCCATAGAAGAAGTGATGTAGATGAAGGAACTAAAAGGAACTTTATTAGAAACATGGAGAGAAGGATAAGAATGATAGACAGTGATGACGAGAAGAGAAATGAAGACATAGAGCAATTTCACAGTTTATTAATGCAGAATGGATATAGTAAGGATAGATTGAAGAAGAATAGCAGGAAAGAAGAGGGCAGAAGGCAGAAGGAAGTGTGAGAAGATAGAGAAGAAGAAAAGAAAAGATGGTTCGGGATAGAGAGCATAGGAGAAAAAAAACGGAAGTCTTAAAAAAAATATTGAGAAAAGGAGGAGTAAGAACGTACAGAAAAGGTAGCAGAAGAATGTTAGATGCGTTGCGAACGAGGAAAAGGAAGGTAACAGAGATTCAAATAAGTGATAAAGGGGTTGTATATAGAATTAAATGCAAAGAATGTGATATGACTTATGTAGGGGAAACAGGAAAGATGTTACAAGAAAGGATTAAACAGCACAGGGACGACGTTCGATTGAAGAGAGATAGTAACGCTATATATAAACATGTAAGGGAGACAGGACATGAAATAGACTGGGAAGGCGTAGAGGGGCTGGAAAAGGAGAAAAGAAGCTTTATAAGAAAATGGAAAGAAGCAGAATGGATAAGAAAAGAAGGAAGCGAGAAACTTATGAAATGGAATAGCGGACTAAATATACATGATGTATGGAGAAAGATATTGGATAAAACAGAGAAGAAAGAAGAGGTAAAAACGGGTGTATTGAACAACGGATAGACAATTAAAAGTTTATGTTTTTCAAAAGTGAAAGTTATTCATACACAGGTGTGCCAATTAAAAGTTTAGCTTTTAAGTGAAAGTTGATCATTAAAAGTTGCATTTGTATTAACTAAAAATTGTTAAAGGAAAGGACGAATACGATTGGTTCATGGAATATCTCCTCTCACTTTAAGAAGTATATAAGCTGTAATCTTAGAAATTGTATTTCATAATGTGTCTGATGAAGGCAAAGTTAATTTGCCGAAACTGTAACGCTATTATTTATTAGTTAATATATGATTTGGTCAGAATTTGTCTGTTATTTCATACAAGAAGTTCCAAAGCTAGAATGAGTGGCATTCAAACAAGTTTTTCCGTGTTGATAGCCCATTGCATGCAGCATGGCCGATTTAGGTTTTTCCACTGGATTCCAGGATTTTGTCCTTCTCTCAAATCAAAATAACTCTTCTCTCGCACTTTCCTATAATCTATTTTACCCTTTTTTCCTTCTATCTTATACATTTCAACAGATCCACAAGTAAATATCGTCGTATAGATAGAAACCTGGCACACACACACATCACCGTGAGGAGAGGCATGTAGAAAGATGGTTGATGTCTTACTCTCTGTCAGGATGCGGGCTTTCTTGAGGGGCGTCCTATTTTAATAACTTTTTTGTTTCTGTTTCTATAGACCTTCCTTCTTAGTTTGCCTGTAATCTCCAGTACAGCAACAGCACCAGCACCGAAGGCCAGATGGACCAAGGATCGGCAGAGGCTACAACCGGAAAACAGTGATAAAGACTTTCGTTCAGTGATATAGTGAAAGATTCGACCACAAGAGTGTAGAAATGCTGCTCGCGAATTGGGACTTTATGTTAAGTATCTAGTCCCTTTTAAAACTTACCTGTACAGTCTGAGCCACAGTGTTGCTGTATATCATTTTTTTTTTTTTTTTTTTTTTTTACATATATGAAACCTTTTGCAAATTTTGATTATTAATTCCATAAACAAAACCACCTTTATAACACCACATGAGTAACTGAGTGCACCACATGAGTGCAAATGCGACGGTGACAGTTTAGCGTCCCTTTTAGCAGCGAGGCTATACGAGACATGAACCTACAGCTTAATGTGGAATTCGAACCAAATGAGTTCCCACCAAGAATTGAATCCGGGTTTCCCACGCCAGAAGCCCATACGCTAACCGCTTAGCCACAAGGGAGCTCGAATCCAACTATAAGCAACTAATGAGTGTCTGAAGTTAAAATAGTTTGCGAAGTAAAGGCCTATTCACATAAACCGTGAAGTACTAACATTTTAACGTCAGTAAAATACGTTTAAATGTATTTTGAATAAGTACAAGCACACATAACCGCGTGCAATTCTGTCGGTGGCCAACAGTGACCAACAGTCACGTTTACCAATATGTAGAAGAAAATTTTATGTTCACGTGTGAGTGAGTACGGCTTAAGAAGAAGGAAATCAATGTCACCGGATTTGACAACTTCCATACACAATAAGATAAAGTTGGAAAATGAAACGAAATCTTCAACATCCCACGATTATGCCCTTTAGGTTAAGAGCGACGATGATTGATAATGGAAGAACTGGTGGAATGAGAAAGTAGGAGGAAACGGAAGTACCCCGAGAAAACCCACGAACATGATGTTGTCCACCACAAACTTACTTGGCCGGGGATCGAATCAGGGACTCCACACACCAGAGGTAAGCGCTCTACCACTGAGCTACCGTGCTCCCTTAAGATAAAGTTGGATTTTTATAATATTCAACTCTTGGTAGGTTGATAATGCACTTTTGCTTTCAAAAAAATAAATTACTTTTCTTTAATTTAACTGAACTAATTTCTCAGAAGTAATACAACTGTATCCTAATTTTAATCAGAAGATATATGTAGTATCTACAGAAGCGAATTCTAGCTATTCGCAAACTTGCATGTGCACAGCAACATTAATTTAATGAATCTGTTTTATATTACTTAGTGAATGTTGAATAAATTTAAAATAATTTTCATAAAATATTTTTTTCAAACGAATCACAACTAGTTATCACGAGCAACGACGACATTGTAAATACTGTTCATTTATCTTTATACTGTGGCTAGCAAGCAGACTTTTAGTTAGTGAACTCATATCCCTATCCTGATTTTTTTTCAATCCCTTTCTCATTTTTCCTCAATATTCTTCTCCCCATATTTCCACCTTTCCCTCTTACCAACATTATTTCTCCTCTTCTATTCTTCTCCTTCCGAATACTATACATTTGTACTGCGACTGTTCTGCCAGGGCTTGAATATGGGTTCTGCTCTCTATGATTTCTCTCTTCACCAATGTTTCAGCTTTAAACTACCCAGTTATATTTCTACTTTTCTCACTGAAGCTTATGCTCTTTTTGCGACCCTTCTTCACTCTCTTCAGCAGCTGTATCCATCTGTCTGCATCGCCACGGATTCTAAATCTCTCCTTCAATCCTTACAGTCCTCCCCCTGGACTTCGAAATCCTTCTGGATACTCTCTGAAATACGTCTCCGTTATCGTGGTACTTCCTTCAATTTTACTTCTTGCCTAATTTGGTCGGAGGGTCATGTTGGTATCCTCGGGAACTCCATCACTGATAGAGCACATGATTTGGAGCCCTTCACGGTGCTACATTGATTTTCTGGTATCGCGTATCGTTCTGTTTTCGCTCCTCACTACACTTCATTTTCAACGTTGGACTACTTATAATGCTTCCTGTACAATGGCGCGTTGGTAGTGGCACCATCCTTGCCCTCTCCATTCCCCATCTTGGTTCCTCCAACACGACTTCCCTCCCTCTTATCTCATTTCCTCCTCCGTAGCAGACTTCATTTCCTTTTTACTTCTCAACGCTTATTTGTACTTCGAAAACGCACTACTCCTCTTCGTAATTGTGGTCTGGATGCGGCACCATCAATCATCTCATTTTCTCCTGTCCTCTCTACCAACAACATCACCTCCTTTTCCTCTATAAATTTCTCTATATACTCCATACATTTCTTGGTTCTGGCCCTTGTACCACATACCACTACCTACCACCATGTAGCGAGCTTACGTCATGGATACACTGCTATCAAACATTTCTTCTTGATTTCCTCAACCACTCCTTATGACTTTGATAGGAAGTTGTTGAATAGTCAAACACTCTCGTCATTCTCTTCCTTTAAGTCGAGTACCTTCGGGCCCTCGATCGACACTTTCATCAGTGCGTTCACATGATCAAGGGAAAGTCGAGCCCTCTCGGAATACAAAATTGGGTTCATCGTGGAAAATGACCTCTCCAGAGAAAAGGTGTGCCAGCAGGTAAGATGAGGATCAATTTCACTTCGGAGGACAACAATGGAAATATCGCTTTCTTCTGATAATCAGAAATAGCTTTACTCAGTCTTGACAGTGACTTCAATAACTTTGACAAGAGTCCAAACAAACATGGTAGAAGACTTCTTGAATAGTAGTAGCAAACTGGTGTAGTCTGCATCACTATAAATCTGTTCGAGGGATGAGCAGACAGCGGTGAAGTGTTTGCAAATAACGACCACGCTACTTTTGTAAGATAACCAGCCTGTCTTTCCTGGCTGAATAAGTTTATGTGGTAATTTATCAAGAACCATTTCCATTTCCTGTAATATACTCATCCTTTTATTGCTGGACCGAAACAATGATAATACATCATTCAAGGCACTTTTTACTTTTCTGATTACCGGGGAAGATTCACAAGCTCTAAGCAAAGTAAGTTGTAGCAAGTGAGCTCTACAGTGAACAAATAACATTTTGAGGGATTTTCGTCGCAAGTGAGCTTGCACACATTTATGTTTGCCACTTAAGTAAGAAGCGGCACTAAACGATGATACAATCAAAATTTTCACTGATAAACCTATATCCTGGATTTTCTTTACAATAATTTCCGTTATATCTTCGGTCTTAGCGGAACATAAGGGTACAACACAGACGAATGTCTCTACAATAAAAGTGCTCATCATATCATCATCATCATCATCATCATCATCATCATCATCATCATCATCATCATAGGTATTCTACCATTATTAGCAGGTCACTTCCCGCAATTGAGAAAATTTCATCATCACAGTCTTACGTTAACCTCTTCGTCTTCAAGTACGATTTTTCTGTTTTGATATCATCCATCAATTGTGTCCGCATTCGCATCCTCCCTCTCTTTCCTGCCATCATATCTTCTAGCACGTCTCTCATGATATAGTTTCTTCTTAGCCAATGTCCCAAACAGTTATCTTCCTCTTCTCAGACTTTCTTTTCTCCCCCACCATTTTAACACCCTCTCATTCGTTTTCCGCTCGACCCACATAATTCTCTCCATCTTCTCTATACTCACATTTCGAAAGCGTCCAATCGTTTTTCACCATTTTTGCGTAATGTCCATGTTTCTACCCCATACAGTAAAATACCCCACACGAAACATTTTATGAGTCTTTTTCTCAATTCTTTATTCAAAGTCCCAGAAAACATAATTTTCTTCCTCCTAAAGGCTTCTTTCGTCATTTCTATCCTTGCTTTTATTTCACTTTCACACTTCATATCATCACTTATAGTACTGCCCAAGCATCGAAAACTAGACAACTATTTTATTTTCTTCCCTCTTACTTCTATATTTAACACCGACCGCTTCATTCCAATCATGATGGTTTTTGTCTTTCTAACATTTAGTTTCATACCATATTCTTCACAGCCCTTTCTCAAGTTTTCTAACGTTTGATTTATTTTCTTTTCAGATTCCACTAAAGTGCCATATCATCTGCACATCGTATACACCTAATCATTCTACCTCATACTAAAATGCCGTCTTGATTATGTAGCTCTTTTTCACCAGCTCTTCTAGATAGATACTAAATAATGTTGGTGAGAGACATCATCCCTGTCGAGCTACTCTTCCAATTACACTCTCCTCTGTTATTCCCTCTCCTGTTCTATTACTTATTTGTTTGCTTATATGTAAGTTTCTTATAAGTCTTCGACCTTTGCTTTCCAACCCAATCTTCTTTAAAACTCCCAATACGCGGTAAAGGCTTTTTCTAGATCAATAAATATTACATACACCTCTTTACCTTTTTCTATAAACCTTTCGTCGATCACCCTTAATAACTCAGTTGTACCTCTTGTGCCCTTACCTCTCCTGAACCCGAACCGTTCCTAATCAACCTTTTCACTTATTCTTTCATAGAACCTTCTGTTCAGTATTAGAAGGAAAATTTTGCTGCATGCGAAATGAGACTAATAGCTCTATAATCATCACATCTCTCTGAGTTCGATTTCTTAGCCATCGGTATCATCATCGTTGTCAGGAACTCTTTTGGCCACTCTCCTGTTTCATATATTCCATTTCAGAGTCGGAACAATTCTTTCTTGCCCTTATCTCCCATATTCTTAATGAATTCGATTGGTATATTATCTATCCCGGTTGCCTTTCCATTCCTAACCTCGGATATAGCCTTTTCAAACTCATCTCGAAGAATCTTATCCTCGCCTTTTATCATCCTCGCGTACTTCATTTTCTACTTCAATATCGAGGCCACACTGTCTATCCCTACTCTCAAATAAGTCCTCAACATATTTTTCCATCTTCCTAAGACTTCACTTCTCTTGTTACCTTTCCACTCTTATTTTCTATTGCCATCGTAATACTCTCTTGGTTCCTGTGAAGTTCCATAGATTTCATTTCCTTGTACATTTCCTCATATTTTCCGACTCTTTGCAATTCTATATCCTTGCATTTTCTTTTGTAAAACGGTTGAGTTGAGTTGATTTTAGTTTAGCGTCCCTTTCAGCAGCGAGGCTATATGAGACGTGGACCTACTGATTAACGTGGAATCCGAACCACATGAGCTCCCGCCGGGAATCGAACCCGGGACTCCCACGCCAAAGGCGCGTACGCTAACCGCTTAGCCACGAGGGAGCTCTTTTGTAAAACGGTGTCTGTTTACCTTAGTAACACGTTCTTTAACCTTCTGAATATCTTTCTGCCTCCTTCTGTATCAATCTGTTTCCACGTCTTCCTTTCGCTCATTTTCTGCAACATCTGTTCTGTGACCCATGGTTTCTTAGCCGTTTTGTATTCGCGGTAACCTACTACTTCTTCTGCAGCCTGCTGTATGCAAAGTTTCATATGCTCCCTCCGTCTATTACTACCTGCACCTATCCTTTCCTCGTTTGAGTATTTGTCTTCGAATTTCTCTACGAAAAGATTTCTTAGTTCCTCATTTTTCAACTTTTCGGTATTCAACAAATTGTTACCCACTTTTTATCTGTCTACATTTTTCAGCTGAATATCTACTTCGGCCAGCACAAGGTTATGATCAGAGAAAATGTCAGCCCCGGGAAGGGTTTTTGCGTTCTTCAAGCTATTCCGTTACATCTCCTGAATCATAATATAGTCTAATATCTTCGATCGTCTATTGAGGATTTCCATATATATCTTCTCTTGTGGTGATTGAACCAAGTGTTCCAAATTACTAGGCACTAGTATGTATTTTTATTAGTTCCTCCACAGTTTTTGCTTTGACAAACACAGGTCTTGATTTTTACAAGCGGTTCGATGAGACTTACTAACAACACGCTTATTAGCTATTTCTTCCAGTTTCTTAATTCTAGCCAATGGAATGAGTTCTGCTATCCACGAGACATCATTTTTCAGACTGTAGTTAATACATACAGAGCATCATATTCTGTAGATGTTCATTTAAACCATTCATGTTTTCAGTAAGAGTCATTCACTGTGCAACTCCAGGTTCTAAGACATTTACAGGTAATAGACTTCAGTACATTTTTTTTTTTTTTTTTTTTTTTTTTTGCAATGACCTGCGAAAAAAGTTCCAGTGTAATCTTCATCTTCATTGTCCCTAGACGGTTCGTCTTCCTACGAAAAATAAGAAAAGGAACCTCCATCATAAAGAGAGTGCATTATTGTGGATATGAACTCACATGTATATTAAAAATTAAGATGGCAAAGTACACCAAATAATTAAATTCATCTATAATTTGGCTGACAAACATCTTATAAGCGATACCACAAATGAGGTACCATTGTATTCTAGAGAAAAATCTTGTACAATATATAAACTGTGCTTATGCAACATACGTATTTAGCTTCTCACTTTTATTGATTTGCACAAAATTAAAATTCACATTTAAGAAGCTGGAAACGTTGATTTTATTTTTTAAAAAAAATCTGAGTTTATAGAATGTATTTGGTCTAGGAATTAATTCGTGCGGGTGGACAAGAGATGGCGCAACGAACGGAGCGTCCCACAGTTCCGTGTATCCACACATGTGTTGCAAACCCCTGTCATCGCGTATCGTTCGTAGTATAGGGCAGTGGATTAAAGCGTCAACAACACCAGTTTGTAGTTAAGTGAACATGGCGCAATTTGTGCCTGATAAAGTGTTTTTGCGGGGTGTCCTGCTGCATTACTTTAACATGCAGAAAAGTGCGACTGAAAGTCATCGTATTTTGGTGGAAGTGTATGGTGACCATGCTCTAGCTGAGCGAACGTGTCAGAAGTGGTTTGCACGGTTTAGAAGTGGTGATTTCGGCTTGGCAGACCAAGAGCGAGCTGGACAGCCCAAAAAAATTCAAGACGAAGAATTGACAGCATTGCTCGAGCAGGATTCGTGTCAAACGCAGGAACAACTTGCAGCAGCATTAGGCGTTGATCAAACAACAGTCTCCAAACGCTTGAAAGCCATGGGAATGATTCAAAAGATGTCACATTGGGTTCCACATGAATTGAAAGACAGAGACGTTGAAAGACGAAAAACCATTTGCGAATTGCTGCTTCAACGACAGAGCAGAAAGGGGTTTCTGCATCGAATTATTACGGGTGATGAGAAGTGGATCCATTACGAGAATCCTAAACGAAAAAAGGCCTGGGTGAAACCAGGTGAACCAGGTCCATCACAACCAAAACGAGATATTCACTGTGCAAAGGTTATGCTGTGCATATGGTGGGATATGAAAGGTGTGGTGTACTATGAGCTGCTGCAACCGGGTGAAACTATGAATGGAGAACGTTATCGACGACAATTACTGCGTTTGAAGCAAGCTCTGGCCAGAATACGACCAGAATGGGAGAACAGACATGATAAACTTATTGTTCAACATGATAACGCTCGCCCACATGTCGCAAAACCGGTCAAAACCTATTTAAAAAATGTCGGATGGGAAGTTTTACCCCACCCGCCGTATTCACCAGACGTTGCTCCTTCGGACTACTACTTGTTCGATTGCATGAACAACGATTTGATTGGACAGCGGTTTACTTCTTCAGAAGATATCGAAACATGGGTCTCTGACTGGATCGCTTCCAAGGATGAGGACTTCTTTCGCCACGGAATCCGTACATTGCCTGACAGATGGGCGAAAGTGGTGGCTAGCGATGGACAATATTTTTCTTAAGGTATTTATGTATTTTGTGTTTGTACTACAGCTTCAATGTGTGCGTACCAACCGCACGAATTAATTCCTAGACCAAAATAGTACTCGGAGATTTTCTTCTAGACATATTTTTATATGTAGTAGGCTAAACAGCACGTATTTACATATAAAGCAGTTGTTAATAATTCTGGGAACTAACGCTTTTTACTCTTCTCTGGCAGTAATACAACTATGATTATTCTTATTTCTTTTTTCGGTTCTTAATATTAACGAACTATGAATATACACACATGTATTCGAAATATAAACGAATAAATCGCACTATTGTGAATTACAATAGTATGTATAAGCTTAGCCCTATTTATAATATAGCTTGTAAGATATTCTTCACTCATATTATAAAAGAATTAAAATAATTTCTGACAATTTAATTTTTAATATACATGCGCGTATATAACCATAATAGTGCAAGGGGGACACGATGTCTGTGCTAGAGCACTTACCTCTGGAGCATGGGGTCCCTGGTTCGATCTCCGGCCAAATAAGTTGTGGTGAACAACATTGTGTTCGTGGGTTTTTTAAGAGGTACTACCGTTTCCTCCCACTTTCTCATTCCACCAATTCTTCATTCACTTACTTTAATCAGCGTTTCCCTTAACCTAAAGGACATAATGTGGGACGTTAAACTGAAAGATTTCATTTCATTTTCACAATAGTGTTCTTAACAATGAGCGAGATTATCCTTTTGTCCCATTAAGAGTTATCTGTTGCTCAATTAAGGGAAAAAAAAAAAACAAGTTTAAGTCAACTAAGGTGAACTACGTAGTGAACTTGAGAAGTTGAGAAGCCAAGTGATGTGACATAATTTGGTATTTTAATTCATGTTTATACAGTTTAAAAAATGTATATATACGCAAGTAAGTTGCCTCAATGAAAATATGAAGAATCCACAAGTATTTTAGCTCTCACTTGAAAAAAGAAATGCTTGTACGCAGAAGAACATTTAAAAATCATTTCACATTTTATATATTCCATGTCATTTCATTTTCTAGTTATACACTTTGATGACGATTACAGGAATGAAATAATCGAAATATCAGGATCTAAAACATTTCTGGACATAGTAGTTGAGTTTACGATCTATCCCCGAAGTTCTTAAAAAAAAAAAAAAAAAAAAACTATGAGAACCATATGTACACAACGATATATTCATACTAATATTTGAAATGCAACGTCTTTGGATTTTTTCTTTTTTTCTTATTTATATATTACTTGAAACAATAGAAATTTTATAAAACAGTTTTAAAATATAATTAAGGTTTATCTGTGAATTAGTTATAGCCAAACATTCTGTTCATTGAGGCGTTATTTAATCTCCAAAGTATTACATATCGAAAACTTAATCACTTTTGGATTAATTAATACATTTTCTTACGTTTCAAGAAAGAAAGAAAAAGCCTTCTGAAAATATACATAATAATAATAATATGCACAACAATTTCCGTGGTTTGTAAATATAACTAAATAACTAAATTAACTCTATGGCCTATAGAATCCGGAGATTCAATGCAGGGTTCACAAAAGCTCTCCATTAACTTCTATTCTTAGCCAACTGGAACCAGTCAGTTTCTACTTTGTATTTCTATTGTCTTCCCATCTGCGCCTAGGTCTCCCTAATAGTCGTCTTCCAATTGGATTTCCAGTTAAAACTTTGAAAGCATTCATATTGTCTTTTATCCTGGCTACATGACCTGCCCGCCTAAGCCTCCTAGATTTGATGACCCTAGCAATGTTTGGTAAATGACATAAATTATGTAATTCCTCGTTGTGAAGTTTCCGCCATTCACCATTCCCATTTCTCTTGGGTCCGAATGTTCGTCTTAAGATCTTGTTCTCAGACACATTTTTAGTCTGCGTTGTTCTGTCAGAGTAAGCGACCATTTTTTCGCAACCATGCAGAACAACAAACATGATTATCGTTTTATATATTTTAAGTTTCAAATTCTACGACAGAATTCGCAATGACAAAAACTTTGAACTGAATAATAACACGAATTCCCTACTTTTAGTCGACATTTAATTCCTTCGTGAATATTGTTTTGATCTGTTAATATTGATCCTAGGTATTTGAAAGTATCCTTTATCGAAAGTATTGTTTGATATTTTAAAGCATCCATAATTTGCAGTATTACGATCTCGATGGACTTCAATGTATTTAGTTTTCTCTGTATTTACTTCTAAACCCAGGTCCCTGCAAGCGTTTAATAAGACTTCCGCATTTCTTTCTATTGTTTCCCTATAATCCCCTATTAAATTCACATCATGAGCATATGCCATAACTTGGTGGTGGGCCATTCAACTCTAGGCTCTGGTTGCTATCTTCGATTTTCGTTATAGCGTGCTCCAGAACAAAGTTGAATAATAAAGGCGACAACGCTCTCCTTGTTTCAGCCATTCTCGGCCTGAAAGTTTGTGCACAAGAATTTTCCTGTCTGGACTTTATTTTGGAATTCATTTAAATATATCTTAATTAATCTAACTAGCTTTTTCGGTATTCGAAATTCTGTAAGAATGTTGTACAATGTTGTTGTGTATATAAATAGCAATAAACTGAGAAAAACAAAGCGAAAACTTATAAAATGATAGAAAAGTATAAAAAAAGAAAAGCTTATTTGTAAAAATGTATATATTTTTCATCATCCTTTGTGCTATTTACAGAAGAAGTCAAAACATGAACAAGAGCATAAGGAAGTAACTTAAAAGATTTTAATATATAGTTGTTACAATTCACATTTTGACATTTGGTCATTTTGTACGTATGATATATTTACCTCGTATATGCAACAGTAGCACTCTACTCACAATGAAGGTACAACAAAAGTATTACAAACACCATATATATCAACGTAACGATCAACAACAAAAAAAAAAAAAAAAGACAATACCTTTGCTCCTAGGTCTTTGAGCAAGGAATAAAACTTGAATGACTACACTAGAACAAATATTACAATTCCGCTATCGTTCTAAACACAAGTTAGTTTTTTTTTTATTTTACTCTTTCTATTACGTCATTAGTGATTTACCAAAGGGAGAGAGATGACATTGAGGCCAAGACTAATGTTACTACATATTGAAATGCACACAAGGGAACACACTGGGAAAGCAATATGTTATTAAAGTTCTTTGTCCGCCAGGTTTACGTTTTAAACGAACGCATATTAAATGAAAATAATAAATATTACCTGATAAGTAGAGCTAGGAATTTTAGGTGCTACATTGTTTTCTCTTAAAATGGCCAAATTAATTTGTCTTGCAAAGAAAGCATTAAATAAACACTCCTAACTGTGCTTTCGTTGCACCTTTTTTTTTAAAGTCAGCATTTTTTTGTCATTTTTTAAAAATTGACTCTTTTTCCGTATTTTATTTTCATAACAACTAAACAAAAAACACCAAACGTATGCGGAATCACATTACATTCGCTTCAGTGTACACTCGTCAGGCGAAAGCTATTGAATAGGAAAGAAAAAAAGGTGTCAACATCAAACTGACCCATCACCAACCATTATTGTCAACTGCTTTTCTACATACAAATATTTACGACGTGTCCAGGGATGTAGCCTCACTGAAAAAAATGTTGAAATGTTAATTACTTGTTTTAACTGTTTTGTGGACTTGTGACTCTACTCATATTGAGTTTTGAGAGCTGTATTACGGAAATTTTTAATACATGAGTGAATTCTGAGTTCTTATATACAATCTAATTAGTTTTAGTATTGTTTGTATGAATCTTTACATTTGAAATTTACTCCTTATTTCCAAAATTTCGCACCTGAAATTCCTAGATTTACTGATAAGCTCTTAATAATAGAATTAACAAGGTCAGGAATCTTATTTTTTCCCCAGAACTAAGATGTAGTTATAATCATAAATACATATAAAGGGTGGATGTAGAGGATAAAGCAATGTTCTGTTAACTTGTATTTGTACATCTCCCTTACGTCTTACTTAACCAGGGAACACCCAGGAGTTCGCTTAGAAATGATATTAATAAGCCACACATTTCACGCCCCTACCTGGGAAATACCTAGGTAATTATAAAATTGAGATGTGACAACGCCATTTTGACGTATAAGCTGACGTATAAAGGCTGGCGACTATAACAATATTTTCTTCTTAATGTTATATAATTAATAACAGTTTTGAAATATAAATTTTTGTTTAGTTTAGTGAAGCAAACACTATAACAATCAATTACTGTAATATTTCCTTCTCACTGGGGTCAATCTTGCTAATAAAATGTTTGAGAGTATTTTATAGGATGTTGACAGAAAAAAATGCCTTGATAATTATTACAATCGGTTTTGTCGCCTTTCTTCTGAATTGGTACAATGATTGATTCTTTCCACTCTTGTGGCAATTCCTCCTTGTTCCAGATAAGAAGAATGAGTTTGTGTATCTTGTTCCACAATTTTTTCCTTCCAGCTGAAATTAACTCAGCCGGAATTTCGTCTACACCCAGAGATTTGTGTTTCTTTAATTTCTTTATAGCGATTTCTACTTCTATTCGGTTAGGTTCTGGAATATATGGTTCTGCTGTGTGCATTTTACTTCCTCCATTTTACTAGTATTTCCTTCTCATACAAACATGTATTTACACTCGTACATTTATGTTAAAACTTCCAAGTGTTGGCAGCAAACAACCGAAATCGGAAAGCCATCTCTGTGTATTATGAATTGTAGTTGTTTGTATCGAGTTCGTGTATGACCAGCTACAGTGTACATCATCTTGTGTGTCCGAAAAGAACAAAAGTTACGGAGGATTGGCCAATACCTATTTTCGTCTTCATTCGTGATAAATTCGACAAAATTTATGAAGCCAATGACCTTCGTTTTCCATATTGCAAATTTCCTTCTCTTGCCACAGATTACTAACAAAAGATTGTACAAATTGCTTCCCTTATCATGCTGAGTAAGCTGTTACATGCGCTAGGATTTAATTACACCTCAGGGATTGCCAGGGTGAAGGTAAAGGTTATTAATATATATATATATATATGTGTGTGTGTGTGTGTGTGTGTGTGTGTGTGTGTTTTTCTATAGGAGCTTCGTAGGTGTCTCCTCTAACGCTGGAAGAAATTTATAAATACAGGCCTTGGTACCCATCGTAAAGGATTTCAAATTGTTGAAACAGCGTGAGCGAGTTTCCAATTGAAGATAGAGCGATAGAATATTGCCAGATTGTTAGACATTGCTTTATCTTATACACTCATCCTTTTCATTCACTTCTAAGCTTGTGATTTTGACAGGACAAAAGTGTCCCTAGCACTGTTAATTCTACTACTGAAAGTTGATCAGGGATTCATCTGATTTCCAAATGGCTTCCCTGAGCAGTCACTATCAATATCTGCATTAGTTATAATCATGTAAACCATTTATCACGTAACAATCTTCTGCTACCATTATTGTATATTGTAAATGACTTACGTGTTATGTACCAAATATGTTTGCTACAAACAAAAATGGCAGTCATCACCATGACAATGAACCAGATATGACGACAGTACTCTATAATCTATTGACTCACTACTTGTATTATTCTTGATCGTTATCAAAAGTTATAAATGATGTGAGACCTATAACAACGGTAGCGTAATGACACACTTCACTGAAGTCTGATTGACTTTTGCTTCACGTCTTTATGCAACACGAGACGAGAATATGAAACGTGGCTTACTATTCATCGGCTTCAACCAACACTGGACTTGAATCAGAAATTATACAGTGCAATTTCCGGATGAACTGACCAGCATACACTTGAGCTCTCTCGTGGCTAAGCGGTTAGCGTACGCGACTTTGGCGTGGGAGACCCGGGTTCGATTCCCGCTGGAAGCTCATGTAGTTCGGATTCCTCGTTAATCAGTAGGTCCACGTCTCATATAGCCTCGCTGTTGAAAGTGACGCTAAACGAAAATCAGCTCAGCTGACCATCAGACAAGATGACTTCGTACAGAATAAGTACTTTCTCAATGTATTATTTCGTTTCCAAGTAAGTTAGATACAGGACTATGTGCTTTTAAACTTAGATATTGAGGTAGTATTCCTCGTAAATATACAATCAGATATACAACTATTTAAAAACCATACACAAAGAAAAAAAGTAACAAATTCCTGGATTTTGACATTATATACAACGGTTCCAGTACATGCAGTCATAACATGAAATACAAAAATCACATTTCACTATACGTTGTAGAACTTTCTTCCGGATAAATGGTACCCTACACAGAAATATCCCACCATATTTAAGATACACTACTGATATTTACAAGTTTAATCTTTTTAACAAGGAGTCTTGGGTTAATTGTATTTATTGATTTCTTTTTTATGATATCCCTCTTCCTCAAAAGAAAAACATATTCGTATATGGCCTTGATGATCAAGAATTAATATAATTTCAAAAACTTTTCGTACTATCACTAACAGCAAGAGCTTTGGTGCTTCACCCAAAGCCAGCCTACAGTATATTTCATATTAAGTGCAATTTAATTACCAATCTACTTCTATTGTACACGTTAGCTGCCCATTAGTCCAACGTGGCATAAACATGAGCAACAGTTATCTATCATTACTCGTTGTAAGCTACACGCTGATCTAAACGCATCTACAAAGTATATCAAGGGCAGTGATAAATTTTGGACCTTCATTTCCTTCATGTGACGGAAGTTTCTTCCTTTTCTCAAAGTAGATTCCTAGCATCTAAGATATTAATATATCTTATTCTTACCACTGTTCACTATATTTACTCGTGTATAGGTTGTACTTGCGTATACAGTCCCATCTTCTATATTATAATATCATTAAATGCTTTAAAATTAGAAATGCAATTGTCTTTTGATGCTTGGTTATGATTCAAATATATCTATAGTTAGAGGTCTAAACAGACATAAAAAAATACTTCATTCGCAATATCTTAATCCGCATCAGCAACATCTCGATCTGCATCCGAAGATAATAAGATAACAAATATAGAACTTCTTTCTTCTATGATAATCACGAATTCAAAAGTTCCTACTATAACAGTCCTACTATACCTCCTTCATATGAGCAAGGATCAGAAACTAAGGTTACAAGGCCGATATTTCTGGAGTTTCGTCTGTTAGAGAGAAATGAGGAGTGTGGCGTAATTTTAAATACATATAATTGACAACTGTGCAGAGTTTCAGCCATCCGCCACGTACGGCGCTAGTTGTAGATAAACACATGGCGACTCGTTTGGAAAACTGGTGTAGCGAAGAAGTCTACTCAGTTATTCGATTTCTGTGGGCAAAACATGTAACCTAGTATGAAATTCACCGACAGCTGGTAGAGGTTTACGGAGAGACTGTAATGTCTCGTCAGCATGTCGCAGAGTAGTATCGAAAGTTAGCGGCTGGTAGAGAAAAAGTCACCGACGAGGAGGGCAGTGGCCGACCCAGGATGTTATCAACAGATTTGAATCCAGCTCGCATGAAGGAACTGATTGAGGACAACAGAAGGATCACGTTACGGCATCTGATTACTTTCACCTGTTCCCGCACTTTAAGGAACACCTAGGAGACCGTCGCTTCGTTTCAAATGAGGAGGTGAAACATTTCGTGGCAACGTGACTGAAGCACAAGATTTTTATAGCAGGAAATCCTTAAACTCATTCCACAATGCAACAAGTGCCTCAACCGATATGGAGACTGTATCAAAAAATAACCTAATATATCTACTATCTGATGGCTGTATGAAATAATATTACAAGTGTCACTGCAGGATTTTTAACCTTATTTTCTGATCACCCCTCGCAGTTTCGTGAATCCTATGATGTAAAATTCAAGGTAAACATTCAGTACTCTCTCTTACTATTTTAAATCAATTATCCTAAATAAAACATAATAAAATTCATGCAAATAATAATAAGAAGAAAAGAAACTAATGAAAAATACACCTACTTATTAAAGAACCCTCAAATTCAAAATTCTGACGTGAAAATTGTCAAGCAGGTAATACCATACCTGTCAGTTAATTTTAGAGCAAATCCTTTTTCTTTGTTTTTCCTAACTCATAAGACATAAGTGTTTCTGCTCAGAGCTTAAAAAAAAGTACCGTACCTCTTTACAGTAAAATGGAGGTACCGTTAAAAAAAAATAGAAAAATAAGCTACCTTATTCAAACCTCCATAAAATCAGATTAGAAGCAGAGCGAGAGCGAGAGAGAGAGAGAGAGAGAGAGAGAGAGAGAGAGAAATAACAATTTTGTTCCGGCGGTTATTTATCTCAAAAATCTAGGGACACTTTATTACAAGATGTAAGTAGTTAATAATATACAAAAAAACGACCCCTAAAATTCTTGTCTTTTCACAAATAATTGCATTTTCATGTCTTGCCATAAGAACTAAAAACATATCCGCATCCGCGCACACCTCTATTTACACTTAGATAGATGTAACACTACGCTTGACATGGAAACTTCACAATCAACTTTACTAAGGCGAAGAGTAGATTTTTAACAATATCCATAAAATAGTCAAATAATTCTCTCAAAAATACATGTACATTAAAGGAACAGCAAATCAACTAAGCTTTCGAGTTACAAGAACTCATCTCGAAAGGAGGGGGCGGAACCGTAATAAACATATTTTAAAAGGACAAAAGACAAACACGATCTCGGGATTTGTCATTCATTAAGTCACCTTATACATACCGTATTTGCGGACGTATAAAACGTGCTTCTTTTTCCTTTGGGAATAAGTTCAAAAATAGAATGCAACGATTGTGATTATTTCAATTTCAGTAAGTATCTCCGATTCTATGTTGTTTGATGTTTTTCTTGCACCCCTCAGTGACTCAGAAAACATGGTTTGGATACAATCGCTTTTACTTACTGTGTTATAGTATGCATAATTTTCCTTAGACGCAAATGTGCTATAGACACTTTCAGATGCGCGCGCAGTTCTACATTTAATTAACCACTGTTAACTCCGCATGTTTATTGCTAAAATATAACTTTGTAATTAAAAAATCTTTATAATATACAATAGCAATATTTTTTCTTAAGTTGAATATAGAAAAGAAATGTGCCTTATGGTAATGTGTACAGTCAGCAACAAGTTCTTTCCGTTTGATGGAATTAGTTTCATAAATAACTTCAGAATAGAAGGAAAATTTGAGTACAATTTTCAGTAAATTAAAAACAATGTGACAATCTGTACGTTCCAGCTATACCACCTTTATTCCCAAAATAAATTTTACCTAATGGAAGAATTTCTGTCGCTGACTGTACATAACGTTTGAATGTGTATGGGTCAGTCTCTCTCTCGCCCTTTTTCTTTCTTTCTTTCTTTCTTTCTTTCTTTCTTTCTTTCTTTCTTTCTTTCTTTCTTTCTTTCTTCCTCTCTAGACTTAAGTTAGCTATTTTTAAACTCAAATTTAGTTCTAAATTGTTTCACGACGCTGAACAAATAATGAATTTTATCTTTACTGATTGGAGATATAGGATACATACTTCATAGAAGTACTTTGTACTACGAAATTATTTTTATGTAGTCAATTTATTTTATATGTAGTAAACTTTTATGTAACCAATTGTGCTTTCATGTATTATAAAGAGGGGGGAAATTTAGTGGCAAAATAATTCTTGGAAATTCAAGCCAAGAAACGTAGTGGGAACATCCAAAAATTCATTTAAAAGACTGCTACGATTCTTTCAAGGGTGTAAAGAGAACAGTATATTTCAAAAAAATGAAAGTAATCGTCATGTAAGTGCAAATAGTGATGTAATTATAGTGTTTTAGGAATACTCTGATTTCACTTTTTATTTTACAGAACGCTCATTAAATACACAAAATGATGTAGACGTAAACAGGTTCTAGTGAACAGTCAGACGGATGCCGATAAAAGTCAAGCGTTGATCGAAATTATGCATTGAAAAGAAGATAACTTTGTGGTATAAAGGTAGGTTCACTGTACTTATTGAAATGTATCATCGAAAGCGGCACGTGGTCCAAAGGTATGAAAGGAAAGCGTGATAATTATTATACAGTGAGTTTTTCTCTGTAATAAAAGATCATCATAAGTAGCAGTTTGTCGTATAATATATCTGTAAAATGTTTTCTACAAAGTATATCTTTGCTTAATGAAAAACAAGCAAAAAGGCTAATACAAGATACTTGTGATATATCTGCTTCTTCTACTCAAAATGTATGATATTTATTAGTTTTCCAATTATTGTTTAGGTATAAATTTGAGAAGGATAACAAAAATACTAAAATCACTAAAATACTCACGTATATGAAGATTTTTATTAATTAATTTGTGATATATACGCATACTGTCCAAATATCTATGGACCTGATTGTTATATTGAATGCCGAGAAGACTACTACAGAAAATTACTAGAAGTCAAGAAAATATCCCAGAACAAAGAAGACAAATTAAAAAACAGGTCCCATGGTATCTTCTACGAACATATTGTTCGTAATCTTGTGATGTAACAGCGTTGTTATGTTGCTTACTATTTCGGCAAGAATTGGTGAAGGAAGTTTTTAATAAAAAAAAACAAAAAAATAATAATTTCAACCATCAACAAAATATAAATACAGATCGTTGTTTCTTGCTAAGTTTTCTACCTTCAGAATCTTCTGATTGTCAACATTTCCCAAAGCTGAAAAGGTAGACAAGACGATGACATGTCTTCTAGTGACGCTTCTTGAGTAGAATACGTATGAAACTAGCTGAATTCGTTTCCACTGAGTAAGTAATTATGTGTTGCTTTGTTATAATTAAAACTAAATTATCACGAATCACACCTAGTAACTTACCTCCATACGTAATGAAAGTAGATTCTTCAGATAATTACACTCATTTACGTTCTTCTTGTCAACGCATTGTTCAAGAAAGATGCAACCAGATAATGCAATGATACAGTATGTATCTTTTGATGCACTCACCACACTACCTGTGTGTGCATTTGACACTCATAACACTGTGTATAAAAAATAATTACAAAATACAATAAAACAAAACATATACACGAGTAAATATACAAAAGTATTCTTTTCTTTTCATTACATGAGCAGAGATCAGTCCAATGGTTATTCACCACTTGTACTTAGCGTACTATTTTTAAGTGCACATGTATGATATGAGTTTATTGAGGGTAAAAAATATATTACGTATAATTACAGCTCTACAAAGTTTACATGCTAATATGTATTTGCGCATTTACTTGTCAGCAGCACTCTGTGTCCCTTTTAAATTACTATACATTCGTACGGGAAGTTCTGTCCAGTCTGTTGAGCAGACATGTGCGTTGGACAAGCTGCGGATAAAATAAAGCATCCATTACCAAAATTCACTCAGTTTAGTTAACACAATGACACAAAGTAATAATAATAATAATAATAATAAGTAACAATGATAAGAATTATAAATTAAAACTTTTAACTGGTAACCTCAGTAAAAATCTAAGTTTATAGTGAAAACTCACCAAATAATATAATCTACTAACAAGGAATGCTTCCGACGTTATTTAAATAAATAAATAAATAAAACCTAAGAAGTTCATTTAGTAGACACGCTTGAAGGTGCGATTTCTTCCAAACTTGCAAGTACTAGTGGCCAGAAATTACAGTTACAAAACAATAAAGATTGTCAAAACCTGGAAATGATAAAATTTCAAGTTATATACAGTGAAATCTTCCTTCAACTTAAAATACGGTGAAATCTCCCTTCAAGGACACCTCCATAATACAAACAGATGATTACTATTATTATTATTTAGTTTAACGTCCCATGATTATGCACCGAGGCTAAAGGAGACGGTGATGATATGACGGATGATAATGGCGGAATGAAGGAAGCCGGTGTTTGTCCACCACAAAGTTCACTTAGCGCGGGCTGGTAGCACCAGAGGTGAGTGCTCTAACACTGAACTATCGTGACCCAGGATAGATTATTTTGTTCCGAAAAAAAAAAATGCATTATTACAGGAAAGAGCCCTCCCTTTTACTGACATTCTCACAGACAGATATGGATAGTATTCATTCCCCACCTCCTTTAGTATCCCATTCATAAGAGACAGGACTTATTCTCAGTTCATACATATTTAGAACAAAAAATACTTTACGCAATTTGAAAGTAAATCTGTAATGGAGTTCAGTAAACAGAAAATTCCACATCCCTATAAAATGTCTTTGTCATAAGATAATGATCTATCTAGCCGTCACACAGAACAGTTGAAATATGAACTTGAATTTATTCTTTTCTATGTCCACATTAAATTTTTAGTGTTTAATAATAATGTTGCATGTTTAATTTTATTTATTGTGTTACTTTACGTTTCGTACAGTCAATATGTGAATTAAGGGATTTTTCCGCGAGCATGGCGTATCTGACAAGAAAATTTACGCAATACACGTATAATTTAAAGCCCCAAAACCAGATTCCCCAACAATGCTTTTGTTTCTTTACAGAGGTGGATAATTTCCCCGTTCTCTCCACAATTATAACATTGATTCTAATATTTCGAATTAAACTATATTTGCCGTTAGAATTAATGTATTTAGTGTGTACTGCGTACAATTACTGCGTGAGTAATCTAAATCAGCATAACAGCCCTTCAACGGACACTTCAAATCTACGGGCAAATATTCATATTTTATCGGTATCTTCGAATCTTAGAACCTTTGAATTTATCTCATTTACATTCACAATTCTCAAATCTTTATTACAACGCAATTTTTGTTGTTTCTGACCCTCTGCTAAACAAAAACTAATCTTCCTTGATTTACTGTCCGCCAAGACCGAGTAGACAACGTTTAATTAAATTATCTGCAGTCAGCACATCGGTTTCCCACGCCGTTTTTCTATCACTTCAGAAGTCTGCTAGTCTGAATTAAAATAACCTGCAAGTGTCTCGCTATGTTGGGTGAGCAAAATAAATTCTCTCCCTCTTACTGGCAATGCAATCTGGATCCATGAATGTTAAGCGTTCAGCGGCACAAGAGTACCATCAAGTCTTATTTTTAAATTTTAACGATTAATTCCAAGTTAATAAATACTCTTATCATATTACTGTCATGTAATAGTATACAACCACACACAAACAGTCCCAAATTGAATCAACGAAAAGGACAATGTATTTAAGAAAACCAAATGAATGTTATAACAATGGTACTAACAAAAAAACTTCAAGTATAACGTGTATTTGGTGCTGATATTACGTTTTGCAATAGTCTGCAATAGTCAATCCACCAACATATATTAAAATTGGTTTTTCTAATGACTGTAGATTAGCAGTTAGCGTTTTCGCTTAGCAGCTAGGAAGTTTGCCAGAAAGTTTTCTCTGTTACTCAGGCAAATACTTGAATGGTAGTGCTTAACAATGATACCTAAATGATAGCCCGCGCGCCAAATCCAGATCGCAAGTAAAAATTTAAATGTATTATTTTTCACAGTATTAATAACACAAAACTAATCGAAGTGCTAAATATATATTAAAAACCTGTATAACAGTTTCAGCAAAGCAACATCGCCTTCATCAAACACGTTCTGAAAGATCAATCCAAGAATAACAAATGAAATATGCACAGAAAATGACAGGAGGACACGCCCACATTTTCCAACCTCCAGACTTTACAGCCTGCAAGGCCATTTTATACTGGAATACCTTACAATGATCAACAAGGTCAAGTGTAAGCTGGTATTATTGTTCTTGCCTTACAATTGAGTTTTCGGGTTCAAACTCGGTAGCTGGACATCCTGACTAAGATTTTTCAGGATTTCACCTCAGTTCTACCAAACGAATCCTGAGATGGCACCTTTGAATATGGCACCAATTTCCTTTCTTCTTTTTTTGTTGTTGACTTTAATAAAACCCTTTTAAAAATCTTGTGACAAACAGTCCTTCCGGGCCAGGGCCCACCAGCCTATTTGCGCCACTTATGCCTTCGGGGGTGATCTGTGGTCAGCCGTTAATGCTAGCTTTCTAGGCTGGAGTTCGCTGCTTCTTCCTTTCAAGTATCTCTCCAAGCGCTCTCACACCGCTGAGTGGACGCTCCAATGCCAACATTATTTAGAAAGTACTAACTGTCCATCATTTAGATAGTAGTATAAACTGTCTATTATTTAGATAGTACGAACTATCCATCATGTAGAAAGTACGAACTGTCCATTATTTAGAAAGTTCGAATTATCCATTATTTAGAAAGTACGAACTGTCCATTATTTAGAAAGTACGAACTGTCCATTATTCAGAAAGTATGAACTGTCTATTATTTAGATAGTACGGACTATCCATCATTTAGAATGTACGAACTGTCCATTTTTTAGAAAGCATGAACTGTCCATTATTTAGAAAGAATGAACTGTCATCCATCTTTCCTCAGACCAAACCCGAGATTTTGTCTTCGATGATCTCAACAGAAGAGTATTCCAGTGAGGCTGGAGCGTTGGATGTAGAGTAATAATCCCAGACAAACTGGTCCTGCAGATTATAGCAGGAAGTCTGTTAAATAAATAAAGAAATAAGCGGAAAAGAAAGTTAACCAGATCCTATATTTAAAGGCATCATTCAGGAATGCCCCTGGGAAATTGAGAAGAACCAATGCAGAAACTCATTCAGTATAGTCGGTTACAAAATTTGAGCCCGGAATAACCCAACTGCAAAGTAAGAACGCTAACAAGTTGCCTACACCCTAATAGACACTATACAAACATATTCTAAATCCGAGTAATATTTTCTCGAAGAAGATGACACGTACTCTGTTGTTTCTGAAATTATTAAAAAAGAAAAGAAAAATATTGAAATAGATATTACTTCTTATTTTCTGGCGTTGACCCGCCTTAGCTTAATCTCTACGAATCTATTTCGCAAACATTTCTTACAAGCCCACCTCCCAAAGGAGCCGCTTACGGAATTATGTTTACTTTAAATTCACTACGCATTCGTTATTGGTGCTACGAATACTTACTATGCTGACAACGACTACCGTAATAACCAGTTCCAACACATCGGCATCTGTATCCTGGTCCCAAGTGAGTTTGAGTGCACGTTCCACCATTTAAACATGGATTTCGTCTGCAAACGTCATTTCTTCGCCCTGTAATTGTATGAAATGCATGAATTACTTAATGTAATTATACTTTAATTACATGGTTATTAAAAGAGTCCTCAGCGAAAAGTTTGCTCCAACTTCTTACTAATACTCTGCCGTGTCGTGACAAAACGCTGTAACTTTGGCGAAGAAGTTTTGCGAAAATGAGCCGTAAAGTTTTCATTCAAAAATGTGATCTGTATCGTGTAGAACCAGTGTATCTTGACTTTGGAAACACGTGGTTACATGTAATGTTACGTAAATGCATGTTGTGTGATTAAATTTGGTGAAAATTGATTGGTTGACTATTATTGCCTAGTTACACTGGTTCTACACGATACAGATCACATTTTCGAACGAAAACTTTACGGCTCATTTTCGCAAAACTTCTCCGCCAAAGTTACAGCGTTTTGTCACGACACGGCAGTACTATCAAACGATAAACTAAAAGAAAACAATATCTGCTAGAAAATAACTTATCTTGTATCCAGGAAGAGAAAGAATTCTCCAAAACTTTTCGTTGTCCTCTGGCAATTTCATACGTGTAGGATTTCTACAGGTATCTTACTTTTAATTTCTTTCCGTCAATATAAATTTTCTGTGACTTTTTTCTTATTTTTCGGCCTCTTCCCCTTATCCCTTTCGCTTCGATTGTGCGGATACCAACTAAAATTACTAATAATTATATATTTTGTGTTGCATTTTATTTCTTCGGCCGCGGACGGCTCGCTACAATTTTGCGGGTTACATGAGTCATACAGATGCGTCAATGCCATACGAGGGTGCGTATTTCTTTTGTTTGCGGTTGAAGTTTGGTGGGGATTTATAAAGATGTTGAAAAGTTTCCCGTACGGAAAGGGTTATAGCCGACCATATTTGGCTTTTATGATCAGTGGCGAAGCGTACTATGAGGCTCTGAGGCCGGGCTTATCCTGTTTTCTACCTATATTTTCTTTGTCTTTGGTTTCTTATAAAATAAAATCAATCTTCAACATTTCTTTTTTTTTTTTTTCTTTCTTTCGGTAACAAAGTAGCAGGTTGGAAACAGTTGGAGACTCTTACGTCTGAGCCTCACCAGCTATCTAGACAGGCTTACGGGCTATGCTGCTCAGGTAGCGAAGCTATTATCGCTTGGATTGCATGCATTATTGGGAAGGTGCGAAGGCTCGCCTCTGGGAGTTTAGTTTTCACGTTGAAGGCATCTTTCAGTGCTATGTTATAAAATAATTTCCTTAACACAGAGTAAGAAGTTTCTGTGTAGAATTATGTATTTCTATTAGTGATAACTTGTTTAATTTAGGTATATACTCTCAGGAGTTATTTAGAGAAGCTTTTTTTTTTTTTTTTTTAAATCCTACATTTGGCTGGTCCATAACAGATTGTAGAATATACGTCTGATACGTTAAACATATGTATAAATTTACAAAACGCTACCGTACACATTAAATAATAATATTTATGTGTAATTTTAGTTGAGTTTTCCATTTCATAGAATCAGTGGGGTATTTACGATTCGGTGGGCTTTGCTTGTTTCGGGAGGGATTTTGCTAACTTTATTCCTGGAAATCTGAAAATTTTGCAATATATATCAAACAATAAAAATTTGAGATAAAATTTCGTTGAGTGCTGAAGCCCGGAAGCCCACTCAAATATGTCACTGCATAGAATAAAATATTAATTATGTTGCGTTGATTCAAATGAAGTTCCTTCTGAGCATTGACATTTCTAGTGAAGTCATTATCACGTGATATATTAATTAAATTAAGTATTGTACTTACTTCATTCCTCTAATACATATTGCGTGTTTTCCTCATGTAAATATTTGTTGAATAATAATAATAATAATTATTATTATTATAATTATAATTATTATTATTATTATTATTATTATTATTATTATTATTATTATTATTATTATTATTATTATTATTATTATTATTATTATTATTCGTCTAGTTTTGCTTATATATTTATTCTTTCTTGTTATAGAATAGAATAGAATAGAATATTTATTGTCATTAAACAACATTTGTTGCAATAGACATTGTCAGCATATAAATAAATATATACAAAAAAAGAAAGAAAAAAAGTTACAATTTACACTTCACTTCAAATTCGTTGATACTATAAATAGAATTACTTACAAGAAAAGATTTACAATGTTTTTTGAAATCATTATATCACATCATTCGTATATGCACTGGCAATGTATTATATAGTTTTATTCCTGTATATTTATAACTTCTTTGTGTTATACTTAGCCTAATATAAGGCGTATTTAAGTCTAGTATTATATGAATGGATATTATTTCGATAACCTAAACTCATTTCCTCATTTTCTTTAACGTACATAAGACAACTATAAATATATAGAGAGGGAACTGTCATAATTTGTAAGTCCGTAAAATATTGTCTACACGATACACTATCAGTTAAACCTTTTATTGCTCTTATGGCTTTTTTCTGCCATTTAAAGACAGTCTGGGCAACTGGTGAATTTCCCCACAATATGATGCCATACTGTAGATGAGAATGAAAAAAAAGGCATAGTATGCTGCAAGAAGCATTGTTTCTGTAACTGTTGTTTTCAGTTTACGTAATAACAATAGCACTCTAGATAATTTCCTGCATAAATTTTCAGTATGTTCACTCCAGTTTAATTTCGGATCTAGATGGATTCCCAGTAGTTTTACAGAATGGTGCATATCTACCTCAGTCATATGATCACTAAGAGAAAAATATATAGTCTCTGTTTTAGATTCATTTATATAAAGTTTATTATGCTTTAACCATATAGATGATATTTCAAGCATTTCTTTGTTTTTAGTTTTAACACTTAAATTAAACAAAAAAAAAAAAAAAAAAAAAAACTACTATGTATACATGCACATAAATTCAACTTTAAACAGTGTTAGAAATACAGCTAAGAAAGTTCTTTAAAATAAATAGATTTAGTAGGGTTTTTTTTTTTTTAACTCAATAACGAAAATAGAATTTTGACTAGGTCTATAATTTTAAACATTTTACGATATATTAAATGTTATTTGTGTTATTAGTTTATTGACCTACCCTACTTGTGAAATTACGCTTCGCCACTGTGTATGATTTATCTTTTCAGATTATTTTTAATATTACAATTTAATGTTTATTTCAGTTTAACGTCCCACGATTATGCCCTTTAGTCTAAGGGAGACGATGATTAAAAGAAGTGAGTGATGATGGAATGAGAAAGTTGTGGGAAACGGGAGTACCCCGAGAAAACCCATGGACACGATGTTGTCCATCACAAACTTATTTAGCCAGGGATGGAACCAGAGACCCCACGCACCAGAGGTAAGCGCTCAACCATTGAGCCACCGTGCCCCCTACAATTTAATGTTTCGTTACCGAGAAAGAAAGAGATAAAACTTCCTATAAATTTATATATTACGGTACACTTTTAATTTTCTTGTTTTAATTTCTATTGTTTTACTTCCTCCTGCTTCGTGGACTAGAAGAGTATACGTAATCCATGTAGAGTGACTACATGGAAATACAACTGAATATTCAGTTACATTTGAACAACCCGACTAATACAAACAACCTCTCATCCAGTAAATACAGCTGAAACATTTAAAGTTAAATTATACACATACCCACACAACACTGTAATAAAATTAAATGCACACACACCAACGTAAGAGATCTGAAGAATTTCAAGTAACCACTTACAATAATCGTATAATAGTAACACACATTCTAATGCAAAGTAAGACAAAAGACGCCACCTCTTTCAGTTTGCTAATAATGTTTGGAGAAGCATCCTCAGTTTACCTAAAACTATCTCTTAGCACAACAGCCCCATGGCCTCTCTAGAGACGGTGTTGCCTTAAGTTCTTTTTCCTTCTCTTCTTCCTTCTTTTTCTCCTTTATTTGTGTGTGTGTGTGTGCCAGTTTGACTCCAATGTTGTCCCCGGTACTCGTTTTCCGAAGATGAGCCTATCTCCGGGACTTACGGCCTAGGTGAAAAACTCATAAAATTCCTACACCCAAAAGAACTTTAACCCGGATTGCTGGATTAGCAGGCGGACATTCTGCTGATTGAGCCCTAGGCCAGCCCATCTGAATTTATTTAGAAATTTAAAAATATCAATGTTGCAAATATGCATTATCTACCTACTAGCAGTCTGCTGTAGCATATTTTCAGTTTCTTTATTCGTAAGATATGTATTTGGTAAATCTTCCTGATTGCTTATGTGCTTCCTGACTTTCTAGGTTTGTAGAAACCCTGCGGTGTCATTGGCTATGCTATGCGCTCCACCCTTTCCATAGAAACTCTTGTCTTAAAGTGGCACTTTTTAACATACTTTTCGAAAATGCCACATTTAAAAAAAGGAAAGGAAGGAACGTATATACATGTTAACAGCCTTGCAGTGTCCTCATGACACTGATGACAGTTGTCCGAAAGCAAAAAAGTCCCGATAACATTTTACACATGTTTTGGAAATACTGAAGGATCCGTTGAAGGAAATAAACCACATATCAATATTTACCACTTTTCAAACCGCTCTTTGACAGTCAGTTACATGATTAATAAAAACAACTAGAATAACAGAGCATCAAGATGCAGAACATGGCATCAATCAATTTAATTAAAATAGCTATAAAATTGCAGAGTTCTGCAACGGAATGTGATTGGCATATATTATAAAACCAACTGTGCGTAAAATATACAATTTTCTAAGAGTACAAATGTTACCCCTATTATTACTCGTAATTGTTTCTTCCAAGTTTTTTTTTTTTTTTTTTTTTTTTTTAAGCGAAGCAAGCGGATCTCCATAATTCCCGACAATGTATCACATTCTTGACCATTCTTTTTCCAAACTTCTTTATGGATCTTGACCAAAATTGTAAGTTTCTGCTTAAAAAGTGGAGCAATAACCACCGAAAAAAACACTTCTCCCATAGAGCTGAATAGAGGAAAGTGACGACTAAAGATATGTTACCACTTACTTATGTATATTTGTCAGTATTGTGTAATTTCCAGCCTTGTGGTGGACAAATGCCATGTGAGCGATTTTTCTCGGGGTTTTCCGTTTCTTTCCACTTTCCTAATCTTACCATTTCATTTATCTCATTATCACCGTCTCCCTTAGCGTCGGAACATAACTAATAAATGTTAAAATAGAAAAATGACAACAAATCTTTCTTTGTAGGCAGTGAATACACAAAACTGTTCAAGTGGACATGTATGTATTCCATACTACACAAATAATCTAGATGATATTTCGTTTTACTTGTAATGAAACAACGATATTAGTGTAGAAACTGAAATACTTACTAGAAAGTCCCACAGTTATGCCTTTTCGCTAAAAGAGACAGATGAACGAAAGTGAACGATTATGAAAGAACTGGTGGAAAGAGAATATAAAACTAAACGGGAGAAACATGAGAAAAGTATCACCACTATAAACTCATATGGACTGGGATCGAACCTTCCCACTTTATATCGTTTTCCTGTATTTTCTTTTTTGTACTACATTACGGCAAGAGTTAGAGTTAGATCAGCAAGGCTAGTCCTCACCTTGTTTTATATAGACATTCCAAAAATAAAATGAAATCTTCCCACGGTTATGCCGGTTAGGCTAAAGGAGACGGTGATGATGAGAGATGAGTGAAACTGTGGAATGAAGAAAGTGGGAGGAAACGGGAGAACCCCGAGAAATCTCACGAGCACGGTGTTTGTCCACCACGAAGTCCACACGGCGCGAGCTGGGATCAAACGAGGGACCCCAAGCTCCGGAGATGAACGCTCTACCACTGAGCCACCGCGCCCCCTATAGACATTCCAATAAAGTGGGAACTACTGCTAGAAATTTCATCCGAGGGAAACATCACGGATGAAACTCAAGATTACGCGCAGCACAGAAAAGAATGCGTTAGCCAATTTGTCACCAAGGAATATGTTAATTATTTAGGCAATAGGGAACTATACCCTCTGGTAATATTATATGACACGAGAAGAGTTAAAAAATGCACAACTGCGGTCCATGTGCTACATATAGCTGCTAGCTGTGCAGTATGCGGACTAACTAGCTTAGTGGTTAACGTATTAGTACGAAAAACCGGAGACCCGGGTTCAATTTTCGATCCACTCGTATCTTTTCTTTAATTCTTGGTATCACACCTATAGAGAAATAGTGTACAATAAAATCGATTATTTCGTTCATTTATCATGTATAACACTGGTAAAACGTTTTAAAAAAAAAACTTATATTAAATAACTTACCTTTCAAAGCCTTTCTACATTCTTCTTTGCTTGTGTATCTATACTCTGTTTGACATCCGATTCCACACAAACATTGTCTGTTATGAATGCGACATCCTTGACGCATTTGTTCGATTTCACATCCCCATACTATACTAACTGGAAATAGTAAATAACTGGCATTATTATTCATCAGTTGAACAGCAAATATGATGAGTTTACATTGTATGAGGTCAAATCTGTTGCAAAATATGGAATTATCTCAGAGAAACTTAGTAACAAAATAATTTTCAGTACATCACTATTTATGTGTATTTTCTATTGCCTTTACAACTACCACACTGTCCTTAATTTCCAAAAGGAAATTAATCGATTAGATAAAAACTAGAATTAAGAAAATGTCAATACTGCATAACTGTTAGTAAGCATAAATTATATATTCTGATGTGAATATTAAATTCTGTTTTATGGACAAACAAATAAGGAATTGTAAAAAGAGCGATGGTTTAAAAAGGAATAAGATCATTAATGATGCCAAAGGTTTGCTTTGAGCAGTTCATCAAATATTTAAGGAATTGTGGAAGGCTCCTCACCGAGTGAACTAGGTAATCTTGATGGAGAATATGAGATGAAAATGTTTTAAAATATTTATTTCCAAATGGCGTGCCACGACAGAACCAATAGTTTACAGGGAGAAAATTAACGCTTTATGGAAAATTCTATTATTTACCTCTATCAGTAGTAATAACTATTTTTTGTTATTTCATAATAATACAGTTCTACCTGATCCTATCAAATAACCAATTATGCTTAGGTGATGTAGAATTACCTATTACTATTACTTAAACGTGAAATGCTAAAGTAATGTACCTTTACGACTTAATATACATATTGATATTAGCTGTGAAAAAAAAAAAAAAAAACATTTTTTATAGATGTGCCGTAGAATTTCAAATTACACTGTTAATAGACGAAAAAATTCAAAAAGGTTCAAAAACAGTTTTAAACAGACGAAAGAAATGACGGTTGGACCGATTCTTGGTTGATTTGAAGTCTAACGTCCCTTTCAACACCAAGTTTATATAAGACGTGAACCTGCAATTTAGCGTGAAATTCAAATCACATGGGATTCCACAGGGATCAGATTCGGGCTATTCTAATTACATATTCATGATAGAAATGAAATTTTTAGTGTTACGTCCCACGATTATGTCCTTTAGGCTAAAAGAGATGAATGATTTATGAATGATATGGTTGTTAGTGTGGTAATGTGAAAAGAAACTGGATAATTCACGGACATAATTTGTCAACCATAAACTTACTTTCTCTGGGATCGAACCACGGACCCTCGGAACCAAAGGTGAGTTCCCTATCAGTGAGTACTGTGTACCTTATAGCCGTGATAGGTAGTAATGCCGAAGGATGTATGGAATTTGGAAGGAAGAAAGTAGAGCAGGTGATTATTGTAAGAACCTAGGTAGTTTACTAGTAAAGATATTAAATGTGTACGAGAAATCTTCAGAGGAAAATAAATGGTGAAAATGTTTAAGAAGAAAAGGTCGTTGTGTGAGCAAGTACTCAACAGTACCCAGCAAATTGTTTCATATGGAGTTGTGCAATGTCCTGAACAGAAATCTGAACATTATGAAAAATCAAGAAAACCGACTAAAATTCATTCAATTGCAGATATGAAAAGAAATACAAAAATCAGCTAGGAAATGAAAAATGATGGAACAGGGAATAATAGGGGAAAACACTATTGAATATGATTAACACGAGAAAAAGGTGATAGAAGGCATGAAGGAAAGAAAACTACGAGGGATCCCGATGGCAGAACTTTCTTTGCCTTTCTGCCATGAGCTTTTGTAAGTAAAAAATTGGCCTATGTTTAGCAGAAGGGGTCCAGCTTTTTTCTCTAAAAAATGTTACTATTTTGGTAATTTCTGCTCACATTCGGTTAGTTTACGGTAGAATTGGTTAGTTTTAGTTAGGTTAGGCTAGTTTAGGTTACGTTGGGTTAGTTTAGTTTATGTTATATTAGTGTAGGAGTCCCGCATAATTTTCCAAAAAATGATAGAATTTCGCTTATTTCTACTAATACTACGTTAGTTTAGGTTAGTTCAGGTTAGCTTACGTTAGTTTATGTTAGGTTAGCTTAGATTTGGTTACGTTATGTTACGTCTAAGTACTTGCATCACTCATTTCTCCTGTAAATTTTGTGTTTTTTACGTGCTTCTGGACCCCTTGTACTAAACATACTCCAAAAAATTTTCTGCAGGAATTCCAAAATAAAAAATCAAGATGATACTATTATATTTTTGTTACAACGTTACATGGCAATTATTCCGCACAGGCGCGGCAGATTTTCTGCGATTACATCGCAGATCGCGGCATGTTCTGCCATGGGGCGAGGGATGAGAGAAAAATACAATTAACGGACGGTATAGAAGACAATTCCTACCCCAAAACAATGAGAATCGCTTACGACTATGCTGCTATATTGACGAAAGATAAAAACCGAAACTCGGTTTCTCTGAATCGAACTAGCATTCCAATATCCTTAGATTTGGAATTAAATTTAGAGCTTTACATGCCTTTATACTCCATTGTTCCCCCAATTTTTATACGCCAAAGAGGGCCATACGCACATCTTATGTATCGTGTTCTATGACAACTAGCCTATTCAAAACAACTCATTATGTACGAATACCGAATAATAAAGAAGGTAAAGGAAATACACCGAAAAATTTCATAAGGTCATTTCTCCCACCAAATAAACAAAAAGAACCTAATAATCAACGAGTCCAAAAAAGCATTCTTACATTTAAAAAAGTACCTAGAAAGTCTGTGTTTACTTTTAGAACCTCTGAAACAACTGAAAATATGGAAAAATCAAATACTCTCACCGCATTATTTCAAGAGGCTTACTGCATGTGCTAAAAAGATTTCAACTTTCCACACTCTTAAACTGATGATTTGTGTAGATTACACTTTACTATCTGGTTAAGTCAGTTTAGTTTAGATTGGTTTCGGTTAGGTTCCATATTCCTGGAGAGCTCTCTCGTAGCCAGTGTTTCTTCAAGACATGGTTTTTTGGGGACAATGCCCCCCGGACGAGACCTAAATAATACGTCTATAATATAAAAAATAGTAATTGCACTGTCCCCCCCCCCGAAATACTACGTGTGCCCCCCGGAACACTTTCTGAAAGAACCACTGCTCGTAGCTAAGCGGTTAGTGTATGTGACTTTAGCGTAGGAGACCCGGATTCGATTCCCGGCAGGAGCTCGTGTGGTTCGGATTCAACGTTAATCAGTAGGTGCACATCTCATATAGCCTCGCTACTCAAAGGGACGTTAAAATCAACATCAACATAATCCATATTCCTGAGCTACAGTGCGGTGCTTAAGCCGTAATTGATCACAAGTGTTAAAATTACGATGGTAATAACATGAAAAGTGATAATAATTCCGCATTGAAATCTGTGACCTTAAATACTCGGATATGTTCTCCGAGCTTCCCTTCATATTAATGTAGCAAACCCTATCACCTCGTTCATTTTATTTAAGTATTGTCTCAGCAATTATTTACTGCGACTGAAGTGCTAAACACCTAATTAACATTGCCGGTAGAGTCACATTGAATCAGTAGTGGAGCGCCACCTGTGGTGCATGGGGTCTCTGGTTCGATTTCATTTAGGTCATTATTGCCGTCTCTCATAGCCTGAGAAGATAAATATGGGACACTAAACCTTAAAAAAGAGGGACTGGTAAGGATGAATGAAATCTTTAAGATATATGTCCCACGATTATGCCGGTTATGATAAGAAATTTAAATGAAATGCCGGAACGAAGAAAGTGAGAGGAAACGGGAGTACCCCAAGAAAGCCCACGCACGCGGCGTTTGTCCACCACAAAGCTCACTTGGCGCGAGCTGGGATCAAACAAAGGAGCCCCATGCACCATAGGTGAAAGATCTAGCATTGAGCCACCGCGCCCCATAAGGATGAATGAAATTGTCACTGGTAGCCATTGCTTTCTTTTATAGGTTATTCGTATAGCAGATATATTTAATACATTTCCCAGACTCTTGAAACATATTATAAATAAGAATCAATATTCTATAATTAACCAACGAGACAATAAATATTGTTGCATGCGATTATTATTATTACTGTACTTTCTGTAACTAACTATATCACTACTACTCACCTATAACTACAAGTGCTAGTCCAACGAAAAGTAAAGATTTTGCACTCGTTATTGTCATTTCTGAATTATGTAGCTGCAGCAACCTGCAATAAAACTTATTACAAATGTATACAGTAATAGAAAATACCACTGTTACTCAAGAAAGTTCACTGGACACTGACCCGCGGTAGCAAATAACTTGATGTCAATGATATGTTCAGTTCCAAGAACAGTTGTGATAATTCATATAATTAACAATTATCAAGGTTCTGCCAATTAAATTTGTTCTTGTAACTCCAGTTTGACATATGTGAGGCCAATGGCCGCAACTTGGCTGGTATCCAACTTTTATAATTTTTACCATGCAATTATTTTAACAATAACTTAGTAAGGAATGTAATACTTAACGATCACCTCATAACTTACTACGAAAAACTTTACGCGTTCCATAAAGTTCAATAAATCAATCATGCATGACTCTTACACCCCTGCCCCACCCCTTTTTGTTTACATCTGAACCCAGCTGATCAGCCATCTGGTGTGTATAATATGGAATTAATTTCAAAACAAATCGTTCATTGGAGCCATATATATCGATTTCCGCACCAACCTACAAATTAGTATTATCGCCATTTTGAATCCAAAACATATCAGTAATTTAATATTTAATAGTGCGTTAAGCGTTACTATAGAAGAAAGGTATACAAATCTTGTAAATATACATACAAAAAAAAAAAAACTTATTCACAGAGAACAAATTAATTTCTAAAATTAAAACAAAATATTAACTTTGGTTCATATATTCTGTATATATAGTTTTAGATGAAATCCAGACCAATATTCATGCTATGTGAAATATTATAATCTAGAGTATCTACAGTATTCTTTTTAGCTTGAACCTCAGCCAAAAATTATAATATTGGTCCTTCATTAGTACATTTTTTAAAGCAACCATACTTTTGGCTCGTTCGTAATCCGAAGTATTTGGGGTCTGAAGTTACGCCAATAATAAGTGTAAAATAAGGGACTCATTCCATAATAGTTTGCGAATGGAACTCTAATGTTGTGCAGTGGCACCACGATAGCTATAATTGAGTTTTGAAACTTTTGTGCTATGTTATTCTCCTCAGCTTTTCGAAGGGTGGTATGTTTTAAGACCCTATACAGTAATTTATCGTCCTATATTAGAATCAAACCAATATTAGATTAAACATACTTCTTAAAATACAGAATTCAAACCACTAGGAAGGTTTTCATCCAAGGCAAGTGTCTCATCCGGAAGTGTGTTTAGCAATTGTAATCAATTTTTGGAACTTTTGTGTTAGTTAACGCTTGGTAATTTTTGCGAAGACATACAGAATGGCAGTGCCGGATCTAGAAGATAAAAACTGCGGAACAGCAAGAACCCAGATTATGATAGGTATATCATGAGTTTTCTGTAAATTTCCAATAATATATAAATAATAGCTTTATTTTTTGTCACTGAAAAAACTTATATCTGTTTGCAGAATGGGACGTCTGGGGTCTCATTATGTATGGATTTGCATCAGTGTAACGCAAAATGTATGTTTTAGTTTGCCATGATCGGTTTAGCATTGCCCTTTCCAGCTTGTACGTTGTGTTACGATCCGCAATATTTTGCGAAGACTAGTACATAATTTATTTCTTATCACGGAGATCAAAAAAATAATATAAGGCTAGTTCTTTAACGAAATTTTAAAAACAAAAAGCTAGTAAAATGTGAATATTTTACATTTTAAATGTACTGGTAATCAAGATGTAGAAGTAATTCGAAGCAGAATAATTTTCGGGTAAGAAAATCATTATCGTGTATACAAAGGACGAGGCTACTATTTGTTTTGTCATGTGTCCAAAAATAAACACTTCTCAACTTGTTTTACTTCAATATTACATTTACTTAAGTAGAAATTATTCATAATTTCTAACATCAGTTAAAGTATGAAACAGGGGCGTCATTTAGGGGGCATGGAGGGGCAATTGCCTTCTCCCCTGAGTTTGAGATTTATATAGATTTTATCAATAGAATAGTAGTAAGTCAGTGGAAAACGAGAAATTTTACTTATATCAAGGCGTCTTGCCCCTTCCCCCCAGCCAAATCTGAAATGACGCTACTGGTATGAAACTTTAAAAAAGATCGGTAAATCTACGAAAAGTAAATGTTATTCTTATACATTTTGTACAAATTCTAAAGAACTACTCCCAGAAATATTTTAGTGTAATCTTTAGATAGAGTAGCATCTCCTGGCTTGTGTTTACGGCCAGAGCTGATCTGATAAAATATTTATGATTTTTTTTTTTTAAAAATACCATTTCATGTATACTATATCCTAAAATTAAATTTTAAAATGTCAATTATTTATTTCAAATGAATAATTGTCTGTGTTCTAGTGCCTTTAGATAACGATTCAGGGTTTGCCATGTTAATGCAAATTGAAATATCCTCTCGCTTATGCCGATGAAACTGTGGATAATGGTGCAACGGAAAATTTGCCTTACTGACGTCATATCACAAATTCACAAAATCAATATGCAATACCGATGATCGTAAACTGAAACGTACATTTTGCATTGTGTTGTTTCAAACCCACACGTAATGGGACTCCCAGACTCCCGTATATTCTGGCAGTGCAAATAACTTCGAGCCTTGCTAATCTATAAGAAAACAGGTGAATATTGGGATTGTAATTTATAAAAGCTATCTCTAAAATTCCACTTAGTTTTCTTCTCTGCATCACTTCTATAGAAAGTGGAAAGAAATAAAACATAAAAGTGCTCCCTTAGACGGTGTACATCGATATTGAACTTAGAAATGTAAGTTATTTTCAGATACAATTTGCAATTGCGCTCAGGAAACATATTATGCAGCCACATGCAAAACTCGCTTTATGCACATAAAGTGATTTTGAAAGGAAAACAACCTTGCAACATAAAGAATGGATTTGGAGATACAGATGTTCACAAGGATTACACTCATTAACGGGTTGCGTCAACGCAACCCAAAATCTGCGCAATAGTTTCCGACAATAAGCATAGCAGTTATATAATAATTATTTATTTTTACACGTTTTGTGTGTTGTGTTAAGCTCCCAAATTTTTGCGAAGCTGGTAGAGAATGACGCTCATAGAAGCCTTCATCAGTCGAACATACTAGCAGATGAATCATTCGCACATTTTATGCTTTTAATACCAGATAACCCAAGTTTGCATTTGAGAGACTCACATCATGCGTTTCGGATGATAGTCACTTTTCCCGTATGCTGTAATACTAAAGGAATTACAACAACTATGTAATCGAAAAAAGATATATGATAATAATCCATAAGTTTTGAAATATTTTTTCTAAACATTTCGTATTTTATGACAACATTATTTACTAAATGAAGTAATTAACTTTAATACGCTACACTTACCTAATCTAGTTGTAAAAAATTATGAATAGTCGTAATATTGCCCAATTATAACTGCATGTGTCCTATTCTCCTTTATCGAGTTCCTGGTTCGATTTTTTTAAAGAATTGTTATCATGTGTGTTTAATGATAGGTCAAACGTCTTTGATCAACGAGAAAAAAAAAAAAAATTCCATGTATGTTGGACGTAGTAAGGCTTTTGCCCTTTTCAGAAGAAGAGCGTGGAACAAAAACTGTCCCAGTCTTCTATCAAACGTCTTATCTCTGGATGTTATTTGTTTCCGGAGATAAAGAATTCAATGAGAATAAATCAACAACGAATGCGGTTCTTGCCCCTTTTAGAGTAAAAAACATGAGTAAATGTAAAATATAAATAATTATTTTATCTAACTGGAAAGTGGAAATTTACTGTCTATAGAACTACTTCGCATATACTGTATAGTATATACACGAGGGTCATCTGAAAAATAAAGAGCGTTTAGATATACAAAATGAAAGACACAATATTTATTTTTTTGAAAAATTGTTACATGCCTGAAGCTTCCCTCACTTCTCTACATAATCAGCACCTTCATTTAGACAATTGTCTTACTTGTTCATGAGCTTCAGAATTTCCATGTTATACCGTACTTTGTTGCCGCCAGTTCATTAAGGAGGTAATCACTGCATTCGCTAATTCTTCCTCATTTCCAAAACGTTTACCTCCCAGGAACTTTTTTCAGTTTAGGGAAAAGATATAAATTGCTAGGAGCAAGGTCTAGATTATAGAGTGGGTGATCAAAAAATCTCATCCGAATTGACCCAGCGACTCTTGAGTTACAGCATAATTCCTCCAGAAAGCATTCCTCGCCTGCTTTTTTGGCTGGCTCGTAGTAGTTTTTTTTTTAGTCTCACAATTCTCACATTTCTTTCGTTCATTGCATTATCACCATACACTATTTTCAGTTGCCGATTTCACCTTTTGAGCTTTCAGAAATAGAGTAACACTCTTTACCTCATAGTAGACGAGATATTCAATCACGCAGTTCATTTTCACCACCCCAACTGCACTTGTTGCAACCTCCACTCACAGCGTTACGAGCACAATTATTACGCAAGCTAGTTGACCCTGAAAAGAGAAAGGGGAGTGAGCTGCGCGGCGGAAATGCAGAGCAATCTTTTGTTTGAGTGGAATGACCACCTGATTTAATGAATGGACGGGAGAAGAGAATTCTGAAGCTCATGAACAGATATGACATGTTTTAATTAAGGTGGTAATTATGTAGAGAAGTGAGGGATGCTTGAGGTACAATATGTAACAGAATTGTTTCTACCAATAAATATAGTGTTTTCATTTTGTACAATGAATGGTATTAATTTTATGAAAGACCCTCTTATATATATATATATATATATATATATATATATACAGGGGTGTAGCCAGCAAGTTTATATAGGAGGGGCCCGTCGTTTTTGAAGGGGGCCAGCTACAATGTACAAAACAAAAGAAAATGCAGTTTGTGATTTTGAGGCATCAAAAAAAAAAGCGGAAAATTTTGGTTTCCTTCGGATTGTTTTTTATATTATTATTATTATTATTATTATTATTATTATTATTATTATTATTATTATTATTATTATTATTATTATTATTATTTATTTATTTATTTATTTATTTATTTATTTATTTACCTTTTTCGCTTTTTTCTCCATATATTATATTCCAGGTAGTTTTTATCATGTTTAACCAAGAAGTACTGCCCCGGACCAAACATTATGCCTTTGTGCATAAGTATTTTAATTTAAGCCCTTGTATACAAAACCTATCTATAGAGGTAACCAAGGAAGCTATATCGCTTTCTCACCCATTACCTTCGAACATCGATATGCCACCTGGGGCTAAGACGTACCTGGAACATCAAAAACAGTCCCCATCAGCATCAGACGATCTTCTGCCAACATTCTGGGAGACCATGAATTACGTGCCGTGAAGCGAAGAAGGTATCAAGTGCATTTTGCACCTCTACTAGGGATTTGAACTGGCGTCCTCTAGGATGATTGTCCAAAGAATGGAACAGGTGATAATCGGACGGTGCAATGTCCGGAAAGTATGGCGGATGCAATAGTGTTTCCCATCCGGTCATCCTAGCTACGTGGAACTTAATGTTGTCCTGTAACAGGAATGTTTGCTCCAGAGTTTGTTTTTCTTGAACACGGCTCAACCGCTGACAGTACACAGTTGTATTGACGCTCTGACCAGCTGGTAGCAGTTCCCGATGCACGATGCCGCGAGCAGTATATCAAAACACAGGAAGACCTTCTCCTGATGTAATGCTGGTTTCGGCTGTTCATGGGATGCTAACCAATGATGACGAGGCCATAGAGCTTCGTATAGGGCCCACTTCTTATCACATGTCAACACCCTGTCTAGAAATGGCTCCTTCCTCAGACGATACAGCAAAGAAACACAGGTGTCTGCTCGCGTTGTCTTCTGGCTCAGAGTCAAATCATGGTTTCTCCACCACTCATCGACCCATCTTGTAGTGTCTTCGCAGTTGATGGAGGTGCTGACGAATGGATTCTCCACTCACACTGAATTGTAGTCCCAGTTCCTCACATGTCTGGCCACTTTTCGCCTCAATTGCTGTCTGAGGATTGTATTGCATTGCATTGTATTTATTTCGTCCTTTTTTCATACATTTAGCACTGTAATACAATCCATATGAAGCGGACACTTATGTATGAATACAAAAGTAAAAGAAACAATAATAGTGAAAATTACATACACTAGGTTAATAATTAAGCCTTACTTCTTACATCTTATTACACTGTACATTTTACATGACATCATTGTTAAAAATAAACTTAGCAATTATTACTTGCAGTGTATTTAGAAACCCTCCAACAAATATGTAATGCTAAAAGCGAGTAATGACATTGATTTACTGTACATCATGTAACATTTCTATTTACTTAGCAGTTAATGTATTCCTCTACCGAGTAAAAGCAATGTTGTAATAAATATTTCTGGAGTTCTTTTTTAAATTTAGCAACAGAGTCCTCAGTTTTTATTTCTTTCGGAAGTTTATTGTAAAGCATGATACCCGCGTATTTACACCCTTTTTCATATAATACTGTTCTGTGTTCTACAATAGAAAAGTTTTCTTTGTTTCTTGTATCATGATCATGTTGCTGTTCTACTCGCGTAAGGATACCTTGTAGGTGTCTCTTTACAAATATCAATAGATTTAAAATATACAAACAGGGTACTGGAAGTATACGAAGTTATTTAAATATTGGTTTGCAATGATCTTTTGGTTTAGCAGTTGCCATCATTCTTATTATTCGTTTCTGTATTGTAAAGATTACTTTGGCCTTGTGTGTATTTCCCCAAAATATAATACCATATGTTAAATTCGATTGGAATAATCCAAAGTAAATTGTTTTTAAAGTAGACTCTCTTAAAACATTTTTAAGTACTTTAATTGCGAAATATATTTGGTTTAATTTTTTACTAAGCTTAGTTATTTCCACATCCCAGGAGAGATTTTTATCTATCCAAATTCCTAAGAACTTAGTTGACTTTACATATTCTATTTCATTATTTTGAATTACAATGTTTCTAGGCTGTACATGTTTGTTGCGCATGTGATGAAAATTGATTGCTTGTGTCTTTTCAATATTTAATTTAAGCTTATTTTCTTTAACCCAGTGAGAGATTTTACAAAGGATTTCGTTTGCACTACCTTCAATAACCTCATTTGTTTTACCTTTTACTATAATATTAGCGTCATCTGCATAAAGGGATGCTTTTGCTGGAGCAATATTACTTGGTAGGTCGTTAATATATATCAAAAATAATAGTGGCCCTAATACGGATCCTTGTGGCACTCCACATGTTATTTCTTGTTTCTCTGATATATAGTGTGTAACTTGGTTTGTATCCCTGTTATTGTATGTAATTTCCACTACTTGCTGCCGATTTTTCAGATACGATTGAAATCATTTGGATGCAATGCCTCTTATTCCGTAATCTTGTAGCTTTGAGAGAAGATTTCTGTGTGACACTAAGTCTAATGCTTTCGAAAGATCCAGAAAAACACCTGTACATTTCTCCTTACTATCTAAACTTTTATGTACACTTTCCACGAAGTTATATATTGCGGTTTCCATTGATTTCCCTTGTAGGAAGTCATGTTGCTCGTGTGTTATTAGGTCATGTTTAAGTAAAAAGGATGCTAGCCGGACACTCATTGTGGTTTCTAAGATTTTTGAGAAAATTGAGAGAAGCGAAATAGCCCTATAATTTTCAAGCGCTGATTTGTCGCCTTTTTATATATTGGTTTTACTTTTGCAATTTTTAATATACTAGGGAATTCTCCACTTGAAAACGACATATTTATGAGGAAACACAGAGGGTAAGCAATATATTTAATGCTTTTCTTTACAATACTTGGCGGTATGCCGTCTACGCCAGCTGACCATTTACTTTTCATTTTCTTTACCACTTTTATTATTTCTACATTAGTAGCTGGATGTAGATACATTGTATTGTTGCAAATTTTTGAGAATATTTTCGAAGTGGACAATGCTGGATCATTAATGTACGTTTGTGATAAGTTGGTGTAATAGTTATTAAATAGGTCAGCAATTATACGAGGATCTTTTATTATGTTGCCATTTTTAATTACCTCTAAATTACCGTCATCATTATGAGTGTTTAAACTTAACTCTCTCTTCACTAGTTTCCACAACGCCTTCGACTTATTATCTGATTTTTTAATGATTGTGTCATTGTGTAATTTTTTGCTGCTTTCAGAACCCGTTTGTATGTTCTTGTATCTTTTGTAATATATCTCTGTATGTGGTGATAGATTTCCTTGTGTTTTAGCTTTGTTAACCCCTTCAGTGCGTAATTTTCAGATGCGAACCGCTGTAAAAAGTGTAGTTTTTTTTTGGGGGGGGGGACTTTGAATGTTCATTCTAAATCTGTTTCAAAATCACTTACATCAGAATCACTAATTAATAACTCTTGCTCGATGTAAGCATCGTTGAAATATCGTATTGAAGCCATTATTGTGCTGTCTGGTCTCAAACAAAACAATGAAAACTGTATTTGACGAAGCACAAACTCTATTTTAATTTCTTTCTTTTTCCTCTTCTTCTTTTAATTAAGCAACAATTGAAACCAGCTGAGCGCAAACTAGCTAAATATTGTCGGGATAACATTACTCATATTATGGGCAAGTATATTCGCCATACGCAATACAAAATAGCCAAAGCAAAATGAAAGCATATATATACGCCACCCACACTGAAGGGGTTAAGAAGTCTCATTTTTTTACTTGCTATTCTGATCCCTTGTGTTACCCAGGGTTTTGATTGTTTTGTTGAAGTTACACATTTTACAACAGGGAATGCTAGATCGAAATAGAATCTTATGGTGTCAATGAAATAACTGAAAGCTTCATTAACCTGATTATGTATATAAAGCTCGTTCCAATTTTCTTCATTTTTCGTTCTTCATCTTGTACAAGTGTTGGTCTTTCGGCACGTGGTGCGTCTTCGAATGTTTCGTCACCACCTTTAAACTTGTTAAACCACCACTGCACTGCCTGTGTAGTCACGACACCTTCGCCAAAAGCCTGGCATATCTTCCGCCCCGCTGCGGCGGACTTTGACCCCAGTTTGAACTCATACAGCATACACGCCCTTATGGCGCTCTGTGGAGGTTCCATGTTCACTCTTCCTTACGCAAGTTCACGGTGTAACTGAACTGCCACAACCAGGTAGTATGTTGATATACTCACAATAACTGACCTTCGCCTTATCTCCATGCGCACGAGACAAGATTTGTGGCTGTCTCGTCTCGAAAATTTGCTGTAAAAATGATGTCTCGACTCGAAAAATGTATATTTCTCTATTAGAAGAGCCGTGTCTCGACTCGAATTTTGTCAGGAAAATCCTATCTTGACTCGTCTCGTGCACATCCCTACCATTCGTATTCAACTCACAGTGTGAGGGCCAATGGAACAGAGACCTCAAAAATAAATAAAAAAAAAGCAGAACTTTCTTGGTTACCTTTATACATAAGACTGATTTTTTTAAAATTGCTTTTAAGTTCTTTAAGATTTCCTGACAAAAATATTTATTTATTATTCGTGACTAAAAACAATTATTTTATTAACAGGTATATCTCATTTTCTGCTTTGCACCAAGTGGCATTAAAAAGAGCGAATGAAATCCCAACTGAAAACTGAACAGAAATGTTGTTTTTCACCGAATTTTAAATTTGATTAAAAAAAGGTTTTTTAAAAAAACACTAGTTACAGCACATAAAAACATAATGTACTTACTAATTAGTTAGGTACCGTTGTTTTATGGTAGTATAAAGGTAACCAAGAAAGTTTTGTCGCTTTTTATGGAGGTCTGTGTTCAATTGGTCCCTCACACCGTGAGTTGAATGCGAATGAAGATAAGGTGAAGATCAGTTGTTGGTTTGGGTATATCCAACATACTACCTGATTGTGGCAGTGCAGTTACACCGTGAACTTGCGTAAGGACAGTGAACAGGGGACCTCCAAAGAGAGTCATAAAGGCGTGTATGCTGTACGAGTTCAAACTGAGGTCAAACGCCGCTGCACCGGGACGGAAGATATGCCAGGCCTTTGGTGAGGGTGTTGTGACTACGCGGACAGTGCAGCGGTGGTTTAACAAGTTTGTGACGAAACACTCGAAGACGCACCACGTGCCGGACGACCAACACATGTACAAAATGAAAATCTTCAGACAGCAATTGAGACGAACAGTGGACAGACATGTGAAGAACTGGGACTACAATTCAGTGCGAGTGAAGAAACCATTCGGCAGCACCTCCATCAACTGCGAAAACACTACAAGATGGGTCGATGTTTCCCACATGATTTGACCCGGGCCAGAAGGCAATGCTAGCAAACCTCCGTGTTTCTTTGGTGTTTCGTCTGAGGAAGGAGCCATTTCTAGACAGGGTGTTGACATATGATGAGAAGTTGGCCCTGTACGAAGCTCCACGGCCCTGTCATCATTGGTTAGCATAAAATGAACCGGTTCCAAAACAGCAGAAACCAGCACTGCACCAGAAGGAAGTCTCCTATGTGTTTGGTGGACTGCTCGCGGCATCGTGCTTCGAGAATTGCTACCAGCTGGTCAGAGCATCAATGCAACTGTGTACTGTCAGCAGTTGAGCTGTGTTCAGGAAAAAATCAACTGCTGACAGTACACAGTTGTATTGATGCTCTGACCAACTGGTAGCAGTCACTTCTGAATCGCAAAGAGGTCCTCCTGTTACAGGGTAACGCTAAGCCTCAAGTGGCTAGGATGACCCGAAACACCATTCTACACCTTGGATGGGGTAAACTATTTCATACTCCCTGACATTGCGCTGTCTGATTATTACCTGTTCCATTCCTTGGACAATTACCTTAGAGAATACCAGTTGAAATTCCTAGTAGAGGTGTAAAATGCACTTGATATCTTCTTCGCTTCTCACAAGTAAACCTTACGTTTGGGTGAATCGAGTTGCTGACTGAGACACATATGAGAAAGTAGTACTAAATGTGGTCAGTATTTCAGTGAAGTTGTAGGTGCGAAGCTCCAGGGGTTTAGGAGATACAGCTACCAGAACATCACATGGAAGTACTGAATAGTCTTCATACAGTTGGAGGTAAAAGCCCTGTAAGACCTCTTGTAATGACAAAAGGTGAATAACAAATATATGGGTACATATTAGGACTAGGGGGAAGTCATATAGTAAGGGTATACTTGACGGTGGCCATCTTGAAATCCGCCATTTTGAATTAAGGTTAAGTTTTTAAAATAGGAATAGGGTCATGTGATACATGATTTAAGGTGCAAATTTAATCATAAGAACAATGGTGACGTTAATTTTGATTTACGCGCAATTGGTAAAAAGTTACAGGGAAATTAAATATTGTTGCAGCATATGTATTAGTCCTTTACCCCACCGTGTAAATTATGTGTTAATGATAATAATTAAATAAAAAGCAGATGGATAAATATTAGGTCTATGGTAAGAGTTGTCTTGATGTCGGCTATCTTCAAATCCGCCATTTTGAATCAGACAAAAGTTTTAAACAAAACACATAACAGTGACACCTTATTAATAGCAAATTTTACCATATGTCAAAAGTGTAACAATTTTTGCTTTATCATTAACCAGCATTTGTTATCGCATAAACAAGTTGCTAATTTAAGGAAAAATGACCAAAGTGAAATTGAGTCATAATTGAACTTTGGTCTTTCTTCCAGAAAAATCCTCAATTAGTACAATCAATATGTAGTTCAGAAAAGAGTCCATGACTTGCACAAATGTTCTGCTCACAGTGAGCACACCTGACAAAGGCAATCGAGTTACACTTTACACTTAACAATTCCGTCAAAGCAGTAATCGTAAGGAGCGATCCATTTAATTTTGTGCTGGTTAATGATAAAGCAAAAATTGTTATACCGTTGGAGTTATGGTAAAATTTGCTATTAATAAGGTGTCACTGTTATGCGTTTTGTTTAAAACTTTTGTCTGATTCAAAATGGCGGATTTTAACATGCCCGCCATCAAGGCAACTCTTACCATAGACCTAATATTTATCCACCTGCTTTTTATTTAATTATTATCATTAACACAAAATTTTCAAGGTGCGGTAAAGGACTAATTCATATGCTGCAACAATATTTAATTTCCCTGTAACTTTTTACCAATTGCGCGTAAATCAAAATTAACGTCACCATTGTTCTTCTGATTAAATTTGCGCCTTAAATCATGTATCACATGACCATATTTCTATTTTAAAAACTTCACCTTAATTCAAAATGGCGGATTTCAAGATGGCCACCGTCAAGTATACCCTTACTATATGACTTCCCCCTAGTCCTAATATGTACCCATATATTTTTTATTCACCTTTTGTCGTTACAAGAGGTCTTACAGAGCTTCTACCTCTAACTGTATGAAGACTATTCTGTACTTCCATGTGATGTTCTGGTAGCTGTATCTCCTAAACCCATGGAGCTTCGCACCTATAACTTCACTGAAATACTGACCACATTTAGTACTACTTTCTCATATGTGTCTCAGTCAGCAACTCGATTCACCCAAACGTAAGGTTTACTTGTCAGCCTATCAAGTTCTACGGCGATGAAATCCATGGCCTTCCAGAAAGTTGGTAGAATGACGTCGATGCTGATGGGGACTATTTTGATCTTCCAGGTACGTCTTAGGTGACATATTGATGTTCGAAGGTGGTGGGTGAAAAAGCGAAAGAACTTTCTTGGTTACCTTTATATTTATAGTAGCTTGTAAAACGTTTGTCTTCAAACTGTCAAATGTAAATCGCAGTAAACTGTGTAATCTCCTGTCACAGAAAAGTATACCATACTATTTTCCGATCGGTATAAGGAAGATATACCATACTATTTTTCGATCGCTATGGTAAAATAGTATTTTTCCATACTATTTTACCGTAAATTATTAATCATATGTAAACTTTGTTATTTTTAAATGACTGAAGCGAGGTAAATCCTACGATGATGTTTTAAAACCTGGTCATTTGGGGGGGGGGGGGGCAGAAAATCATTTGCTCCCCCCGTGGCTACACCCTATATATATATACCGTCATTTCCCATAAATATAGTCCAGGCATCCAACTATGGTCCAAGACAACTCTCATGCCGTCAGGGACGGCGCCAGAAAAGTTTGATGGGGTGGGCGGAAAAAGGCGGACTTAGTTGCTGGGTGGGCGGACAATGAAAATAAGAACTGGGCAATGTAGACATTTTTTTGGACAATAATTAAGTTTCAATCTTTAAACTCTTTAGTTAGCTAAGGCTCAGACCGAAATAGGGGAGGGACAAGGATGTGGAAAACAGCTGTCTTGGCCTTATAGAAGGTGCAATTCCGGCATTCGCCTGGTGAGACTGAAGAAATGTAGGACTTAGAATGGGCCGCGGGAGCTCGTGGCTATATGCTCGACCTACCGAATTCCGCGTAGCAGACACACTACCTCGACTTCCATTTTTTTTTTAACAATAATAACGGTGTGTACTGTGTAGTCGATGAAGTTCAAGACAGCTTTACCTTCTCTCCCTCCAAGAATGCACATGAATGCATAGAAATAAAAGAAGGTTCAAACAACACACACTAACAGATAATACTCTACCTTTCGTTAATATCATAAAATACACAATAAGTAAGTAAAGTAAAACAAGAATAAAATAGGTTATTGCAATAGCTATATCCTTAAATTTGTGCACATTAGATTTTTTGACGTGATCTCTATATGCATCAACAAAGATCTATGTTACTAAAAGAATAGGGAAATTCGACAGCATAATTGTTTGATCATACCTTACACAGAAATCTTTGAAATTGAAACTCAAGTTGAAAAAAAATAATAAAACAATTATAAATTGGGTAAAGAAGTAAATAGCAATTAACAAAACTTCATCATGATCCACAGAAACAACAATGTATTTTAAACTATGAAGGGTTGAACACATGGTACGAACAAGTTTAAAATAAACTGTTATACCTGCTCTTTAATGGAGTACATTGCGTTGATTGTTATGTCCAACATCGAATAATTTTACTACATTCTCTACAGCAATATTCATTACAAGTTCTCTTTCTACTGAAAGGAAACAAAGATCGCTTAGGCGACAGTTTACCATTCGATTTCTTAGGTATGTTTTAACCCGTCTAAGACACGAGAAAGAACGTTCACATGGTGAACTAGATACAGGAATGGTGACAGCAATTACTTCTAATTTGTGAATTTCATGAAAAGCAATTTTGAAACGATCCATCACTTCAGTAAACTGAGAAACGGAGGTAATTTTGCATTGCGTTTCCTCCTCATAACGTTTCAAAACTTTTGGGAGAAGTTTCATTTCCACCTCTACACTATCGACATCACATCCATAATGACGTGCAAGTGGTTCAATTTTCTCAAATGAGAGGAAATGTTCACTTTTAGGGTGAAGATTGCTTATTCCAGTGTAAATTGGCGTTCAGCTGTATCTGGAATTATGTTTGTAAATAAAATCATTGTTCATTGCAGAGTTAAACAGGGTCCTAGAACCTATTACATTACAATCAATAGTAATATCTATTGCTTTTGAAGTACAGGATGTCACCTTCATTATTCTACTTCTGTTGGGGTGGGCGGATGGGTGGGCAAGGCCATTCATCGGGTGGGCGGTTGCCCACCCCCGCCCACCCTTAGTGCCGTCCCTGCATGCCGTCATTAGCAATAGCTAGTACGGTTTCCTGTCGGGAGTTAAACTAGGCATCGGAAAGAACATCCAATAGATGGTGCAATAGGGCAACAGAGTTGGTTTGAACGCGCGGGTTTTATTTGCGCGGGAGACGTGATGTGATGAAAATAACAATAACTGCCTCGTGCACAAAAGCAGTGTTGCCAATTTAGCGACTTTGTCGCTAGAACTAACGACTTTTGGAAGTGTCTAACGACAAAATTTTTTATTTAGCGCCTAGCGACAAATCTAGCGACATTTTGGAATTCAAATATTTTTTCTATATTTATATTAAAGTATCCAAAATTTTGCAGTTCGTGATACTAATAATTACTTTTACACACTCGGTTGCACTACTGCTATGAGCGACCTACTTCGTTGGATTCCTCGCTGCTATGAGGATTATGCCCTTCTTCCCTGCGGTTCGGAAATCCGGGAATTTTCCGTATCTAACTATTTGCGTAATACCTGGTAACCTCTTGCATTGCACAGTGCGTACAATGACAGTGACGCTGGAGAACATTGTGCTTTTCTGGTTCAGTGTAGTGCGTGTGATTTATATATTAATTGAACTGCGGTTGTTCTTAATATAAATTATACAGAAATTTCGTGAGGTGAGTGGTGAAGTGTTCCAATACGAAAGCAACATGATTTCCCCAACCCCCCAAAAAAGATAATCGTACTCAATAAGAGGGAATGGGGAAAAGTGATCCAAAATTTTAAGTATTTGCAAACTTTCAATGCTATATTTATTAATTTTGTATTCTTCAAAGCGCATAGTGCAGTATTTTTGTCAAGATGGCAATTTTTTAAAAAGAAAAAGTACTCGAGTCTTCCATTGTATATGAAAAATATTTAAATTATTTTAATTCCTTTGTAAAATTGTATAGCGACTTTTCTAGCGACTTGTCAGAAGGCGTTTAGCGACTTCTAGCGACTTTAGAGTACTAAACTAGCGACATTTCACACTGGCGAGTTGGCAACAGTGCGGGCCAAAAGTGTGGAAAGTAAGCTTCGGTGGATAAAATTGATAAGTATGATACGCATGCAAGGTGTTATTTTAAGAACAGTCTTATGTCTACTGTAAAACTAGATATAAACTACTGAAGGAAATTATATTGTTTCTGTGTAGTAGGCTATTAAACAAAAATCTTCAACTTGAATCCCAACAATGTACCACAATTTTCGTGGACCATAGTTGGGAATTCTAGTCTGTGAAATGTGGTAGCGTGTTATTACAATGTGGACCATAGATGTATCCTATTTGGTTTACACGTTTATTTCTTAGTTCAACCCTAGGTCTATTTCATTGACTATAGGCAGTGGCGGATCCAGGTTGGGGTCCTGGGTTCCGGTCTATCAGTTTTATTGAAAATTACTAAATTATTAAATGCCAAGAAGCAATTGATTGCTTATTTTACTGGTGAAGGACGGAAACAAGGAACCCTTCCGAAAGCTATTTTTTCCGAACCTCTTGCGTAAGCTGATGGAAATGCTTTATGATCGAGGAGCAGTTAACCTACAGTCTGGGTTTCGCAAAACTGGAATATATCCACTGAATAGGAACGAAGTGTTAGATAGATTGCCATCATCTGATCCTGAAAGGAACAAAACTTCCTCTCTTGTATCAACCGTTTTCTTACAACATTTAGAGAAAATGCGTAATGGAAACGACACCAGTACCAGTGCTAATAATGATGATACCAATGCGTTAGCGTTCAAAAAATGTACCGGTACTACCCGGAAGAGAGAACTACACGTTGAACCTGGTAGAAGCATTTCAATAGATGAGTTTCAAGGTTTGGGAAATGTTGCAGCAGAACAGCCTTCCACAAGTGGATCTCAAGCACCAAAACGGAAGCTTTCTAAAAGTAAGATGAAAGTGAAGCGCAGACGAGTTTCAAAAGAATTTGAATCTTCAGACAGTGAAGATGACGAGCCGGAACTCTCACGTTTAACTCTTTCAGATTCAGATACAGATACAAATGTCTCTATGTTACATGAAGACGAAGACGATTTCTCTACCAACATGCTTAGCCATGAAAACTCCAGTTGCAATGGCGTTGACTTGCAGGAGGGTGTGTATGTTATTGTGTCTTATGACAGTAGGCTATGGCCAGGCATTGTAAAGGAAACAAGGGAGACAGGGGCTGTTGTTTCTTGTATGGAAAAAGCTGGCTCGTACTAGATATGGCCATAACAAGAAGATTATAATCATTAACTAAGTGATATAATCATTAACATTATTCCACCTCAGCAAATTTCCTCTTCCCGAGGACTTTTCAAAGTGAAAGAACTTGACAGAGGTATGGCACAGTACTTTGAATTGAATTAGTTTTAACTTGTAATGGTACTGGCGCTTTCTCTAGTGTAGTACCGTAGTGTTAATGTTAAAATATCACTGATATTATAAATGGTACTATTTGATAATTTACAGTGCCGTTTTATTAAAAACTTTGTACTTTAATACTTTTATTTTCTTTTTAATAAATTTTCTATTCTGTAGATTTTCATTTTCATGTAAATTGACTCCCAACATTGCCTTCCACACCACAATCTATTCATGGACCATTGTTGGGCAACTCAGAACATAACTATGTGCCACCATATTTTCTTTCATAAATGTGAACGTAGAGTACTTAGTTTAACGACAGTAAATTATTTTATTAGTGGAAGGCATAGATTACCCAAAGCCAAAATTATGCACTTCTGCGGCAAATATTAGAAAAGATATGGCTAAATATATGCAAAATCTGGACCATAGTTATGGAAAATGACGGTATATGACTGAAACCTAAATATAATGTGTAGAAAACCGTTAAACATCCGCTGGAACGCGACAAGGCACTGTTTTGTTAGGAACATTAACTAAGTCACTTGTGTTTGTAGGCCTACCTATGGAGAATATTCTTTAAAATGACACTATAACTCTCTCATACACAGCGAATCTGGAAGATACATAAATTGAACATACTTCCCCTTTAAACCCAGGATCACAAAGTTCAAACTTAACTCCGTTCAGCTTATTGTCAGAAGCTTCGAATCCTGCAACCCATCTTGACAAGTTTTTTCTCCGGAATTTTATTCTATTTGATCAGGAGAAAGCTAAATATAGGCATGGCCCCTTCCCTTCTCATATTCCTTTCATGTCTCTTCTTTGTTTCCCGCAAGTAGCACATCAGATCTCTCTGGAATTATTTAATAAAGAAATACAATGGTAGTTAATGTGTTCGAGTCTACCAGCGTATTGTGGAACCAGTCAACTCCTGAACAGTTATTCCATATGTGCAACACGTGCATTTGCACTGGACGGCAAAATCTCATAATTATATTATTTAATTAAATATTTATTGTTGGAAACAGACTTCATAGTGATGGTAATTAAATTTACTAAGCCGATCTTCTATTTAAATACTACAGTCATAAATCATGTTTATGTCGCACTAGTTTAAGGACACATGGACAGTACTAAAGCAAATGACCAATCCACCGCCCGCCCGCTGGAGTCACTTGCTCTCCTCTCGCTATAGAGGATGGAGCGGGCAGTGGACCAAACAAATCCCAGCATGAATTACTTGATTGTTGCCAAATACAAGAATTGAATTCTCGAAAAGTAGCGAACACCTGTTCCATTTATTTAGTTATCACAGTTTTGATATGAAAACTAGTCTTGTCTTTGCCACAAACAATTCCTTATCATTGAAGATGGCAACAAATTTGTTTTTTAAAAAAATTAACAGATGTAGAAGGAAAATCAAGAAATGAAGATAAAAGAGCTAGTTGCACTGGAATTGGAAACTGATATATTGAGACTGAGGCTTGATATGGAATTCTATAAAAAATCCTGGCTTTTAAGATTTTTTTAAAAGAAAGGGAGGGGGCGTAAAATGATGTCATTGCACGGCGCGGCAAATTCCTTAGGGTCGGCTATACGTATTTGTGCTGTACTTTGGAACTAAAGACATATAATTGGTAAAGAATCTAATTTAGTTTCTGAACACAAAGTATTTACAACGTAATTTTTCTTCGCTTTATAAAATTTGTCCGAATTTACAGAGAAAAATACGACAGTTTATTATTTAAGGAAATAAACTTGGTAACGCATAAAATTCACACATAATAGGAAGCTGGTCTATTAAGGTTACTTTCATTGATAAAAGATCAAGGGCTATGGACTATGGGAAGATATTTGTCCCTTATCCATGTCTTTTTTTGTTTACATGTTCGTTTGCTCTTCATGGTTCATGAAAGAGATATGAACTTGCATTCAATTTCACAAACAATCACATTGTTTTATTTATATTCATGTGAGTTAAATTAAGCAGGGATAAAGTTAGAAGAAGCCTAGTACCATTTTTTTTTAATTGTAAGTCTGAGTCTTTATGTCTTGTATTCATTTGAAGCATTTGGTTCTTAATGAGGGAGGGAGGAACAGTGGTTTAGTTAGACCGAAACGATATCCGGAAAACATTTGTCTTACAAGCAGACTTACGGATGTGTAACTCACCGATTTAAACGAAACTTTGTATACTTGTAGAATATCGAAAAGTAATAACTTTTGTTGTTGTTGTTGTTGTATTTCGGCAATGGTCCGGGTTTAAGGGTAGAAACCACCCTTTGAACACATTAGAGGTGGTCTCCAAGCATAGAAGAAAATAATCATTTAATGTGGAAGAAAACATACTGCCATGGGGGGTTAGTACAGCTGATACAGAATCTGACGTCAAAATTACAAAATTCAAAATGGCGGATCCAATATAGTGATTACGATTACAAGTCTTCTGGTTTGAAATGCTCTGCAGTTAGCCAAGAACAATTATAGTTGTCAGGGATTTACTGCGAGCAGGTTGCAGTCTGATTTGAAACCCCGTTCTGTACTTATTTTAATGAATGCCTGATTAAAGCAAATCTCTGCATCTCTCACTATTCAGGGTGCTTATGTACACTCCCTTCGCCTCTCAATATGTCAGAACCAGTGTTCAAAGTGGGATAAAAGTAGATGAGGTATGTTTTATTACGATTTTAACTCAACATACCGACTATCTAAATATTGAAATACAGTGAGGGTATGTTGCCTTAAAGATTGCGTTTCTATTACATAATGACTGAAAACCATTGGGGAGATTCTCTTTACTTGCGGGGGAAATGGAAAGACTTTGATTCATTGCCATCAACTTTCTTTTTTTTTTTTAAAAAAAAATTAAAACATCCTCTTATATTATATTACATACAATTATACACGAAAATGCTCAGAAACCGAGTTTTTACATTAACAATTTCCTGCAGGAAAACTCCCAGACTCCACTCGAATGAGGGGTATTTCAAACCCCCGTAAGATCCGTCCCTACAGCAGACAATCCCTAAATCCGCCCATGCTCAAAAAATATTTATATGAATTAAGACCAGAATACACACACATACATACGAAAGTAACAATTCAATATGATACATCAAAATATAAACTAGGTGAACTTCTTTGAAGACCCTCATTTTAAAAGCAAAAGGTAGAAAAAAGATAAAAAAATATCGGTGCTGTCAACTTAGAAATGATTGCTACATAAGAAATAAAATCTTTTTACTTGCAAGCTATTTGTCAAAAACTTCTTGAAACCATGATCTCACAACACTTGATGTTAATTTTCCCGAATTTGATGCTTTCACAAGAACATTTTCAGATTTAAAGAGATTGTGTTAGAGTATAGGGCCAAATGTTCCATTCTTTTGCAAAACAATTAACAACAGTGATAACAAAAGACCATTTACAGAAATTAAAGGCTGTATGGTGTAGCTATGAGTAATAGAATTTATTGACTGTGCCACACTTTTTATTGTTTGTGTCCCTTTAAATGCAATAGTGAGAGCTGCAGACACTCACTTTAATCTTAGTACAGAAAGGGGTTTCAAATCGGACTGCAACCTGCTCGCAAAAACCCCTGCCAACTATAATCATTTTTACCTAACTGCAGAGCATTTCAAAGCAGATTAATAATAATAATAATAATAATAATAATAATAATAATAATAATAATAATAATAATAATAATAATAATAATAATAATAATAATAATAATAATAATAATAATAATAATCTACAGAGATACATAATTATAGATTTTGACTTATCTTCTTTTACAGGGAAAAAATGTACTTCCACTTGCGACGAAGTTCATTTTCGTTTCCAAACTTGAGCTTGTACAGTCCACAGCAAAAAACCTGCAACATGAGCATGTAAGTTTATTGTGAATCGACGAAGTCTTTTGTCCCAAAATAAATGTGCAGGGGAGGATGCAGCGGTTTCTCCTGGCGTGATTCGTGCCACTTAGACGTTATGTTGATTCTCTGCGCTGTTAGGCGTAGTTTCACGATAAACTTACATGCTTATGTTGCAGGTTTTTTGCTGCGGACTGTACTGTACATTTGGAATCTCTAAATATCAGATTTATGCAGTCTAAGTATAAAAGAAGAAATCCTGATTGGCAGATCAACGTCTAGGCCAAAATAGCTAGGCTAGAAACTTGAACTTCAGACAGCATATAGGACACAGGATTTGTGACGGAAGGTACCGCTCAAGAAGGATTGCAAGCCTTTTTGGCTTGCTTGAAAACTAGGTTCAAATTGTCCGGATAATTATTTACCAGTAAGACATTAAAATATCTCTTCTACCAATAGTGATAGGAAATTCCTGTTTTATTACAAGTACCAATAGTCTTCCACATGCCTTTCTTTGCTTCCTCGACTACAACTAAGTAGTCTTGGTTTGTATATTTAAAATATTTTTGGTATAAATATTCAGTGTTTCTTTCAACGAGTGACTGGGGGTGTTACCTCTAAAGGAGTTTAGATTTACAACCAGAAAATAATGAAAGGTTTTAAATGAGTTCGTTTAACACTGATCAGCTTCACAAGGGTTTCTCGTCGTCTGATTTTCTTCAAACTTAATACATATATACTAGATCGAAAATAAATCGACACTTTTTTTTTGTTTCTTTCGGAAAATAGGTTAATGGGGGCAAAAGGACCCTTTTTTGATTTGATTAAAAGGGCTACATGACAGAAACAAAATTCTGCCGTTGCAAAGATGACTTCAAAATAGAAAATACGGGTTTTATCGTTTTTGTGAAAAAAGTATTTCAGAGGGCAATGGCTCCCTTCGAAATGACAAAAGACCCCGCACAATCCTTACGTAAATTAGATTTCGGTGGAATTGCTTGAAATCGTGATATGTTGTAGATATTGTGTAGGCTACCTGAAAAATAGTCTCAATGGGCACAACCAAAAATCACTGACAGTTTGGCCACTACAGGGACACTTTTTTTTTTTTTGAAACACCCAAAGATAACGATATTCTCGATTTCGGTAGAAATCATTGAAATCGTGATATGTTGTAGATATTTTGATCTTGAGAAAAAGTCTTAAGGGACATAACCACCCAATCACTGACCGTTTCGCCACTACAGGGCCACTTTTTGAAAGCAGCCGAAGATAGTGATATTTTGGATTTCGTTGAAAATTACTGAAACTGTGATATGTCGTAGATATTTTAATTCTGAGAAAAGTCTTAATAGGCACAGCCACCAATCACTGGCCGTTTAGCCACTACAGGGCCACATTAAAAAAAAAAAAAAAAAAAAAGCCGAAGATAACGATATTCTGGATTTCGGTAAAAATGACTGATATCGTGATATGTTGTAGATATTTTGATCCTGAGAAAAAAACCTTAATGCAAATAACTACCAATCACTGACAGTTTGGCCACTGCAGAGCTACTTAAAAAAAAAAAAAAAAAAAAAACAGTAGAAAGTAATAGTATTTTGGATTTCGGTAAAAATGAGTGAAACAGTGATATGTTGTAGATATTGTGATCCTGAGGAAAAGTCTCAATGAACGTAACCATAAGTCACTAATCGTTTGGTCACCACAGGGTTACTTTCTTGAAAACAGCCAAGTATAACGGTGTTCTGGATTTCTGGAAGAATGAGTAAATTTGTGATATGTTGTAGATCTTCTCATCGTGAGAGAAAGTCTTAATGGACACAACCATCAATTGTTGATCGTATGGTCACTACAGGTCCAGATTTTTGAAAACAGCCGGGTATAATGATTTTTTTTTTCGGTGTATATGAATGAAACTGTGATATATTGTAGATGTCGTGATCCTGAGAAAAATTGTCTAGGGCTTTCCAGGGCTTTCTTTGCCCCGCAAGATGAACATCGGAATGTTGTCTATGCTTAAATGATGTTAGCCGCTACTCTCTCCATCCCTTTTCCGGGTTGTCGGATAGGACTTTTCATGGCTTCATACAATTCCATCAAAATTCCAGAATATCCTTACCTTCTGTTGTTTTAAGAAATGTGATCCCGTAGTTGCCAAATGGTCAGTGATTGGTGGTTGTATTCGTTGAGACTTTTTCCTAGGATCACAATGTCTACAATATATCACGGTTCCAACCAATTCCACCGAAATCCGGAATACCTACCTTTTGCTGTTGTCGGTCTGTGATGGGTGGTTGTGCCCATTGAGACTTTTTCTCAGGATCCAATATTAACAACATATTATGACTTCAAGTAATTCTACTAAAATTCAGAATACAGTTACTTCCTACTCTTTTCAAAAAAAGTGGCCTCGTAGAGGCTAAACGGTCAGCAACATATTACAGTTTCAAGCAATTCCACCACCGAAATCTAATTTCCGTAAAGATTGTGCGGGGTCTTTTGTCATTTCGAAGGGAGCCATTGCCCTCTGAAACTCTTTTCTCGCAAAAACGACAAAACCCGTATTTCCGACTTTGAAGTAATCTTTGCGTCGGCATAGTTTCGTTTTTGTAATGTAGCCCTTTTAGTCAAGGGGACCCTTTTATGAAAAGGGGCCCTTTGCCCACTTTGACATATTTTCCTAAAGAAACAAAAAAAAGTGTCGATTTATTTTCCGTCTAGCATATATGTGCCAAGTTGAAAGAAAATCGGACGACGAGAAAATCTTGTGAAGCTATCTCCTTTACACTTTCACTTTTTGGACTTGACAGATTTTTGCCCCAGTCTTCAATTAGAAATGAAAGTATTCGCTTCTTCGTTTCGTTCTTTGGAAATAAGATTGCTACAAAACCACTTTAAAGTATCGGACGTCAAAGGGATTCTTATGGAACTCATTTCCAAACTAGTTGATGATGAAGCAAAAAGTTTTTAGTAGAAAACTGAACCAGTTTTATTATCGAAACTAGTTTGTTACCGAAACTGGGTTGATACAAAATCGATTCAGCTATGGAAAACCGAAAACGCGGACCTGTCTTGGGGGGAAGTTCTCAAAAACCTGTTTTTTCTGAACAAAAAAATCTTCTGTCCACCATTAAAAAGAAAAATGGCGGAGGTTGCAATTATCATAATAAGATGTCCATATCTCTGAATTCTTCAGTATAGAGACATGAAATTTGGTATAGTGATAATCTTGGGCTTGAGGACACTTTTGTGCCTCTGAATACCCGCCTCAGAACCTATGGTCCCTGGACTAGGAGTATGGTCCAAGAGTGCATAGGATCACCTGCTCTGTGTTTAAAGCAAGGATGCAAATAAGGAACAAAATTTTATTAGTTCAAGAAAAAAGCTACCAGCCTTCATCCCACAATAGAAATCATTTACTTATCTTTTCTATGATATTAAATACTCGCCCGCATCGATGAACCACTCGCTCCAGGCGAATGGGCAAGTGGTTATTTGCATTCCTGGTTTAAAGGGATACCATGGCCCACCCACAAATTTAGAGAGAGGACGCATAGGAGCACCCCCTTAAGTTTTGGAAATGGAAAAAATTGGTATGGTAGTATAGGACCGGGGTATGTCGGTAAATTTGGGTGGCCAATCTCGTTTCCTTTTATGGGTTAAAATTGCCAAAAATGTAAAAGTGGGAGGTTTTTGACCTAAATTATCCTCTTTGATGAGATTTATCACGTTATATGGATGAATATAGGAGTCTATTCTTTTCATAGGGCATGATGCTTCCCTCCTAAATTTCGGGAGGGGTACATAGGACCACCCTTTAAATTTGGGAATGTCAGCTACTATATCATAAATCAATACTAGTATTTAAGAACCTATGTTATAAAATTGCACTGTCAATATATTTTTCTAGTCATAGTAATCAATAGACAGTGGCGTATTTACGATTTTGTTTCGGGAGGGGCTTTGCTAACTTTCGGGTAAGGGGGGGCTTTGCTTGGAAATGTGAAAATTCTGCAAGATATTTCATTTACTTTACTATACTAAGTAAGATTTCGGGGGGGGCTTAAGCCCGGAAGCCACCCCCTGAATACGCCACTGTCAACAGATGTCAGTACACTTCTCAATTAGGGCTGCCCCAATTTCTCTTCACAATATTGCATATTTATTTATTTATTTTTTACATTACTCTTGGAGTTACTTAATTTGGAGAGTGGGCATCAGCTATCGGTTACTGTTCTTGCCTCCCAATCAGGGTCCAGGTTCGAACCCGGTGGAAAGTCCTGTTAACTCAAGATTTTGCACCTTCTTTTCACTTTCCCAACGTGTTGTAAAAATAGAACATAGTCAACTTCCTTTCTCCTCCTTTCCTCGTAGCTATTAACTTTTCCAGTGGACATGACAACACAATGGGCCTTATGCAGAGACGTTCTGATGTGTGATTAATGCCATACTAAAGAGTTCGACCAACATACGTTTCTTGCAGTAGTCAAGCTTTTAGTATGATGCTAATCATACGTCAAAACGACTCTGCAGAAGGCCCATAATGTTTCTTTGTTTGGGGAAGGGGAATCCAAGTCATTATATACATATACACTTTCAGTGGTGTAGCCAGGGGAGGTTGAACTGGCTCAAGCCTCCTCCACTACTGCAGTGATATTGAAAACATTTCTGCTTACGTGCAGTACGTTCCCTTTGCCATTCCGATGTTACGTCGTTATTCTTTTTCTTTCTTTCTTCTTTTTTTTACAATTTATTACGTAAAACACGTATTCTACAGATATGTTTTTTTTAATTACTTCCCAGAAACTATATATTTAACCGTTCACAAAATTTCAGTAAAGTAGTTATACATATATACTATATTCTTCGTCTTTTTCAGCTTTCTTCTGTTGAATATGTATCAAAAATTTAATATTTAATGCGGCTGCAAATAAAAAGCATTAAAAATAAAATAAATATTTTAGTTTCTAAAAGTGTCACTGAGCTCCTGTTTAGCTTATACTGTATACAATATATACATAGCATGAAAGTTAAGGTCAGATCCCCATTTTTTTCGCATAAAAATAAGTAAATATTGCGAAAAACTTTACAGGAATTCCTTTGCTCTAAATATAAGCAACTCGGGGAAGACAATGGTAAACGCCACGTCCGGTATAATTGAGTTATTAGGTGAAATGGGTTGAGAACGGACCACAGAGCAGTATGTAAGTAGTTTAATTTCGGAAATGTCCCTGTAGATGGCAGGGGAAATTAGTTTGGTGTCATTGCATTGCATTTCATTGCATGGAAATGTTGAACTTCCTTTCAAAGTTTAGTTGAGAGTTAGAAAACATGACTTACCATTTTCCGCCCCCTGACCCACTCATATATACCTTTATATACAATAGAGGTCTGCACGGGCTCGGGCCTACAAAGCATATGTTACTTCGGGTCCGGGTCGGGCTCGGGCCGTAAATTTTTAAATATACAACCATATTTCTCAGGCCTTTTCGGGCCTAACTTTGTAAATATAGTGTACAACGGCATTTATTGGTCCATTATTTCTGGAGAACTTTTAGAGCACAATTGCATGATTAAACCTCTTATTGCTGTAAATAAAAATACAATTTTTAGTTAATTATTAATTTTATGTAATTCGGGCTTATTTCGGGCTCATTTGATTATTACACGAGCTCGGACTGGGCTCAGACCTAATGCTAAAACATTTCGGACTTAGATCGGGCCTCACATTATAAATTCACGGGCGGCCCGGGCTAAAGATTTGGGCGTGCAGACCTCTAATAAATAAGGATGTTATAAAATAGACTATTTTATAACATCCTTGTGTTTATATGAGTAAACAGATTCAATAGTATCTGCAAAATATACTGTAGGCCCATCTTGATACAAATTCGTTGGAATGCTAATTCTGCTAAATGTCCACAACAGGTTCCTAAAAGATGTTTCCCTATATACTAAAAGCAATATATTTTATATGCAATGTAAGAATAACATGAAATAATAATAATAAAAAAGTAAATATTTCCTTCCTTAAAGAATATTACTAAGATTACATGAAACATTCATTAACTTCATAATTCACAAGTTTACCTCTGGTCCATGGGGTCCCTGGTTCAATCCCAGCTCGCGCCAAGTGAATTTTGTGGTGGACTAACGCCGGGTGCGTGGGTTTCCTCGGGATTTCTCATTATCACCGTCTCCTTAGCCTAGTCGGTATAACCATAGGACGTAAAACTCAAAGATTTTTTTCCTAATTCACAATAGCAACACTGTGATTATTAGAGACCGGATGTTAGGCAAAATGCCTATTCTTTAATATTAAAGATATTATCGAAAATAAAGTTTTAAAATTTATATGGGGGACTAAAGTTTCGATTTAAGCCAATTTTATTTTGCCTATTTTGCCTATTTCGACCTTTACTGCCTAAATAATTGCTTTAGTGCCTAATATTGCCTATTCTATGCATTTTCTTCAAAATAAGCCTTCATTGGGAAAATATATAATTTATATAACATAAATAATACATATATATATATACGTATATTAGGTGTTTGTAAACACAAGCACGCCGTACGCTACAATCGTGTACGAGTGACAGTGGTGCCCAATCGAAAATTGAATCTTGACAATTGGAACGGAACAGACAGATGTACACATACGTTGGGAGGTGATTCGTGACATGAAAAGACAAAAAGTCCTCTTGAATGTAACGAAGCACCTCACGAAGTATGTGCACACTTTTATGTCTCGTTCCAATCGTCAGACTTCGATTTTCGATTCCAAATTGCCCCCCCCCCCCTGTCACTCGTACACGACGCGTAATTTCACAACATGCAAGAAGACTTTTTGTCTTCCTTTGATGTCACGAATCACCTCCCGAATTATGTGATAATCTTTCACGTTCACCCAGTATATATGGAATGCATAACAAGCTTAGTTCTTATATAACAAACATGTACTGCATGTTTCTATATTCTTTGAACATTATCTATGACTTGAATCTATTTTTTAATGGTATTGAGTATTTATCTTCATTATTTGGAGATATATTTTAGTGCCTATTTTACTGCCTATTTTTTTAATATTTAGTGCCTATTTGCCTGCCTATTTTCCAGGCTTTTAGTGCCTAAACATCCGGTCTCTAGTGATTATGTATTATTTTATATACTATATACTATATAACTTTAAAATATCAGACCACAACCACAATCATAGTAATGATACAAGACACAGACCAGTATGAAAAGGAGAAAATGAAATTTTAATTGTGAAATTAACATATAGCACATGAAAGAGGTCTGGTGATTTGCTAATTTTCAACGTATCATTTTAGGAGCGAGACTATATGAAAAGTACACTTATAGCCTAACGTAGGATCTTAACTACGCGTGGTCCCACGAAAAGTCTTAACAGGGATCGCTCGTTTTCAGCACCGAGACTATACAAGACAGTACCTACTATGTTGAATGGTTAATATTTGATGCAGACACTTAGAATGAAACTTGGATCATTCTTTTTCAGCACCAAGGCTGTATGAAGTGTTCCTACAGTTTAAGATGGAATAAGAACCACATTAGCTTGCATCGGAAATCGAATTAAATCCGTTTTCAGTATTGAGACTATATGATATGTGTAGCTACAATTACGGTGGAATCCGAACCACAGTTGTTTCCAACATCAAATGAAGCCAGATTGTCTCCTTTCAACACCTGGACTCCACAAGACAGATCGTTGCGTGGTAAATATTTCAAACAACAATACAGAGGATGAACAAAATATGGAAACACCTGAAAAATTGCACATTGCCTTCTTTAATAACGAGTAGGACAACCTTTGGCACGCAGAACGGCCTGCAGTCGAAGGGAAACAGAGAAATACAGGTCGCATATGGTTGTCAAAGCATGTTGTACCATTCTTCTGCCAAAGTAGCTGCAAGTTGTTGTAGAGAGGAATGTGGTAGGTAGCGAGCTCGCAACTTGGTCTCCAAAACTGACTACAAGAGCTCAATGAGATTGAGGTCTGGCGATTGTGGAGGCCATGGTAGATGTGAAACTTCATCTTCGTTCGTGCTCATCAAACCGGTACTGGATGATGTGAGCTGTATGAACAGGGGCTCTGTCATCTTGAAAGACGACATTACCATCTGGAACAAAGTTTGTACCATAGGATGCAGCTACTCACTCAAAACGGTTACATAGACCTTGACAATAACGTGTCCATTCAGGGTGATGAGGCGTCCGGCAGAATATCAGGATGTGGCTTCCCAAATAATCACTGAGCCACCGCCATGCTTCACTCTTGGTAACAGTCTGTATCGTACGCTTGTGCTGGCGTTCTCCAGACGTAAACTCGGCCAGCAGTTGAAAATAATGTAAAGGAAGACTCACCCGACCGGATGACAGCCTTCCACTGCTCCATTGTCCAGTTTTTATGGGCATTGCAGCATAGTCAACAGTCACGAGTGGCTTGGGAATCGCAAATCTGCCATAAATACCCTGCTTGTGGAATTCTCTTCTGACTGTTTTGACTCTAACAGGGTTTGTAAGCATTGTATTCAGCTCAGCTGTGACTTTTGGCGCCATGGTTATTTTCTACTTGATCACAATCCTACCCAATATGGATCTGTCTTTGTCACGCAACACACACTTGCCTCCAAGCTAGTGTTTTGCTGATACGCTTTTTCCGGAACCTCGTAGGCAGTCATGATCTTCGAGACTGTGCCTCTTGATACATCAAACATTTCCGCTATTTCGTCACGAAAGCTCCCACCATACGCGCACCCACAATTTACCCATTTTGAAACTCGATCAGCTCAGACATGATTCACGATAACCTGCACTGACAGGTCGCTGAACTGTAACTGGTCTATCTGTTCGATGCCAGGTCGAACCAGGGTGTACACTCACAGGACGTGTCGGACACCACAGCGAAATCTACCATTCAGACGCAAATCGTGTTTGAAATGGCTACCTTTTTTATACCAGGCTTTTCAATATTTTTTCCATGCCTTGTATATGCTTCAGATTAGAACTGAATCCAGATTTAACATGAAGATAATATACAAATATCATATCATAAAAGTACAAGTCTTTACAATAAGTGAAATTACTTAAAATTTTAGAACCGAAGATGTGAAGAAAACTTCCTCTGGGAATGGAGGCATTGGATCTCCTCCAATCGGGAACCGAACAAATGGTTCTTTAAATCAGATGGAAATGTTCTATCATAACCAGAATTAAACCATTAACTCTTTAAAAAGAAATGCTGTATCGTAAACAAGAATCGAATCACCTGCTGCTTAGAGGTGAATATTATATGAGTTATTTCAACACAGTAAAAACTTAAAAGTTTTTCAAAGTGGAATATGAAAGAAATTCTGTATGAAAGATGTCGACATTTTATGAAATGAATAATGCCGTGATTCGTATGGGTCCATGTTGGTTGTGATGGGTTGTCTTTAGATAATGAAAAAGACAGCATATCCTACAGTACTTGGGAGAAAAAAAAAGGAAGCATATTAAACATATAGGACTAATTTTTCTCACTGGAAAACGTCAGTGATTACTTGAAAAAAAAAAAAATGTTTACAATATACTGAAAATGAAAATTTAAAAGCCTGATGCAGTAACTTTCTACCCTCATGATTGGAATATCTCCGAAAAGTAAAATGAAAAGTTACTCTGCCGCGTTCGAAAAGTGCTGATTTTGACATCTTTGTTCAATAGATTTCTGAACTCGAGAGCCCAAGATTTCCACTTTTGTTTTACGGGATTTAGGTCCCACACCATATAGTTTAACTCTTTTTGTGCGATGGGATGTAATGAACATAAGAAGAAAGAGGGCTCGAAGTCAACGTCCTCGTTGTCTAAACTCCGTTTTTCTATTTACACATTCCATAAAATTGCTGTCACAGATATGTGGAAGTGGATAATTGAAATAGGAAAAAGAATTTATTGACTAATTGTTTGTGCTGAAAGTGTGTGAAGTGATTGTGAGCAGTGTCACTGTATTTCATAACACATTTGATACAAATATTGTGAAAGTGAGGAAAATATATCGCTCCCTTTCATAATATGTTCAGTAATAGCAATCCTGAAACAAAGGAATGAAAATAACATGTATCAATGTAGCCAACATAAATTTAGAAACATCCATACTGACTAACAAGAATAATGACCTGTATTAAGTACTATTTGGAAATGTAATACCTCTCTAAATAACTCAAAAGGGGGATAATTGTGTAAATTTAAATGAATAAATCAAGAAACAAATTAAATTGAATGTAAATTCCATTGATGCTGCATGTAAATAGCTCCAGGCAAATGGTTATCGACCTGAACCCAAATATTCACATGGTCAATATCGTGCAATGTTTGGTTATGTTGAATTTTGAATCGGATCCCATTGAGTGCCCAAAATGAAACTTTGTGGTGTTTTAGTACGCATATGAGACAACAATCTGGACAATTTTAAACAAATTCACAGGGACATTTCTATGCGAAATTCAAAATTGAAATCTTAATTTGAATTTTTGAAGTGTTTATTTTTTATTTTACAGGTTCTTTCAATATAGTACAACTTATAGAGCAATCTTTAAGCTTTCCAATGGTGTTTGTTCCACGTCTCTAGTGCACATATTAACCATTTTATGACAATTTTAATAATCACTATAACTGAAAAATGCGTTTTTTTTTGGCATTTTTGAACATCCTGTATGGGGACACTTTCATGAGGAGAGAAGTAATATTTGGGATTTCTTCATCTCCCACTGTAATAAAGCTGTGCACCAATTTTTACAAAAATCTAAGATCGTCAGGTCAGATTTTGCCATTTCATTGGTTGATTTCGCATGGAATGTTCCATATTATATATCCCACCTTGCCACAGCTCGATTCCACCTATTCTGATTTTTTTAAGAAAAGTTGTTTAAAATGAAAGGATGGATCTCATTGGTTCTTAGTAATGACTTCTTCTCATTTTCTGAGATATATAAGCTGTATCATTTAGATTATATAACGGTAACCAAGAAAGTTCTGTCGCTTTTTGTGGAGGTGTGTTCAATTGGCCCTCACACGTGAGTTGAATGCGAATGGAGATAAAGCGAAGATCAGTTGTTCGTGTGGGTCTCCAAAATAATACCTGGTTGTGGCAGTTCAGTTACACCATGAACTTGCGTAAGGACAGAGTGAGCATGGGACCTCCACAGAGCGTCATAAGAGCTTGTATTCTATACGAGTTCAAACTGGGGTTAAACGCCGCTGCAGCGGAGCGGAAGATATGCCAGGCCTTTGGTGAGGGTGTCGTACCTATGCGAACAGTGCAGTGGTGGTTTAACAAGTTTAAGGACGGTGACGAAACACTCGAAGACGCACCACGTGCCGGAAGACCATCACATGTACAAAATGAAGATATTCTGGCAACAATTGTGGCAAACAATGGCCAGACATATGAGAAACTGGGACTACAATGCAGTGTGATTGGAGAAACCATTCGGCAGCACCTCCATCAACTTGGGAAGCACTACAAGTTGTGTCGATGGGTCCCACATGATTTGATTTCGAGCCGGAAGGCAACGCGAGCAGACATCTGTGTTTCTTTGCTGTCTCGTCTGAGGAAGAAGCCATTTCTGGACAGGGCTTTGACATGTGATGAGGAAGTGGGTCTTGTATTATACGAAGCTACACGACCCCGTCGTCATTCGTTAGCATCCCACGAACCGGTTACAAAACAGCCGAAACCATAACTGAAACAGAAGATCCTCCTGTGTGTTTGGTGGACTGCTCGCGGCTTCGTGCATCGGGAACTACTATCAGCTGGTCAGAGCATAAATGCAAACGTGTACTGTCAGCAGTTGAGCCGTGTTCAAGATAAATTCAAAGCTCTGGAGGCAGTACTTCTGAATCGCAAAGGGGCCCTCCTGTTAAAGGACAACGCTAAGCCCCACGTGGCTAGGATGACCCGGGACACCATTTTACGCCTTGGATGAGAAACACTATTGCATCCGCCATACTCCCCGGACATTGCACCGTATGATTATCACCTGTTCTACTCCTTGGTAAATCACCTTAGAGGACGCCAGTTCAAATCTCTTGTAGAGGTACAAAATGCATTTGATTTCTTCTTAGCTTCACGGCCCACCAAATTCTACCGCGATGGAATCCATGGCCTTCCAGAACGTTGACAGAAAGTCGTCGATGCTGATGGGGAATATTTTTGATCTTCCAGGTAGACCTTAGGTGACATATCGATGTTCGAAGGTGGTGGGTGAAAAAGCGAGGAACTTTCTTGGTTACCTTTATATTTCATAATGTGCCTGATAATAAGGATTATACATTGCCGAAACTGTAATATTATTATTTCTTAAAAGTGATTTGCGTTTAATTAATCTTTCATTAAAGCAACGCAGTTTCAAACTAGAATGGACGACATTTAGAAATTTACCCGAGTATGGGTACTTCTTACTAGTGCCATGATAGTATGTTCCATAAGATGCATATAGCACTAGTGCAAAGTGTTGTGAGCTGGCTTCATGAAAAGATCCAGAATTTAAACAATCCATTCGTTTAGAAAAGTTACGCTTCTTCGTTTTCAGGAATCCGTTGAAACTAGTAAAGCTGGAAGATCATTACTTTGTTCTTTGAAAAGTAGTAGATTCGTGTTCACCAACTCTATACACAAAAACGAACTTCAAGGTAAATAATACAAGTTGATTTGAAATTAAACAATATATTTAAGCAACATACTCAGAGGAAAATTATTCATATCTCTCATACACATTGCATTATCACTTATCGTTCGTCAACTCAAAGTATAACAAAAAGAAAGAAAAAAAAACTATATTACAACCAAAAGTAACTTAAAAATAACAGTTCATTGTTTTCTGATCTTCTACTTTGGAGAAGACGATAAGATATAGTTTATAACAGAGTGAAACTCATAACAAAACTGAATAATTAAATGCATTCACATTACTGCAGTTCTCACGTAAAATAAGAACATTCAGGAAACAAATGTCAACTTTACAATCCCAGTGATGGGCAATGCATGCCTACCTGTACAAATACACCACAGTCAGTACTTTGTGCCTTTCGAAACTGACACCCGTTTTGTTGCGTATAAAATTAAGAGCGCTGTTTCTCAGAGCAATTAAGTCTGCTCTCTATTTTTCTCTCTACATGTATATTATATCGAAGAGTTAAACAAAAATGTAACTAGCATTCATATACAGACGGCACAACTTAGTACAAGTGTTTCGAAAAGATGTGGAATCACAGAAAACAAGACTTATCAAAAGTCCATATAGTTGGATTACACTGTACAAGAAATGCAAAATTTTAACTCTTCTGTATGAGCAAATACATTGCTGTACAATCAGAAGCCAAAACTAAATACAGCTTATACGCTTCGTAAATAATAATGTATTGTTTTTTACATTCTAACAGATTACGCTATATTCATAAGGACTAGTTGAATATAATATTATTTCTTCAGTAGTTCCAACGTCAGAAACTAGTTCGTTTTTACTCTTCTTTTGATCGTTACATTATCGCTATTGCACAAGATATATCAATATATCAAATTCTTTGCCTTTGGATTCACACACCGCATTCAATCAATATACAGCAACACAAGTTTCTTATATTTATAACAGAACCTTGATCGAAAAAAATCACTGCTATTCACCTTTAAAACACGCACCAACACCATATCATTACGTCTAGAGCTTCTCAATTGTTATGCTATGTATATTCTGTTAAAAGGTGTGGGCATTTCGACAAACACCACAACCAAGAGCGAATTCTTCTCCTGTTGGTGGATGTTTCACGTGAAGAGGACATTCTTCACCTTCCAGCTGCTTTGCCTTAGGGCCTAAGAAGAAAAAAAAAGAAATATTTTCATTAAAATTACTTATTTTGTTTACCCCTAACAGGCACTATTTGGAAAGGTCTCTGTAGAAAGGATCTTCATTCTTGTAAAGTTTTAATTTCAAATAATAATAAATATCAGAAAATTATATATATACAGGGTGTTCTAAAATGGTGCCCATGGTCCACAGACAATTATTATATAGGTGAAAATCAAGCTAAATTGGTATGTGACGGTACTTTTTACCATAAAGTAAATATCAGTCAAAGTACCTGATGCTAAATATACTATCAGATTGTCTATGAAGTATTGAACATTTGGATGTCAAAATTAAGAATAAATCTATTGTTATTTGAAAATACAGTGAAACTTGTCTTTAACGGACTCCTTATTAAACGGAAACTAGTGTTAAACGGAAATATTACACGGTTCCACGAATTTACTGGCGAAAATCGTGTTAAATTCCTTTCATTAAACAGAAACTGTATTACGCGGATAACGAAAATCAAAATAAATCTCTTAACGGAAAATTTCAATTTTCGGAGTGCGGCATTTAGAAACTTTTTAGATAACCTATGAAAGGTCAAATATATTTTTTAGCAAAAGAGACAGTAACATGCAAACCGATGCAGGCACGGCGGATGTACATGCTTTAATTAAGAATTATACGGGAAGTCCGAAAGGAGAAGAGGAGGTGGAAGAAGACAAATATGGCATTGAGTGGAAGACGAATGTAGGCTAAAGACGTATCAAGATTCTGTCAAAAGTTTAAAAGAACTGCAACAATTGCCTTTCTTCGAAATTTCATTGTACAGTATCTTCTTGTGTTCATTTTAAGTTTACGTATGATAATGCGTACTAGAAATATGCGTAAAATGACTATGGTACGCACAGCGCCTTATTTTATCTCAATATGTCCATTTATGTATGCATTTTTTTCATAGTTCTACGTTCATTAACTGGAAACCTATCTTCAAAAGAAATTTTCGCGAGTCCTGTTAGATTCCGCTAAAGGCAGGTTTCATTGTATAATTATGAAACATTATATGCATAATTTTGTACAATGATCTTCTGTTATTTTCCCAGCAACATCATAATCCCATCGCTATAGAATTTCTGTGGTTTCTGGTCAACAGAATTGTTACACGTGGTTTTCACAAGTATATTTTGAAACTAGCTTAACATCACTCAGGGAGTTCTGTAAAGACCGAAACAAGTGATAGTCTGACGGGGCCAAGCTATACGGTGGATGCATTAATCCTCCCAACCGAGTTGCCTCAATTTCTTACGAGTTTTTAAAAATGTATGCATTACTAGCGTAGTTTACACATACTTCCTATTGAGCAGTTTCAGTCTTTTTTTTCCAATTCATAGGTACACTCATATCCAAAATTATTGTCGCATGTCTATAAATATGTTGTTGCAGGAATACAACTTGATAACAAATTCGCCCGATATTTCTTACAATGTTAGTATATGTATAATCGGCAAAGACATGTATGTGCTAAATTTCATGTCAAAAGAGCAGTGAATAAGAACAATAAAATGAAAATAAAACTTTCTTGTCAATTTAGCAACATTTTGTTTTACTCATTCTAATTTTTATATTTATAATTCTTTTTCTATGAAATTTACCACAAATATACATTTCCCTATTATACGCATAGTAGCAATATTAAAAGTACCCTGAAAAATCATTATCAAATTATATTGTTACAAGAAGACAGTTATAGATATGCGACAATCATTTTGGACATGAGTGTACACTCACGCTAATTGTTGACAATATAGGCCCGAGTCTATTGTTTTCCCTGAGGCAGCAGCTCGGGCTTTGCCAAAGATCATGAAACTTCTTCCCGCATCGACCATGACCTTTTTCGCACACTGCTGTCATAGATTAACCGCTTCAGAAATGGATTGAGTATGTTACGTTTCAGTAGATTTGCAGATAGAAATTCGATCGAGTAAGTGCTTTTTCATCAGATTATGTGGCACTTATATTTTGCGCTTTTGTCAGCATTCTCCAAATGATTTTAACACCGTTTGGTGAAGGATATTTGGGTCATTGGAGATGTCATCACTACTTACAAGCCAATCTTGTTCGACTTTTGCCAGAATATCATCCACTTCTGCTGAGATTGGTCGCCCATTATAATATCCATCTTGGAGAACGAAATTTCGAGAACGAAGACGACTAAACCATTTTTATTCTACTGCTTTTGATAACGTATCTTGCCCATAATAATTTACGAATCTGAGTAGCATTTGCCCCTTTATCGAAATAAAATTGTAAAATGTAGCGCAATTTTGCGAGAAGTTAACGACGCAATATCATATGTTTGACTACAAGAATTCCAACACTTTTTGCATATCTACTAGCTTCAATTGTCAGCTGTCAAATAACGTTAGACCTGATCAGTGTGATTCATACCCCTGAGATTTGGGATACTAACGCCGAAAGGCTCAATACTTTTTAGACTACCTGATATTTTCAAACATATAGTATTTCGTATGGTGAAAACATTCAATTAAGTTTATCTATGGGAAGTAAATATCAAAAACACTCACTGAGAAATATGTATTTCTATATTTCTCTATCAACAAGGGAAAGAGAGGGAGGGGGCGAAGGAGATTACAATTAATGGATGATATAAAAACAGAAAGATCATACGCGAAGACGAGGAGGTTAGCGGAGGACCGTGAAGCATGGAAGCTTCTCAGCTGCGGCAAGTGACCTGCCAATAAAGGCAGAATACCTATGATGATGATGATCTCTATTAACCGAAATGCATATACCAGGAATGTCTACAGGCGAGTTTTCGGGAGCAGGTTGCACTCCATGAGATATTATGGGGGAGCATAATTTTCATTGAATGGCATAATCGAACGTTAGATATACAGTAATGACGTTTTTAAGAATAGTTCTCCTTAATAAGTTCCGAAATTGAATAAAATTTAGTCTATAAAGGACCTTATCTCGGTTCTTTCACAACCACCTCCGATCTCTTCTACTTTTTGGGATGAGTGGGGGTGGAGAATGCTGAATTAAGGGGGACTGCGCATAGACACTTGCAGAGATGGACACCTCTGACTTATACTGTATATCAAATACTACGACAGTCATCGGAATATAATGAAATACATGTTATAAATAAGTACTTACTTACAATTTACATCGTTTTCTTTTCTTTTATGTATATACAGGGTGGGCCATATTTATATTTTAAATATTGCGAGCAATAACAGTCATACATGTTTTTACATAGTTTAACACGAAGTGTAAGGATGGGTGTTACTGACACGTGTTTCTTTCATTGCTGCAGCACAGTGGTGCAATCATCGTCATGTGGATCACCGCTGAAATTTTGAACATCGCGGATCGCGGAGGCGTTCTTCAGTAGTACAAGCTCCATCATCACAGCACAACGACGTTTCAAGCGACGTTTTATAAAACGAGTAGCACCATCCCGAAATGTCATACTGCGTGCTATTCACAACTTTCGTGATACCGCATACGTGAACAACAAAAGGTTCCCTGGGAGACCTCAATAGTAACGTAGTGCAATAAACATTGTACATATGTCCAATGCCATGGGTCAAAGTTCAAAGAAATCAACTCGACAATAGTGTTGTCAAGTGTATCTTCCACGTACTAGTATGCAGCAAATTCTTAAAAAGGACTTACAACTGTGTCTGTACCAGCTACAGGTGGTGTATAAATTGTTCGACCAAGAAAAGGTTCAACGAACCATATTCTGTGATTGGCTAATCAACAAAAGTTGACTTTGTGCAATACCTTATCACGTCCAATGAAGCTCACATCCATACTAGTGGTTATGTTTATAAACAAAACTGTCGATTCTGGACTAGACAAAATTCGTAACTGCTGTAAGAAACGCAACTGCACAGTGCCATGGTTACTCTGTGGTATGGAGTGAGTTATGCCTGTGTGATAGGTTTATATATATATATATATATAGAACGAACATAATGACACCATCAGTCACTGTTCAGCGGTACAGCACAATGTTATGAAAATGTTATGAACATTTTTCATTCCCGAAACGAGATGGCTTGACCTAAGGGACATGTGGATGCAGCAGGATGATGACAATGTTATGGAGTCTAACTCCACCAGGCTATTTCCTGTGGGGTTATCTAAAGGAGAAGGTATACACCAATAGCCTACTACCATCAATGAACTACATCCACATGGAGATAGCAGCCATCTCCGCCAAAACCATGCGCCAAACTGTGTTGAACATAACTGTTAGGACCAAAGAATGTTCTTGTCAAGGTGGTGATTATCTAAGGGATGTAATCCTGAAACAATGAACACAGTGCAAAACTTTCGTCCTTTGGCAATGTGTTCCACATAATTGGTAGTAAATGTGACGCTCCACAGATGCATTTTAAATTTTTCCCACCAATATGGCTCACCCTGTATATGTACAAGGGCTATTTTTTTTAAATAAGGCTCATTGTCAATAGAAACAAAACTAGTAAAGATAGTGTTATACATTTTATTATTATTATTATTATTTCGTCTGTAAGCTATTTTTCTGCATTTGTTTAAACATTTATCATAGCGTTCGACAAGTTTTTGTTACGACTATGTCGTAGAAATCACCAACATGTGACCAAAGCTAATCTTTCACCGTTGTTTTCGCTTCTTCATCGGTGTCAAACCGCTGACCGGCGACAAACTGCTTCAGGTAGGGGAATAGATGATAATTGTTCGACTCAAGATCCAGGCTATACGGTGGGTGGTCCAAAATATCTGATCATCTCTTGAGTTTGAGCAGCAGAATGAATGCGTGCATTGGCATGCACTAACAAAACATGAGATGGCAGTAGGTGAGGGCGCGTATTCTGAATAGCACGTCGAAGATTTTTCAAGATCGCGCAGTACTCATCTTTTGATAGTTGTTCCTCGTGGCATAAACTTGACTAACAGGATACCATGGCGATCCCAGAATACGGTAGCCATAATCATGCATGTAGACACTGTCTCTTTGATTTTCACTGGAGATGTCGTGGGTCGCCATTCCATTGACTGCTGCTTTGATGGTGAAGTCATGTGGGAAACCCATATTTCGTCCCTTCTGATAATGTGATCCAACAGTTTATCTCCTTCCTCATTGTATCGAGTCAAAAAGGTTAAAGCACAACCAAGTCTTATCTTTTTGTGTCCCCCTCAGTAAGTAGTCTGCAAACCCATTGCGTGCATAGTTTTCGGAACTTTAAGGTTTCAGAAATCATTGTGTACAGTACCGACCATGAAACGTGTAGAAATTCCAGTGACAACGCGGAAATAGTGAAACGCTTGTTTTCATGGATTTTTGCGGAAATTGCACGCACGAACTCATCTGTGATTACAGAAGGTCGACCAGAGCGCGGTTCATCATGAACATTGTCCTCCAACGATCGACTCATGTACGCAACTTGCTGTCATTGCATTCGGGCTGTACATCTCACATCTGACGATGAATTTCCACTACTGACACGTTCCTTGTTGTAAAAAATCGAATCAAAGACCTTATTTCATACTTGGCGAGATGCTAAATTTGACGAAACATTTTAACTATCCATACTGAACCACATACTGACGCTACGACTGCAACTGGTGTCGCCTCGTGCCCAAGGCATAGGAGGAGACAGCGCGCATGCACATTTCGACAGAAACAACAAACACAACGAATAGCCGCAGTGAAAAAACGGTTGAAGATTGGCTTCGGTCACAGGCGGCTGATTTTTACGATGGAGCATACAAAAAGTTGTCCAGTGCTACGATAACGTTTAAACAAGCATGGCAACTACGTAGAAAATAGCTTAGTGTATAGAGAGGAAATAACCAAAAATGTATGGCACTATCTTTTTTTTTTCCCTTCCATTGACAATCGGACCTTACTTAAAAAATAGCCCTCGTAGATATAGGAACAATCACCGTGCAACACGGGTGACTAGAAACAAACGGAGAATTCACACATGTATTCCCCCCTGTGGGGATACCCGTTGTGGGATGACTGCTCCGCTCCTACCTGCACGCCATCGCATCTGTCAGATGCGACTTTCTGTGTGATCATTTAACCAGACAGCGATATCTTTTCGCGTTCATGAGATACTGGATATTATATCAGCGCCTTCGCTGGTTTTTCAACGCCTTTCATGTGAAAACAGTGCTGCTTTCGACCATTGTTTATTAGACATTTTTTGGCTTAATTTCATGTCTACTATTACCTCCTCCAGTTTGTCAATACCAGCCTGTATAAAAAGTCTTGGAAACCAGTATTAGTGCGCTTAATATCATTTTATAATATTGACTAACCTACTTTTAGAAGTTACCATTTTGTGTATTATTATTATTATTATTATTAATTTTAATAATAATAATAATAATAATAATAATAATAATAATAATAATAATAATAATAATAATAATAATAATAATAAAACAGACGATTTCGCACCCGTTTGCAAACGCTATGAGAGAAGTTAAGCTGATAGCCTATATATAAAACCGATTAGTACAGTAGACTGTTCCCCAATCAGCTTAACAGAACGAAGATTTTAGAAATATGAAAGCTTTCCTTTTATGATACCTGAACACTCACCTGCTGGGCAACGAGGTAATTCATGTCGAGGAATGTTAGTGACTCGCTGGAAATCGTCATGGCAAGCATTACAAAAATGCGTTGTTCCGAAACAGAAGAATACAGCCACAGAACAACAGTAGCGGCATTTATATTCAAGAAAGTCTGTTCCGTGCTTCGGACACATTTGAGCTCGGGATACATCACTACAGGCACCACACACAAGCTCTGTGGGGTCATAGTCATCGCCACCACCTGCTTCCGCATCGCAACGAGCTTCACCACCATAATAGGCCTGGAAATAAACGTTTAAAAATGTTGTAGATTCGTTATAGAAATATTTAAGTTTATTTATGCATATGAAAAAGAACCAATTTACATCTCATCATAATGGATTCTCAAAAACTTTTAATTCTACAGCAAGATATACTACTACCAATCATACAATAGTAAAACATGACGAGGTTTCAGTCAAATACGAGAGCAATTCGGAAAAAACAGCCGTTTAGTTATCAATGGCATTTACATATATATAATTACAATATTTGTAATTGCATAAAGAAACAATTAGCATTTTTACAAAAGTAATTAACTTGTAATGAGTAACAACAATGCTTATATAATAACAATCCAACAGTACAAATTTAACTCCATAGATACATGTGTGTAAAATCAAGAAATTATGCACTGAAAAAGCTGCTTAAAATATGTACGTAATCTGTACAAACTTCTACAATAATATTGCTTTATGTTTTCTTAGGAGGAGAATTTTATATGGTAAGAATATTTAATTAATTTATAAATTTAATTAAATATTTCAGTGTATTATTTCTTGGTTTTATCCAGGTTAACCGTCTTATGGGAGCAAAAACTAAAAGGTAGGTCAATTTCACTCATGATATAAATGAGTGCTTCCAATATTTACGTGACTATAACGAAGCCAAAAGAAGGGTGTTGTATTTGCCGTGTCCGTACGTGATGTATGTATTAATATCCATTTGTTTCACTATGGACGTCGAACGCCTGAACAGAATTCAATAAATGAAACATCGTTGGAATTCTGGTGACAGTCTTTGTAACATAGGATAGACGACGTCACAAAAAGTCAATATGGCAGAGCAGACATAAGCTGCCATTATGTCTAAGATGATTTTTTCTTTTCCTACAAGATTTTTTTTCTTTCTTTTCTATATACATATGTCTTTCTCATTACATATATATGGTAATAAGAGGAAAGGGTATGGATAAAATTGGAGCGAAAAAGATAATGACGGTAACATTGTGGTCTATGCTGGGTTTTTAATTGTGTTAGTAACTTTGTTACAGAAATAAGTTGTGATAGGTAGGGGATTCATTAGTTAAACCAGTACTTTCTTTTGAGCTAAATATCTTTTTTTAAATTTTATTATGATTCATACTACACTGAAAAATAAATAATAAATAAATAAATAAATAATAATAACTTTTCAAACTGCTCGAATGTAGACGATTGTTTAGGAATTTGGAAAGGTACAAAGAAGAAGTTTGAGAGGTTTGTGAGAATCGAGAATAAAGAAAGAAAAAAATAAACCTAGAAGTGGAATTAGAAGATGGTAAGATCAACTTTTTGGATATGACAATAGGAAAGGTAGTTAGAAGATTCAAAACAATGTGTATTATCACAGAAAGAAAGAATGCTGAGCAGGTGTGTATTATCACAGGAGCGATGTAGATGAAGAGACTAAAACGGAGGGGGGGGGGGGGGAGAATGACACAAATGATAGACAGTGAAAAATAGAAAAGAAAGGAAGACACAGACAAGTTCCATAGTTTATTAGTGCAGAATGAATACAGTACAGCAAACTTGAAGAAGTAGAACAATAAAGAAGAAAGGAGGAAAGGAAAGAAAGTGAGAAGAAAAAGAAGAAAAGATGGCTTAGAATAGAAAGTATAGGAGAAAAAACAGAAGTCCTGAAGAAGCTATTGAAGAAAAGAGGAGAAAGAACATACAGAAAAGGGAGTAAGAGACTATTTGATTTATTGAAAAGGAAGAGGAAGAAGAGAAACGGAGATTTAACAAAATGAGAAAGATGTAGTTGAAATGAGTTATACAGAGTATTATAAAAATGTGTCAATATTTTGGGAACAGATTCCTCACATCAAAATAAGAAAAGAAAAAAAATCATATGGACCTGTGCTCAAAAATGCATGGTTTCGGAGTTATACGGTGCCGAAAACTTGAAACAAGTGAACTTTAAAAGTTCATATAGAGTGGGTCTTATCGTAGTCATATCAAGACATCACTGAGAAACTATCTAAATATCCATGTTTAAGAATGCTCCAGTACTTGCGCACCAATTTTTTAAAGAGGTAGGTGGAGAGTGATCAAGTACTTCCAAACTGCCTCTCTAAAATGATTCTGCAAGTACCAGAGGTTCTGAAAGATGCATATTTGGATGGTTCACATACTAGTTCCTCAGTGATGTATTGACGGACTAGAATCGATTCTATAGTAGTGAAACTATGGTCCTTTAAAGTTCATTTTCCCATGTTTTCGGCAGCCTATAACTCCGAAATGACGGATTTCTGCACCCACGTTAGTCTATATTTTTTGTCTTATTTTTGTGTCAGGAATCACTTCCCTAATGTTGTGGTGTTGATTTAAATACCCTGTATAAAGTGTAGCATTTAGATTTTATTTCATAATGTGTCTAATAAAGGCAATAATACATTGTCGAAGCTCCAACACTATTATTTGTTAAAAATGATTTGCTTTCGTCAGATTTTAGTTATAATTAAGGCATGTAAAAATGAATCTGAAACTAATAATGTGTACTATAATCTTGTAAACATCCCTCTCTCTCATTGAAGTAAAGAAGTTACTGCTTAATACTACTTAAAAAAATGTAGTGAATATAATAGGTACCTCCATCCACTGGAAGGTATAATGCGCTCTCATTGAAATAAAGTAAGAATTATTGTTTAATACTAACCTTTTTGCATTTGTAGCAAACATAATAGGCATAACGATCCATTGCAAAACTTGCTGGATCGTTGAAAAACCTCGCACCGGGACTAACAATTGCTTCTGCTTTATGTAAACCTTCATACTCTAACCTCATCAATGCCTTCCGCCGTACATCTTCGTACAAAGCTTTAATAGGAGCTAGATATTCAGCCAACACGGCATGCTTCATCTCAGCCTGAAAAATAACGTAATTTATTATTGTTATTTTGTTTGTTTGTTATTGCAAAACATAAACTTAATTTTCTTTTATTCTTATTTTTTAACTATAAGTATTAAAAAGTACAAATATTAAGTTTCAATTTCTTGAAACGAACATAAATTATAAGCATAACTAACAAAATAAAAGAACTATTTGAATCTACAGGAAAGCAACATAAGAATAAATTTCTACATGACTAAATAAGACTGAATAATCCTTTCGTTTTCAAGCTTTCGGCTCTCCTCTAGGGCCCTATTCATGAGGGAAGGGGGAGGTACGGAGACATGTTTAAATGAGAATAAATGTGAAACACACACACTGGCCTGTACTTTCCTTATGAAGCAAATGTATTGTTTGGAACCGAAAATGTGAGTTTTGGAACTCTACACGTACACAGCAAAAAATAATAGAAAATTGTGGTATTGAAACAACTCCCTGAGGTTACCAATTGACTGTTATTTTAATACCACATCAGAATTAGCTAGTAACTGGCAGTGAGAATTACTATTATTTTTTTACTTTTTGCTACCATCAAAGCTTTATGCGGCATATTTGATATTTATATCAAGTAACGAAGAACGCATTACATGTCCTGTAATCTTCCACGAAAATAGTTTTGTGAGATACGAGCCTTCTAACAACATTTACATAAGCTGCAGCGCTATCATCTTATGTCCAAATTTTCCCAGTACAGATGAAAGTAAGAGATGATTGCACTGTTATTCGTATAAATACTGTCAGAAAATTCATATGCTCACAACACTATTTTCGTGAAGGATTACAGGAAATATAGTACGTTGTTCGTTACTTGGTATAAATGTTGAATATACCGCATAAAGCTTCGCTTCTAACAAAAAGTAAAAAACAAATAGAAGTTCTTTGGCAGGTATTAGATATTTCTGATATGGGTAGAAGGGTATTACAATACCATAGTGCAGTGAGTTGTTTTACCACTTTTTCTTCTTGTTGTTGTTTTGTTTTTGTTTGCTGTATAGGTTGAGAGCAAAAGTGACTATATTATTTGACCCAGCCATTACAAACAATACATAAGACCAGTACAAAGCACTTTCACAATTTTTTATTATTTTTTGCTGTGTACGTGTAGAGTACGGAAGAGCCGAAAGCTTGAAAATATAAGATTATTCTCGAAAGTATAAGATATACAGTCTCAAATAAAAAAGGGCTAACGATAATAGTATTAGGGTGACTTGGCCTAACGTTCTTCAGATTGGCTAAGGAACGTCATGTGATCTAATCACGTGGTATGACATCATAGAGGTCAATGTTCTCTTGATTTTGGCAGGGATATCTTGGCCTACCCCTAAAGTTTGGGAAAGGTACATACGACCAGCAAACTTAAATTTTGGAAATTGCCAAATTCCTCTACTAAGCAACTTTTGATAACTATTCGAATTAATCACACACACACATACAGTAATCTTTCTGAAGAAGAAAGTGTAAAGAAATTTTATTTAAATTATCTTACCTTACAGATAGGACACTGTGAAAATCCGAAAGTAATTCTTGGGCCAGCCCATTTTTTGGTCAATACATTACGACAACAATGTAAATGAAATACGTGTCCACAATCCAACTGAAAGAAACAAAGATGACATTATAATGATTCTTGCTTTACCTCACAGAAAAATAAAACACTATATATTCTTTCTGCTCGTTCTCTTAGTGAAACAATTTCTCCTTTTTCAAAATTATATACATTTGTTAACACTCAACGCTACATTTAAAGCACGGAATACTTTATAAACATTCACTTTAAACTTTCTTTTCTAATGAAGTTTGAACTTAATTTTTGCTCGTTGGCAACGATTTTCACCAGTGTTGGTTTTGAGGCTCTCGAACAGAGATAATTTTGTAAGTTCAGTGAAAATGAAAATGAGCCCTTTACATGAAAATTGGGCTCAGAATTCATTAGAATAAGAAAATTACAGTAAATATTTTTTTCTTTACTATATCGTGCTCCTTGTGTACAATGAGTAACAATTAATATCTTAATAGATATAAGTGTGTATTTTTTTCTTGTCAAATAATAATACATAATACTGTGTTTATTATTATTCAAAACAATGACTTCGGGATATAGATATTTCATAGTATGTATATATACTCTGTCATATGGTACAGCATACGAATAAGACAATAGAAAGAATAGAATAGAAAGAATAGTAAGTGTACAAGGTGTTTCAAAAAGAACAACCTGATTTTAAAAGTCCATATCTATTGACAGTGGCGTATTTAGGATTTTGTTTCGGGGAAGGGATATGCACATTCTTCTGAGTGGGTATATATATATATATATATATATATATATATATATATATATATATACACACTGGGTCTATGTAGGTATAATTAGCATATATACTATATATAAATTTATCTATTTTGGGGAGGGGTTTTGAGCCCGATAGCCATCACCCTAAATATGCCACTGTGTATTGATAAAAACATACTACAAAAATGGGATAGATTGCAAAATACTCACAAAATCTTCAAGTTTTAACTATGCTATTACAAATGTTCTACATGTTCACAGCAGCAGCACGAACACCTAGACGATAGCTAAGTTCGTCATAAACTTTACTTTACGGACGACCTGGACTCTTATTACCTTAGCACAAGCATTCTGTCTCTTCAAATGGGTGGTACCAATGACAAATATCTTTGGGTGCAGGCGGATCAATGCCAAAACGCCGACGAAAAGCACGCTGAACCGAAATCACTGACTCAGTCTTTGCAAACTGCAGCATGCAAAACGCCTTCTGTTGAGCGGACGCCATCTTACTTCTAACTGACTCCGAACTGAGAAGATGCATTGACTCTATATAATGGCGATTTTCTCATGAACTCGGGTCTTACCTGTATTGCCGGTGCGCAGGAAAGGGCCTCAGTGAAGCAAATCATACACATATCATCTGCATCTTGTTTGAGAGTTGGATTAGCTGAGCAACCATGGAGACAAGGTAGACACGGTGATTCACCTTGGATTCCCCCACACATGTGACCACATGGGTGTAATTTACTACAAGCGTTTCGGGCATGTTCCTGTAAAACAAAAATAAAATGGCTCAATTTCAACCGGAAGTTTGAAAATGAAAAGAAGCTTGGTATAAAAGTTTTATTTTAGTAAGAGTTATTGCTACAGGTCATTAGAAAGAACGTTATGTTTAAAAAGGCTAGATGATAATAATACGTAGGTAAGAATAATAAAGTCTATAACTCGCAGAAAATATACTTCTTATTCACTTTAAGATAGTGGGACCTACATATGCAATAGTTCTATAATATTCATATGTTCTTTCAGTACAGCTTTTGGCAGCTTCCGTTTAGAGATGGAAGATAGTCTATTGGAAGAAATAGCGTTCTATTTTTTAATGCTGATATTTCTTGATTTTGTAAGTTCTTTTTCTGACGAAGGAAGACTTGATTGAAAGTTACTGTATTTCGGAGAACTGTTTCTTCTTTGTGCAGAGCTTTGAATTCTACATAGTTATGAATTACTCGATGACACATACCTGACATTCCTGATCAGCACAGATGTTGCCAATGGCAAGCAATCCAGAATTGCCGGTTGTTCCACAAAAGCGACAGACACCAGAAGCGACTCCAGCGGGTTTGCTACGTTGTCCCTCTCGAAACTCCACCATTGCCTTCAGTGTACAGGAATCTGCCAAAGCCATCACCCAGAAAAGCTTGGTGCGGCCACAGCCTTCGTGTAAGTCAACTTTGATAGCTTCTTCCTCTTCCTTACACACCTGAAAAACAAGCAGAACAATTGTGAGATAAATAGATAGAGATAAATATATGTACGCGTACACGGCAGACATAGAATAAATAAATAATTAAGCTAAATCACCTTCACTATTTTCATAAGTGATTATGTATTGCCACTTACGAATATAATAGCACGCCACGAGTGGGTAGGGATTCTCTTCGAGCTCTAGAATCGTCCCTCCTTCCGATTTTGAAGCATGCAGCATGTAAGTGATGAATGTGGCCCTCTCTCCAGGAGCTTTAAATCCCTCATCCGTCGATTGAATAATTAAAACACAGCCCAATGCAAATGAACTTGAAAAGAATTTGAAGTAGAGATCCCTGCGAAGGGTGGTTTCCTGCCACTACAGGAAATTAGAGAATCCTTTATCGTAGTGATATTAATTGGCATAAACAAGTGGATATCTGGGAAACGTAGCCATTTATTTATTTATTTATTTATTTATTTATTTATTCCCTCATCCTAATCCTCGTTCTATCCTTCAACTCCAGATTCCTCTTTGCTTAATTTTCGATTTACCCTCTTCAATCAGATATGAAAGTAACTGGCGACCCTACCTCTTTTCTGCTGGGCTAGTGACTCCAAATTGGTTAGAACGTATCTTAGGACAGAGTATTCAGACATGACAAGATTTATTAGAAACATATTTTAAGTTTCAGACACTTGGAATCTTTTAGGTCTTAAATATATTATTAATATTTGTGTAGGTAACACATATATCGACTTCAGAAGGGTGAGGTTCAGTGGGACATGATGAAAATATCCTACCCTTAGTACAGGGCGCAAAGTTTCCGGTCGCCAGGTCGCCATTGACGACTAGAAATTTATAGCTGGCGACCACAAATGTTCAATCTGGAGAGCAAGAGTTCCAGAGTATAAGACAAAAATTGGTCAAGAATGCGAAAATGTACATAACAGAACGATCACAATCTGTACCATCCGAGGTAGTTCTGTCCCTTCATACGGCATATTTAACACTTTGGGTTGGTCTCTTAAAGGAAAAATCCTTGAATTTGGTATGAAAGGAATCAAATTGCTTTTTAAGTACTTGCAACCAGATTTATACAGTGAAAAAGTGGACGTTGTCTTAGCAGAGTAAGCAGAATATAAATTTTTGTTTTCTTCACTGACGTTGAATCAGACACTGAAAAAGATTTACAGTGGAAACTTCATTATGAGATTCCCAAATTTGCTTCCAATTGTCACATTTTGTGCAATTTTACCTGTAAGTACTGCTTTATGTAAGAGGCTTCAGCAAGCTCAACACAGTTAAGATAAGACTGGCTACAGAAGTTCACTAAAGACTGACACATTGGACGATTTGGTGGCAATGATGGCTATTCAATTAACGACTTAGAGCAGAAAACTGCAATCGATAAGAGGGACTTCAGTCCAGAAAGCGAGCGTTACACAAACGTGAAGTCTTAAGGTAAAATATTTTTTAATGAATTATCCAATTTAAAATTGATTAGCCTGAATCTAATTGTCTGATTTTGAAATTTTATGCCATGATGTAATATTTTTCTTCGTGAAACCAAAGACCGTTGGGGGAAGGGGGGGGGGGGAGGGCTCTCATAAGAACGTGAGAGATACTGGGCGACCATCACTTTTGGATTGTCGGGTGCGTCTGACTTTGAAATTTTGCGCCCTGCCTTAGTATACACATACACATAGGAATTTTTATTAAGATGTTGAATACCAGCGCCATCTTTGTTTCCTTGGTCCATTGATTTATATGTGGAATAGTTTATGTGTTGTCTTGGAAAAAATGAAATTAAATCTTCCCACGGTTATGCCGTGGAGGCTAAAGGAGACGGCGATGATGATAAATGAATGAAATGTGGAAGAAAAAGTGGGAGAAAACGGGAGAACTCCGAGAAAACCCATGCACATGGTATTTGTCCATCACAAAGTCCACTTCAATCGATTCTATCGATTTTTGCAATAATTTCAGTGTCCCAAGAATAGGTTTTATCTTCTCCCTTAGCTCACTATTCAAACCGGAAGTGACTGAAATAAGCGATTTTCGGTTTCAACTTTTATCGTTATAGAACAAAAACAGTAAGAGATACCGAGTTATGCTTTTTTCATATGGATTCAGCGTCCGAAGAACAGGTTCTATTTTTGATATTATTATTCTATTACAACCAGTCCTTATAGACGCACTACTTCAAGTTTGAGAATTGAATTTGCATAGTTTGAAAGTCTTAGTTTCACACTGTAAAACGATACTCGCTTGTTGTTTTATGTTGACTGATTTAATAAATTTCTTGTTTATTACTGTTGTCTGATAATCATATATGTGTGCGTATAATCATTGTTTCATTTTGAATTACTGCAATCTCAGACCTCTGTGTTCTGTTGGGCCTAATTTTACCCCCTCCCACCACCACCAATATTAATAGGTTAATTCGCACACTGGTAAGGATAGTGACTTTCATATTGTTGTACATATATTTGAACTATTTTTCCTATAACTTGTTTTTCGCTAGTTCAATGTTTTCACTACCGTCAAATAGCTGAGAGAAACCAAAATACGCTTGAATACAAAATTACTAAATGCCAATCACCCGTACCATTCTTAATTTCTAAAGTTATATAACAAATATGTCTGAAAATATGTGATCCTTAATAGAAGTTCGTACAACTTTCAAACTCCATCATAAGACTTCTTTAAATTTCCTTCGTTTATGTTAAGATATTGGATCTTTTGTCTGTGTGTACATATAAAAGCTGTCTACTTTTTTATTAGAATACCCTACTGTAGGTTTTTCTTTTTTTAAAAAATAAATGTCTTGATAAACTTAAGATACGAGATGGGTTTCGAAAGTTGTAGAAATATTAGTCAAATATTCATATTACGGACTACTGGGGTACGAAATTTTCTATTTAATGAATAATCTGTTAACTTTTATAATAATAACACTTTTTTAACGTAAGAGAAAAAGTCCTTCAAAATAAAATTAAAGAACTAGGGTACTGAAATCTAGTAAAATTTTGTTTTAAACAGAAAGTCATTTATTTCTTGATACACACATTTAAAAACACACACAAATTAACTACAACTGAGGCAGCAATAATTTAAAGATCTATAAAGTACATAAAACACGTTGTATGTTAAAGTAAGATACATATGAATAATTGCTTTTACTAACTTACATCTCAATATATCTACGATACTCCATAAAATGTGAATAAATACAGTATGCGCTGCGCTAAGTTTATTAAAAAAAGAAAATCCCACGGTTACCTGTCTTTGATGCATCCGTGTTCGGCGATGTAAGTGAAGGAAGCGATCGCAGTCAGCACACAAATTTCCACAAACGTTGCACTGGATTATAGCTGGGGTCTCCCCATCATCATGATTACTACACGTGGGCTGAAAAAAAAAAAAAAAAAAAAAAAAAAAAATCACTGGAAAATATCTCCAATAAATTACGAAACATTTATTGCCTTTATTTCATTTCCAAGTTGCCAAGGAAACTTTATTTATTTATTAATTTATTTATTTTTTCAACAAAAGTTGCATATAGACATATATTGATTACCAGAATTAAAACTCAAAATAACATATACCACTTGAACTAATATATAGCATTAAGATACCAACATCATTTCTGTGAAATAGCAATGATGAAAATGAAATCTGTGAGTTTTTCGTCCCACGGTTATGCCGGGTGGGCTAAAGGAGACGGTATTGATGAAAAATGAATAAAATTGTGGAATTGTGAATGTGAAATGAACCCAGAGGAAACCCACGCACACAGTGTTTTCCACTACAAAGCTCACTTGGCGCGAGCTGGGATCGAACCAGGGACCCCACGCACCAGAGGTGAACGCTCTACTCTGAGCCACCGCGGCCCTTATGAATGATGATGAGTCAATATAGTTCATTGAAGCAAGAGCAATTTACAGGGTATAGTTAAGACAGGTATTAAAAACTGTGGATAACTCTTTTGCATTTCATTAAATTATGAACATTATGAGGACTTAAAATAACACTCAAACCAACGAGAAATTCTTCTGCAAATTTTTCAATTACCTGAATAAATAATACCTAACCTATACTTTATGATTTCTTACAAGATCGCATACTCTTAATTCCTTACTTCAGCGAAGTCCTTCAGTGCTGCTGATTTACTACAATAATTCAAAGTAGGTGTAACAATTACTCAACGAACGGAATTTACGCATATTCAACATTTAGAAAAGCTTATATCTGAATATGTCCTATTTTTAAATCTCTGTACATCTGAACAATTCCGCTTGTTCTCGGCGGCTTTGGAACTCTTTCTGTAAACTTATAGCACATACTACAATAAAATATACCATCTTGTACTACACTAGTGTAAAAAATTAAGCATAATGACTGTTCGGGGACAAAGGGCACGAAGAATGTGAAGAACTCGCACCAAAACATCAAAGGAACCAACATACCGTACCCCATATACCACACAGAACAAACCATATTTACAAGAAACCATGGCAGCAAGGCTCACACTACACAAACGCAAAAAATGGACCGTACTGGATATGTCACCCAAACAGTCATACATGCACGACCCCGATGCTCCATGCTGAAGATCAGATTTATTGAGAAGCTCTTGTATCAGCTGATTCACTCATAAGGAGCAGTGCAGACCTGGTGTGTCCTGGGAGGCGACTGGCAATCTCCAACACATCTCTCTAATCCGTCTAAAGCATGTTCAATTGGGTTTAAGTCGGTACGTCGCCTTAGCCACTCAATGCTTCAGATATCTTCTGTCGCTAAATAGTCGTCCACTAGATTGACTCAACAGGAACGTGCATTGTCATCCATAAGCAGAAACTGTGAGCCGTAAAAAGCCACCCACAAGTATGCAGGATCTCGTTCCTGTACCCCTGAGCAGAGCTGTATCCAGAGATCGAAGAAGTGCAGGTCCGTACTTTTCCACATTTTTAATGGGATGAAAGCGGGTTCCTTGTTCGCGCCAGATCAAAATGCAATGGGAATCGCTCTGGGAACTGTATCGAGATTCATTTGTGAACAGTACGCGGCTCCATTAATTGAAAATCCACTGGCGATGTTTTTGACACCACTATTAACGGGCCCTTTTGTGCGCTGGAGTCAGTGGAACACATGTTGCTCGTCGTTGTACATCAGATCAGTGCTACCTGGTCTCCGATATGCAGTTTGGCGCGAAACTATCACCCCTGAGGCGGCTACAAGCACCGCTGCCAGTTGTTTTGCAGGCATGGTCCCGTTGCGACGCGCAGTTACAGTCAGATATCGGTCCTGTTGCGGAATTGTCACACGTGGACAACTTCCAGTAAACCTAGAGCTAACGTCTCCTGTGTCAATAAATTGTTTTCACAACATGAACACACATTTTGTGACATACCGATGCCTCGTCCTGCTGCTGTCTGTCTGTCGCCTTATTCCAAGCGTCCAATGATACGACCATTCGTAAATGTATCCAAATGACGTCCTTGTGCCATATTCCTCCTGTTTCTTACCATACTGAACTCGGAACTACTCTCCGCTCTCTATAACAGACTTACATACAGGGTGCGAGACGTAAAACCGGCCCGTAAAGTGAACACATAAAATGAAATGTAATGTATTGAATATGATTAACTACAACACATAAATGAAATGTAATGTATTGAATATGACTACTCACCTTCACAGCAGCCTTCACAGCAGGTGCTGAAAGTGTCCTCCGCCCACTTCAACACACATGTGAGCACGATTGAGGAGATTCATATATACCCTTGTCAGTTCTTGTGTTGTAATGCTATTGATGACATCCTGGATCCTGGTCTTGAGTTCTTCAATTGTGTGTGGATTTGTTTCGTATACTCTTCCCTTTAACAGTCCCCATAAGTAAAAGTCACACGTGGACAAGTCTGGTGACCGGAATGAACCCTTCAACAATGGCAATACGCTCGGGTATCGAATACGGCATTATCACACACTGACACTCACCCGGCTTAACACAACGAGGCCTTTTTCTCAACTGGTTTCGACAAGTTTCACTGGCTGCGGCTGCACGTGACTGCTGTAGGTCACGTAAGTCGACCCGACCTCGACACGCCATCTCTTGGTAGGAAGGTAGATTATTTAAGTGTTGCCAAAAACACAATATACCAGAATATTACGACGGGCCGGTTTTACGTGCCGCACCCTGTAGAAGGCGCACATTTCGTCTCCAAGCATTACTGTTTGATTTCTTCGCATAGAGGGCCAAGTTGACGCTTGCCACGCCCGGTTAAATGCGAATCACAAGGTCTGGACGCAAGTATATTTTGACTTACTTAATAGGAAAGAAGTATTGTACTATATGGGTAGAAACATAGACATATGCAAAAACAGTGAAAAAACCTAGAAGCATCTGAAATTTGGGCATGGGGAAGGATGGAAAGAATTAGCTGGTTCGAATAGAAATCAAACAAGGTCTTATAAATAGAAGGGGAAAAAAAGAGAATTTTAGATTAAAACGATGAAAGAGAAACTGATTGGGACTTTTTCTGAGGAGGAACTGTATCATGAGAGACGGGGGAAGGATATGGTGTGGCAGGAATGAGAGGGAGGGGCGAAGGATGTTACAGCTGATAAACGGTATAAAAAAGTAACTGAAGACAAAAATGTTAAGCTGAAGACCGTGCTGTATGGAAGCTTCTCAGTTGCAGCAAATGACCTACCAATAATGACAGAATACCAAATGATGATGATGAATATGAAAGAAAAGCATTTGCTATCAAGGAACAAGAAGATACTCCCTTGATAGAAACCATAAAATAAACAGACCCATTTGTTATTTCAGCAGTGCTAGTAGATAGTACCAAATGGTTTTGTTTCATCATAAGATGTGACGTAAGTTTAGCGTAGGAATTTCATAGCCATCGAGGAAAACAAGGGGATTTTTATTGAAACTAGGTTTCGAAAGTAAGGTGCATTCAGAAGTAAGTTTTCCTATGTGTAATAATATTACGAGACCTATTCTTGGTCTTTTTCTAAAACTAGTTTTACATTTGTGTTGAAGAATTTCAAAAGTCATCTTAAAATCAATTAAAATGTAATACAATTGGCATTAAAACACTAAATGAAAATGTGGAAAAATGTCAAGAACGTTTTCTTTCTCGTATTTCTTTAAAAACATCTATGATTTAAAAATAGCCATAAACTTACCCGTGGTGGTGTTGGCTGTCCATCAGCCCCTCCACTCCATTGTCCTGAGGAAAGCCTTTCCACATGGTCACGATCAAGGACACACAGTGATGCCAGCGCTAACCACAGAGTTGGGGTACGCAGACAATCTGTGGGATTTCTGTATGAATCGTCTAATTTCGTTAAATTAAGAATGTTTTCTGCTACTGCTCCTTTTGTTACGTTAGCCCACGCTTCTGACAAGCGACCCTGAAATTTAATAGTAACTTCAAATTATCTGGACGAGTTAAATAATGATTGAATTATTGTCGATAAGAATCCATGTTCTTACTCTGGTTATTCCGATTAAGATTTCAGTGTTTTGCATTGGCTACTCTTAGCAAAGAATATTATTTCACATCTTACAAAAAGTTTTTAATAAATCAAAATACACGTAAAATACAAATTAATAATATATCTATCTCAAAGTGTTTAAATTACACCTTTTTCAAACTTAATTTTAAAAACAGTTTTTAGTTAAATGTAATTGTTTCAAAAGGCAAAATAGGAAGTTAATCACGCCTTTTATACTGGCATTTGAAAATGTTCTTAAGAAAATTAAAAGTCAACTCGTCTCTTTTCGGTTTTTTTTTTTTTTTTTTTTTTTTTTTTTTTTTTTTTTTTTTTTTTGTAATTAACTTACACAGTGCGTTCAATAATTTCCGGGCTAATATACTTAACGATGGCAGAAAAAATATTACTATTTTAGTGTTGTACAAACATTCCTTCTCGCATCACACACTCGTGGTATCAGTCGTTGAGGCTTTGGAATGCCCTAGGAAAATCATTCAATGGAATGCTGTTCAGCACCACAGTCACATTTGCATTCCCATATTTGCAACATCCTTAGAACACTTCTCCTTGAGAGCAGATTTGAGTCTATGGCAGAGCATAAAGTCTGTTGAGGTCATATCAGGCAAACATGGGAATGTTCAACGACTGTGGCCCCTCTTTTGGCCAAAGGACGGCAATGTGCCGGCCTACACCAGTTTTTTTTTTCTTTGTTGCTTTCTGGGTCAAAAGAAGGGTCACAGTCCTTGAACACCCCACATTCGCCTGATTTGGCCTCAGCGAACTTCACGCTTTTCCGTAAATCTATCCTCAAAAGGGACCGTTTTGAGGATGTTACATCATTCAAGCGAATCTGACGGTGGTGCTGAACAGCATTCCAATGGATGACTTTCCTAAAGCGCCGTCCTAGAACAATTCACAGAGGCTCTGGAACGCCCTAGAAAAGTCATCCACTGGAACGCTGTTCAGCACCAGCGTCACATTCGCAAGAATCGATGCAACATTCACAAAACACTTTTCCTTGAGGGGAGATTTGAGCCTAGCGAAGAGCATGAAGTCTGCTGAGGTCATATCAGGCAAATATGGGAGTGTTCAAGCACTGTGACCCTTCTTTTACCCAAAAAGAACCATTCTTGAAACGCGAAAACCGTTCAAATACTTTGCTTCAACTAAGATAATCGTATTTATACGTGTTCATTAACATTCTGTACGTTTTAATCGCGGCTTTATCACAATGAAAACGAAATTTGAGTGCAGCACGCTGCTCCATTCTCTTAACGCTATCAACGAAAAAAGAAGCACTAATGTGACGGTTTTCCTCGGGCGTCCCAGAGCCTCAACGACCGGTCGTGCGATGTGTGGCGAGAGAAGGAATGTAAATCTAATGTACTAATAACATTTTTCTGACATTGTTAAGTATTTTGAAATGAAAATGAAATGAAACCTTTCAGTTTAGCGTCCCAAGATTATGCCCGTTTGGCTAAGGAAGATGGATGATTAAGGCAAGCGAATGAGGATGAATTTGTGGAATGATAATGTGTGTGGAAACGGGAGTAACCCGAGAAAACCCACAGACATGATATTGTCCATCACAAACTTACTTGGTCGGGGATCAAACCCGAGACCCCACGCACCTGGCGTAAGAGCTCTACCACGATGCCATTGTGCCCCCTTTGAAGTATTTTATTTCGAGGTAGTTTCATAACTTATTGATCGAGCTGTGTAAATATTTATAACGATTTTTATTTGCATTATTTTTCCTCATCATGCCAATGTTTACTAGATAATATAGAAGAAACAACATTTAAGACTTGATTTGCATTGTATGATTGTAAACCGTACGCTATATTTCTTGATCGAAGACAATCAGCCCGAAAACTTGACCAAAAATAAAGTTTAAGCAATACTCACTAGTTCAACGAAATGACTACAATCACAAGAAAATCCCAATACTTACAACAGCCATGTCCTTTAGCAACTGAATTATTACTTCGGCTAATTTTCTTGTCATACATCCTCTGAGCCACCATCTTGCCCCTACGTAGTCCCGTGGGTGAATGGAGGTCGCCAGAGAGACTGTCGTTACTCCTTTCCCAGAGGCATCCTTTCCTTTCATCTTCACCTGAACAGTTAATGCTTTCGCAATGCAACTTAAAAACACATCAAGAATTCCCACCCTGCACAAGAAAGAATACTTACAATTAGTGGAGTGCGACATATGAGAAACATATCATATACTTAGATACCGCATCTAGATATCTTAGATATCTAGATTCATCTACGTATTTAAGAGTAATCTAAACACATAATATGCCATTTTGTATTTTGTTTTTTAACAATACAAAAGACATAAACAATAACTATAAATACAATAAAATAAATAAAACTACTACTACTATTACTACTTTATAATAATAATAATAATAATAATAATAATAATAATAATAATAATAATAATAATAATAATAATAATAATAATAATAATAATAATATTTATTGAGATTCTGTCGTGTTCTCAGAATCCTCTGTACGACCACAGCAAACGACAACTGGGGCAGATACTTTATATATTTTCCAAATGGATAAGGCCCATGTTGTCTCCAAACTTTACACGTCTACAGCTCGATTCACACTGAACAGGCTGAAGTCCCTTCACAAAATGGCGGCGCTCGCCCCGCCCCTATCGGCACTCTGCCGAAATATGAATGTCTTTGTGGATAGCGCTCGTATTAGCAACATCACTCTTTCTCTTTGAAAATAAGTTTGTAAACATTACATTACATATGCAAATACCCTGTGATTACCACCTGCGAAGAGTGTTTTTCGATGCTGCAAAAACCAGTCACGTCCTTACTGCGTGGAACACGTTGTTAGTAGTCGGATCGAGACAATGTGAGGGAGCAGAATGAGCTGTTCTAGCGAGCTCACAGATTTCCTTCGTGGTTAGGTGATTGGGCGTCATATATGTAAGAAGTGCATGTGAGGGACAGGGGCGTCATTTAGGGGAGGGCAGGGGGCAATTCCCCCCAGTTTGAGATTTATATAGATTTTATCAATAAAATAGTTGTAATTGGATAAAAAACACGAAATTTTACTCATATCAAGGGGTTTTGCCCCCCCCCCCAAGCAAAATCTGAAATGACGCTCCTGGTGCGAAAGTTCAGCCCTCTTAAACACATCCAGGTCTGCTGCTTCGATATCCCAATGGAAATATAACGGAACATATACAGGACTATCTTAGCGATTTTACCAACCTTATACTCTGACCTTTAGAGATAGTCAAGCAGTGAAGAGTGTCATTTTGAAAATCTGGCAATCATCCATCACCACCGTCACCGACAAATTACACAGTATTACTATTGTTAGCACCATGGCTGCTCGGCGCAATTATTCACAACGAATGCTACGTGCCTCCTCACATCGTGTATGAAGCAACGCTCACGAAAAAGTGAGATGTTGATTGCTTGAGTTGGAGTTTAGCAGCGAGGCTATATGAGCCATGAATATACAGTTTAACTTGGGATCCGAACATGAACTCCCTCCGGGAATCGAACCTGGGTCTCTCTCGTCAAAGGTACGTACGCCAACCTTATAACCACAAAAAGCTTGGAAAGACATTGTTTATACTGATGAATCCCACGAAAGTTTGTAAGCTTGGAGAATGCCTGGTGGATAGTATCTACCAACATGAGGAAGTGGTATTGTTTCTTGTGGAGAGTATTGGAGCTTTTTGTTGCTCTACATAGCAATGTCACGACATAGGGTACACAAGGACATTCTTAGCTGTTAATTTGCTGCCTACCGTCGAAGACTAGTTCGGAGAGAGCATTGCATACCAACATGACAGAGCACTGTCTGTTAGGAGTATACCGGTAATAGATTGACCTACGTAGTCCTCATTTGAGCTTACTGAACGCAAGTTTTGGAATGCCGGCTACACGCCAGACTGCAAAGATCAACACTAATATCTGGTCTTGTTGAAACTCTCCGCAAAGAATGGATTGTTATTACCCACCAAATATTTCGCCACCTAATATTCGCGCCATTACATGGTATGGGCCCAGGAGCACACTTCAGTTGCAGTTTAGGTTGGTGTCAGACAATTTTGATCACACAATTTTGATCATATATGTGTAAAGACCATTTGTAAGTCACCTTAAAGTACAATACCAAGTGTATTTTTAAATTAATTTTAAAATGTACCTGTGTATATCAAATGGAGGTTCTGGATCCACTGGTGCTTTGTTGGCAGCAGAAACAATGCTGAAGTCAGCGGGCGGAAGTTTCTCTATATTTAGCACATTTCCTAGAGTAGCCGGCGAGATTTCAGGCAACATTCGACGTAATAAAGATGTTACCTATGGAAAAACAATTGGTTCATTATACTAGTTATAAAGACACATAATATAAATTAGCATGTAATTATCAAACAGAAAAATTATCTTAATCGATTAGAATTTTTTTAAGCAGGTACAGTAGGTCAAAGGTAATCGATATGTGTGTATGGACCTACTTTGTGCGTGAAAGAGCTTAGATTTAAATTCTTAGCTTGGACACGTGATTTTCTCACAAAACACTATTGCACCTACAACAACGAGCGCGCAAGTGCTAAAAAGAATTTAATATTACTGTATGGTTACGGCTAGACCAAAGGAAGTTTCAGGTACTTACGTAGTATTATTAGTGAACGCATGGTATGCAAAAGTTAAATAAAATTGAGGATAGGAAAAGAGAAGGAAGCCTTTACGAAGAAAAGTATATTTTGTGATCTTTGAATAGAGTATTATTTAAAAAACAAGTTTCGTGTGAAGTATTGTACTATAAGAGACAGAAGCATGGGCAGAGCTTTATATTATATATATATATATATATATATATATATGTATATATTAGATGCTTTGAAAAGCAGCGTCTGAAGAGTGAACAGAATTAGCTGTATCGAGTAAAAGCGAATGAGAAAGTGGCATTAATAGGAGGAGAAAGAACAATATTGGGGGTAATTAAAAGAAAATTAAAGAAACTGGTCAGGATATTGTTTGAGAATAAACTATATCCTGCGAGACGTGATAAAAGATATGGCGGAAGGTAAAAGAGACAAGGGATAATACTACAATTGATGGATATTACTGAAAAAAAAAAATCTGCTGAGTCAAGACGAAGAAGTTGCCTATAAGGACTGTCACGCAAAGAAGTTTCTGAATTTGTGGCATATATGTATCTAAGATGGCAGAATACCTATGGTAAGACGACATGCTTACCCTTAGTATCACACACAGAAAAACTGAACTATAGTGAGCCCTTTGATCGTGACAGGATTGTCATTTGAACATAAGGAAAAAAGAAGAAAAATGTGATATATATCGGGTGTTCTAAAAATGGAGCCCACGGACAACAGGGGGCGTTGTTCTACAGGTCAAAGCAAAAATTCTATATAATGTAAAATTCTATTCTATATTATACAATTCTATATTTCACTATGTGGCAACGCCGTGAATTAACTTGAAATCATTATGCTGTACGAATTCATCAAACAGTTACATCGATTCTAGCGGTAATAAGTGATGCTAGTGTCAACGCCTATTAACTTTAACTGCCATCTGAAAAGAACCTACTTAACTATTTGATGGAATTGTAAATTTTCTATATAGTACTTCATCTGCAACGTTGCCACATTGTGCAATTCGTGTCTCTAGACGAGGCGTGAAAGATATAAATTCATATATATATAACTCATACATACACACACACACACACACACAAATCAAGCTGTATGTTAATTTAGTTCACCAAAGATGACAGACCAGATAAACTGATGGTTTGACATTCTTTATTATACTCCATTACCTATTTTCCCCTTCTCTTCCGTGCACTAATAGTGATCACGTGTTTGTTTGTGACGGTATATGTATGTAATTCTTAATATATCCATCTAAGTCCTTCAAGCTTTCACCTCATATATCAAGATTCTTTTGTTTTAAATGTTGGATTGGTGAAAAAATACTTATTAATTAAGTCATGCCTTGTTTTCAAATAAAATTCAGTTGTGATTTGTAACTGTTTACGTTATGATTCTTGTTAATACATAAATGAATGGAAGTTTACATTATATGCTGTTGATTTGATTGATTAATTTGTTGCAATTTAATGGGGACATCAGCAGCGAGTCCCTTTATTCCGGTCACGATAAGGCCAGTGGCTGACATATGATTTACATTACATAGTCCAAATAAAATCATTAAAAGACTGTAGCTCGTATAAATTCTACAAAATAACAGATTAAAATTAAATTAAAATAGAGGTAACGAGAAGTCTAAAATAATAAAATAAATATAAAATATATAACAAAACAGGACAATAATTAAAAAGAAATAGTAACAATGATTGTGTGTGTGTGTTTATGAATAAGTTGAGGAGCAAGAAACTCTTGACAAGAATCTATGTGAGAATGTATTTGTGAAATTAGTATGAATGGTAAAAATAAAAAAGAAACAATAATAGCTTGAGTTGGCTTCATGTACGTATCTGTTGCTAGATATTTGTCGATAGGTAAACACTAACTGGTATCCACCTATATGTATGATTGTATGAATGTTCCTTTACATGATGATTAGAGGAATCCTGAATGCAAACTAAAATCTTGTCGATGTAGGTTTACTTTGAGTTAGCCACATTGTACAAAAGTTTTTATAGTAAAGCAGTTTATCTTCTGAAAACATCTGAGCAACAACTAACCGGCGTTACGTTCTTGACAACTATATTACCAAACAGTCAAACTATTAACCTATTAATAATTTCATATAGTACTCCATACTCCATATTGAATATACAATTAAATCTTGGAATACGCACAGGATCCATAATAGAAAATAACAAATACTGCTTATTAATTTTTTGACAAACTTTATCCATTAAGTTGCTGATTTGGAGTGTAGTGTTCCTTTCAGCACTATGAGACGTGGACGTACAGCTTAACGTGGGATACAAACCACATGAGATCCTACCACAAATCGAACTCGGTCTCCCGTACACAATAATACACTAACCATACAGCCATAAGGAAGTTCATTTATCAACTATCCCTTCGACTATTTTCCTGAACGGTAAAAGAGTAGGAAAAGTCTTGGTAGTAAGAAAAAGTGTTCCTTTACTTGTGAAAGTTTTTCCAACCACAACTTCTGTTGGAAGATGAATAAAATGATATCTTTTATATAAACATCTGTAATGTAATGTTACGCAGTTGTAGTAGCTTCTCTTGGAACGACTTTGAACATTACATCGCATACTCATATTATCATACAGAAAATAATTATGTACACTGCAGTGCAAAAAAGAAACAACCATCTTAATAGACAAAATATTTTGTTCAATTACCGAAAAATACACAATTGTGCCACGGGACAGGGAACTGGTAGAATGTTGACAGAAATTCAATACCTCACCTCACAAATAATAACACGCTGTTATTATATGCTAAACGTATCTCTACTACTACTCACATAGAAGCTAAACAATACTGCACCTGTCTTTGAACTCTGGCTGATCCAGTATGAAGCAGACTTAACAAATCTCGTAGCAACCCGTATTGATGTGATAGATACGCTCTTCCCACACTGCTTCCACTCAACGCTAACACCATGGACAACATCTCAAAGCAGTAAGTGTCAGCTGACTTTGGTAAGTCCTCCATTGGCATTGGTCCTGAGCAGAGAAGGGACTCCCATTCTTCACGCACACGACTCGCTTCTTTTCTGATCGCCTGGACGATGTGCACACACACCTAGAAGAAACGTAGTGTAATAACTATTGAGCTGCATCAATAATCGTTGTAAGCAAAGCGCTTTACAGTTGTTTTCCGTTTCCCATCCTCATACCGCCAGGACCCCAGTGTGCTCTACTCGGTAGAGCCCTTGTTGTCTCTGAACCTAAAACTCTACCAAGAATGTGTCAGAAATGGGGGGCAAGCGCCAAATCGCCACTCGGGTTCTGGCTCAGCTACTCCAAGATATACAGCAGGAGTGGAAACTATACCCCAGGAAGACATTCAGTATCTGTATGACCGCCTATCGGTCCAAAGACTACTTGTTTGGTTACTTATGTTACTAAGGTAAGTAATCTTATGTTTCTTGAACAGCCTATAGAATATATTCAGGATGTCCTAGTACCTTCTCCGTAGTTTATAGCTCTAACTTAAGGAAGTTAAATTACAGCACTTTTTAAACCACTAAGTAGAGGATACGCTGCCAATTACAAATTAAAGTACTGCAACGTGTGAACTGTATATTTCTGTTTTTGGTAATATTTTGTCGACTTAACAATCTGTAGACAATCAAGCCCTGGTTTGAAAAATAAGTTGGGTAACTTCTAGGTTAAGCTAATACGGAAGATCCCTTCTTTGTTTTGATATTTAGATAAAGAACTTTCATGTTTATACTATAGTGTTCGTCTTCCTAAATTTATTCAGATGGGGTGACGTGCATTCTATTTATTTTATAAAAAAACTTACTAAAATCTTCTTCCAAACCAAGAAAGTTCGAAAAAGTCCACAGAGTGTTAAGTGAACGAAATATCACCAAAAAGGAAATTTACTTTAATTTATGGAAAAGCTCATTTTATTTCTATCTTCATAAACTGTGTTTAAAATTATTTAATACTAATACTACTGATACTAATAATAAAACCCTGCAAAACAAGATTTAAGGTACACCTTGTCTCAAAAAGGTTGAGCGCATTCTTTACTGGTGTTTTGAGGCAATAATTTTCTAAGTCCAGCTTCGGGTATCTTCGGGAAAAAGTAAGCCAGGTTCGAACCTCCAAGCCAGCCTTTGCAATCGGGAAAAAGTTTGCAGATTTGTTTTTCTTCTTTTAAATATAATAAGACTTGCTACCAAGTGTTTAAAAAAGCAACATTGATTGAAATACTTAATGATACAATATTTCGAAACCTTTTTTTTTTTAATGTCAGCACATGCTTGTTTGTCATTTAGCTCTCCATACGTAATGGAACATTTAAATACGTTAAAGAATCTTTCCATGTGTAAAAGAATGCTCAAAGTTAAGAAATAGAACATAATTATCGCCTGAGTACTAAAATAAAAGTCAAAGTAGAACAGAAACAGCGTTTGTAATGGATATGAATGTCATAATTATCTTGAGATCCGTTATACATCGCTAGAAGCATAGTTCTACAAGTCCTTGTGTTAGCTCATTGGTAAGCTGTCGGATTTCACATCTTAAGGTTGGGAGTTCGAATCCCGTCTAGGTTAGTCCTTTTTTTAAAATTATATTTTCCGCAATGCATGAAAAATTATATAAAATAATTACATTAGAATACATAAGTTGTGTATATATAACATAATCATTGCAGAACATAGTAATTATTATGTTTAAAATATAACATCTGAGATAATTTTCACAGTAGGTCGGTATTATATATGAAGATGTAAATACAACTTAAGAAACTCGTTCAATAGCAATAAATAAATCATGTAGTGTATTTATTTGCAGCTATTTGTCATATAGAGGGTAATTCTCAACATTCATAATACAGAATGTCATTTATGTTCTTGAAAAGTTATTCGATGCATAAACAGAAGGTATAAACAGAGAATCCAAAGTCGGAACGCTCACAAAAAAATTCATGAACCCCAAAGGTCACGTGAGCAGACTGGAATTGTCCTTATGAAGCATGCGACAGCAGAAAGTCTTTACATAGATTTTCAATTCAATTCCTGATATATGCTTTTGCAATGTGGAAGTGGTGATGCCTTCAGTCGCCCTCTCTCGCTCGCTCGCTCGCTCACTCTCTATTTATACAGAATATAAAAGTGGATTTATGTGTGTATTTCAACATAATTCTGATATATCTAGAACAATTTTAACTATATTTCTTACAGTCTGGAAAAAGAGTACTGTCGGGATACATATCAAAAATGCTAGAAACGGGTCGATATTAGTATCGAATCCATAGTTTCGTGGTCGCTTAGGTGAATGGTTCTACTTTCAATTCAAGTCCAACTAAGCTCCCATTAGCACCCAGGGTGGTTACGTAGCGACATAAAGATATCGAAATCATTCGATATTAGAATCGAATCGTAAGTTTTCAGCGCCGCTAACAGTGCAGCATTTCCCATTAGTCCACAATAGTCCACATTTCACATTAGTCCCATTGCCTAGAGGGCAACATATTTGCAGAGTGCAAAGTTTAAAACTTGAATAATATTTTATTTTTTTTCCGTATGAAAAAGTTATAAATCAAGAGCAAATATACTATTTCACGAACAATCCTCTTTTACTATTCTAATATGTTTAATAATAGCGTAAGAAATCTAATAGTAATTCAGAACATGTTTCACAGTTCTTATTTTTTGTTACATAGTTGTAGCTGTAGCATGTAGTGAGTGGAATTTAACTGTAATAAATTCACTAATTAACCATATTCGAATTAAGTTTTATTTTTAAGTTCGGGATGAAGGGGCGGAGAAATATGTAGTTATTGGGGGCACCGAGCTTTTCTACATTTTACTTTCAAGATCTCCATTTTTCTTTTGTCATTTGTTCCTAATAAAAACAGTTCAGTCACTTTTGGATTGTCATAGGATAGTAGGAGTTGGATTTTGGGATGCAGCCTGTGAGATTCTAGAGGAGCTAACTGCTTGGAAAAGTATCTTTGAATCATCTGTAACATATGAAATAAGGGTATGTATCATAAAAAATTGAAAGTAACTATGTCTGCGTAATCATCACGGTCAAATTGCAAAGTCAAATAAATTGACGTTTGGTATATAATCAGGCTCCAATCCCAACTGGGAAGTTATCATACGCGTGTCACTTTCATTATAATACATATCCTTAGGGGGAGTAGAAGTCCGAATTTTTGCGAAAAATTGAGTTGAGTTGAGTTTAGTTTAGCGTCCCTTTCAGCAGCGAGGCTATATGAGACGTGGACCTACTGATTAACGTGGAATCCGAACCACATGAGCGAAAAATTGAGTATCTCACAAGCCGTTCAACTGAGAGCTGAAATTCAGCATATAACTCTTTATTAAAAATAAAGAGAATATGTCCTGGCATTTTTTAAAATTATCTTTTATGAGCGGGGGGACGGGGGTGCATTTTCTATATATTGGAAATTGGTAGTGGGTTGATTTGTAAAAATAATCGAAAACGATTGATATTAGTTGAGAAACAAATTGAGTAATGCAAATTAAAGTTCTTTTTGAATTTTATACCCACTGCTTTCTATTTATAATTGCTGAAGCTGGTGTTTAATATATGGAGCGTTCCGAGCATAAGGCAATCAAGCCATAAAGTTAGAGAAAAATGGCCATAAAATTTGTATTCTAAACTTAATTACATGGGCATTTTCAATTAGTACGGCATGCTTAATTATATAGAAAATTAGTTTCTCTCTCTCTCTCTCTCTCTCTCTGTTTTTTTTACGTTGGTCTACTTTTCCTTGATTTGAAACTTTCAAATTTCACCCTATTTTCTACTGAAATGTGTCTGTAAGGCAACAAAGAAATAATTATATATGAAAAATTTAAATTCATTTTAATTTGGAAGATGAGAAACACTTTGCCATTATATATCGTAAAGGTCAGACCCACCAGTATTGTAACAGAGAGGTGCTTGAGCCATTAACGGTAGAAATTCAAACTCCGATAAGTGATAATTTCACAGTCTTGTTTTATTACAAGTGTAACCTCTTTAGCCAATGGAGAGGAGGACGTGGGCCATCGGTCAGAGTTGATGTCGATGGGTTTTGGTGGGTCGGAGTTGGTCACAATGGTTCAGAGTGGTTCATAGTTGGTGGTGGGTAAGAGTGGATCACGATGGTTGATGGATCAGAGTGGGCCAATGGGGCATTTGGGTGGTGGATGATAGTGGGTCATGGTGGGTCGTGGATCAAATTTTCATTGACCCACACCATCTCTGGTTAAAATTGTACTAAAGATAAGAGGCACCGAAGATGCATGTCGGCTATTATGCTCAAATTTTGCTCATTGATAGTACTCCACCAGAAAGCAATAAATCTGAAACGGTTCACGGTATCACCTTCTAGAACTCGAGATGTAGGGGTTAGTCTGATTGGCTAAATTAAGACGTCAATGATTTATCCTTCAACAACCAAGCTTTTTATGATCGTTTCCGTGGGGAAGTCAGAAGAACACGTGCCTAGTAATCGTAATATTGATAGTTTGCGTCCACCCTGGGTATTTGTTTTGTGTTTTTTGATTCACCTAAATATAAACAAATCACACATATAGGCATTTTGACATATTTTGGGAGAGTAATTTTGTGGTTCGTTGGCGTTTCATCGCGTCTCTGCTGCTGGTAGTAAAGTTTTCAAAATGGAACTTGGGCCACCACGGATCGTCGCTGCGGGGCCACCAATTTCTGGCGAGAGGTCAATAGTTGACCATCTGTAGTCCACCGACGCTTACAGCTTAGAGTAATGAACGATGTCTTTGCCTTGTAGAGTTCATGACTACCGACGTCGGCAGTCAACTAGCTTTTAGTATTCCATTACTAACCATCTATTGTTCATGTTTGTACACGGTGTTGTCATAATAATAATAATAATAATAATAATAATAATAATAATAATAATAATAATAATAATAATAATAATAATAATAATAATAATAATAATAATAATAATTATAATTATTATTATTATTATTATTATTATTATTATTATTATTATTATTATTATTATTATTATTATTTGTAGTAATAGTAGTATAATTGATGATAGAATAATTATTGTCTATGTATTGTCCAGGTAGGACTACACGCAGGATTTTGCTCGTTTTGGTTCGACTTGACTCTAATCCGAGTCGAGTTGGAAGATATTTTTCGCGCCGAGTCCAAGAGTAGACCTCAAAGATGTCTGTTTCGAGTCGAGTCGAGTTTCAAAGAAAAGTCGTTCGTGCCCATCCCTACTAATGAGAGCTTAATCGGAGTTAAGCGAAATTGAAAGTCTCACTATTTATCTAAGCGACCCCGAAAACTATGAATCTAATATCGATCATTTTCTACCAATCTTTTATATGTATCCCCCTCCCATTCACCATAGGTAACCCGACAGCACTCTTTTCGAAACTATAAGAAATGTGGTTAAAATTACTCTAGGCCAGTGGTTCTCAATCTAATTCCTATCACGATCCCCTTTTATCACACGCTCTTGCCAGCGACCCTTTTATAATTTGTTTTATAATAAGCTTGTGTGGGATTTTTAACATACCTATTTCTATAATAGTAGAATCCATTTTTTTGTTTATAGTGAACAGTGCCATGGAAAATCAGCGCCCGGGGCGAGAGTATAGTACGATGTCACCGTATATACGAGTGACGTCGACAGACTAGCTACGAAGCGCTACCATGGTTGGCACGAAGCTCAATAACATTTTCAAAATAAACCCTACCTTTCCTTAATTTTGAGCACATTTTATTACGTTTTTCCTTCTATTTTACACATGTGCACATGCACTTTCCTAACATGAGTAACACACTTCCTCCGAAATGTGTGGCCCCTTTTTTCGGCGCCCGGCACTGACAGTGGATTCAATAACTGTAATATCTATATTCCCAACTACGAAGGTGCTGGTTCAAGATGGATGTTAAACTCCTTCATTGAAAAGGCCATTAACGTATCCGATCTAAGCCCACAACTTCTTGACCAAATAATAGAATGATCATGCGACAAGTCTTTGCAACTGTTTTTTTGTAACGAAGACTTGGACAAGTTCTGCCTGATGAGGAGAGAAGAATATCCTGGTCTGGGGATTGCTGCTTTAAAAGTAATAATTCCATTTGCTATATCGTACTTGTGCGAAAGTGTGTTTTTTATGGTAAACGTTAAAACAAAGATAAGAAATCGCTTATCAGTTGAAAATGGCTTGATAATGTTCGTCATGAAGATTGAACCGGACATTGCTGAACTAGTGAAATTACACCATGCTTAGGTGTCTCATTAGGTTTTAATTTTAATTGTATTTCAATGTGCAGGTTTTGTTGCATGTGTATTTTTCTAGTATTTCTATATACAGTTCTCATTAGTTTTATATCATACCTCTTTGATTTAAATTCATTTTTAAACAACTCTACTAACTAACTAACTCTATGGCCTATGGAACCCGGAGGTTCAATGCCGCGTTCACAAAAGCTCTACACTGACTTCTATCCTTAGCCAATTGGATCCAGTTTCTACTTTGTATTCGTATCTCAGCGAAATCCATCTTAATATTGTCCTCCCATCTGCGCCTAGGTCTTCCTAATGGTCGTTTTCCGATTGGTCTTCCAGTCAAGATTTTGAAAGCGTTTCTACTTTCTTCCATTCTAGCTACATGACCTGCCCACCTAAGCCTTCTAGACTTGACGACCCTAACAATGTTGGGTAAACCGTATAAATTATGTAGTTCCTCGTTATGAAGTTTCCGCCATTCCCCATTCCCGTTCCTCTTGGGTCCGAATATTCGTCTCAGGATCTTGTTCTCAAATACTTTCAGTCTATGTTCTTCCCTCAAAGTAAGCGACCATGTTTCGCAACCATACAGAACAACAGGCATGATTATCGTTTTGTATATTTTAAGCTTCAAATTTCTCGACAGAATTCGCGACGACAAGACTTTGAACCGAATAGTAACACGAATTCTACACCCTTTGAAAATGTTCAGTAGACTTATTTTTTATTGTTCTTTACAGTGTGTATAAAAAACAAAAGTATGCCTATCAGAACAAAATTAAAAATAATATTTAAAAATAATTTCTGGTATTAGATTCTAACTATATTTATCTCTTCCGCCTATCTTCGCGATCCCCTAGGGGCCGCGACTCCCAGGTTGAGAAACCCTGCCCTAGGCATACATGAGTTATGTTGGAACATACATACATACACTTTTATGTGTATAAATGCAGATAAGAGAGAGTTGAGAGAGAGCGATTAAGGAATTACCGCTCTCAATCTCTTCACTTTACTTTTGCGATTCGCGAATTCCTTACGTGACAGTTTGGGGCCAGCTAGTTTTTTGTCTTGGACCACGATCCGATTTTCGATATGCTCTACCTAAATGCTGTAATGCGAATATTGAGAAGTTATCTGCGATGAAAGTAGCTGCAAATAAATACATTACATAACTTATTTATTGCTATTACACGATTTTTTAAATTTGTATTCAATATTCACGCATAACACACCGACGTTCTGTCAATACCTCAGATGTTATATTTTAAAGATAAGAATTACTTATGTCGTGAAATGATATGAATATATATATTCAACTGATATATACAACTGATGATATGAATATATATATTCAACTGATATATACAACTGATGAATTGTAATGTAACTATTTTACATAATTTTCATGCATTGAGGAAAGTAGAATATCATAAAAGAATTTCACCTGAACGGGTATAGAACTTACGATTTAAACGCTCGGTGGTGTACCACTGAGCTAACATGACCGCTTTTCGGAAGCTGCTTCTGAAATATAACTGAGCTCATACGTAAATGCTCTTTTCCGTATGGAAATCACAATGACGAAACGAGAGTGTGAATACATAGTCTCGAAATATTGTTTCATTAAGTATTTCAATGTTACTTTTTTCTACACTTAATACCATTTCAACATGTCTTATTATATTTAACAGAAGGAAAAACATATCTGTACATCGTTTCCCGATTACTAAGGTTGGCTTTGGAGGTTCGAACCAGCAGCTTTAGTTTACTGTTTTCCGAAGATACCCGAAGTTGGACTTCGAAAGAGTTTGTCTCAAAACAGCTATCATCATATCGCTCAATCTGTTTGGTATATGGTATATGTTTTTATACGTGTAAAGTCAGTATAACGATTCATTCTTTAAACAGCTTTTCGTATGTATTAATATTCCTTTATAAAAACTGTTTTTGATATTATTATTACGGCACACCATTTTCAGATTTCTTTCGCGAGTCGTTGACCAAGTCGTTCCCCACCAGCGTTGCGAGACTCACAGCTCGGAATTATTCCAAAACCTGATCGAACTTATGCTAGATTCGGTCAAATTATGCTAGATCCTCATAATTACTAATTCAGGAGTTTAAAAAAACGAAGTTGAGATACGATAACGTAACTTAAAATACACAGAGAGCAAGAATGCAATACTTCACGCACCAAAATTTTAACTCAGCTAAATTAATGCAGTCGTTGCCAGACTCAATGGCGTATATATCGTATAAATGAATGCAAAGTTTTTGTTTACATATTTTGAAAGAAAATTACTTCGCAGCATAAGGGGAGTTGGGAATCGTCTGCTGAAGGGGGGGGGGGGCGGCAGATTTTTGGTCGGTCTCGGAGCTGTCATTTCAGGAATAAATATGATCATGAAGTCAGAAATAAAGATGGTGAAGTTGTCAAAAAGTTGGGGGGAGAATGGCCCCCATAGCTCCGCCCATGCCTCGGAGTTAAAGGATTAGAAAACCCTGGGTGGAGCCACAAAAAATCCCAAAGACGTTTCGAACGTACTTCGGAAAATAAGACTGCCTGTATGGTTTACCGACTGTATGAATCAATGGAAGAGGATACATTTTTGCCGTTCTTTTTCTTCCCACGACCAACTTCTTTCTCATCTCCAGGTTTTACGGCTTTCTGATAAACTTGCTGAAATTGTGCTATATTTGGGCAGGATGCTAAAAGCAAGATGCCAGATGCTAGAGACATGCAAATTATGCTAGATCTAGCATCATTATGCTAGATCTGGCAACGCTGTTCCCCACAATAGGCGTGTCGTGCAAGTAACCAATCACACGTCAGGTACTAGCTTTTACCTACCTATTGCTTCCTTCTCACAGCTCAGAACATTAGTAACTATGGATAGACGTACAGCAGTAATTACTTTATGGGAGTCGGAAGGTTATTTTGCAACTGCAGCTAGCAGGCGAGTAGGTGTCCCGGCCTCTACAGGAAGGCGATGGATTCGGAAATATGGTGCTACAGGTCAGACTGATAATTTACGATCTCCTGGTCGTCCGCATGTGTCAACCGAAGCCCAAGATGCGAGATTAGTAAACGAAGCCCGGTTAGACCCACCAAGGACGTCTAGACAGCTAAGGGAAGTTTCTCTCTTTCCTGGTAGAAAGCATACAGCTCTGCGAAGGCTTCGTCATGCTGGGTTACGTGGCCGTGTTGCTGCCGTGAAGGAAAAACTCTCAGACGACAAAATTTACCGTCTCGCGTTTGCACAGGCGAATGTGGGTCTCAATTGGGAAAACGTAGTTTTCTCAGATGAATCCATATTCACAACATCAAAGGAGGGACGCCGTTTTGTGTATCGTCCGAGAGGCACCCGATATGACCATGGATATGTGGCTGCTTGCAATCGCAGTGGCAATGTATCTATTTTATGTTGGGGTTGGATTTCCAGTCGCGGAGCAGGACAGCTTCATAGAATTGAAGGACATCTGGACAATGCTCAATACTTAGACATTATCAGTAATATCATGGTGCTATCTGTACGAGTATTTCAGCCTGATGGTGTAATTCAGTTCCAGCAATACCAGTCGCCAATACATACTTCCCGTGTGATTCAGGAATGGTTCGCAGGGCACCCTGAGATTGATTTAATCGACTGGCCGCTCGTGGAGCAGACCTCAATCTCATGGAAAATATGTGGGCAGAAGTGAAGCGTACTCTAAGGGAAATTTGGCCTGAGGCAGATCCACCAAGAACTCAGGATGACCTGTGGCATCTTGTTTCCGAAGCATGGCTGGAGGTAGGGGAAGGAGATAGATTTGTCACCCATGTAATAGATTCCATGCCCAGAAGAATGGAGCGTGTAATAAATTCAGAAGGGTCTTGGACACAATATTAATGTCCCCGCCTTAACTCCCGAAAACAGCCCTTTTCAGGGCTACCTAAACGCTTCTGAAAATATTTCTAGAAGTAAACCACTCCTTGTATCCGATTTCTGTGCAATCCTACTAACAAAAGAATGATAATTAGCTGTAGGCTTTGAACTCAAGACCTCTTTATTGGCAAGTCCGTACTCTACCAGTGAGCTAACATGAACACGCAAACCCAACCTGAAGAAACACGACTTTCAATTTCTGGTATTCGATGACAATGATGCTCATATACTTGGCAAATGTTGTATTCAACTTGGGATATTCCGCAACACACACACACACACACATAAACAAAGCGAAAGAGAGAGAGAGAGAGAGAGAGAGATGAATATACAAAAGCATATTCAACGTATTCGAATGAGACTCTAAGTAACGACATTCCGTTCTAAAGAGAGTTTGTGTTTCTTCCGTGACGTTAAGGGGATCGGGAAAAGTTATGTGTCTTGAAGCAGGATACGACTTTGGATACTCTGTTTATACACTTTCTATATCCGTAGGAATATATTGTATTTCACGAATGTAAATGACATGCTGTAATGAGAATAATGAGAAGTTACATCTGTATGACAAATAGCTGCAAATAAATACACTACATAACTTATTTATTGCTATTGAACGAGTTTCTTAAGTTGTATTTACATCCTCATATATAATACCGACCTACTGTGAAAATTATCTCAGATGTTATATTTTAAACATAATAATTACTATGTTCTGCAATGATTATGTTATATATACACAACTTATGTATTCTAATGTAATTATTTTATATAATTTTTCATGCATTGCGGAAAATATAATTTTAAAAAAAGGACTAACCTAGACGGGATTTGAACTCTCAACCTTAAGATTTGAAATTCGACAGCTTACCAATGAGCTAACACAAGGACTTGTAGAACTATGCTTCTAGCGATGTATAACGGATCTCAAGATAATTATGACATTCATATCCATTACAAACGCTGTTTCTGTTCTACTTTGACTTTTATTTTAGTACTCAGGCGATAATTATGTTCTACTTCTTAACTTTAAGCATTCTTTTACATATGGAAAGATTCTTTAACGTATTTAAATGTTCCATTACGTATGGAGAGCTAAATGACAAACAAGCATGTGCTGACATTAAAAAAAAAAAGGTTTCGAAATATTGTATCATTAAGTATTTCAATCAATGTTGCTTTTTTAAACACTTGGTAACAAGTCTTATTATATTTAAAAGAAGAAAAACAAATCTGCAAACTTTTTCCCGATTGCAAAGGCTGGCTTGGAGGTTCGAACCTGGCTTACTTTTTCCCGAAGATACCCGAAGCTGGACTTAGAAAATTTTTGCCTCAAAACACCAATAAAGAATGCGCTCAACCTTTTTGAGACAAGGTGTACAATATTAACAGTTATTATTCAAACAACACAGCCCTTTGTTCTCAAGTTGTTGAAACAATCGAATTTATTGACAACAGAAGCTATACTAAGGTATTATACATTCTTTGCCTAGTTACATAACATTAAAGTTCTTAAAAGAAAACTTAAAAGGAAACTGTAGAGTGAACATAAAATCCGTACTAAGTGCCAAAAATGGAAAAGTTCGGTTTAATGTCAAGATGTGGCCTATGTGGCCTAAGTGCCTAATACTACTCAGTGAAAAACTGGCTATCTACTATTCACTGTGGAAATAGTTCAAATAATCCCCAGAAGAATGCGCGTGTCTACATGTCCCAGCAGTTTTGAAGTAACATCTGGGCTATTTACTTAATATTTTCGTTTTTGCACTTAGCATGGATTTTTATATTTAGTTACAACTCCCGCTACATTTTAATATCAGAGTTACAAATATCATTGAAAAAAAAAAAAATCCTTCGATTTTTATTATTGCACAAACACTTTTCGTCAATAGTAAATTTTAGTTTGTTGGTTATCTATTATTAGTACCTTGAAAGTTAATTCTACTTCTATTTCTTTTTTTCTTTCGTTTGTTTGTTTAACGTCCCACGTCTACGCACCGAGGTTAAGGGAGATGATGATAATGAATGAATGGTGGAAAAGCAAGGAATTTTGAAAGTGGGGGTACTGTAATTTACAGTACACAACCGGGAGGTTTGGAGATATGGAATACACCCAGGCTTAGCTGGAAGTCTTCCTCCGAAAAATTTTGTAGATTGGCCTTCTCGAAAGCGCAGTTTATAGATAATTTTAAATGATTTTTTTTTTCCACTGTGGAAAATATTCTTGAGTAAGAACATGGCGGCATAACGAGTTCTAACGCCCTAACTTAATTCTTGTCACGTCACTCTGAACGCTAACATTTGGATTTACAGATTTTTAAAAGGAAAAATGTAAATAAAGGTTATATACATTAATCAAAGAGGAAACAACCGATGTTTTACACACACCAGATCCTCTGCAGATGTGATAATACACAAAGAGTGAAAAGGTAACTAACTGGACCGAGACTCGAACCCAAGACCTACGACATACCGTGCAGAAGCGTTAAACAATACGTCACCTAGTCCGCTTGTGTATTAAATAAAGTTAGTTAAATACAGTAGAACAAAATTTACGCTCATATTTTTGTGTAATTATGATTTATACAATTAAGCAAATTTAAATGAAAAGGTTCTCTTTAGTTCAAAAATTAAAGTCTTTCTGGAATTTCTAATTCTTATTCATAAAAAATGTGTTCTGTCGATTTCAATTTATTTTTCGATTCTTGCTTTATGCATGATTGCATTGTCGTTCAATTCTCTTGTTCAAAGTTTTGCACGAGTTAAATTTTTAACCTTCTCAGCCCAGGGAAAGAAACTTTTGCTGTACATCTAAACAGTCTCTACCTTTTCTTACTTTTCTTCTGTCTTTTTTTGGGCACCCTCAAAAAAGTTCCAGAGGGTTCTCGATCACCGAAGCATCCCCAGAGTCGACGTCCTTGTCATGAAAAAAGTGGGATGAAATCGGATAGACCCGAGAAAACCTTCGCACACGATGTTTGTCCACCACAAAACCAACTCGACGAGAGCTGTCATCGAACTAGGAACCACACGCATCAGAGAAAAGCACTCTACCACTGAGCCACTTCAGCCCAACTTCTATCATGTGGTTAGTTGACTTCTTTATATATTATTTAATTTTCCAAAATACGTATCTTCTCAAGAGGCCTCATTACGGCAAAATTAAAATATCGCTAATTTTACAGTAATTATGTGTTATCTTCAAATAGATAAAAGATAACAGAAACGTGAAACAAGAGCATGCTAGACAATATTATTTTACATGAGATACCGTTATCACGACTCACTTATCTGTTTTCGATTTCCAGCCATTTAGAAAATAGGCATTTATTTTCGCGTTTATAAATGGCTGCAAACGAAAAGCTACTAGGTGATGCGTGATAATTGTGCCTCATGTAAAATAAAATTGTCTAGCATGCTCTTAATTAAATTGTCGCAGTGATTAGGCCTCTTTAAGCAGTACATCACTAGTGAGGTCAGTAGCGGAACAGATGAAAATATTTTGATAATTTAATAAAATATTTCCATATTGAGGATTATTAGCTTGTTTCCTTATACCTTTTGATTTATTACTATTAATTCATTCGATATTCCTATGATCTATGTAAATTCATTAGATCTAATTATTTTCTTAACTTTCATTTTCTTACCTGCTTCTGAAGATGAGTGAGTTTACTTCTACTAAACAAAATTCCCACCATATGCTCTTTCAAATCATTGCTACATTCGGCTTTCCCTTCTTCTTTACCTTCTTCTGTAGTTTCTACTGGTTGCTCTCCAAGAATAAGTTTACCAAACACCTAAAAAACGAAATATGCCAACATTAATGTATGTTTACAAACGCCGGATACATCAATCAGCAATACTAACGAACTTTTGCGTTTAAGAAACCAAAGGCTTCATCAACTCAGAAATAAAACAAACGCCATGGATTCTACACTATACTTAATAAGAATAATTATTTATTAAAAATTAGTTATACTAAAAGCGCCCAAAATTACCTAATTGTGAATGTTTTGGCAAAAAGTTATTGCCTTCTTCAGCACACATTTTTTCAGAACACTAACAGTGTCTGTCGACCTATATCTCTTCCCAATAGCTAAATTACTTTGGCTACTTTCAGTAGTTCTTCATGAAATTTCCCCTCTATCTAAATATTCTTCATGAGAACTAAAAGGTATCTTATGTAGCTGATTAATAATAATAATTAAAGAAAAATTGCTTGTCAGTGTCACTTGTTTCACCTAGTTCCGTCCACTAATAACATAATTGGTCGAAGAAAAGTGATAACAAGTACACTAACATGAATCTTTTAAACATTCCTTAAAAATTAAAATTTCAGATGTACTCCCAATTTTTAATCACTATATTCCTTTAGACTAGGAATGCAATGGGACTTGGAGAAAAAGATGTATTACATTAAATCAAGTAACTTTTTCAAGAATAATTATTATTAAAATCAAAACAATCTTACTGTTTCAACAAATAACTTCTGTCCCTATCAATGGTGAAGGAACTTCAGCTGCAATCACATCACATCTTTAGTATTAACTTAAACTTCTTGAGATAAGGTTTCGGTGCGTAAAAAATATTTATCGCCCTTTCTTACAAAATCAAAACAAACAAAGACAACAAGGTTTTACATAGGTTTGGACTAATCTTAAAGGAACGCAAAACTGTTAAGATTGGAATTTCAAACATCACTGTGCCGATGGAAGAATGAATTATAAAAAGCAACCTCTTCTGGATGTGTTCTTAACCTCTCAGAACTCAGCTTTCTGAACCCTATCTCTCTGAATCCCGGGTAGACAATGTACATCAGTTTGGGTGAGTTTGATGTGCAGTGTCAAAATTCTGTCTTCCATTATTTTATAAGACGGAACATAATAAATATGCTAGCCTGGATTTCATAAAATTTCTTAACGCAACAAGAAAGAATCAGAGGTAGCTGACTTTTCGAAGGTAAGACTGCAAAATGTAAATTTCTTCCTGTCAAAAAAATTCTATCGGAATATTACATATATTTTCTTTGCGAAAAAAGGAAGAAAAATGGAGAAACAAATCTGAAGTGTCCCGGTACGGTAAGGTTGGTCACAGTATTTATAACGATATATTTACTTTAATATTCCCTAATTTTCGAACTGAGAAGCAGACCTGTGTTGTTTTCAATTCATATTTAATTCAAGAATATGTTTAACATTATTCTAAGTTCATCCCAATTTACCTGTGATGTTATCAGCCTGAATACTTTCAGGGTTTCGGATTCACAATTTCTTTGCTGGATTGTAAGAGAACTATGTTGCTTTCCCAATTTCAAACTTTCACCTTCCACTTCTCCAAGAACCCGTATTTGTCGGAGGCGGAGGGAATTGTCCGGTCCTTTCAGTTCAAGACGAACTACTACATGGCGAGGATCTACAACAAAATAAACACAATATCAAATCTCACTTCAACATCAAGATATCAGTTCTAAAATTACTTCATATTGTTCACTAAGAAGACAAAATTTACAAAAAAGAAAAACATGTAAACGTGATTGTGAAGGCCTATCGGTCTACGAGTGCTACTTATCTTTCACCCGCTGGTTTAAATACACCGTGTTTCAAAAAAGATGACCTGATTTTGAAGGGCAATAATTACGAACGTGGGACGTGTCGGCAAGGAAATGAGTGTTGTTTGAATGGGCGTGGCCTAGAGTTTCAGAAAATCGTTGTTAGATGTTAGTTAATGCGTCTTCTCAGCTTACAATCAGTCAGAAGTACGATGACGTCCGTTCAACAGAAGGCGTTTTATGTGCTGCAGTTTGCAAAGACTGAGTCAGTGATTTCGGTTCAGCGTGCTTTTCGTCGGCGTTTTGGCATTGGTCCGCCTGCGCCCAAAAACATTCGTCGTTGGTATCGTCAAATTGAAGAGACAGGATGCTTGTGCAAAGGTAAGAGTGTAAACGCAGATACATTGTGTACAGTTTACGGCGAATTTGGCTGACGTCTAGATGTTGTTTGTGCTGCTGGTGGTGGACACATAGAGTATTTGTAATAGTGTAGCTAAAACTTGAGGATTTTGTGAGTATTTTGCAATTTATTCCATTTTTGTAGTAAGTTTTTATCAATACATATGAACTTTTAAAATCAGGTATTCTTGTCGAAATACCCTGTACAGTAGTGTTCAGTACATGTGACTAGAAAAAAAGAAAAAAAGACATGTTTTCGAAGAACAATGTGGTTGTGTTAAATTTTGTTACTTAAGACTCTGGAACAAATCTGCAGAAGGGAATGTGTGGGACAAACGCAACGTTATGAATACGATCTGCATTTCAAATTTGACGAAGCCTGTCGATGTATCTTGAACGACATTAACATAATCAACTATTCGACCATACTGACGGAATGCGTGCTGAAGTTTGGGATGATCGCAGTTCACAATCTGAGGAATATTAAAAAAGTGAGAAAAAACACAAATTGCTATCATTTGGTCCTCAGTGAAAAATTCAATATATGTTAAATAATTGAACTAACCCAGAAATGTGTCGTATTTTTCAAGTTAATTTACATTGAAGCGAAATGTGGCACAGTGGTAGACAAATGAATATAAAGAAGTCAGTTGTGGGACTTTGATATGAATCAAATATCGACGGAAACTTCTAGATAAATGTTAGCTCGAATATTAGGTATAACGTTGAAACAAGAACAGATTCATAATAGGTGGAAAAATCTTCGTCTCAATCGAGGTAACACGCCCGAATGTCAAGATAATGTACTGAATGCGAGAGTATTGGTTCCTATGGAAGTCTCCCAAATAATGATAGAATAAACGAAGGGTTTGGTTTCACCACCCTGGATTTTTGGAGGAAGACGATCATTACATGTGAAAAAGTGCAAGCATTACCGTAGTCCTATATTTAACTAATTTTTAGAGTTCCTGTTTTTCCTTTCACTCTTACATTTCCTAGCTGGCTTCTAGGGATCTTTTCTCTTGACTGTTAACTTTAAATCTCTATTGCACAGTGAGAACAGACAATATAAATACAAACTTTGTAACTACGAATATTCGTTAAGTGTTGTCTGTACAATTCCAAGACACAAGAGTTCAGATAATAAACAATAATTTCGTGAACAGTGCACCAAAAGTGGAATAAATTTTGGGGGAGAATAACCTTGAATAAATTGCAAGAAAACAATTATTGTTTTTAAAAATAAAAATGTTGAGTTTTTAAAAGAACATACCTTGTATAATGTCTTGACTTCCAAGATTTTCTATACGGAAAAAATACAAGTATAATCTGGATTGTGTATATTAATATACAAAATAATACAATATTTACACAAACAATGATCACAAAGAATTCTTTTTTGAGGTAGAAAATAACGCTAATATTAACATGAAAGTATTACAATGAGATTTAGTTTTTGTACTCTTTAATTTATTCATTTTATCTTCTTTAACATTTTATTTTCATTTCTCTCTTTTTCGGTAGTTCGAAAACTATGCCGCCTAGTGTTGTCTTTTATTTATGATCAAAAGGGCACTGCAAACACCCAAACAAAGGAGAGACTAATATGTGAAAGTTATATGGTTGATTTTCCACAACCTTTAGCTTTAAGGTTTCCAACTGGCCGGTATTTCCCCGACCTGGCCGGAAGTATTGCTGTTATTTTGATTAAGGCCGGTGACCGGCATAACTTCTTACCAGCCCCTTTATGATCGGTATTTTGAAATCTCTAATCCAGAAGAAAACATCGAAATTCTTCAACGATGCTTTTACAAATACAAATTTCCTTTGTATTATACATTAAGCGATCGTTTTTTTCCTTCATTTTTTTAATCTAGGACAGTTTCTGTTTCAATTATTTAACGTAGGAAATTTGATAACAATTAGATGTTATTGAGAAACATTGTTTCTAACAATAGAGATAGAGGTGTAGAGTTTGTCATAATTGTTTGGCATAAATGTAGCGATAAATTTAAATTGTCCATTGTACCAATACTAACGAACGTTGGCCAATAACTTTTAGGCATTTCGTTAGTACAATGTTTGTGCATTGTTTAGTTTCACGTTATTAACTACTGCATATGACAATTTTCCTTAAACTTCCAACTTCCTTCCTTAGGATTCCTTAAAGCAATTACTTGTAATTGAGTTTATAGAGTAGATTTCATTTTGTAAATTCAGAATTGTCACGTAAGGATTAACATACTTTTGTTCATCTGTTTCGATAATTTCAAAGAAGTGGCAGTTACTGGTAAACACAAAATGATCAATACTAGCTTCAGTTTCTCATTTTTAGCACAATATATTATACCTATTAAGCTTATTAGTGAATGTATTAAGAATATACAGAATACAGGTCCTAATGCACTTTTGTACACGATAGTACATTTCTTTCCCATGGATTGGTCCGGACAGAGATACTTTACACTTAGGCCTATATCATGGGGAGTTTTGAGAGGGTGCTGGTAATTTTATTCTCCAGAGTTGGCAACCCTATTTGACTCATGTAATATAGATGAAACATTAAAAAATTCGTAGGGGAACTGAGTGCACGGTATTCATGTTTGTAAGTACACCTCATCTGTTCGGTTCCGTACAGGATCATTATTTTGCCTGACGCAGTTAATGCTCAGGATTTGGGAAACGTTAAAAAACATAATGGCTAAAGACAATTTCAACAAATGCAACAATGTTTTCATTTGTTTGTAATTTGCTGATTACATTATTATTAAACACGAAATGTTGATGTAATTTCTATTTTTATTTTTGTTAAAAGAAAATAATAAAAAAAAAAAATTCTCACCTAATACTGGACAACTGACCCACCCAGTGGATCTGTTTTCTACTTCTACTTGGCGTAGTTTGTACAGTTCGTCAGCATTCGGCCCAGATTGGAATGTAACGCTAGATACTTTGTTCTGAAAGAAAAAAGATAGTTTAATGTCGATTACTGTATTAATATTTATATTTTACTTAATTCAAGCTCCAAACTATTCATTCGAAACTACTATAAGATTACAACTGACGAGTTTTAATTTTAGTTTTTACAGAAACCCATTAATATCTTTTGATATGTAAATCTCTTTTAATTTATGAAGCAATTTCTTTTTTCTTCTAATTAAAAATATAGAGCCGACTCTTGAGGGAAATCACATCGATAAAAATTACAACTTTTATCGCTTCAAACTAAGAAAGAAAACTTACCTAATGTACTAACTAAGGAAAGAAACTTATCTAATGCACTAATTAAAGGAAGAAAACTTACCTAATCACTAAGGGAAGAAAATTTACCTAATGTACTAAGGGAAGAAAACTTACCTAATGTACGAACTAACGGAAAAACTTACCTAATGTACGAACTAACGGAAAAACTTACCTAATGTACAAAGAGAAACTTACCTAATGTACTAAGAGAAAACTTAACTAATGCATTAAGGGAAGAAAACTTACCTAATGCACTAAGGGAAGAAAACTTAATGAATGTACTAACTCTCGTATGTAAGTAGCTTAACGCAAAGCGAGAAAAATCGTTCTTGACTGATTATAGCAGAGCTTTACTTTGAGAAAACAATGCATAAAAAGACTAATCAACATAGGCATCTTTCATTCATGTAGAAGTCTACTCTTTCCCACCTGGAAATACATTTTGATTGACAACCTTCACAAGTAATATATCTTCTCATCGTTTCAATCGTCTCTGTACGTTATGTATGTTCTACGCTTTAATTCAATGAATGGCTGTCAACAATACAGGTTGTACATTTGCACTAAGCAGGTCAAGGACTACAGCATAGTGAGTTTAGTCAACATCGTTCGCGCTATCAATGAAACTTGTCCGATTTCGGTCAAACATGATGTGGTAATACACTTCAACGCGTTTAGTACAAGTATAAAAAATATTTTAGTTTGTAAGCCCTTGATTCCCAAGTTATTAGCCATTAAAATTGAGTTTTGACAAGACAATCAAGAAATTTCACTAAAACGCTACCGATTAAATTTCGAATTGGCATTTTAGTTAAATTTCTTGATTTCATTCAGTCAAAATTTCTAACTTGATGAACAATAATTTGGGACAAACGTCTGAATATACTAATAGAAGGTGTCTATCGGTCACGAAAGTCATGAAAAAGTCACGAAATCAGAAAACGGTCAAGAAAGTCAAGAAAAAGTGACGAAATTAAGCTTTTGGGTCACGAATTTTTTTATCTGTACAAATATAAGTATAGACTGAAAAATTTTGTTGTATAAAACGTCAAAATTCACCACTAAAAATGTGTATGGTCGGCTTTAGACGTTACCAAATCGCAAGCAAAGCAGTCTTCTATCGCATGCTTGAAAATTCGATCTAATTCGTACCCAAATTCGCTCTTGACAATGTTATGAAATTTTATAGTTTGGTAAAGAAAAGGTCACGAAAAAGTCACGAAATTTCATTTTGGAATTTTAGTAGTCTTCAAATGCATATTAATCTTATACTCTCATCAAAGCCTATCACCATAGTCAAGTTTGGTCAGAATCGGATGAGCTTTATATAAATTTGTTGAGATGTACCACTATACTATGTTTGGTCAAAATCGGACGAGTTTCATTAATAATGGTTTGGCCAAACCCAACTTTCATATCCTACGTATAACTTGAGAATCCAAGGTCAACACACAATTTTGAATATGAGTACTAAGCTCAATGCGATGTATTACTATGTCAAGTTTGGTTAAGATTAGATCAGTTTCGTCGAAGTATGTGGTATATAACATCCTTTCACTATATTAAAATCAAAATTTAACGGCCTATAGCTTGGATACCAAAACTCTGCACACCATATTTCATTACGTGTACTGATCGCGTCAAGTTCTACCACCATATCAAGTTTAGTCAAAATCGTATGAGTGAAATTTCTTGATTTCACTGAGTCCAAACTTCCAAACCAACTTGATGACCGATAACCTGGGAACCAAACATCTGCATACCACAATATACTTCTAAGTTCACATGCGTACCAAGTTCGACAAGATGTACCATCATACCACATTTAGTCAATTTATTTATTTATTTATATATGTATATTTCTGAGCATTACTGGCATCTATGGTCTTAACAACTAACTGGAAAAAACATGTAAAATGAAGATAAATAAGAAGAAAACCAAAGTGATAAAGTGCACAAGAGCAGGACAGGAAGAGGTAAACGTATAGCTAGATGGAGAGAAAATCGAAAACGTTAAGACGTTCTCCTATTTAAGAAGTCTAATATCCTCGGACGGAAGAAGTATAAAAGAAGTTCAAGAACAGAGCAGGCTAAACAAGTATTCAATAGGAAAAGAGGACTGCTAACATCAAGAAATACGTCGTTTGACGTTCGTAAACGATTTATTAAGAGCCTGGTAAGAAGCGCCATGCTTTACAGATCAGAGACGTGGACATTGAGAAAAGCTGAAATATCCAAGCTGGAAGCATTCGAAATGTGGTGTTGGCGCAGAATGCTGCGCGTATCATAGACCGAAAGGAAAAGGAATGAAGACGTACTAAAGGAAGCTAATAAAGGACGACAAATTATGAAGATAATATGAAAAAGAAGAAACAGCATGCTTATTCGGCACTTCGATTGGATCATTGTGCTGATAGAGAGAAAGGTAGAAGGAAAATCAGGAAGAGGAAGACCAAGGATAGAATATCTAGATGCAGTTGCGAAGAAGAGACTTTATCAAAGTATAAAACAGCTCTCCCAAGGAAGAGAAAAGTTTTAAAATTTCCATGTTGTTCACCAATCTATAGTTGAGATGAGAAAGAAGAAGGTGGCCTTAAGCCGGAGATTACATCTCTCGACAAGCACACTCTCCTGGGAAGGAGGGAAGTGGCGTGGGACCCGTATTTTAGGTAGCATCTCGGCAATTGCCTGCTGTGAATGAGGAACCTCACTCAGAATGGCTCGCCTGAAAAAGCTGTTACACCTTTTCGACCGAGTATCCCCATTGAGAATCAAATCCGGAACCGCTCGGACAAAAAGTCAAGTTTGGTCAAGATCGGATGAGTTTCATCGATCGCGTTTTAGTGAAATTTCTTGATTTCGCAAAGTGTGTGTAAACCCAACTTTGATAGCCTATAACTCGGAAACCAGAAGTATGCACATCATATTTCATATGCATAGTAAGTTCGTCGAGATTTGTCACAATGCCGAGTTCGGTTAATATCGGATGAATTTCATTGATAGCATGCGATATTTACTACCTCCAACCTAACTTTGATGAATAATAACTCGGGAACCAAAAAACTTGCACACCATAATATTTCATATGAAATCTTAGCTCATGAAGGTTTATTACCATGATAAATGGTCTAGATGGTATGAGTTTCATCGACCATGTACGATATACACTATCCTTGTAATTTTTGCAAAAATAAATAAATACATAAATGAATAAAGGGCGAAAGAATTAGAACACAAGGGAAGGTTTCTTCTAACTATATAAGTTTGAAGTGACAATTTAATGTTTATTGATGAGACTATGAGATACGATATAAGTATACAACCGTTATATTCTCATGTAACCGAATAATTAGAGCGAGCGCTCTTAGGCGGCCACACGTTGTAACGTTTGAGATTTACTATAACATTCTTCTTTAGTTCTGATGACATTTAAAATGAGTTGACTATGAAACTGTTAATGGGTATAAATTGACGGTTGGTTGAACCAATCCAAACGGCATTTGATCACATCTCCGAAATCAAATGTTTCATGAGAACTCCTAAATTAGAGATTTATCATAATAAGTATACAATTTTACTAATTACTGATGGTTCAAACAACAACAGGAACTACTTTTGCTTGATATTCCTTTTATTTCCATTTACCCACTTGGAAACTCTCTCTCAATCGAAGAATCTATATCTTTATTTACGTATATTACATTTGTAATAATACTGTCAACTCAGTCACAATATAGTATCATGTAAATAAATTCTCCCACATTCTCATAATATAATATATGTACTTCCTTCAAATATATATTAATATAACACTTTTCTAACACTATTTTAAACTCTTCCATGAAATTAAATTAAAATTTTGAGTTTTACGTCCCACGATTATGCCGGCTACGCTAAAGGAGACGGTGATGATGAGAAATGAATTAAATGATAGAATGAAGAAAGTGAGAGGAAACGGGGGAACCCCGAGGAAACCCATGCACACGGTGTTTGTCTACCACAAAGTTCACTTGGCGGGAGCAGGGTTTGAACTCAGGACCCATGCACCAGAGGTGAACGGTCTACCACTGAGCCACCGCGACCCTAAACTCTTCCATGGTTGGCCCTTTGATACAGCAACTGAATAAACATAAATCTCTCCAAATATCGTATTGGCTAATGCACGTTACTAAACCTATTGTCTCCTTCAAATACGATGCTCTACAATATATAGCACTTTTTACTCCCAACAGAAACATACGGATGACGGAATCCATAGTCAAGTAAAATGTTCTTGTATCTTTAACAAGAGAATTAACAGCTACCAATTTAGAAAAACGATTGCTGACTTTTGAAAAGTAACATGTCAGATTTCAAGACAATGAAGAGTATCATGTACACTCATGTCCAAAATTATTGTCGCATATCTATAACTGTCTTCTTGTAAGAATATAATTTGATAATAATTTTGCAGGGTACTTTTAATACTGATACTATGTGTATAATCGGGAAATGTATATTTGTGGTAAATTTCATACGAAAAGAATTATAAATACGAAAATCATAACGAGTAAAATAAAATGTAACTAAATGGACAAGAAAATTTTATTTTCCTTTCATTGTTCTTACTGGTCTTTTGACATGAAATTTTCCACATACTTGCCTTTGCCGATTATACACATACTAACATTATAAGAAATACCTGGCGAATTTGTTATCAAATTATATTACTAGAACAGCATATTTATAGACATGCGACAATAATTTTGGACATGAGTGTACATCGCGACAACCTATTACTCTTTTGGCTTTCTTTGATATATTATAATCTATTTCTGTTGCCTATTTAACAGTTTTTTTAATAATTTTCATGTAATGATTTGGTAAAACTAAATGTAATTCTGAACTAAATGTAATGATTTGGTTCCAAATAAAAGCAATACGTTATAATGAACATGAAAACAATATATATATGTGGAGAGGATTGTTGAAAATTGCGCCTTTCGACTCGCCATACAGATGGAATTTAAACTTGTCTATTGATTTCCAGAGTGAAACTTATATATCAATCCTACAACTATATATTTATTCGGCAGCTCATCTTCTTGAAATCTTTGAGTTTAACATCCCACGATTATGCCCGTTAAGTTAAGGGAGACGGATGACTACGGCAACTGAATGGTGATGGAAGAATTGGTGGAATGTGAATGTGGAAAGAAACGGGAGTACCCCGAGAAAACCCACCGAGACGGTGCTGTCTACCACAAACTTACTTGGTCGGGGATCGAACCAAGAACCCCATGTACCAAAAGTAATCACTCTACAACTGAGCCACCGTGCTCCCTCGGCAGTTCATTTAAAGGATATATTCAATACCTGGAGGAAGTCATACGAACATATCAAAGAGGTTCTTAATTGTCATCGCACCCTTAAATACAAAATCTCATACATTATGATCTGGACACTGCATATAATAAAATAACTAAGTGTTGTGGTAACCAACTACAATATCAAAGGTGAATCGGACCAACTTAAAATATTAACCTATTACAGAATTAAACTTCTGATACGAATCTGAATAAGATTATACCTTTCATATGTGTTTAAAACAATGATTCAGGCCTTCAAGGAATACACAACATTACAATAATAAAGATATACTCACCGCAAGATCTCTACAGTTATCAATGTGGATATACACCATTCTTGGGTATGATTGAGGTCCACACTGGATCGTTATTGTTTTTGTTTTGTTTCTGAAAGTAAGAAAAAACACTGATTAGGAAAATATAATAAAATACAATGCAAAGAGAAATACATTTATAAGAGGATCACATCTAAATTTTTAAATGAAAATTTCTGAAATTTTATCAATGTAAGTGTTATCGTAACAACGCATATTGGGAAATATTTTTTTAAGATCTCACGCCGAATCACATTACAAGACAGAACGTTTCTTTTTTAAATATTTTTCCTCTATCTTTTTTTTTTCTGACGCCAATCTTTTGATGATCACAAAAGTTTATTTTGTCAAAAATAATATGCACTTGTCAATGCTGCATGTGCAAGCAAGGAATCAACTATGCCTATATATATCTTCGTGGTTTAAAGAGATAAGGGAATGGTATACAAAGGATAGACAAGCTAAGAGGATTGTTTTACATACCAATACCTTGTCATGAAATATCAAAATCCATGTTAAAAAAGAGAACAAAAAACACTTTATCTTAAATCATACATAGCCATATTTTGGAAAATAAATGAAAATGAAATGAAATCGTTGAGTTTAACGTCCCACAATTACGCCCTTTAGGTTAAGGGATGCAATGATTAAAGCAAGTTAATGATGATGGAAGAATCGGTGAAATGAGAATGTGGGAGAAAATGGGAGTACCCTGAGAAAACCCACGGACACGATGTTGTCCACCACAAACGTACTTTGCCGGGGACTGAACCAGGGACCCACGCACAAATAAGCGCTCTACCACTGAGCCAAAACACGAGCGGCTCGATCGGTGCCGGATAAAAGAATGTGTCGAACCACACAATGTCAGATTAAAGAGCACCTATTGTATGTATGAGAAATACACAGTAATACTTTTGATTGAAAGAACAAATTATTTACCTATCTTCATCCCCTGATTCCCAAAATGTTTCAGTAGAACTATCGGTGAGACTGCCTACCATTGCCTGGCGACTAGACGCTTTGATCTCAATGCCTGGTGTCAAATCCTTTAACGTCTCAACACAACTAGTTACCTAAACGTAAAGAAAAAGCCTATTAGAATAAAGTTATTATTTCTAATATAGAACAATATTTGGCTTGAAAATTAAAACAACTTAAAACACACCTTTCTACCTCTTACATTGAAAAATTTTAGTTTAGTAAGAAACAGAATACACATGCATGAAAGAAAAACATAGTAACAGTCGAGACAGGCTGATACAGCAATTCTTTGATACCGATACTTTCTTGACACTATATAGTCGATCTATTTTTGTAAATTTACAATTTCAATCAATACTGATCAGGCATAATTAATATAATTTGTTTTAATTAAAATTAAAATACTCATACAACGAATCTCATGTGTATTATTACACAATCTATTCATTGCTGTACACTTTTTCTTAATTTGTATAATTTTTATTGTAGTTGTGTGAAGAAAACTAGTATGGTAGAATTGGTCACTTGGTCAAAATCATGATAATGTGGTTTTGAGTGCTGATAAAGCGAATTAACAATGATACCCTTTTCAAAGTGTTCACAAAAGACTTATTTACAAACTGTGCAGAAAATTCAAGAAGCGAAGAAATGTTCAAGTGGTTACAATTAAAAGTTACATTTATTATTTTATATTATACGCAGAAAATTTCAAGGCATATATATAAAGGTCGGTTTCTAATAAAAAAAATGTGACATTTGTAGATATACAGAAAAAAATGACCATATATTCTAAGACATGATGACGTAGTTATATAACATAAGTAGGAAATACTTTCTATGTTGAAGACCTTCCGTACCTGAGAATATGTTGAATGATGACTCTCATGCATGCTAAGGCTGACATCATCTTGCTCCTCTTCAGAACGCGAAAGGATCTTACTTATGTTGCTGAATACGTGACTCCTTGAATAAGAAACATAAAATGATTATTATAATATCCACAATAATAATAAATACCGGTATGTGTTGTTAATAAACACTATATATTTTTGAGAAATGGAAACAACAACTGACATTTCTTAACATGTAATTTTTACTATAGGTGATGTTACACTGTCTGAATCAATGCATTTCGAACAGAAAAAGAAAGAAAAACGGTCTGGGATTTCACCTGATCTACAGTGACGATGCGTTAACCCCCACGCTACTTAGTTCTCTCCAGACCAGCCAAAATACCTTAACTCTTGAAGGAGGTGCTCTATGTAAATTTCAGTTACACAAACTGTTAATTAATTTTTAATTCTTGTATACCGAAGAAATAACTAAAAATACGAAAATACATGAACAAGAATATTAAATTCCTACCTTTTACCCTTTCATTGTTATTTATTAATTTATATTTTTGAACATACACATACACTCTATTTTCTATACACACTAAAAAAAAGTATACTTTAAATGCTTCATCAGTTATGAAGGGGATGAATTAGGGAGAAAAAAAAAAAAAAAAACAGATAGCCCTGTTCTTTAGAGAAGTCAGGGGCCTTATTAAAAATCTGCCCACTAACCAACTCATCTACTTCAAATTTGGAAAATATCTGCTTAGTAAGACCTTTGAATGATATCTTACGTTATTTGCAGAGAGGGTCCCGTTCTCTTAGACTGAAAGTATAGTTTTAAATTGTCTAAGCTGTCATGTATCTTCTTCTAAATAATTAGCTGTACAGATTGAAAAATGAGTTTACAAATATACATTCACTCATCCTTCGGTCTTATGATGCAGCTGATTTAGTTTCGAAGTCCTGATTTTAAACTAAAAATATTGAATTTACTGTATGATATATATTAATGAAAAGAGGAAACAACCAAATTTTGTTTTACATACCAGATCCTCTGTAGGTGCGGATTCAATAACACACAAAGAGCGAAAAAATTATTGACTAGACCGAGACTCGAACCAGGATCTTCGGCATACCGTGCCGATGCGTTTCCGACTTCAAGTGTGAGAGAATGTGTTGCTGTTCTGGGAAGCGGACTGGGTAGCGTAGTAGTTAACGCATCGGCACGGTATGCCGAAGATCCTGGGTTCGAGTCCTGCTCCAGTCACTCAGTTTTTCACTCTTTGTGTGTTACTGTCTTATAGTTATATTTACAATGTACAGTGTTTTACATTGTAGTATGTTGATTAAAAAATACAGTACTATATCCGTGTCTCTTTCTTTGATAATGTACTTGTGGATATTAGCCACTGCACACTCACTGTCGGAAATTATGGATAATCAACGACTTCGGCCGCTATTAGCCACTTTTATTGAAATGAAGGACGAGCATCCTTTATGAAAATGAAGGATGAGCATAGTCAGACACCGTGAGGAGTTCATAAGTATTTGTTTTCCGAATTTCGAATTTTCCTAGAAATTATATAATGCTTCAAGGTCAGTCAATTCTTCAAGTTCTTTACATTTTGACTATTTTATAACACTGTCGCTTGCATTGTGTTTATAACAATAAAATAACACAAACGACGATTACGGATTCGCGTTGTCTTTTCAAAATGGTGCCTACCATTTGAAATCGAAGTCCATTATCAAGGTAAAGAAAATTAAAAATGGCTATTTACCTAAATTTTACGAAAATGTAAATATAATCACAGAATCAAGTGTTTCACCAGTATAGTGTGAGTATTTAAAACCTTAAAATGTAACTGAGGTATTGACTATTATAGATGTATTGAGTATAGGTTTATTAATAATTCCACATTTAATGGAAACGTCTGCAACGAGGCTATTTGATCCTGACACGATTAGGCCAATAACCGACACATTCTGTGCATTGAAAATTCAGAATAAAACTTGAAAGTACAAATAAAGCAATCAAACAAAATAAAATCCAAACAGCACGTGAGCACGCTAAAAGAATAAATAGTATAAGAGATATGATTAGAAAATAAGTCAAAAAAGGAATAATAGTACCACATGACAGGAAAAATTTAAAAAGAAAACCTCAGAAAGACATGTATTATTTTCAGTGTTGAAGTACATATTTTTTACTGATACCAAACATGATATTGGGAATTTCTTGACGTATAAAATAAAATAAAGCTATGGTCTCATCTTCTTTTGAAAATAAATTAAAAAGCTAAAATATTATTACATATTTATTTTGAAATGTTGGCCAATTCTGCACCTTGAATTGGCCATAGCATTGCCGTTTATTCCTGCTAGAACTACCAAAATTAGAATGCGCAATATTTTTTGCATTAAAATGGTTGTCGGGGAAAGATTACACTAAATTTCCACAGAAATACCATTCACTGTAATCCCTAAGATGAAATAATAACAAACATAGACCAATACTTACTTATGTAGGAACATGTGATCCGACTGTCGAAATCGAAGACCCCAGCAACGAATGGCCATTTGTTGTAGAGCTGAGCCCATAGGTAGCAGCAACATAAGATCTGATATTGTTTGTAGCAATGCATGGAATGTGGAAGGCAATGGATGAACTGCCTCGCCAGCAATACTGATATCACTCAAAGGATGTTCACACACACCACGCAACTCCTACAATAGACAACAACCAATATTAAGTCATGCAATTTTTCTAAGATAGCCTTGCCTATTTATCTAATACGAAAGATTATGAAATCTCAAGATACTCTCAAACGTTAAATACGAATGTTATACCACGTAACACTTATTAAGAATTTCGAAATAAATAAAATTAGCGTTTGAAAATATAATCCTTCAGAATGAGAATGTATAGGGTATCGCAGTGGTTCGGGCGATTTTAAAAACGTTATTACGAGAAAAATGATTAAATATATTTCGGCGTAACAAGCTGGAATACAAACTATACACGAAAGCATGCAGTTATTTGTGAATTTAAGTCATCAAATACATAAGAGTGTGGCACAAAATAAAGAAAATAATGTTCCACCGAAAACCTAACTGTCCAAAAATGACATTTTGCAGATGACCGCTATTCCGCTGTATACGTCCAGTAACTCTCTTGCTAAGGTCACTCATTACTCTTTGCAGCATATCTAAGGGAATTCTCGGAACTTCTTCGTGAATGCGACGCTTTAGTTCTGGAATTGACATACCGACGTAAGAAAATTCTATCTTTGGAAAAAAAAAAAAAAAAATGTAATAACTTTCTTTTGTGGTGCAATGGTTCTTTTTTACTTTATTTTGGACAACACTACTTTCTGTTTGGTGACTTAAATTCACAAATAACAAAATGCTTTCATGTCTAGTTTGTATTCCAACTTGTTACACTCAAATAAATTTCATCATTTTCTCGTAATAACGTTTTTAAAACCGCACGATCCATTACTGCACACTGTACAAAACTGACACTCTTTACTACAGAAGAAATATTTAATGACTTGTTACCCTTTTAATCAGATTAACTGACTCTCTCATTGATAAATAATATCAGCTAACAAAAAAAAAAAAAAAAAAAAAAAAAAAAAAAAAAAAAAAAAAACTTCGCGCGCATTTGGAAGATAGAAATGTAAATGCTTATCTTGATACCAACGGTGGATTTATTCACTGGAAATAATTTTCTGTTTAGTTCACAACCCTCTGCCACCGAGACACAAACATTTCCTTTGTTTCAGTTTAACGTCCCATGACTGTGTTTCAAGTACAAGGGAGACGGTGATGACGATAATGAATAAAATGGTGGAATGACAAAAGTGGAAGAAAACGGGGTAACGCCGGAAGAATAATCCACGCACACAAGCACCCGATTGAATAAAGTGTCGAAGGCAGATACTTCATTCTCCAGATCATTTCTGTTGCTTAATTGTCTATTTGCCTTATTTTTATCCAGAAACAGGTAAAGGTTATAGCCAGCTGATAAAATATCTGGAGTATATGGAGGGTAGGGTACTAACTCCCAGTCAAGAATTGTAATATTTTCTGCGGTTATTCGCACCGAGTGGGGATAAGCATTGTCCTGAAGATAGGGAATGTATCTTTTGCTGATCAGTAGAGGCTACCTTTGCCGGTGTGTATTTGCAACTTGGCGTAGTACACATTCGAGTTGGCGTAAATAATAGGTCAACGCTCACAAAACTTGGTGAAAGAAAATAGTTTATTCCTACCGGATAATAGCTCGTAGTAGACAATCCCAGCGCCTGTTCATCGGACAACAATAACTTATTTGGATCAGTGGTTGCTTTGATGTATTAGCTGTCGATTCCTCCGGCGTCAACTATTGTATGACTGCTTGGAATTTGCATACAGCACCCGTTTCTCGACGTACGTTAACATACTATGCAGAAAATACTGCGTTGTGACGGAGTAGTAGTGAGTAACATATGCTGAATCACTGAAGATTGTTGTTTGGTAATAAGCCACCCATTTGGAGTGATTTTACACTTTATCCAATTTGCTGTAAAAGTAACCGGACAGATTCATCGCTTGCCTGAAACATTCTTGGAAGTTTCTAGCAAGTTTGGCTTGGGTGCATATTACTCACTGCTCGCAATGCATCTTCGTTGATGGTTGTGGTCGTTCTACACTAGCTTCATCTTCCCAAGACTATTGCCTTGATGAACATGTTCCGAAACACTTCTCTACTTTCCTTACAATTAGTTCATTATCTCCAAATGCCCACAAAAGTTTTGAGGCTGTAGCCACCTTTTGTGTCTAATATTTACTCATAAAACAGACATGTCCGAATAATACATTTTTCTACATTCATATTACGGGGATTATTTGCTACTAAAGACACACTGTTAATACAGCTAATACAGTTAGCAGATTCGTTTAGATGTTCCCTTTTGATGCTACGTGTCCATACGTTTGCTGATACCTCCTGCGCAAAGTCATTGGAAGTGAAAGTTGACACATTAAAAAGCATACTTTTTTTTTTTTTTTTTTTTTTTGTTAGCTAATAAAGCAATAATGGTGATAGTAAATAAATTAGCGATGTCAACATTCGAATGATAATTTTAATAGAACTAAAATAAATAAATAAATTATTATCACAATATTGCGAGCGGTGATTATATTTCCCATTAAATAAATTATTATAAACACTGGATGGTTAGGACTCAATTTAATGACCACTCATCGCCTAAGTTGTGTATCTGACTGGTCATAGACCTTCACTGACTGTAGCGTCAGTTATTATTATTATTATTATTATTATTATTATTATTATTATTATTATTATTATTATTATTATTATTATTATTATTATTATTATTATTTAGAAAAGACGAAGAAAGTCATTTACAAATTAACATGGTGTAGAAAATGATTGAGGGAATCCTAAAGAGCACACAAATAAAGAAAAAATAATAATGAATGAAAGGTGTAAGGTAAAATTACAAATAGATAACCTAAGATGCTAAAGCATATCACAACACAGAAGATATAGACAGAGACTAGGAAGTGAAAAAAAAAAAAAAGAAAAAGAAAAAAGAAATGGAGAAGGCGTTTCTTCATTTCTATCGACTTACGTGTTCATCCTTTCTCTCAGTCTTATTCTCTTCTTCAGTCTCAGCGTCTTGTTCCCCTATAGATGGGGTCAGTGCGGCCACAAACCACCAAAGGAGGTCATGGAGACATGTGGGTTGGGTGACACTTCTCAACAACCAGTTCAAAGCCTACACACAAAAGAATCACAGATTTTAGTGGATTAGTAATAGTCAAATCAGCATCTTGAATGGAAAGTTCTAAGTTACACTATGATATTTATTTGAAGTTTTTGTAATATTTGTACAGGAATTTCAAAGAAAGTGAATAAATGATGTGTCATGGTGAGAACCACTGCTCCCTCTTCCAGCAATTTCACAGATATCCTCATAGTAGCATGAGCAAGGAGTCTATGTTGCAATGTTTTGTAACCATTGGGATGGTAGAGCAGCTAAAATATCAGTACTTTGTGTTTTATCCGCCACCTTTTATTACAAAAGAATAGTACACTAATACAAAATTCTTTAAGTTCAAAAACTTGATAAAAAAAGGTCTGGAGACGCAGTTGAGTCTCTAATTCCTTCCTTTTCAATATGTATGGTTCGAGTGTTATTTAGCACGCTTCACAATCCAGTGCAGCCGAATACAGTGTGTGAAAGTCGTTTAAGGCACCACAGCCCAGAGCACCAGAACAGAGTGTGAGGGTTTAACGTTTAAGCAGTACTCCACGGACCAGAGCAGCCCAACAGTGTGAGTTTAACGTTTAAGAAATACTCCACGGTCCAGAGCACCAGAACAGTGTGAGGGTTTAACGTTTAAGCAGCACTCCACGGCTCACGGCAGCCAAACAGAGTAAAGGTAAAGGAAGCATTCCTCGGCTCAGAGCACAAACAGAGTATGAGGGTTTGACGTTTAAGGAGCACTCCACGGCCAGAGCAGCCGAACAGAGTGGGTGGTTATAAAGAAGTACCCCACGGTCAAATGGAGCGGAACAGACAGGAGAGATTGTTTGCAGTCACTCTCAGGCTTAGACTGACCCTAAGGTGCTGGCTGCTTTTCCCTTTAAGGCGAATCATCGGGTTCCTTTCGGCACTGGCGTTAGTGTAGATGTCATATTCCTACTTCGGTAACACGTGGCACCATATGAAGTGCAGTCTGCTTTGTTGACATACAGCACGTGGCTGGCAGGCATCAAAGACAATCAGGGGAATGGAAAATAAAACACTACAGCAGGTCGCTGAAAGCATATTGCCCAGAAAGAATGAAAAAAAGAAAGAAACTGAACAAAACAAAGGATAACACCAACCAGCCCAGAACAAAAGATATAAAATTGTCTGATATTTTCCCTGTTATTTTAATATATTTCTTTTGTGATATTTTATTTTCGTTTCCTGGTGATGCCGCATAATAGACAACACAAACCCTGGACATACAAACATTCTGAGAGAATGCACTTCCATCTTAGCTGCAAAAAAAAGCTGCTGCTGACCATTCTTTTTCTCAGCCTCCCACCAATCACATGCGAACCGACACAGCTAAGAGAGAAGAACATGGTGACGATCGAATTTGACACACACATGATAAATGGATCTGTCCTTCCAGTTGCACCTCATTCCCTATGTTGAGGTTCTGCTATGAAGGGGATGATGCACAAAAAAACTTTCAGTACGTTCTAATATGATGTTCCATAACACTTTTATATTCTTCTAATTTACCTCTTGCTGATTATCTCACGTACACATGGATAGAGATGGACTTCTCTTTAGAAACTACTTTGTCGTTCAATCGCCGTATATATTAGTTAAGCTTAAAGTTGGCAAAATAAAGAAAGAAGACTAGAACAGGATAGTTCGAAAGCTAGTTCAACTAATTTGAATCACGTTGATTTTCCCTTTGTCTGTCTCCAATAATTATGATTGACATGTTTGCTTTACGTCCTTGTGTAATATCCAGATTATGAAGGATAGGATCCTAGTATTAAAAGTTGAATTCGATTCACTGCACAAAAATGAGACTCCAAGTAAGGTTTGAACTACCAAAAACCGCAACGAAAAAACGCGCTAGTGGCATTGCTATCTCAATTTAACACTCAAATATGTCAGAAAACCAGAGAAGTCTATCTTATTAAACCAAGAAGCCATTTTTTTCTATTCTTTTATTACAACAATATCTTAAGATAACCTCTACAGAAGCCCTATTTTGAATATAAAGTGGTAAAATTGTTACTATTAGTAAAATCGTTAAATAAATAGAATGAAGTACTTACTTGCATTGCATATACTCGACATGTTGCTTTTCGTAAGGCCTGCTTCATAGCTAACTGCAAACTCTCCAGATTATGCTGTTGAAATAGAAACCCAAGTACAGGCCGAGTAAGAATTTCAAAGCTTCCTTTTTGTTGTTCAGGTTGCGTTGAAACTATAGCTGAACTGTCTATGTTTGGAACCAGTTTCTGTAGAGCTGCTGACGGGTAACAGAGCAATGAAGATCCAGCTTCTGAAATCGAGAAATAGGACAGATAAGTACGATTTCTGATAATCTATGAATCATCTCAGTCATTCGTATGATTATATTTATTCTATACCAATATAAAACTGATTTTTTTTTTTCAGAAAGTTTCACGACATATTTCCTTATTTTTTCCATATATTCAACCACAGGGTGATCTTTTGTTAACAGGATTCATTTATTATATGTGGAACAATCGATAAGTTTTTGTTCTTGTATGGAAAGTGTGCTACATATTTGTAAACGTGCTTATGTCTTAGGATAGTAATGTAATCTTTATGTTTCTAGATACAAGAGGTTTGAAGGTATGATGTTCAGAATTAGTGAAGTGTCAGAAGCAGCAATGGAAATGCTGGCCTTCTCTGTACCCAGTGAAAAGATTGTTTAGGACCACCTTGTGCGCACAGAAGAATGTTGGGTATATCACCATGATCCAGGAACTAAAGTTATGAATAAATAGTGAAGCATTCCTACATTCCACACCCGTACTCCCACCTAAAAAAGGTCGTGTGAAGCCTTTTGCAGTAACGACTTCAGCGGGTACGCCGGATAGGCACGGGCCTACCCAAAAAGTTTGAAAAGTATATAAACGCTAAAAGACGCAATAAAGAGTAAATATATTTTCCATTATTTATATTAATGATAGACAATTATTTAACAAATAGCATCAACCACTACTGTAAAAATAATTTCCTACTCTCATTAATCAATCAAATGTGTATATGTATCCATGAGCGACGGAGCTGGCCTACCCAAAATTAAAATTCTAAAGCCGCTCCTGGCCTTTTGCCAAGTCACACTTCCAATTTTCTGGGCCTAATTCTCATTGGTTACCTAATGTACGAAGATAGCATACCTAGGGCATATTTCAGAGATCTGCTGCAAAACTTTCGTGATATTCTGACGGTACAGCACCATGATATACTCAACAAAGGAAGTCCACCTCTTACTTGACAAGCTCCCACTCACAAAGTCTAGGAAATATTGAATGCTGTGCAAAGCCTCGGTTACCAATTAATTCGAAATCCACTACATTTCCCTGATTTTGTCCGACAGACTCCTTTGTTTCCACACATAATGCAGTCGTTGAAAGGAATATGTTTTCCTTTTGATACGAAGGTCGTTTCCATTGTCGAGAACTGGTTTTCTAGCGAATACGGAACTTTCTATAAAATTAGCTGTGGAATTTGAAACTCTATGGAGAAACGTGCTACTTTGCACGGTGACTATGTGGAAGGGGACAAATAGTGTGTCAAATACACTTTTTTGTATATAACTCCTTGGAGATAGAGCATGTTCTATTTCGTACGACTTTTCAAGTATATCTTGGTTCAATTACAACGTCTTGTTGTGGAGCTAAAGTAAAATATATATAAACATTAACTGTAATTGGTGCAGGTTGAGAGTGGATAGACAGATTTTAAATATGAAATCAAACAGCAGGCTCATGACGCATCATTTATATTTTAGGGAAGAAGGCGTCAATGATACATTTAAACTGTTTCTTTCAGAGGGTGACCGGGGGTATTTTCCCCTAGACTTCGAAATTTATCCCCCCCCCCCAAAAAAAAATTATGAAATGGGGTTAAGTTTATGATACTTTAAATGTGTGGAAGTTGGTGTAACTACAAATTCATGGGGAGTTCTGGCACCTTTTTTTTCACAAAATGGTATTGGTAAAGAGTAACTGTTTGTTACTTCCAGAATCACATGCCAACTTCAGTTAGTGAATGGAACAACGTTTCCGAAATAAGCCAACGATTTTCCCATACACAATGCTACATTGGTTCAAAATTTCCTTTCTACACAAGTAATAAATATAATTCTGTTTTACTTCTGAAAATGCTTTATGATATAATGAAAGAATAAAACGAAAATAACTCACCATTGGTTTCTCCGCTACTATTGTTTCTCTTTCTAGTCATAATAACTCTCCCTTCTCCTTCTCGCTTACTCCAGTCTCTAGCAGTTGTCCCCATTGAAATCGAACGATGGAAGGTGCGTCCTTTGCTTCCTTCGCTTTCGTTGTCACTCATTGTACCATCAGACATCGGCTACAACAAAAACAACAGCACATCAAATTAAGCCTTTTCAATCATTAATCTATACAAATAAGATTGGAGTGTTCAGAGGTTTATGGCATTTCACAAAGATCGACCAGATGTTTATAAGTTTTTAACAATATTTCACAAAGATCGCTGAACAAATGGTTATAAGTTTGTGGAATATTACAGAGATCATAGTACAGATGTTTATAATTTTTGGTGCGACTACACATCGCAGGTCGTAGACGGATTTTATAATATTACTTTGGTGAACGAATATCATCCCCTGAGATAACTAATGGAAGTGATATTTCACTGTTCTACAGGTGACCCAATAAAATTTCCCGCATTTTAAAGACTAATAAAGCAAAAAGTATCGCAGATAGAAAGTTGTTTACTGCAAAATATAAAAAGGTATTGAAAATAGTTCGTAATTACTTTGTTCTGTTCTTATACTTTCCCTAGGAAGTCCAACAGCTGCAGCACGCTTCCTTGCAGAACGTTCTTGGAATTGCAAAAAAGACTGTCTCGCAATCTTGATATTGCAACGATCAACGGTCGAACCGAAGTTCTTGACCCAGTGCAAGACAGTCTTCTAATCAAGAGAATTTTCACTACATGGAACAGCAAACTTTAACCGAAAAGCTCTTTGCACTGAAATAACAAAATTGCTGTTTTTGATAAACATTTCAACTGCGAACGTGTGATGAGCTCCTGGCCAACCCATGACAACAGAAAAAGGCAAGAGAGGTGAGCTGAAGCGATGGCTTCCACTCCTTTTGCCCCTCTACTGATAGAGCTACAGTCGGTTAAGAGTTTTTACAATAATTGTACTGTCAATTGCTGTGTAATTTCAACACACAATAGAGCAGAATAATTACAAACTGTGTTCAATTCCATTTTATATTTTTGAATAAACAAGTGTCTATCTTCAATGCTTGTTGTTTTATTAACCTTTAAAATGTGAGAGATTTTATTGGGCCACTCTGTATAATAGTAAGAGAGGATATATTTAATAGATGTTAAACGTGTGTGGTAATAAACTGTTAATAATGATACCTGAATTACTCGTAGTACCTTGGTGGTATGCAAAAAGCTGCCTATTTGCAATATTATCAATGGACAGATTCCGCTGCTACTCTATGTACTTCATATTAATTCCATAAATGACTACTCTTAGACAGTGGTCGAAGTGAGACGGTACGCGGTGGTATGCCATACCGCCTCTAGTTTTTCAGTAATGAGGACATACCGTCTCTAGATTTTCAGTGATCAAGACAATATTTAAATAGCCGGTATGTTGAATCAAAATCATAATAAAACATACCGCCTCTGCTTTTTTTTTTTTTTTTTCACTTCGAACACTGCTCTTAGATATACAAACCCTAACACCTAGTCCTAACTTACACATAATCTCCTCACGCTACCGCTAATAATTTTTATTAAATATGTCTCAATATAAAACCTAAATTCTAGTGATCTTACATATACTATACTAGCTATAAGGACTCATCGCTGTCGGGTCTTAATTTAGAATCTGAATAAATAGAGTAAAGATTTCTTCCATTCCTTTTAATCGATGTTGTGAATTAAGAGTCGGCAACAACAGGTCCTTACTCTTTTTATTCAGATTCAGAATTAAGACCCGACAACGATGGGTCCTTAAGCTAGTATAGTATATATAAGATCAGTAGAGTTTAGGTTGTGCCTAAAACATTTTGTTACGCAAAATAGCTCTAAAATGATTCCAGATTTTAGACGCTCTTATTTAAACCTGTATTTATTTACACCTTTGACAGCAGCCGCAACTTTGGAATTTTTCGATAGTACAAGAACAGAGATCTCAACATTAATATATACCTCAAGAATCAGGCAAACAAATTAATAAAAATACGCGGCACATTTAAAAACATTTTGCTACTATTTTATTTATTTATTTATTTATTTATTTATTTATTTTTTAAATAGGGAGATATGAGCTCCTGAATTAGAGTAATATCAGGGCAGTCTAAAAGTTCCCGGAATGTTGTGTGTTTGACATTGGTGATTCAATCATAATGACTCATGTACAGCACAATCCTTTTGTCTAATTATGAATTTGACAAGTGTGAACAGGTCATAACAGGTAGTATACGAGTCGTGGAGTTGGACGGAGGAGTGTGGTAATCGATTGGCGCAATCTCGCAGTTCAATCAACGCGCAAACACGAAGTTCATGCGCAAATTGAGGATATATGCTTCAGAGACTTTGATAGTCTTAAAACAGTTTACAGTGACAATGCTTTAAGGAAAAATTGGTCTCGAAGGTTTCACCGCCATACAACACGATCAAAATCAAAGTGACGGCTGAACTGCGAAAAATACCAAGAGAGGACTTTGTCTGTGTTTCTAGCAATCGCAAGAGTGGTTAAGCAAGTGTGTGTGTGTGTGTTTCAAAGAAGCTTACTTTGAAGGTGATCAAGTAAATATGTACTTATATTGTGGCAATAAAGAGCTGCAATAAAATTCCGGAAACTTTTTGACTGCCCTGGTATATATATATCTAAAAGCGTCAAATACGGGCGTCCCGGTATGTTATAGAAAAGTTGGCAACCCGAAGTTTGGAAGAATAAACGTCGAAAATATTCAGACATACATTGTCAACTTTTACGAATTCGAGCAATAGTGGTATTATGGGAACTTCAAGCAATTAAATAAATTAACAAAAATCGAAATTATCAAAACGAACTGATAATTAATCTATAAATGTCTCTTACCCTTCCAACGGATGCAGAAAGCTGAGAAGGGCCATTCTCCTGAACTAATCCGGCCCCTTCCAACAACCTATCGAGTCCGTGCTCTCCGTTTTGCCGCAGAGTTTCTTCTAATATTTGTTCCTCATTGATCATTTGTAGCTGGGACTGATGGACACCAAGTGCCTGTAAACACTGAAATGGAATGGATGGAAATTGGTCTGAATCTGCTGGGCTATGTTCAGACACACTGGGCATAGAAGAATATGGGCTTCGTTTCGAAGAGAGTCCTTGACCAGGTAGATTAGGACTAGCAGCACTTGCTAAATCAAGCAGAAACATTGCGTTGTTTTTCATAATGATGTGTGTTTCTAATTGTGCAACCGGAGAGAGTAATTTAGATGACGAGGCAGATCCTGATTTTTTCTTCGTTTTCTTCTTTTCCTTTGGGGCTGCTTGTTTCTTTTGTCGCAGATATTTCTCTCGACATTGATCACATATTAAATACCATGAACTGCCTCCAATCCCACCATCGCCACAATTTCCTGCCCATCCTACACAAAAGTTTCCTCCGCTGTTATAGCCTTTACCTCCAGCTCGACCTCCACACCCAGGGTGAGACTGTCTCATATGATATGTTACGGGATGCGGATAGAAATTCCCACATAATTCGCACATCGTTTCATGTTCTATCCCACCGAAAGCTGCAGCATTTACTTCACCAAACAAATTTGCTCGAGCCATTGGTTTCCATTCTTTCTTCTTTCTACTCTTCTTATCCTTCTCGCGCTCTTTCTCTTTGCTTTTCTCAAATTTCTTAATTTTCGGAGGAAGTGTCGGACTAGGGAGGATCACTTGTTGCATAATGGCACGGAGACAATTTGATGTCAATTCTTCCCACAAAAACACTAACGATTTTAGAGCAGGTGGTAACACAGCGACTGTGTGAAATGAGGTTTCGGGAAGCGATGACAATTTATTTGAGCCCTTTGTCCCACTGGGACTGTCAGTTCCAGCCCCTTCTTCTTTGATAGCATCTGAATGCTTTTTAGATTTATTTCTATTAGCATTTGCGTTGGCAGCAGATTTGGTTAAAGTCTCTAAAGTTGCAGGCTGAATGTGGAGATAGGTACTTGTGCTCACTTCAACGGAATGCCTCTGTCTTGCCTTCTGTTCCTTTGTTAGAGCATCATGTTTATCAGATTTATCAGATGGATGCCTTGTTACTACAATAGCTCCTTGCTTTGGTAAGCTAGGATGAAATTTTAGGAATGATGCACATGCCATAGCATCATGTACTATGCCTTCATGCCAAAGAAATGCTGCGAATATTGCTCTCAGGCATTCAGCAACTGATGGGCTGATTGCTTCCTTTGTTGGTTCTTTTCCTGATCTATCCCGAAGGTTTAAACTTCGATCTCTCATTGTTGGTGCAGGGGACATGGCACGTTCTCTTTTGCTTCTTAGTTGTTTATTAGAACGATCTTTTCTTGTGAGTTTTGGAGACAAGCGGATATTCTCCTCCTTATTTCCACTGGCTCCTATACTGAAATGGCCTTTTATCGCTTCTGGACTTGTCTGAGTACCTGTCTGTGTTACCATCTTTGGACTACAGCTTAAGGGATCCTAAAAAGAAAGAGAAATTACAAATTAATATTTACAAAAGCATCGTCAAATTACGAGGATGGATCAAAAAGTAATGCTCCCTCGCTATAAATTTGTTTCTATTACAGCTACTGAACTATCTATGCATATTATAGAGCTAACCTTACTCTACTAATGTAGTCTTTTCTTTTTCAGACTCACTGATTAGGACCATGGATCCGAAGCTAAAAGAAAGAGTTGTTATTAAATTTCTGACAAAAGAAGGTTGCTCATCTCAGGAATGCATAATCGCTTGAAAACTGTTTATGGGGACGCTGTAATGAACATCAGCAATGTGTTGCGTTAGATAGAATTTAGAAACGGAGAAACAGAAATTTCAGATAAACCGAGAAGCGGCCACCCGACAGCATCAGTCACAGGTATAAATCGATAATATGATGATGAACTGATTCGAGGAGACAGGCACATTACAGTTTAAAATGTTGCTGATGCATTCTAACATATAGCTCTGCCTAAGGAATAATTGCTAGCTTGGGATAGTACAAAGTCACATAAGTTAAGAAGCAAACCCCTGATTTTTTACAAAATAGTTTTGATGGCTGGTTCAACGATGGCGCAAATATGTTCAAAATCATGGAGGCAATGTTGAACGGTAGTTTTTTGCAGTGGACAGTTCAGCTATAATCTGAAATACCTTTTGTTGTTATATGTTTATTCATACATTTTTTTGTCACAGAAGGCATTAGTTTTTGATCCACTCTTATATCTAACAAGAAAAAACATGAAACATGGATTTGTAAGGTGAATTTCAATGTACCATACAATTATTTAAAATGTTTTATATGTACTACGTGCAGGTAGACACAAATTAACCACGAATTAACACAGAACCTAGTAGCTATTCCAATCAGTTTTTTCTTTTTTCTTTCTTGTGTGTATATGTTCTTCTATTAAATTTCAATGGCTGATCCGAATAATTGATTAGAATATTACGAGGACGTTAATAGTAGTGTTATTTGTCCAAACGTGATGAAGTACAGATGCAACGAAATTTAAACTACTGAAAACATAAAGGTCACACTACAGAAAATATTTAGTTGTCCACATTCAGCAATGTTAAGAACTTAAAATTACTACAATCACAAACCCAGAAAATAACGGATATGTTTCCGTTGTACTTTATAGCTTCACATAAACTTGTACTATGTATTTGGTGCGAATGAAATGTCCATTTTGACGTCTCATGGAGTCTCATCTCAGCAAAGCCATAAAAAAAAAAATAACAGTACATTTGGGCCTGAAATAGCGAGTGAACGCATCATTCACAGTTGGTTTGTCAAATTTCGTATCAGTGACAGTATTGCAAATTGAGACTATGGATACTGACCAACATCATGTTCGGAACTCGTCAGGAACGCCGTGGAAACAGACACTCGGAAAAGGGTTTGTCTCATTGTAGACGAGTTAAGTACATCATACCACTATGTTGGACATCACTGTTTAAACAGTAACGTAAAAGAAAAAAATATGAACTCATGGGTGTAAATTAGTTTACACCGGCCCACAGGAATCGCCATCTGGAGGTGTGTAGTTCTCTAAGTATATGGAATAACTTTGAAGGTTTCCTTCATAGGATTGCCACTTCTAACGAATCATGAAACTTCTACGACAATCGTAAATGGCCAGGAAAGCGGTTGGGTCGAGATCAATGTCCAAAACAGTGTCTTTGTCCCAAACCCCCTTTCTACACGCAGATGTTACTGCTGTTATGGTAGGCTTGATCCATCATGCCTTCTCTATCGAGGTAAAACCATCACTACAGATCGTTATAGTCCTGAATTCTATGACATACAGCCTAAAATTGTCTGCAAACATTGATCAATGCTTAACAGTCCACATGTCGCTCACAATTCAAGCCCACGCATCGACCAAAGGATTTGCAAATTCTCCATAAGTTGCAGTACGAAGTCCTCTCTCACCCGCATAGTATGCTGTGGCTATCTCTCCAATTATTACCTCTTCTGGCATCTTGTTTACTTTTTCGGAGGGAAGACCATCCCTGATCATAGGACGCTGCGACATGCGAATGAGCAATTCTTCGCATCGCAGATTCCAGACCTCTTTCATATGGAATCCAATCGTTGGCTGCGATCTCTGTAACTATTTCAATTCCTTGATGCGCTCTCATTGGCAAGTGGACTGGGACCAGGAAAGAAAATACAACTTTACGCAGTTAAGCCGCTCCTCGGAGAGTGGCATACCTCCTCTCGTTCTAGTCGCCACGATGAAGTGCTCGTGATGCGTTTGCGTATCGGACACTTATCTGACGCATCATTATTTGCTGCGTAGTTTGGACCTTCCGTATTGTGAAGAGTGTATTGTATGAGTATTCAGCACATTCTTATTGAATGTCCTAAATACTCAGATCTCAGAGAACGTTACGGACTGCCTTGTACTCTTGCTCGGATGTTGGGGGACGATACCGATATTATTGGTCGCGTGCTTACATTTATTCACGCGTTAGATGCTGCTCCCGTTCTATGAGCTTTTTAAGTATATTTCTCTTTCTTTTGCTCCTAGAATTTTATCTTTTATTCTACATTTTTATTTTCTATATATTGTTGTTGTTATTGTTTTTATCCCATATATTTATTCTTTTATCTTTTTTAAATTTTTTATTTCAATTTAGCAGTGCATTTTATCTTGGTTTAGTATATTCGTTTTAGTATTATTTTTGTTGCAGTCCGTAGTGAAGCAGTCATGTTGATCGTGACGGGAACACACAGCCTCGTTGTTGACGTCTCCATTATCCACTTATCATTCCAATCGTTGGCTGAACGATGATAAAAGCTTCTGATTGCAGACGGCGACTATTTTGATTAACCAGGTATTGTAGTTTTCGTTTTTTCGACCTTAGGAAATGCCTATCGTCGCGGACATTTTATTCGCACCAATCTAATATATACCTAGGTAATATGTTTAACAGTGTGATTTTTTAAAAGAAAATCCTACAATTCGTGAGTCTCTAAATAAACAGTTAAGAATAACATTCATGACATGTTTCACATAGAACATTGTACTCTACAAAGCAGAAACATGAACACTAGGCAAACGCGACGAAAACCAATTACTATTTCAAAAATGTAGATGTGGAGAAGAATGGAGAAAATATACTAAGTTGAATGAAGTTTGAAATTTGGGTTGGGTTAATGGGGATGTCAGCACCGAGGCTATTTGTCCCCGTCTCGATCAATATGCCTGCACACACACAGACTGCCCTCATGAAAAAACTAAAAGAACAATGTAAAAGCAAAGAAATGAAACGTTGCAAAATAAAAAAAACAACAGAAAAAACAGGTAAAAGAATAAATATATAAAGTTAAAATTATAACTAATAATAAATACAAAAAAACAATAAAATAGGAGAATAAAGGATAATACATAAGCAACTAAAAAGTAAAAGAAGGAATAACGCACTAAAATACTCAGAGAATGTGAGCTAGGACAATAGCACGTACAAAGGCAAGAACACGATAAACATAACACATATCATCCCCCAAAGTTCGGTCAAGGGTATAAGGCAGTCTGTGACGTTCTCTGAGTTCTGAGTATTCAGAACATTCGGCAAGAATGAGCCTAATACTCCGTGGGACGATACATTCTTCACAATACCGACGATGATGAGTTGAATGGAAAGCCAATGAATAAGTGCTGAAAATAATAGGAGGAAAGAACAATATTAGTGTAATTAGAAAGAAAAAGAGAAACTGGTTGGGGCACTGTTTGAGAAGAAACAACATTGTGGTGGACCTGACAGAATGTATAGTGGGAGAGAGAGAAAGAGGCTACAATTCACAGAGTATAAAAAAATGTTAAGACGAAAAAACTAGTTGAGAATGCATAGTACATGGAAAATGCTCAGTTTGTGGCAAGTGACCACCACTGATGGCAGAATAGTTATGACAATGATAATGATAGTAACATTTTAAAAGTGGCGAGGGTGATGCGTTGAACAAACATTGAGTGGAGTCTCCTGTCATCAAATTTCGGTATATGGGCTTATATTTAATATTCTGATACCTTTTGAACGCAAATACTTAAAGCTTACCTTTTTAGGAGTTCCGGGAGTGCTGTGAGGACTTTCAGACCGCATCTGCAATGAGCTACAGCTTGGACTCTGGGAGAGATCCCTGGTCGTGGCTGTGGTGGTGCCGCTAGGACTTTGAGACAGATCGCGAGTTAGGCTGCTGACAACTGCACTTGTATCACTCTGAGTTGAGCCTCGCCTTTGAGATGTTCCACTCTGGCTATCCTGCATTCCACCTGACACTACAGACAATACAATCATTTCAATAATATTACAAATTCACGTAATAGTCTTCATACTGCAATCTCAATATGAAACACATTAATTGCTCTCTCTTTCGCCTTTTAAGAGTCATTAACTACAAAAAATACTACAATATCTGAATTATTAAATGCTGGCTACTTTACAAGAAATAGTCTCCAAGTACCATGTATGTCATAAAAGCTAACAAGGTGTAGATTAAAGAAATGGCGCCATTCTGAAAATGTAGTTCATTAATTTATGGTGGAAGTCTTTCCCTCTTTTTGTGCTAGATAATGAAAGGAACTTCTGAGTTCTGAATTCACAGCTTGCTTGTTGCGGATATGTTAACATTAGGAATTCCAAGTGATTATAAATGCAAAATAATTCCGAGAGGACTCGGACCTATTTACACACATATACAAGTATTATCTGTACAAAACACAAAATAAAGGTTCTATTACATTTTCTTTAACTGTAAATGTATCATATGACAAAATTGATTTTACGTTTCTTTTCAAATAATTTCGCTGATTGGAGTTTGACATCTGAACCATAGTTATATAGATAGAACTTAATGGTCCCAATTACTACTTGTATTTGCAGGTGACCCAAGTTCCCTCATTGAGTATCGAACCCAGAACCATCTATGTAGAAATAACGTGCGTTAGCCATTTGGGTATGAAGATAATCTTTCCAAATAGAGTAATTATATTTGTTTAATTACTTAATTACAAAATATATTAAAATAATATACCAACTGCAATTCAGTGAATGATATTAATACATATTTTCATTACTTCTTAAAAATATACACAAACAATACGATAAATCTCAGAGTTAATATAAAGCAGTTGGTTTCATTTTCTCTTTGTAACTCTGGGTGGCCAAGTTATTAACGCTCATCTTTTCTGCGCATGTAATCTTCTGTTTGATCCACGATGAGGATACTAATTCCATTTTTTTTAATGTTTATTTACGTACAATTAAAATTTCTTGAAATAACATCCTTGAGCATCAATACACCATGTCGTGGTTTTGCCATGCGTTATGGCTTGCTTAGAATCCTTGATTATGTATCTATATTTATAGTTCGAAACACCCGTTACGGCAGTTTGCAAGTCTTGAACAATCCCAAAATGGTGTCCTTTTAACCCTTATCCGGGCAACCGGGGCCTCCCAGGCCCAGTAGCTTCATATTTTTTTTTTTTTTTCGAATTTCTTAATAACCATAAATATTTCGATGTCATAAAATTCTGATTTTTTCTATCTTTAGTCGAAGTTAAAGTTATGAACATATCGAGTTGGTAAGGCTAATAGAGTTGGTAAGGCCCCAGTTGCAGTCTACGTTACAAAAATAGCTTGCCCGGATAAGGGTTAAGGTGGATTTAGGCCGCGGAAACAAAGTAAGTAAGCTGGGGCCAAATCTGGGTTGTAGGAAGGTTGCGTTGCCAGGCTATAGAAAGCGCTGATTAGCTTGCTACAATCTGTCTCGCCTGAAACTCTCTTACCAGTAATTGTCGTGCTGAAGAACCCAGGTGTTGGCGATTCCCGAGTGGACGCGCGCGACTGTTTGTTAGTGTAATAAGTAAAGCCCGGAATTAATGGCAAAATGCCATAAGTGGCATTATTGCAATTTTCATAATATTTACAGGAAAAGTGCAATTTCACAACTTAGAAGCAATTTGTTGCCATTGTCACAGGTTTTCTCTTCCACTACTCTTTATTTACTCATGAATGACAACATACCACAGATCTGAGTCGCTCTTATCTGGCCAAGCAATCTCGGTGTCTGATAATAACTGGTCTATTCCCGTTGGAATGTGACAACTGGAGAGGCGGGAATGCTAGTGCGTATTCAGTTCTTGGAATTTTGAAGCAGTGTTCGGTTCTTGGAATGACAAACGAAGATGTTTACTTTCAAGAAGTAGCCAGGTGCACAGTTATTCTGAATCTTAGGCGTGCATGATACAGAACTGGTATTTATGTGCGTTTCAGTATTTCAAGATGCCGAAATTTGGTCTTTCTAGGCAACAGAAGTTGGAAAAATTTGTGAGTTCGGGCGTACTGTGTTTTCAACAGACAGTTCTGTACTGTTTTATAAGTTATGTGAAACTGTGGTTTCCGCTGAAAAGCGTTATTTTGTAACACACCATATAATCACTGCAAAACACAACTCTGCAAGGACACGCAAATCAGCTGGTGAAAAGGTTCTAAATCTTCTTGGAACAGTCACGAATCTCGCTTCGCGTACTAACAGTTTTGCGAATGATCTGTGTGAAGCTCTAATTAACGCGGACATTCCTTTATGGAAGTTAGAAAATGTTTCACTTTAGAAACTTTCTCGAGAAATACACAAAACAAAACAAAAAAAAAAAAAAAAAAAGTTGCAAGTGAATCATATTTGAGAAGAACTTACGTTGATAGCGCGTATATCAGAACTATTGACGGTATCCGTAAAAGTGTTGCTGACAAAAAATTATGGATTTCAATTGATGAAACTTGCGAAATTCTAAGACGTTCCATTGCCAACGTTGTAATTGGAACTTTGGGAGGGGAAGAAGACACACAAACATTTCTGGTTGCATCAGAAGTTCTGGAAAAAGTAAATGGCACGGCAATTGCACAGGTTTTTACAAATCGCTGAGTATTCTGTGGCCAGAATATGTAAAATACGATAAGGTCCTTCTATTTGTCACAGACAGAGTTGTATACATGAAACGTGCAGCAAAAGCCCTTAAGGTTCTATTCCCACTTTAAGTGCTGCATGTCACCTGTCTGGCACACGCGCTACATAGAATTGCAGAGGAAGATCGTTCTCATTTTCCTGACGTTGACCTTCTTATGTCAAATGTGAAAGAGGTATTTCTGAAAGCTCCCTCGCGAACAAGTGCGTTTTGCAAATTAGCCCCTGAACTTACGCTTCCACCATAGCCTGTCTTAACGAGATGGGGTACATAGATTACAGCTGTTCTCTATTATGCTAACAACTTTGAACCCATCAAAACAGTGGTCGAAGAGAGACGGTATGCGGTGGTATGCCATACCGCCTCTGGTTTTTCAGTGATCAGGACATACCGCCACTGGAAAGTGGTTGCTAATATACGATACCTTTCATAAATCCATTTTTATACACAGTAATTGACGAATAGCTTTGCACGCCAAAGATTTTAAGTTGGCAACATTTTTATTTTCTTTTTCCTAATACTTTTATTTTGTTTTTAAAATGGCGTGTCTACAAAGAAGTTCACTCCTTGCTCCTACACGAGAAGTCGTGTTGGTTGTATTGGTTACACATAAGGGCTACATAACAGAAAGGAATGAGTCATGGGCCATGGGCCCAATTCAAATAAAAGATAGTGTATTGAAGATGCGACTGGTTTAAACTGAAATCGGAAAGTATTGTTGAGTTCACCGGAACTTCTTTTGTGTATTCTCAGAAAGATAAATGCATAACTGAGTCATATTTACGAGAAAAATATAGTTTAAGCAATGAAAAAGTCTGTTGTTTTCCTTAGATAAGTGTTTTATGTTAAATCTGTTTTTGTTTGTTCTTTTATATTAAGCGTTTTATATTTTATTATGCCATATTCAAACGTTTCTTTCTTATGTAAGTACGTATCTTCTTGCCTTAATGCATATAGTTGTCGTGTTTTGAGTATAGGCGGATTTAAGGGATGTCTTTAGTGGGAGCGGACTTTCCGGAGGTCTGGAATAACCTTCGTGCTTTTTATTTTGCCATTTTACCTGCCATTTTGGGTGTTTATTTTGCAATTTTGCCAGCCATTTTCGGGCTTTTATTTCGCCACTAATTCCAGGCTTTAGTAATAAGAATTTCCTACGGACACCTTTAGAGTCAAGAAAGCCTGTCAATTAGGGATGATGTCGCTTGAGGAGCGCACTATCCAGAGAAGGGGAGAAGAAAGAAAGGAATGGGGAAAGAAGCGGCCTGGGACCTGTATGTTAGGTACCATTCCGGAATTTGCTTAGTGTGAAGGAGGAAAACCCAGTGAAAAAAACCTCACTCAGGATGGGTAGCCTGAAAAAGCTGTTACACCTTTTCGACTGAGTGTCCCAACCGGGAATCGAACCCGAATATGAATCTATATCTATTCTATATTCTCTCGAAGGAAAGACCATTGAAACACTTATTGACAACTAATGAGTGAAATTACAAGCTTCAGATTCCATTTAACTCCAACTAAAAAGAGGGAATTATTCCACTTATAAATTAATATTCTATGAATGACATTCATTAGTTAAAAGCCTTCAAGGATTAGATAAATTGGATTTCTAATTTCTTCATATGATTATTTATAATGGCCATAGTACTCAGCTTCATGCCAGTCTGAGTATAATTATTTTATTTGAAGCTGGCAATAAATGTTTGTTTTTATTTTATCAACACCAATTTCAGTTTTTTTTTTCTTTTTTTTTAAAAAAATAATATTTAGTGCTGTTACTTAGTAAAAAATTCTTATTTTAAAGATGCAAGTAAAGCTCAACGTGTAAAACCTAATAGTATATTCTAAAACTATATAAAAAAAAGAGCAGTATACATTTATCAAAATTTTCAAAAAACTGCATAAGTTTAATATGAATGCTCTTGAAGTTTCAACTATTTTTCCTAGTACTTTAATAAACTGTCAATACGTAACTCCTTGACTAATGAATAAGAAATTTGTAAGTTATCAATAAGTAATCAAACATACTTTGTTGTAAGTTAAAAAAATACAGAATTACATTAAATAATTATGTATATATATATTAACTACATTTATAAATAGTATACGGAAAGTTTAAATTTCACGCTACATATTTTCTAGTCACAGCATTCAAACAAGATTCATCACGTTTCATCACATTATATTTTTAATAGTTGCATGCACAAGCAGAAATGCTGTTACAGTGAGAACTACGATTTGCAGCAATAATCACAACCAGTTCTAGTGAGTAGTAAGAATAAAGATGTCTAATTTGAGAACAGTTGTATGTAGTACAGGAAGAATGATTAAAGAATTTCATAATCGCAGACAGCAAAAGAGAGAGCACAGTAGACATCTGCTTCTAAAATATTCTCTTAAAAATGGTGAAATACTCCAAATCCATTTATTGTATTAAAAACCTACCAATACACATAGTAAGACACATAAAACAATTTGTTTGTTTTGCTAATATTCGTGCAGTGGGTTTCAACATTTAAATAAATACAATGAAACGAGTTAAGTGCTTCCAATTTTCATATTCTAAACTCCTGCCATTTTTCATCTACTAAACTCGTATCACAGAATCTCCAACCTTGTGTATGGTTTGCTATGAAGTAATGCTCCAGGAATTACTACAGTACACTTACCATTCTTTTCTTTGATTGTATTTATTCAATAATAGCAATATAAATACAAACAATGGTGGAAATATAATTTATAAACCGCCCGATTCGAATGAAATTCATACTACATAATGTGTGTCTGTGGGATAGTCCGAACGTTAGAAAGAGTGCGCTTGTATATGGATGACATAGTATGCTTCTGTAATGCCAGGACGACGCCAGCAAATGTCTGCTGCGGTACATTTAAGAGTAGCAACAGAATGGAGCTGGGAGAGCTTGGGTCGTCATGACATGTCAGTATTCATTGATGATTTATAGTATGAGAGGTAGAGGGTTTCCACAGCAGACATTTTTTCCCCTCTTCAGTGTCTTTGCAGTGTACTTGGGCAGATGGATCATTCAGGCCGTCCCACTTGTCGAAAAAGCGCCACCGTGAGCCTCCAAATACTACAAATGGATTGTTAGAAAATGCAATTCTACCCCTCGGCGTTCCCCGTGCATGACTAACCGTGAAACCTGCTTATTGACTGGTAGTGGCAATGCAAGTGGAAACAGATATAGCTGAGCGGTGAAATCCAGAGTGTGTTTGTAAATGACCAATATCTAATATTCTGGTATGGAGAACAATAAACCACACATTTCGCTTGTTACACTATAGTTAGTCTTCATTTCGGGAAGTCTGACTAGTGTGTCACACATCGTGAGGTCGTCAATTCTGTCCTCTGGTGGACACTTTACATGACCCATTCATTCACAAAGATAGGTGTGTCCTAATCTGGCAGGATAATCCAGCGTCTATTAGGTCTCCATACCTAAACTTATCGAGGATGTGTAGGACATGGTAGGACGGCACATGACTGCCAGATTGGCTCTGGTAACAACCATAGCCCAGGTACTCCATGATCTACAGCAAACGTAGAATACCATAGCATATGCTGAAATTTAGCATCTATACGACAGCCTAAATAGCTGGTTGTGTGGCTATTTAGGGTAGTTACACGTGCCATTAAGATGAATACTCTACACGGTATATGTTTTCTGATCATCATCCTGCTGGATGTCCCTTGAGTGCCGCGTTGAGATCACTTTCGTGTGTACCAACTTCAGAACGGATCTGTTATTTCCTACTGAATATTATTAAATGCGCTGCTACCAATATATATCAAAAGTCCGGGGTCATAAATAAATCAATTCCGTTATAGATCACGATACGAAAATACAAAAGAGACAACTTATTTGAAATAGGTGACTTCCAATCTAGAATGATGAAATTTTTCCCACTCGGGTAAGGCACCATATGTTAAATGAAAATGCAATGTTGCTAACTTAATAGACTATTCCCTTGGGCTCTCACCATACCAATAATACGTTGTTGGGAAATGGATTCGACACATACCTAGGTTCCCTCACATACCAATGTGCACGTTCCCCATGTCACTGTTGAATACCGTTGAGTACCTTTACGTTCCGTTCGACCTACCTGCTGAACTGGTAACGTTGGTTTTTCATTTACACAGAGGGAACCTTACTAGTGTGGAGCACAAACAGCTGGTATGACTGGAAAATTTCAATCATTCTAAATTGAAAATTACCTACTTCCAACAATTTTCTTATCTTTTATTTTTTGTATCTTCCATAACGGAGTTGACCTGTGACCCCGGAGTTCTGAAAATGAAATGAAATCTTTCAGTTTTACGTCCCACGATTATGCCGGTTAAGCTAAAGGAGACTGTGATAATGAAAAATAAATGCAATGGCGGAATGAATAAAGTGGAAGGAAACGAGAAAACTCCGAGAAAATCCACGCACACGGTGTTTGTCTACTACAAAATCCACTTGCCGCGAGCTGGGAACGAACCAGAGATCCACGCACCAAAGGTGGACGCTCTACCACTTAGCCACAGCCGGAGTACTGATATAACCAGTACATATTATACATATAATTATTAGGTGAAGAAAAGTTATGTAAAATCATCAATATACTTCCATATGAATTGTGAGAAGGCAGTGTTGACGCACAGCCGAAATATTCACTGCTCATCTGCTTGAAATAATCATTAAAATGTGTCAGGATAAGACATGAACATATTAGTTTCCCATTTTAGATCGTTTAATTCAATTATTGGTGAAGTGAGGAATTTATAGTTTTTGACAAGATGTTTAATTACCCTTCTGTAGCTGTTCACGTATCCTTTATGGTCAAAGGAGCTTTCGGAGTTTCCTATAATGGAAATCGAATGAGAAATACGCGAATACGAAAAAAAGGAGCAACATTTCTAATTTAGTACACCTTTTTATGTGCATTAAGACTGTTTGTTGAACATACCAATGCTCCAAATATTGTAAAAAATAAAGTGTTAAAATGTCATAGCATCTTAATACGTAAACCTTTAAAGTATAACATTTTAATACTTACAAATAGTATACTATCACTTTTTTTAATGAAATTCCTCATTGTTGATCAATACGCCAACAAAACATAAGACGAGCTCCTTTGTGGCTAAGCGGTTAGCGTACGCGCCTTTGGCGCGGGAGACCCGGGTTCGATTCCCGACGGGAGCTCATGTGGTTCGGATTCCACGTTAATCAGTAGGTTCACGTCTCATAAAGCCTCGCTGCTGAACGGGACGTTAAATTCAAAATCAACTCAACTCTTAACGTAAGACGTCACAAGTAGCTGACACGTGTACTGCTCAACAATGAGCCACTGGCAATAATAGGTCTAATCACTGTGAAATTAAAATACCGCTAATTTTACAGTAATCATATGATATCTTCGAATAAATTAAAAAAAAAAAAACTCGAAATGTGGAACAAGAGTGCGCTAGACAATATTATTTTGCATGAGGTACCGTTATCAAGAGTTACCTAGTAGCTTTCTGTTTGCAGTCATTTAGAAACGCGAAAATAAACCCCGATTTTCTAAATAGTGGGAAATCGAAAGCAGATAAGTGAGTCATGATAACGGCATCTCATGTAAAATAATATTGTTTCACTTTTCGATTATATTTTATCTATTTGAAGATATCACATAATTACTGTAAAATTAGCGGTATTTTAATTTTGTCGTGGTGGGCCCACTTAATTTACAATATAGCAGATTTTACACTTAAAACTACACTGTAAAATTTTGAAATTTAATTTTTGGAGAATTAAAAATTACACGAACATACGACGAATTCAACAAATAGACTTAACACATTCAGCGATGAGTGGATTTGTTCACGAAGGTTTCAAGATTTTATAAGAAGGATTTTAGTGGCATCAAAACACCATTTTTCTTAATATTAAAGATACTTGAATCCAATTTGATGTCTACACGAAAAAAAATATATATATTAATTTTTGAATTTTTAAAGAAGCAGATGCCTACGAGTATTATCTTAATATATATAATTTATTCGTTCTATTTACCTTACATAAACAAATTTGTTATATTTCCACTATACACTCTATTATTACAACTATTAAGGCCATGCATAATTCTTTAGCGAAACTCTAGCGATGTTCTGAAGCAAGCATAATATATTTTGCTCTCATTCAGTGTATTTTCATTTTATAGAGAGATAGAACAATTTCACACTCCAAGCATCTATTATTTAATACGAAATCCTCGTATAGATTGGACAGATTTGTACACCACGAACGTCATCTAAACTATAGAAGGGAAAGAATCTGATCTCTGAATTGTAATAACTCCAAAATTCAATTTTCAATTTCCAAAGAAAAAGATACACTACGTAAAAGAGAAATGAAATAAAAGAAAGCAAATAACAGAGAGTGAAATAAATCATAATTAATTGAAATGAAATGAAGTCTTTAAGTTTTACGTCCAATGGTTATGCAGGCTAAGCTAAAGGAGACGGGAATGATGAGAAATGAATGACATGCTGAAATCAAAAAATGGGAGAAAACGGGTGAACCGCGAAAACACCCACGCACACGGTGTTTATGCACCACAAAGCTCACTTGGCACAAGCAGGGATTGAACCAAGAACCCCACGCACCACAGAAAAACGCTCTACCACTGAGACACCGCGGCCCCGTATTTATTAATATTGCGCATATTTCGAAACAGTAATAATGCACAATATCGTAACTCCTATCGTTTGGCGAAGATTTATTTTTGCGGTTCTATATCCTACAGTTGTTACTAAGCTGTGCCAATCAAAACTATTTTGCAAATATTAACAACTTTCATTTATGTGACTTGAGAATCCTAATTGAATGTTCATTTTTCCATACTGATTTCCGCAACTAATTGCCGCAAGATTATTACGTGTTATTTAACTCAGTTCTTTTACGGAAAACAATAATTTTGTTTTCTTAACTATTCGCGCGTACCTCCACAGATTAGCTCAAACTTTGGAGGTAGCAGTTACACATCAATAAAACAATCATTAAGGTAACTTGTCTACATAGATAAACCACGTGAAATATTCCGAATTATAAATAGCGTCTGTAAATACCAGGTACAGTCAAAACCGTTTATATATCGCTATTAACGGCGTATTGGGTATAAGGGCGAAATCTAACGGTCCCGTCTAAACCCTATATAAAAACTGTATTTAAAAAATCGCTTAATACGACGTTGCTTATTATGACATATCGTATAAAATGCCTTATTTTTATCACATTATCGGAGAAATGTATCAGCTATAACGTTCAATGTTGATTTTTTTTGTTTGTTACGTGTTTGGATATTGCTGACAACAATGTAAGATTTATTTTCGAACTCTTGTTTTTCAGTACATTATACGTACTGTAGATATCAAATCAGTATGTCTGTTAAATAGTCAAGGCGTTTCCCTCAGCAAGTTTAAAACATACTAAACATTTTATCTCATTCATTAGCCAAGAGCGTGTACGACATTACTGATCAATTTACACTGTTGTTATTTTTTCCTCGCTTATTATAAGTTTTTATATTTTATTCCCACACAGTGTTATTGCTGTACATACGTATAAACATTAGAAGAAAAACTCCTCTTCAGTCCTACTCCACAAATATTGTATTGTATGTACTATATTTCAGTTTTTTTGAAGTTATGGCTTTATTCTGTTCATTAACCATGTAAGTGTGTGTAAAACCTAAAACTTAGATACGGGGTTTTGAGTAAGGAAAGGAAAACCTGGTTTGTGCGACCATCGGCTATAACGATCGTAAATTTGCGGTCCTTTCGTTATAACCGGTTTCGACTGTAGTTGCGTCTAAGACTGTTTTATTGACGAACAACTGTTCTCTCTACGATTTAAGCTAGTATGTACAGGTAATTACTAATAGTTAAAAAAAAATAATAATTGTTGATATTAGTGTCTTCTTTAAAAGAACTAACCTAAATAACACGTAATAATCTTTGTGAAGCCTTGTTCTTCAATTGCTGTCCTGCATTAAGTGGGAACTGGATTGGTTGCCGACATCATACCCGCACATTTAATTAGGATTCCAGAGCACATAAATAAAGGTTAGTGATTGTTAATCCTCAACAAAATTGTACCACACTTCACCGAAATCGCTGCTTGTCATTGTATTTTATCAAATTTCAGTCATTTGCTGAATAAAGTAACTATTGCTGGATTGGCTGATTCGGTAATTCTATTTTCATGCAACACCAACATTGTGAAGAATGGGATCTACTATTTACGTGGACTGTGAAGCAGGACGGAACTGATTTGGTGCAGTTGAGGAATTTGCAGATTATTATGCAACATCATCATGCACAGAATACGGTACGTTTCCACCATACAATCTTTTCACGAAAGCTGGTTTACAGATTCACGCTACAAAGTCTAGCTATCCGTTATTTAAAAATAAAAATACAAATGCGAATTCCTAAATCAGTGACGACTTCAGATTTAAAAATTAGTATTAACACAAATGTAGTATTTCGATAAAGATTAAATCGTGTCAGTTTCATAATTTAACATGGGCTCCCTAAAATTACTATCAATGAGTGCATGTATAGATATAAGCATAGGTCAGCTGATACTACTTAAAAGACATTTTTCTCGTCTTTCTTGTTTTTCGTAGATTATTATGTTGCTGAACACAAAACAGCTTTAGTGAAAAAGTAAGTCCTTAACAGTAGCTAGCGGTGCTTTGGTGTTAACACTAAATAATAGCTTCCGGGATATGTTTAATACTATCGGACATTTATCTAGTGTTAACTAGCGTCAATTATTTACTTCGCTGGGTTAAAATAAGAAAAATTAGTAATGTGTTCAATTAGTTAGTCACTTTTTACTATTACTGAAGTGCTCTCTAATATCGATCATTTTCGATCATTTTAATAAAATATATATATCTCCCTTCCCTCGAGTTGGGGAGGGGGATGAATTTGGATTCAAACGGCATCGAAAGTGTCACTGTTCATCTCAGCGACCCCGAAAACTATGGATTCGGCACTAATATAGGTCATTTTCGATCATTTTTATATATCTCCCCCTGCCCCAAGTTGCGGGGCTGAATTTGGATTTAAACGGCATCGGAAGTGTCATCGTTCATCTCAGTGACCCCGAAAACTATGGATTCGACACTAATGTCGGTCATTTTCCATCATTTTTACACAGGGTGTTTTAAAACAACACAAACAACTTTTGGGAGGTGATTCCTGACACCAAGACAAGACAAAAAGTATAGACCAACCTGGGCGCACAAATGTTTCCTTTTGGAGCTATAGGCTGCCGAAAACATGAAAAATTAACTTTAAAGGCCCATAGCTCCAAAACTATGGGACCTATCGTAGACGGGGCAAGACTTAATTTAGGAACTAGTATGTGCCCTATCCAAATATCCTAGTTTCAAAGTTATGTGGTACCTTCGCAACATTTTTTATAGAGGTAGTTGGTGAGTACTTCCAATTAAATGCCCATGCTGAAAGGAACCATTTATGCACCCCAGTTGGTCTATACTCTTCGTCTTATCTTGGTTTTAGGAATCACCTCCCAAACGTTATCGGTGTTGTTTGGAAACACCCTGTATATCTCCCCCTCCCTAAGCTGCACCGTCAAAGTGAAAATATAAAAAACATCCAAGGCCCGTATGTATGTTGAAAATTCGATCAAGAGTTTGGTGGTTCAAGAGTTATTAAGTCACAAACATAGTCACTTTCATTTTTATATAAAATAAATTACATACAGTTCTAAACTTCACAATGTAATTAAATTAATGGTATAGCATCGCTGTCCTTTTGGCCACTCAAATGCCTCCGGATGTTGGGTTAGCACTGAAGAGAATTTGGCCCTAAGGAGACTTCTACCATATATATATTTTCTATCAACAATAATTTCGGGATGCCTGAATTACTTTGAATACACGTTTCGGTAACTTAAGGGGGAATCACATTCTAAGAAAAGAAATGAACATATGAATCTATTCCTTCACAGGTTCTTGACAAACGAATGTGCGCTTTTTTTTCTTCTTTTTTTTTACGAGTAAATAGTTAAGTTACAATGAGAGATACAAAACTCCTTTCCCTTCTCGGTTTCTAGTCTATCGATTTTAACTAACACACTTTTATCCTTAAATGAAACAATATCTACCACACCACGTCACATGTGACACACTGACACGACGTCAAACGTCAAACAACTACGGCCATCTGTTCTAGAAGGCGAAAGATCTCAACTAAACAAACAGGGATTGCAGAAGAAGCTCTCTAAGTCTTTTACATACGTTTAGTTTAGTAGAAAAAGGAAGCAAACAATTAAACGGTAAAAGAAAAAGACTACACTTGTGGCTGACGACACTTCCAAGCAATGTTGATCTCTCTAAAAACTACACAAACTGAGACATAGTTCTCCCGCTGGCTTACCTAGTGGAGATAGCCCAATGCTGCGGGGAGAACCGTATGCAGGACTGCTGCTAGCACTATCATGTAAGCCTAGCACAGGTCTGCCACCTAGTGGAGAGGCATACTACTAATGACCTCTCTCTTTAGTTATCACAATGGATGGAACTCAGATTACCATCCGAAAATACATTGATAATTAATTAGTTAAAAGGATGTTTTATTTTTAATTTCAAAAAATAAATTGCCAATGAACACAAAAAGTTATCAGTTAACATTACGTAAAAATAATTACGAATAACATCAGTACCGTAAATCAACAATTGTGACTGTACAGAAGCAAGAACTCTGTTTTTAAGTGCAAAATATTCATTTCTTATTTTTTATTAGCAACATAAACATACACACATGACAAGCTTTTACTAGTTATGTGTGAGTAATTATAAGTTGTGATTAAAAATCCAACAGCCAGGTAAGAAAACAAGCAAAAACTCATTTCTTTACATAAAAAAAGGAGAGATCAGAATGCAAAAGTGCTGAAATACCTGCTGTATTCTGAGTACTGGTTGGGACGTTGCGGCAATGAATGCCTACAGACGTTTGTCTTGGAACAAAAGTCCCAGTTGCACTTCCTCGTACAGCTAATTGGCAAATGGTAACATTCTTACAGGAAGTGTATGATATATCTTAGGATTTTTTTTTTAAAAGTTAATATAGCTCCATAACAAATTAATATTTACTTTAACCCCTTTAGCAGTAAATTCTTACGAGAGGGCATATTTACAGGGTCATTTTGACGGTTAAGCTGTCACTTGAAAAAAACGTATATGTAACTTTATTTTTGTAGTAGATATATGTAATTAACAGAAATTTCTTCGTTTTTCACATCATTTACGTAGAAATCAGAACCTATTTTCTTGTTCACCTTCCTACCAAGATAATTTTAATCAATATTAAATACCGGTATTAAATTTATTTGATTTAAATTACTCGCTGAGCAAACCAATACTTTCTTGTAAAAATTATTAACGTGGAACATTTTCATCAGCTATCCACTTTGGCTTCATCAGACACTACGTGAATACACAGATAGTGCCAAAATTTATAAAAACGTATCGAACAAAACAAATATCAAGTTTATTAGAACGACTTACTTATTATTTAACTCAATGAGAGTTTTAATATATTTTTTTTACACTAAAATTAATAACAGCTGCATAAAATGCCATAACAAATTATTTTAAATATTACAATAATTTAGTTTACAGTTTGAAACTAGAAAGTTTTCTTAGCTCCAATAACTTCAATGTTAAATGTATTATAAATTCATTCCTTGTATTTACGACTGAATTATACAAATTCCTTGCTTTTTTTTTTTTTTTTTTTTTTTTTTAGCTAAGTAATTTTATTGAAATTCTATTATAATATTTGAAGTGTGATTTTAAAGTAAATTTATTATGTAAAACAGTTTTAACACTAAACGGAATAAAGAACGCTTTTGACAAAGTTGAAAGTTGAACTATACAAAGTGTTACAAAAATGTGCCACAATATTTTGGAAACAGATTCCTGACATAAAAAAAAAAAAAAAAAAAAAAAAAAAAAAAAAAAAAAAGTTCATATAGGCATGTGCTCAAAAGTAGATAGTTTCGGAGTTATAAGGTACCGTAAACGTGAAACAAGTGAACTTTAAAAGTTTATAATTCCACTACTATGGGACCTATCGTAGTTGGGTCAAGACATCACTGAAGAATTGGTGTATGAACTATCCAAATATCAAAGTTTAAGAATGCTCCAGTAATTGCATACCAATTTTTAGAGAGGTAGGTGGATCAAGTACTCCCAAACAGTTTCTCTAAAAATGATTGTGCAAGTACCGGAGGTTGTGAAAGATAAATATTTGGATATTTCACATACTAGTTCCTCAGTGATATCTTGACTCAACTACAATCGGTCCTATAGTAGTGGAACTATGGACCTTTAAAGCTTATTTTTTCTACATTTTCGCCACTCTATAACTACAAAACTATGCACTTCCGACAACAGGTCCATATGAACTTTTTTTCTTATTTTGATGTGAGGAATCTACTCCCAAAATATTGAGAAAATTTTTTTGTAATACTTTGTATAAGAATACATTTTCCAGAAAATATCAGTTGACCTTATTTATATATATATATATATATAAAAAATTTAAAATACTGCGGTATAATGAATGTAATTCTTATAATAATTTTACAGCTACAATAATTGTGATTAATAATGACTTGAAAAATTCAAGAAATAATAATATTACAGTTGCAATCAGATAAAAAGCAAAGGTGAAAAATAATTTAATAAATCGAATATATATATGTACTTAAAACGGAAAATACTTTGGATTGACTGCAATCAAGCTGAGAGAATAAAACAACCATGCACTATAAATACAGGGGCAGAAACTAGTGAAACAAAAGAAAGTCAATCCCTATTTCTTTCTTTTCTTTCTCTCGTTTATTTCTGATTCTCTCTCTACCTATTCAGTTGTGATCCAGCTAACGTGGACAGCAAGTTTGCTAGAAGTTAGTAATTAGAAGAACATTGTTATCATATTATTCTGACTATGAAGACGCATCAAGTACAATAAGATTTTCCTCTCTGAGTTTGTAATCAATTTAGCAAATCATATGACGGCAGAAGTGAAATACGAAAGGGCCAATGTTGCTTCTAGTGGTTAAAAATTTATAGCGAGTGATCCAAATGCTCGATAAAATATTTTTTTGTGAAAATATTGCAAATTTGTAAATTTATAAATCACATAATGAACTAATACATCATCCATCCAACATATACCTTAAAACTCAGTAGTACAGTCACGTTAAAAAGTGAATGCCCTCTGATAAAACAAAAATCTGAATGAAGTGATCAACAAAAAGCAGATCACAATTCCCTACTGGCACTAAGGAGGAAGTGATGTTTTTCGGGGTCAGTTACTTGATCTATATCAAGTAACGTGACTACATTATTTCTGTGTGTCGTTGAAAAAGTGTGCAACATCTAATATAGCATCAAATGATATAGAAAAGCGTATATATTACTCGAATTATTTTATTTTAGAACGATGTCTAAAGCCAACATTATGATTCAAAGTTAATCCTGTAATTTTGTATTAGGCTTAATTTTGTTTTACATTATTCCATATTCGTCCTATTTTATTAATAGTAATAATGTAAATGCAGTCTTATTGTTCATATCGACAGTATAATTACGATGTTAAAGGAAACAAATACTAAAGGATTTTCTGTTCATCTTAATTTTCATCGTCATATACAGGGTGTTTCAAAACAACACCGACAACGTTTGGGAGATGGTTCCTGACACCAAGATAAGACAAAAAAGTATAGACCAACCTGGTTGCAGAAATCCATCATTTCAGAGTTATAGGCTCCCGAAAACATGACAAAATGAATTTTAAAGGTTTTTAGTTCCAATACTATCAAACCTACCATAGTCGGGTGAAGACTTCACTTAGGAACTAAGTGAAGTCTGTCCAAAAACATTATAATATGTCCGAGTTCATGCGACAATTTTTATATAGAGAGAGAGTTTGGCTACGGACATATAATTTGAAGTACTCACCAACTACTTCTATAAAAATTGTTGTGGAAGTACCGCAGGATTCCGAAACTTGGATATTTGGATAAGGCACATACTTGTTCCTAAGTGAAGTCTTGACCCGACTACGATAAGTTCCATAGTATTGAAGCTATGGACCTTTAAAGTCTGTTTTATCGTGTTTTCAGCAGGCTATAACTCCGAAAAGAAGCATTTGTGCACCCCAGTTGGTCTATACTTTCGTCTTATCTTGGTGTCAGGAATCACCTTCCAAGCGTTGGCGGTGTTGTTTTGAAACACTCTGTATATTTATAGTAGATAGAATGTTACTCTAATTTACTTTTTATAGTCATTTCTACAGTCATTAATATATTCTATATATAATAGGATGCAGGCTTGATAACATCTGATTGGCGATGACGGAATTTCCTCTTCTCAATCTTTAATTCTAAATTAATAGATTGCAATCCTAAAATCAGCTTATCCATTCTAAACTAGAAAAAGGAGTTTTATCAGAAGAAATCTGCTTTTGAGCATGACTGTACAATGTCATACTGCATTTCTATTTGTATTTCTCGAATAATTTTATACACTAATTGAAATCACGAAGTTTATTTTACTACGTCATATCGTTAACTCTGTCATAATAAGAATTCCTTGGTAAACTTTCAGTAACTGGTACGCAATTTATACTGACTGCTCAGTCACTGACTGTTTATTAATGATTCTGACCGTAAAATTGATTCATATGAGATACACTTTGTTGTCTAACATTACAATGATTACGCAACTATCATAATGTAATATCTGCTCACACTGCAAAATGCATTGGCCTTAGGCTAAAGAGTTTGTATTACATTATATAACACTGAAAGTCCGTTTTATATTAAATATAATATTAAATTCAATAATATTAACTTAAGTATGTCAAATATGAAGTCTTCATTGTAGAAAGTTTCCCCTGAAATGTGAATTAAATTAGTCTAATATTTTCAAACAAAACAAAAATATTTTAAAAGAAATATTTATAAATATTGTTTCTGCAGATTATAATCTGATTTTTTCAGTTGAAACACAGTTTGATGATTCCTTAGTTTCAAATAAACTAATATGTAAGTTGTTTTCTTTTCTTTAAAGCAATATTCTTAGTCAAAAGTAGGCCAATTGACAATAGCATTTACAACTATATCTCCTGAACTTTTGTATGAGAAGTAAAACAAAATTTCAACTACGAAATACACTTATAAGTGTTTCGTACCAAATAATATTGTACTACTGAAGGGGTTAAAAACCAACAGAATATTCCGGCATTGCACTTTTTGTACTTTTCTCGATTCGTCATTGACGAGTTCTAGAGATAACTTTTCAATAACGTTGATAAAACTTCTAACTATGATAATAAGTAGAACAATATGCTCATCTAAACTTGAAATGTACACTTCCGTATACTCTTTTGATCAATTACCAAAAAAACGCTATAGTACAGATATATATTTATTCACACTTGTAGAATTTTCAAGCCAAATAATTTCTATTTTTATCACACTAAAGACAAGTTTTAATTTCTGATCTAGTATTCTGATCATTAATGTTTACTTATTCGAATTATGCAGTTTCATTATGATGAGCTTCAATTAAAATATGAATCATAAGTCTACTATTTCCATATTTCGCGTGTTCTAAAAATGGCGTCCACGGGCAACAGAGTGCTATTCTATAGGTCAAAATTAAATGAAAATGCTGTATAATGGTCCACTCAACAGAAGTGCAATACGGCAAATTCCTTTCTTTCAAGCTTCCATGCTGATTTTTACAACTGCATCCCTTCCTCCCTCATTTAACGGCATTTGCGGGGTTGCAATGTCTTAACACCCACTGTGTGCGTATTTTCTTTCCAATATTATGGCTAATATGAAACAGATGTCAGGCAACGTAAGAACAAGGAAGCTTGTCTTGGGTACAGGGAATTGAGTATAACATATATATTTAAGAAAACTACATATATTAAACAACAACCTTCTAACATAAAGGACGGCGTTTGGAACTGTGGCAACTAAGCCTCCATTCAAGTGAGGTTGACATGTGACTGTCAATTGTTTCAAATGAAGTTTCTGGTTAGCCATTTTAGGTATCGGGGGTGTTTTGCAGAATTTTCTTTCCGTACGATCGGACGATGAATGATTTATGGCAAGAGCCACCATACGTAGAAGGTGGCATTCATTATATACGAACTGCACTTCGGTTGAAGAAAAAACTATACCCTCTGGGGCCTTCTTCAGCCGCTATGGAGAATCAAAAATTTCACTTTTCCTTTGAAGGATTAGCATTGCTCTTCGAATCCATCAAGCAGTTTCATCGCTTGTTACGCCAATAAGTGGTGCCAGTGTCAACGTCTATCGACTTTAATTGCCATCTGGAAAGAAGTGATATCACTATTTGATGGACTGGTGGATCTACTCTACGGTTCAAAAATCTGCTATGTTGCCACATAGTGCAATTTGCGTCTCCAGACGAGGATCTGAAAGCTATACAATTATATATATTTTTCGCTATGTTTTGAGTTCTAGAATAGTACACTCTAGTCCGTGGGCGCCATTTTTAGAACATCCGATAAATGTACATAAATTCTTTTAATGGAAATGTTTCTAAGGATGCTGAATAATGATAATAATAAAATTTACTCTCTTATTACGACAAACTTCCTACGAATTTAGGTCTGAAAAGGCTTTTACTTCTCATTACCTTAAAATGTCATCATTACTGATAATTAAATGAAACAAACAAAACTAAATAAAACAACTTGGTTTCATTAGGCCTTTCATGATCATCTCTTCTCGCTGACTTCAATATACTTTTTCTTTTACTAAAATTACGGAAAATTACAAGATCGACTTTCTTTCTGATAAGTAAAATAATGCAAGAATCTTCGAATATGGCATTTTAAACACTTTACCTGGTATTGGCACTGGACTAGAACTTCTGCTGTTTAAATGTGATGATCCGGGAGCAGCTTTAGGGCTTGAATCCCTCGATGTACGCCGTGGAGTCCCTGGTGGAGTAACTCCATTTCCATTGGCTCGACTCTCTCCTATTGCTTTCACGAGCTCCTTTACAGACACGCCTACCAACTCAGGGGGTAGATCTCGACTGAAAATTTAAAAATATTTATTGTTCATTTCATAGATATATCTATTCCTGAGATAACACATGTTAAATCGTGATCAATGATAACGATCATATAGCTCCTGAGAAACAGCTCCTGAAAGTAAAAAGTGAATTACATAACATGAAATTACGTTCATATTTTATGAAGTAAAGGGCCTATCCGCTTTGCCATTAAGAACCAGACTGTCACGTAATCAGGTCGAAAGTCAGTGAGGCATTTCAAACACGTAACCTCAGCGTGGCGCACCCTGGGTAATTCGAAAATGCATATACTTTATCATTTTGATTTTACTCGAACAACTTGACTTTTGACAATGTTCTATCCACGTTTAAGTTACATGCTATATATCGTTTTTAAGGTCTTCATTATGTCTTTGTTATAAGCTTTTAATCAGGCATCTCATTGTAGTTTTTGAGATATGCGGACGACTTCATTTTTTCACTAATTTTCTATTGACTTCCATGTTTATGTTTCGTGATTCTTTTGGCTATGTTCCATTCATTTTAAGACAATTTCCTTTCTGAATATAGAATCTATATTGTCTGTTTTAAATTTAAACTGATTTGCAGCCATCCCCTTCTTTTGATTTTTGAGATAAGTGGAGGAATTATTTATTTTCATTAATTTTCTATTGACACTAATGTTAATATTTCGTGATTTTTTTTATTTGAATATGTTCCATCCATTTTAGGACAATTTGCTTTTCGAATATAAAACCTACATAGTATCTTCTACATTTAAGCTGACTTTCAGCCATCTCCCCCAAAGTCTCTTCAGATCATTGCAAGCCGACAGACCCTTTCATTTTCACGCTAAGACATAGTTACACATGTTACACGTGTTCATCAATCACGATATAGATCACACACGAAAGTGAAGAGTAATTTTAAATAGGCGCTAAAAAGAATTTTCAAATAGCTTTAAACGAAAAACTAAATTTTAAGTTTTAGGATTATATTTTAAAAATTTATATCAAAAAAATACTTTACTGAATTGTGAAATGTAGTGTGGATACCTTCAAAAATGTAAGTGAAGATCGCAATAATTTTAAATGTGGATGTGCAGTGAAGAAAGAAAGAAAAAAAATCTGAACACAATCCTCTTATCCTTATTTACTAAGATCTACCAACGAAATTTCTTTTGATGGTAATCCTTGAACACAAAAATCAGTCGTCAAAATTTTTTCCTTTTTAATTCATTATTTTCTCGAACGGAGACGGTGGAATGTGAGATAAATTTTGGCCAAACTGTACATCGAAACACTTGATTACGAATTTTATGATAGCAAAACGAAGCTGGTTAGCTGCTTACGTTATCATTTAAGAAAGTTAGTAACGGGAACTAGCACAAGAACTAGTGATAAGTATCAAAAAGATCTTCATATACTATGCAATACGAAGTCTGCATATTATTCACTGCTTTTTCAAAAGTAATCAATTAACTTTAAAAATTACCCGCTTAGATTTTAGAAGAATTTCTGGCATGCATCGCAAGTTTGTTTCTATGTTACTTTTTTTAAACAGGGATCTTCTATTTCTGAGGCGATGAACATTCGGCTTTCTTACGCCAAAGAACTAGTTATTTATTCTCGAATTTACCACATTTTTATTTTTAATTATTATTCTTATATATAATAAAATACATATAAGATAAATTATTATTCTTATATTTCTACATTATTTTGAAAAAGCGGATGCTCAATGTAGAGAACGCTCATAACAATATTCAAATCAAAAAATGATAACTACATTTATCCTTGTTGTCCTAATCCTAATCCTAACTATATATAAAACTACACGAACTCACTCACTCACTGACATAAAATAAGGGCTATCTTCGGTTGACGTGGGAAGTTGAAATTTGGCATGATTGTAGCTTTTCGGGAATAACCCAGAAGAAAATAGCCAAAAGTGCTTATTTTTTAATTTTTAGGGGTCTAAACGGGCGGTAAAGAAATTCCCCATATTATTTAAATGGGCCTTTTTTGGACCTATAATCTCATACTTTAGGGACTTGGAACAAAAATTTTAAATTCGGTATGCTTGTACGTTTTTGTTACCGTTACCTAGGTAAATTACCAAAAATAAAAATTTCCAACTTTAGTGGGGTTTAATGGACAACTGAAAAATCTTCCCCATGTTATTTATATGGCACCCCGAAATTATTGGGCACTTCCTGTAGAGCTACAATGGTTACATTTGGTATGATTGTAGCTTTTCGGGACTAACTCACAGGAAAATTGTCAAAAGTGAATATTTTTAACTTTTAGGGGTCTAAAGGAGGATGAAGAAATGCCCATGTTGTGTAAATGAGGCTTATTTGGATTTATAATCTCATGCTTTAGGTACTTGGAATCGGAACAAAAACTTAAAACTCGGTATGCTTGACGTTTACGTTAGCATTACCTAAGTAAATCACCAAAAATAAAAATTTCCAACTTCAGTTGGGTTTTATGGGTAATTGAAAAATCTTCTCTATGTTATTTATATGGCACACCTTCTACACCTCGAAATTATTGGGCAGTTCCTGTACGACTACAATGATTACATTCGGCATGATTGTAACTTTTCGAGACTAACCCACAGGAAAATTGCCAAAAGTGAAGCAATGACTGATATATATATAATGCGAGGCCGAGCAAACGTGGGGGTCTGTGGCCAAAGTCTAATTGGAAGATATAATACGAAATTTTCCTTGTGTGATTAAGGAAAAGCGAAGGAAAATAACTGGGAGGCTGAGTGCACTACCAAACGGTCATTTCATATAGTATTCGAGTAAATAAACATAGTTTTGCTGTTTACATTCCTCACATCCCTATTTAAATGTTTACATAAGAGAAGAAAAATTACTTGTTCAGTGATAAATTTATCGTTTTATCACTGAATCTCTTTATACAATCGCTAATTTAGTCTGGATTTTTATACAGTTCATTTACAATTTACATATATGTGCTTTGTTGATTTTCTGGAATCTTCCATTATTGGTTATTAATTGTTGAATATGGTGCTGTGACTTACACAACAACCCTATATTTTGCAAAGCATTATACATCAACGAAGAAAATAATAGTTTACACGGGAGATTTTGAAAGCAACGCCAAATTTCTTTTATGTAGGAACTTTTTAACGAGTTCGCTCGTATTAGGTACTCGCATTTTTTTAGTTAAACACCTGCCAGCTTTTGAACATAACAATAATGACTTATGAATATGTTAGGTTAGGTTAGGTTACTCTAGGTTACATTAGATTAAGTTACGTTTGGTTTCACTCACTTACTTGGTACATAGGTTTGGCACGGCGGGACTTATCGCGACTTCACCCAGATAATAGAGTTCAATATTTTTGTTATATTTTTCACATACAATAGTTCTAAATTTGTCTTAATTGATAATAATGTATTCTCTCTATTTGTATAGATTCTGAGTGTGTAAATTACCTCTGAACAGATTTAAATTTAAAATAAAGAAGCAGCATACTTCATGAGATATTACAGTCAGCATAGCGACGTTTGTTACTCGAATAATACATAAACTGAAAGCAAAACACTGAAAAATAAAATATTCCTCTCGTAATGACTATTAATGAAAATTGTTGAATTTACTGCATATCAATTCAAAATAATAAAAATTAAGCAATTCTTAAAATAATAGATTCTAAACTAAATTATCTTTTAATGGAAAATGAATAAACTTAATAAAACTTGACAACAAACAATTTAAGTCCTAAACGCAGTAACACGCTACCAAAATAAACATGAAAAAACTATTCTCAAAACTACATAAAAAAAATCGAAATACCCGAGAACATACTAAATTAGAAACTATAAGCTACCCATATATCATGCAACTAACTAATTATCATTTGTTAGCATGCACATGCTTTACATTCAATGCACTACTCTCAGCATATATGTAAAAAAGCAAAAATGTTAGTGAATAAAATTATTTTATAATAATGCACAAAAAATGCTATTTCCACCATCGAATATTTAAGTACTGTGCTACAGTTTTAATATCATTATAATAATCATGCGACACAAAACTGCAATGAAGACCTTCATAAACGTCACAAAACTTATGAAGACCATACTTACAACTATAATAAAGTAGTCAAAGACAGTTAATGACAAGTATGTTTACTACACTAACATTGTATCTGTGTATTGTTAACCTATAATTCGGAAGCGTATTTGTATATCGAAATTTGAGTTTTGATGTCACATTCAGCGTAAAATTCCAATCACATTCCCAGTCATAATATGTGTATTCTGTAAAATTCGCATCAGAGGTACACGAGAATAAATGATAGATCAATATGTTCGCAAGGTTTGCCCTGTCCTGCTGCCTGTATATTGTCCTTCCGGATCTCTAGCTCATTTTCCCTAACGCTCGGCAGCGCCACTCAGTAAAGTCCTTTCTCTATATTTTGAAATGATACAGGGAGTTTCGAAAACTGGACATTAGGGAGCTGGATCTGGGGCAGAGAGAGAAAGATGATAATTGGAGATATCATATACATATCATAGCTTCATTACACACATATATATATGTATACTTTAAAAATTGCATATGTGAACTGATATTCGTCCAATATAGGCACTCTGATTTTTATAGTACTAAGAGGCCTGAAGTTTATTTTATATATGGAGACAGCTAAATAGAATATTATATATATATGTATATGTATGTATGTATACTCACATTGTTCTCTTTGTAAAGAAAAATCATAAAATGCAACTCAGTTGCAAATGAGTTTTCTTTAAAATTAGCTTAGGCGAGTATATTACTTAGCGTATTATTCCGATGTCGTTGGGGGGAGGGGACTCAGTGGTAAAGTGCTTATTTGGATCGATCCACGGCGAAGTAAGTTTGTGGTCCGTGGGTTTTGTCGGGGTATTTCTGTTTCCTCCCATATTCTCATTCCACTAATTCTTCCATCATCATTTACTTGCTTTAATCACCGTCTCTTAGCCTAAACGGCATAATTGTGGGATGTTAAAACTGAAATTCCGATACTATTGGTGTAATTCGGAATAATAATAAAAAAGAATCAATAAGACCAAACTCAACAGGCTTCGAACTCACGTCTATATATTGCCGAACAGCAATTGACAGCAACTTCCTGGCTTCCAGACTTTCCCATTTCCCCCACTCCCTCTCTCATTCTGAGATTAGCCATTACAAAAAATCTATTATCGGCGTTGTATGCCCACCCCATTTCCAATACGTATATTAATAAAGATCATACATGCACTGTAAACTACAGTCTTCTGATTTGCTAAGATATTCTCTTGTCTTCTTATGACTGGTACATTCTTTGATAGAAACCGTTTCCCAACTGAATCAATCTTGACCAAAATTTAAAGACAAAAGCGAGAGTGCCTTCATATCCATCATTTAAAGTTAACTATTACCAGATAAATTTACGAATCAAGATTAAAGTTTCCTCCGAAAATATCTGATTACAAATTATAAAAAAAATAAAGTAAAATGTACAGTTTAATATCAGAAGTTTTGAATATCTATACACTTCTTTGATAAATATGAAAAAAGAAACGTATTTCAGATTATCCGGACACTGAAGGGCAAATGGAAATTGACATTAGTAACGCACTGTACAGTCATGTTCAAAAATACAACCCATTTGATAAATTTTGTTATTCGGTCACTTTTTACTGAATGGTCCATTAAATAAACAAAAAGTAATACTTCCTCTACTCTAATTGACCAATTCAATTGAAAATTATTAATTTACAAAAAAATCACAAGGAATCCAATATCGAACAGACTGCACATTGCCATTATTTTTTTTTCTCATGCAAAAAGTACTTACAGAACCGAGAACTCAGTTTACCAAATATATATTATGAGCATTTAAGGGGGCAGACTACTAAAAATGATACAAAAGCTAACCAGTTTTCTTTTGGCCGTTTTTCGTAAGTGAAAAGAGATAATAAAATGCAACTTACCACAATAATAGATAATGTTATTCTACACCCGAAAATACGAATCGGAAGAACTTTTAGTGTTGCTATCCATAGAAATTACAGTGTGGCCAGAATATAAATTATCCAAAAATCTAGGTTAAGGCAGCGACTAAAAAAATGAACTCAACGGTAATTGATGACTTATCATGTTGTCTTGGTTCCTTATTAACTACTTTTTAAATAGTATTTATTTTAAATAAGCAGTACAAAATAAATAATTTTGTAATAAACAGTACAATGTAAATACAAATATTATTTAAAAAGTAGTTAACAAGAACCCAAGTCACCAATTACCGTTGAGTTCATTTTTCTAATCGCTGCCTTATCCTAGATTTTTGGGTAATTCATATTCTGGCCACACTGTAATTTCTATGGATGGCAACCCTGAAAATTCTGTTGATTTGTATTTTCGGGTGTAGAATAACATTATCTATTATTGTGGTAAGTTACATTTCGTTATCTCTTCTCACTTACGAAAAAGGGCCAAAAGAAAAATGGTTAGCTCTTGTATCATTTTTAGTAGTCTGCCCCCTTAACGAAACGGCAATATTTTGTAACTAGCTTGTATCTATATTTTCTCCGTTTTGAACTCAATCATAACAATTTAATACATACGAAATAAGACACAATTTTACATAATACACTGCTGCAATATAAAACACACAATGTACTGTAATTACTTAGAACATACCACAGAGAAATTAATTCACCATAATCCTACCACCTTCGTGACTAAAGTACAACAGAAAATATGATCACATTTAATTGATGAGTTCATACAACTTTGCGCTCGACAACACCTATCTGTTAAAAAGAAGAGAAGAAACGTTACTTAAGAGAACCAAATACCAACGACTGCATTTGCTGTGGTTATTTGATAAAGCTATAGCAATACAAAAGCAAGATTTCTAACAGTGGCCAGCTGCCCCCTCTCCACCAGTGTTAGTCCAATTAGTAGAAAAGTGCATGAAAGCACAACGTGAAGGTGCACTCTGATCTGTGGAAAGCAAAAGTATCCGGGTGTTAATTGCCAGCACTACGTACGTTCTAACATCGAATGCAGTCAAATGGAAGACACTGTCACTTTGAAAGAAATAGTGATTTTAAATATTGAAGTACAAAGTGTCCACATGTCCCAGTACTTTAAAACTGTAATCTATATTTTGTTTTCTTTATGTTTTTGATAATAAAAACATTTTAGAATCTTCTGGAAATATAATCTTCCTAAGAATAGAAACTAAACCCTTTGATTCAGACATAATGTGAGAACTCAAAAGTTTTATTAGAATTATACAGGGTGGAGCAGAAGAAATAAGGCAATAAAAATTAACTTTCTTCATTAATAATATATATTTGAGATGAAACAGTGCCCGTACTACTGCGCTTTATATCACATGTTCTATTTTAAAAACATGCAGTAAGCTTTTACTTCTGTAATTCAAAAATATTATTCAATATTATGTTTACCACAGAATTTATCTATCAAGCTTATTGCATAATTACTTCTGCACACCTTGTTTATCCATATTAAATGAAAGTGAATTATAACTATCGCCAGTATAAAATTAACGCTGAAAGGTAGACTGACGATCTTAATAATATTTCATAATGTGAATGTACAATAAATTGCAGCAAATACGCAATTAAGAGGTTTGAAATTTCGCAAAACATCAGGAGAAAAAAAAAAAAAAAAAAAGGTTGAAGACATTAACATAGTACCTGGTATACATTAGTATTGAGCGATAGCACAAACGTAAATCTGTTGACTATATCACAAAAACTGTTCCAAACTGACCTTAAAACAAAGCCTTAGAAGCTTCCAAAAACGCTAAATTAAAAGTTATGAAAGATAAGTAAGTGTATAAGGTCTGAAAAAAATATAAAACTTCGAGACGTGATTCGTTACACAAATGTTCAAATACACATAGGTAGAAAAATATGTCATTTTTGAGTTATAAGCTGCAGAAGTGAATAAAATCAAATAAACAAATAAATAATAATAATAATAATAATAAAAGAACTTCTGATCCACCCAGGTTCAAAATTGATGGAATTTAGTTCAAGCATTTCACAAATATTCGCATAAAATAGCATAAATTCTATATAAAAAGACATGTTTCTGAATCGTGTGTACTACACATCGAATTTTAGAAGGCAAGTATGGATATCGGAAGGATTCCCACGAGTTATTTTTACAATTCCACGCGGTTCGCAACATGTATATTGAAATTAGTTCGTGTATGAATTTTCGAAACGTTTAAGCTAGATTTTACAGTTTTTACGCTAGGGCATTCCAATCATTACTTTTCTTTATACTTTCAGTAACTTATATTTCTGACAGAAATAGTTTCTCGAGCCATGTTTATTAAAATTTTTTGTTTCATTTTGTATAACGAATCGCCTGTTGGAAGTTTACTGTTGTAGTTCCTTTAGACTCTGATCCATGTATGGACCGACAGAAAATACTGCACAATTACAAAAAAAAAAAAATTGTCGTGTAGAGAAATCAACTGACTACAAGAATGTTAAAGTCAAGTAACTGAATATTTTACATAAAATACAACAAAATAACTAAATAAATAAATTGGCTACAATGAGAAATTTTATCATGACTACTCAAGTCGGAAAAAATAGAACTACAAAATAAGCAAACAAAAGAAGTTACGTAAACATAACATTGCCCACGATTGATAAGCTATAAATACTACACATAAGCAATTTTGGATCTCAAAAATGTTCCTTCGAAGGGAATTTTGATTTTACATATACTATATCGTACATACAACAAATACAACCATATCTAATCAGACAACATAATAAAATGTCTATATTTACTTCCTTATGGTATTCATATTTTAAAATAACATCTTCGAATTAATTTTATTTATGTATTAACCGTTTTGTGTCCTAGTGGTGATGATCCAATCTCATTGATTTCTCATCGATATTTCAGGCATAATGCACGAATGTCTTTCATCGGAATGAATTCTAAGCTAAACTGGAAAAGTTAGACTATTTACGATGAAAGACATTCATGTATTATACCTGAAATATTGACGAAAAGTCAATGAGATTGGATCATCACCACTACAACACAACAAACTTAGTACAGTCAATGACAAGAGTTCTTTCCATTTGATGAAATAGTTTGGTAAATAACTTCAGAATGGAAGGACATTTTAAGCACAGCTTTCAGTAAATTAAAAAGAGTGTACTTTTCTGTACGTTCCAGCCTTGAAACTCAGCGACACTGTGTTCGTTCCACAGTTATTCCTAAAATAAATTTTACCAAACGGAAAGAACTTTTGTCGTTGACTGTACAAGTATTAATTTTGAAAATATATTTTATACGTTCAATTAAATTTTATTTATTTATTTATTTAATAAGTTGAAACGAAAAACCTATTCTTTTTACTACAAAATACACTAGTTTTGCAGAACATTTCATTCTACTCGCAGGAACCATAATTTACAGATAATTATTGTATAAAACTATGAGAATATGAAATTATTTTACAATAATTTCTGTAAAGTGGGTACAGCTGAGGAAATTACAGTGAATGGAATTGAATATTCTGCAAAATTAATACACCATGTTATCATAAAACAGCGTGTTTATGATAACATGGTAAAAATCATGACTAATGCTAAATGTATTATTTATTTAGTTTTTACGAAGTAGTCATTATTGTTGAATATATATTTCTTGGAAACTGTAATTTTAAATGACAAATTTATTAAGCACTGTAGTATAAATTCCATAATTATTCCTAATTTAATTTAATTAACTTTTTACAGTTATGCTTTGTAGGATAAAGAAGCTTTCAATCCAATCACTCAAGGGGTAATAGTAGTTAAAACCTGTTTAAAAAATCTAAAATATTTAGAAAAACAAAAACCTATCTAAAATATTTAGAAAAACACAGTTATCTGTTTTGATATTTATCAAATTAAATGTGACATTTTTATCTATTCCTCATATTTTGTAACTACATTGTTGGAGTAGACTAAGTATAATAATTTCGTAACACAGACGTGTTTATTATTACGATACAAGTGCGCAGAGGACATATAAGAAAATACTACCGTTTTTCTGTATTTCACCTAATGAATTTATTACTGGGTAATTCAGCCAATAAACAATGTGTAGCTTTTATGTTATATTTATACACGAACTTGTATTAAAAGTTACAAGTAGGTCTAGGGCATATCGAAGATCCCGGGCCATATGCCAATTCCATTATGAATAAAAATAGAAAAAAGGAAAAAGGAAAGTTGTTGGAAATAAGTGTTTTCCAATCTAAAATAGTCACTGAAATGTTAATTTTCCAATCACACCAGTCATTTGGGCTCCACACTAGGCGCCCTATGTTAAATAAAAAAACAATGTTGCCAGGTCAGACTATTTCTTTGAGTCCTGTTGTGGTATTTATGTATTTGTTCACAGAAAAAAAAAGAGAAGCTACTGGAATTCGACAGCCATGAATACAGATGACCTACCCAATAAGCGAACTTCTAGTGAGGTACGGACGGTGCTGACCTCTAGGTGATACTATCTCGTAGTCTGGACTCCATCCATAAATCAGTTTAAGTCTACAGGTTAGATGATGGATACGCTACCTTCCTAATATAACAGATACTAGTTCTAGTTCAATATGTAATTTTTAATAGCATATAACCATGTTATATGGCCCAATTCAATGCGTTAAAGAAAATAATGAGTCATTACAATGAAAAATGTTTAATCGTAATAGGATCGAGTGGAACGTAAATTTGATAGTATTATTGGAAGTGACAAAAACACGGAGAAATTGTGAATTTTTGTATGAGTTATAGGACATAATTAACATTTTGACCAACCATTTATAAATTCTACTGGAAGTACATGTATTTATATAGTGCAAATGGAACTTATTCTTTTGGACTGAGTGGAAAAGATTTTTGACACGAGAAACTTTATGTCAATGTACTGAAAACAAAAGTTTTATTTTGCCAATTTACATACTTGAAATTCCGGACATATTTAGTATTGTAGAAAGAAGTTATTTCTTTCTTTCTTTCTTTCTTCGATATCTAATTCTATGGCATATGGAACCCGGAGGTTCAATGCCGCGTTCACAAAAAAACTCTCCACTGACTTCTATTCTTAGCCAACTGGACCCAGCTTCTACTTTGTATTCTTATTTCTGCGAGATCCATCTTAATATTGTCCTCCCATCTGTGCCTAGGTCTTCCTAATGGTCGTTTTCCGATTGGGCTTCCAGTCAAGACTTTGAAAGCGTTCCTACTTTCTTCCATCCTAGCTACATGATCTGCCTACCTGAGCCTCCTAGACTTGATGGCCCTAACAATGTTTAGTAAACCGTATAAATTACGTAGTTTCTCGTTATGAAATTTCCGACATTCCCTATTCCAGTTTCTGTTGGATCTGAATATTCGTCTCAGGATCTTGTTCTCAAATACTTTCAGTCTATGTTCTTCCCTCAGAGTAAGCAATGTTTCGCAATAATACAGAACAACAGGCACGATTATCGTTTTATCTAACCATACAGAACAACAGGCACGATTATCGTTCTATATATTTTAAGCTTCAAATTCTTCGACAAAATTCGCGACGACCAAAGATTTTGAACCGAATAATAACACGAAACCCCTGCTTTTAGGTGACATTCAATTTCTTCGTGAATATTGTTTTGGTCTGTTAATATTGATCCTAGATATTTGGAAGTATCCACTTTATCGGAAGTATTATTTGATAATTTAATCCAGCCATAAGTTGCAGTATTACGATCCCTACGAACTTCCATGTATTTAGTTTTCTGTGCATTTACTTCTAAACCCATGTCTTTCTTTGATATAAGGATTTAATTTACAATAGAAAAACCTACAACATCAAGGAACACAACTGTCCGATGAAACTTTGTACTATTGTCCATAAAAATGCAAAAGCCCTTGTCCTAAGAAGAACACAACATTGTTGGCAAATGAATTCGAGGTGTTCTAAGGTTTCTTCACATAACAATCTGCACGTTCTTTGTGTAATCTTTGCGTGTCCTTACATTCCGTTCGAACATTCTGCTAAATTAGAAGCATTGAGTTTTCATAAAACATGGGGCGCATGGCAGAGTGGAACCCAAATGGCTGATGTGATTGAAAAATTGCACCAATTTATATTGAAAATCTACTTCTTACAACTTTCTTCTCTAACATACAAAGAGTGAGAAACTGGATGACTGGATCGGGACTTGAACCAAGAATCTCCGGCATACCGCGCCGATGCGTTACCACTACACAAACCAGTCCTCTTTCCGGGAACAGCCACACACACTCTCTCACTCCTGAAGTCAGTGCTCTTTATTTTCCACACCGGTCTCGTTGTGAAGAGCACCGACTTCAGGAGTGAGATAGTGTGTGGCTGTTCTAGGAAAAAAATGAATCTTTAAGTTTTACGTCCAACGGTTATGCCGGCTAGGCTAAAGGAGACGATGATGATGAGAAATGAATGAAATGGTGGAATGAAACAGGAGGAGGAAACGGGAGAACACCCAGAAAACCCATGCACACGGTATTTGTCCACCACAAAGCTCACTTGGCGCGAGCTGGGATCGAACCAAGGACCTCATGCGCCAGAGGTGAATGCTCTACCAGTGAGACACCGCGGCCACTGGCTGTTCTAGGAAGCGGACTGGATTCCGTAGTGGTTAACGCATCGGCACGGTACCCGGGTTCGAGTACCGGTCAGTCTTTACTCTTTGTGTGTTATTGAATTTGCACCTACAAAGTATCTGCTGTGTAAAAATAAGTTTAGATCGGTTGTTTCCTTCTTTCATTAATATATACCTTTCTTCTCTTTCCATTTTGTCGTATCTTCATTTATAACGGTGATACAACTAGTACAGTCTACATATCGAAACAAGTTTAACTTGTTACTTTCTCATTAAACACGCTCAATAATTAACAAGTGGCTAATGGACGTACTTGCTGTGTACATGCTCTTTTTGTTGCTCTCTCTTTTCGTAGGGGCTGGGTCTGACACGAACCCAATAATCGTTCGGTTTGGATCTTTCTTACAAAAGTAGGTCGCGTCCCATATAGACTTGGTAATAGGAAAAGTCCTTACACTTCAACCAACAAACCAATCAAAATAATCAAATAACGTACATTTAAAACATATTTATATTTCAGAATCTTTATATTTAGAGTGCCCGGTATTACAACTAACCGATTTTATTATTATGTTTAAGGAGCTACCTTTACTGTTATTTTTTAACGAAATATTACATGCGTATTAAATTAATTTTCATGCGAAATATCTCATGAACAAGATTTTCTAAAAGAAATTCCAGTAATATAATTTAAGCATTAGCTATTATTATAAATATAATATATGCTAACTATTATAAATTAACTTTAAAGCCCCAGATAAGCTCTCCCCCTTCTTTCTTTCGTCAAATAGTACATTTTTAAAGCATATTTATGATCAAATAATATACAAACAACAAAAGTAACTGTCATGATGCATAACCTACATAGTACTTCAATTTGTATTTATTAAAAGTTATTACAGTTAACTAAACTGCAATGAAAAATTGAATACTGTTTTAGGTTATCACTGCCGTAGTAACTCCTGACACACACAATATTTGAAGATCAATTGGTCATGTTCAGTGCACTAGGTTGAAATTGATAAACACAAGTACGCGCTCTAATATTGGGCTACCGTGGTCTTTTTTTTTTTTTTTTTTTTTTTTTAATTAATTAAAACAGCCAGGTGACATGGTGGATCAGTGTAAGACATTGGCGATCGTAGGATCTGGGTCGTGGTTTCACATCCCGTTCAGGGTATGATGGATAGGTCCTGATTGCCACGACTGGCGCTGTTTGCCAATATCAAGGTGCTGATTGCTACGACGGCGTGCTGACTGCCACGACCACGAGAGAAACTGTATTTGGAAAGAAAGGAATTAATCATCATAGTAAAATTTGGTATGAGGGATTAATTTAGTAATCACCACAGTAAATTGAGGTGGCACGCCGGACACTTGCACACTAGAAATCGACTTGCAAACTGTAAGAAAGGCGCCCGAGGGGATATACTAACACGTGTGTCTGAAATTTTCAGAGAAGAGATGACTGTTCCTATAAACCAGGAGGGACTGGATCTTGTTACAAGAATTTCATTGTATAGTCAAAGGAAAGGCTATTTAAACAATGCTAGGAGGACAGTTCTTGGCATAAAGAAAAACATTTCACGTCTAAAGAAGTAGATTTTCTGGATGATCTTCTTCGCTTCAAAGACGGAACTTCCTTTCTGCAGTACGATAGATTTTGTGTTTTGAATATGATGGTCTGCAGCCAGCGCTGAGGGACAGTTTACATTGGCTTTTTGATGGAAGTTTCAAGAGTGCTCGAAACAATTTGCGCAGCTGTACATAGTTCATGCTGACATAGGGAGTTCAAGTGAGAACACGTCAATAGCACCAATTTTGTACGTACTGTTCTCTGACAAAACTGATAGTACATACACAGACCCGTTTACATTTGTTAGAAGTTGGTCTGAACAACACGATCCTAGTGTGCTGAAAGAGGACTTCGAAAGTACAGCAGCTATCAATGTATTAAATTCTGTATTTCCAAATTCAGAGATCTGGTTGCAACTTTCACTTTAACCAAAGCATCTGCCGGAAAGTGCAGGATACCGGTTTGGTGAGCGACTACCTGCACAATGAAGAAGTGCGCCACTATATCCGTATGTGCGCTTCGCTAGCATTTATACTTATTGAATTTATTGATGATGGTTGGTTGCTTATTATGGAGCAGTGACCACGTGAAGAAAAAGTTAAAGCCTTCAATGATTACTTCACGAAGCAAGGCTAGAGAACCCTAGCATTCTTGTCAAGACTTGGAACTGCAGCGGCCAGTGTACCGCACAAACAGTGTGGAAGGATGCCACCATCGGTTAAACAATGCAATTTCCAAGAACTTCCCACATGTTTTCATACTAATGAAGAACATAAAGGAAGACGCAAAATCAAATTATTTTGCTTACAGCAAACTTAAAGTTCAAGTTCCAGAGAAGAAGAGGAAGCTAGCCTACAAAAAAAGTTGACGACAGGATCTAAATAATTCTACAGGATTTGCGAAGCCATAATGATCTGAGAAAATGTCTTCGAAGTTTGGGCTCATACATGAAATTGGAGTAATCTAAGTCAGCATATACTGGAGTTATTTTTGTAATGATTTTTATTTTCTTTTTTACTTGACGACGTGTGTACTGAAATAAGTGGGCTGTACGACGTGTGTACTGAAGGAAGCAAGTGACAAGGTTCCTATCGGAGCCGCCTGAAAGTGTGGATTAAATGTGGTATGTTTATGTTCATCACGTTTCTTTCATGCTTCTTGGCTTCCGGTAATGTTATCTAGCAACTTTCTCTGAGGCTCATGGCAGTCAGCACGCCGTCGTGTCAATCAGCACCTTAATATTGGTAATCAGCACTCCACCGGTATGATCATTAGTATTGTTCATTTACCATTCATTTAATTATTGTGATTCATTTCTCATTTTCTCCTTCAACCTAAAGAGCAAAACTTTCAAAAAAATTATATAATAGTAATAATGTTATTAAGAGCTCTGATATAACAGTTGGCACACATTCGACTAGGTGATATATAGTCAGTACATACATTCTTCCCCTTCCCCGTCAGTGCCACTTCTACATTTCTAGGTCCACAAACCCTTATTTCTTTTTCCAAAGAGCTCTCTGATAGAAAATGAAATGAAATCTTTAAGTTTTACGTCCCACGGTTATGCAGGCTAGGAAAAGGAGATGATGATGATGATGAGAAATGAATGAAATGCTGGAATAAAGAAAGTGGGAGGAAACTGGAAAACCCCGCACACGGTGTTTGTCCACCACAAAGTTCACTTGGCGCAAGCTGGGATAGAACCAAAGACCCATGCACCAGAGGTGAACGCTCTACCACTGAGCCACTGCGGCCTGCAATTTGGATCGAAAGTCCGCATTCCCTCTTATTAGATTGAAATTCGAAGCATATAAATAACTGACATGGCTGAAAAAATAACTGACATGTTTACTTGAATTATATACTACAACACTGTACAAGTCCTACATGCTTCCTACTTTCTTCAAAGACTGTTTCCCGATATCAACTGCTTGACTGTCAATATTTCCCAGATTTGTATGTATACTTAGGAACTCTCAATTTCAATCGCATTCAACATAATTTATTTTCTGCAATACATGCCATTAGACACTTGTTCCACTGAGCAAAAGCAAAAAATGATAAAGAGACAACTTCCATAGAAAGAACATACACGAAATGCTATAGACAAGCACGCAAAATGCACTGGGACAAAATGAACACTATGCACAACAATAAACATTCCATGAATGTGCTAGAAAATGGTTTTTAATGAAAACATTCATAGTACCCAATGCTTTTGGCAAAACTCAGGATGCTGTCCATCAAACCTGGTGATTCTCCCTTTTCAGGTACATCGCTATGTGTGGCATTTGTAGAATCCCTGTTAGGAAATAAACATGAAATGCTGATAGATTCAGATTACATTGAACAACAAATATTTAATATTAATAGTTGGAAATTCAATTAATCGGTATCTTCATATCTTGAATTATTTCAGACATATAAAAATACACACAATATTATAAAAAATACTAATATTCATTCTATGAAGACGATAAGAGTTAAAATTAACTAACTAACTAAAAAAGCGCTTCCTCAGGGGCATAAAACATTTCGTTTCCTCTTGTCAAAAATTCATTCCATTATTACTAAAATAATTTTTAAATAATTTGCTACTTTAATAGTAACCTGCCTCTTTACGTTTAATTATATATATATTCAATTATAAAAGTACAATACACACGTGGGACGCGTCTTACTTAGCCAACTTTAACCATCTTTCATTCACTGTTCGAACCATCAGATATTTACAAACAATAAATGGGTTATTATGTTCAGTAAAAATCAATGGGGTTGGATAGTGTTTTGGAAATCAGTTAAGAGAATTTCAAAAAGAGGGAGGGCAAATTTCAACCATTTTTCATTTACAAATCAAACACTATCGTAGGTGGTTAATTATTTACGTAAAACTTTTAGCATATTGAAGGTAATAAGCGCTTAAAGATTCGGATTAGGAATTAGATTTCTGGGCTTTCGGCGTCTATAATACGTTAGCCCGTCACACATATAAGGGATGACGTACCTCGATGATCACACTGCCCGGGGAATTGGAGAGGAAGAAAGAAATTGGGAAGGAACGAGCAGACTGGGACTATTATATTAGGTACCATCACAGTATTTGCCTGGTGTGAAAGAGGAAAACTCAGGAAAAACCTCACTTAGGACCGATGGCCTGAAAAAGCTGTTGCACCTTTTCGACCGAGTGTCTCCAACGGAAATCGAGCCCGGGACCGCTCGCACCAAAGCCGAGAGCGTTAATGACTGCACTACGCGGGGTCAAAATAAGCGCTTAAGGTAGTTTACTATGTCGAAATAAACATAATGACTTATAATTAATCTAAATTCTCAGCAGCTGAAATTAACCTATTTTCAGCATTTCACGTTAAAGTTGAATATATTTCAGTAGAATCTGGAGAAATCAACTTTCAATTCACCGAAATGAATTTGCTGACATATAGCAACAGGAACGTTTGTATGTAATTTACAGTTTATAGCAATGTGTTCATTGTGTGTTTGAAATAATTCAAGCCATTTTACTTTGTTTCAGTGTAATCCACTGCAAGTCCAAAATATAAATTAAATAATTAAAGTACCCTAAAATATCTTAACTGCATCCTCTGTTTTTAGATCTGAATTACCTTTACCAAGAAAGAAAAAAAAAAAACTGCACAATTAATTTAATTTCAAACTCTATACTCACTGAATATGGTTCTCCAACAGAGTGACGTGCTATCATGACGATATACAACAAACTTATACTATTTACAACGACAAATTCTTATGTCTTGACAGGGGGGGGGGGGGGAACAAGGGCCGGGTAACTTTTGATTTCTTAGGAACGACACCGCCGCGCCAAGCTGTCGGCCCAGTGTCTAAAAGATGTTATTGTTTCGCTATGCTTAGTTCTTGCCAAATCATTTATTTCGAAAGTGTTTGTGAGATCGAATATACCACTCTGCAATAACATACGAGAGGGTTAGAAGTGGTACTACGGAGAAAAAAAAGAAGAAAAAAAGAAAATCAGCGACTATCTTTGAATCCTTCCTTCCGCCGCGTAAAACACGTTCAATATATGTGAAATGCATTTACTTGTATTTCACGTTATTAGAATAGATTGTTACATAGTCGGACACATGGTAGAATGACTTCTGATGTTATTGATATAACAAAACAATTTACAATATATCAGTAATCATGCACCATTAGTAGTATTCAATAGCTGCTGTTCGATATTATTTCTGTTTAGATATATCGGTACATTAATAATAATAATAATAATAATAATAATAATAATAATAATAATAATAATAATAATAATAATAATAATAATAATAATAACTATGTAATTGATACCACATGTACAAAGTACTAAACATACCTATTGTATTTAACTATTATTTTTTTCTTTTTGAAAGATAGAGTTTAAAATATTAAAATCAATGTAATAAAATGTAAAATATAGGCTAGAACTAGGGGGAGGGGGTGCCAAAAAAGACTTTACCCGGATGAATATTTTGCCTTGGTCCACCCCTGTGTCTTGGTGTTGATCAAACTCATCTACTACAAGAGCCAAATATATTGTAATATCCTATGTGATGTCGTAAACAAGCAGTTCCACGCTTCAATGTTTACAAACAACACCACATGGTTCGGCAAGAGGATCTTCCACCAGAGGGACCTGCTATCACCTGCAGACGACGTTTAGCCCCTCCTACGGAGCAGAAGACGAAATCGAAGCAGAAGCGCCACCGCCACCCAAGGGACGCTATAAATTGGGCAGAAGAATCCAGCTCAGGACCAGTTTTCTGGTGACCCTCCTCTAGTCTGCTACGGGACTCTTGGAGTAACCTAACCCCAGGCCTCTAGTCTGCTACGGGACTACGCCTATCCTTTCTCCTGGCTTTGCCTGCTTCGGGGCTCTGTCTGGGAATCCAAACCTCAGCCACTTTGCCTGCTTCGGGGCTCTGTTGGCCATCTAACCTACCCACTGCTTGCTACGGAGCATTGGTTCCTTAACTCCACTCCTCTTAGCCTGCTACGGGGCTCTGTTGGAGATCCTGTCTGCGACCACTCGGTCAAAGACTACCTTTTACTCACCCTTTTAAATAGAGACCAAATTGTATAGTATTTTGTACAAATACTCATATTTTTATAATAAAACTGGTAGTGGGAGTCGATTCCGGACACTCTTTTATTATCTGCTCTACCTCTTCCTTATATGAGACAAAATTACACAAAGTTTTACATGGTAGAGGCTTGACCGACTCAGAATAAGCTCTGAATACTCCCCTACCGGACAGTATTTTTATTAATCGGAAGTGGACATTTTTTCTTTGGAAGGTATGTGAATTTTAAGTGTTAGTGCTTTTAGTGAACTGAATTTTGTTTATGCCTCAAACTAGAACTGGTAAAAACACTTTTCCAGAAAACAATTTTAACATGGAGCAGAATTCGCGCCCTTCTTTTAATATACCACACCTCACTAAGTATTCGGGACACGTTACGGAGGACCCCGATAGATTTTTTATGCTCTTTGACCATCTGGCACTATTACATTCATGGAATGAACAGAAAAAGAAAGAACTATTACCTATGTACTTACAAGATGTAGCACTTCATTTAGTCCTACAGTTAAAGGCCCAGAATCAGTTAGACGCGCTTAATTATGAACAATTAAAAGACAAATTAGTTGCACTGAGTAGACCAAAATTACCGGCATATCGAGCGGAATTCGAAATTTTTCAAGTCCAACAAGGTGAAAACGAGCCAGTAGATGCTTATTTTCTCAGAAAATTAAGGGTCATTAGACAAGTTCTGCCTCAGGCCACCGAGGAGCAGAAAATAAATTATTTATCCTTAGGTTTAAAGAAAACTTTTTTGCAAAAGATAGCGTTAGAAACATTTACAACTGTTCACGCCTTACAAACGCATTTACACAACCTCGAGAAAGCAAATGACCTCATGAAGAAACGTGATTACGTGGAATTACAACACGCATTCTATTCACTCTGCGATCAGAGTACACCAGTCAGCAGTTTACATTCATCAGCAATCGCTGGCGCTTCCTTCCCTGTGCATCATCAACAACTGACCTATCCAATATGTAATCCAACACCTAGTTGGAATCAATACCAGCAACCAGCTTCAGTTTTTCCTACACCCTCAGCACCACAGCTACAGGGTGCATCACAAAATCAGATAATTCCAAATCCTTCCCCCCAAGTTGCTAATCCGAATCCCCCTCCCGAACCCCCCGCGCCTAGCACATCTAGTAATTCCAGTGCAAACAATACATTAGATTTCACTAAATTAGCAAATCAAATGGCTGAACTATCTCTTCTTGTAGCTCAAAATGCCATTAAGAACTCACAATTTAGGAGAGGTGGACGTAATAATTATAGGTCGAAAAATACAAATAATGGAAATCAAAATCGGCAGAGAAATGGAAATAAGAACAATTCTAAAAATAATAATAGTAATCCTAGGCCGGAAACAGTTACGGTATGCGGTACGTGCTATAAAAAAGGTCATTCTTCCAGTACATGTTATAAGAACAATCAGCAGGGAAACGCCTAAGAGGGCCCCAGGACAAACCCTCTCAAGAACATGTTCTGAGGGCCGAGAAACAGGAAATAAGTGAACAACAAAGATTGGCAAATACATCACTTTATGCAGTAGCTCCGTTATCAGATAGAAGGGAGAACATTAAAATGTTAAATCAGGAACATAAATTATTAATTAATGTAACAATTAATAAAGAAAAGTATCCTGTAATCATAGACACTGGCAGTTCATTGAGTCTTTGGCCTAAAAATTGGCTTCCACCAAACGCAAAATTGATTCCTTTTAGCACTAATCTACGAGGAATTGAGAATTCTGTCGTAAATTTACGCTATATAGCTTTGATTACATTTAGAATTGGCTCAACAACATTTTCTCATTATTTCAGAATTTTAGAGCATGGAGATTTTTTGCCTTTATTCGGTGAAGACATTCTAAATCGATTACAGACCAAAATTGACTTAAAGAATAACATGTTGTCAGTATACAAGAAACCAAGGCCTCCGCAGTATCCAATTGAAATTGATACCCAGGAAAAATTATCTGCTAACGCTATGCATACAATAAAACAGCACAAGTCGGCTGATGTTTTTACAACTCGGAAGGTTACCATACCAGCCAGGTCACATTTGTTTTTACCAATTAGTGTCAAGAATCGGCAAAAGAATAATAAATATTTTTTCATCTCTCCATTAGAAAATTTGCTGGACAAATACGGACTACAAACGTTGCCTACTAAGGTACCTAACAATAATTTGACTTTATTGATATCAAATCCTACTAGTAGACCGATAACGTTAGTAAAGAGCACCCCAATTGCTTACGTAGAAGAGAATCTTCAAGAAGTAGATTTACAGGGTAATTGTCAAGATAGTGGTCATGATGACGAAACTTTTTACAGATCAGACAAAGAAATTCAGGATCGATTAGAAGAAACAAAATCATTTTTTGATATTAATTTGTTTGACATAAACCCGGATTTATCAGAAGAAAAAAAGAAAGCCGTACAAGATTTACTCTTTAAATACAGAGATGTTTTTTCCTACACACCAACAGACATTGGATATTTCCGAGGTTATATACATAAAATACGGATAGACAAAGGAGCATCCTTCCATCAAAGATCTCCTCCGGTTCCATTAGCAGTAAGACCTCAAATTGACTTACAAATTAAGCAACTCTTAGACGCAAATATTATCAAGGAAACTAGCGATAGTTCGTTTTCATCGCCACTTCTCATAGTGAAGAAGCCAAATACTTCAGAGTTCCGCTTAGTTCTCAACCTCCAAGCTTGTAATAGGTTCTCACATTACCTAAGTATACCATTTCAAAATACGGAGGATATTCTACACGTTTTAAGAGGAAAAAACTCCATATCCACAATCGACATAAAATCCTCCTATTTCCAGCTATTGTTGCATCCCAAAAGCCAAAAATACATGACTTTTGAGGTCAACCATACTAGAAAGGCATATAAATTCCAGAGATGTACCATGGGTCACTCCAGTTCCGCCGCCGGACTCAGTATAGCTGTACGCATGCTTTTAGAGGGCCTACCACCCCGTATAACTGCATTCGCTGATGATTTGGTCATAGGAAGTAAAAATTGGAAACAACAGTTATCGGATTTAGAATTACTTTTTAAAAGATTAAGAAAGCATGATTTTCGTGCCAGTCCAAAGAAGACCCACTTACTATACACAGAATTGGACGTTTTAGGCTTCACAGTTAGTGGGAAAGAAATCAAGATTTCACCTAAAATCGCTAACAAGATTCGAAACTTTAAGAAACCAACTACTAAAAGAACTCTGAAAAGCTTTTTAGGATTATGTTCTTATTTAAGAGCACATATCAAAAATTTCTCAGAAAATATAGAACCATTTCAGTGCCTTTTAGACAAGAATTCAAAATTTAAATGGAGCTCTCAGCATGACGAATTATTTGAGAAACTTAAGACTGACGTCATACACGCGCCATCTTTGTTTCACTTCGATCCCTCACTGGAAATACGTGTGTATACCGACGCTTCCTCTATCTCCGCAGGAGGCTTATTAGCATGCTATAACCATAAAACGAAACAAGAGCGTGTTGTTGCCTATGCTAGTAGACGTTTTACACCAAGTGAAAGGAAAGCATCCACTTGGCAAAAAGAGCTGTACGCCTTAATTTATGTTTTGAGAAAATTTAGATACTTCCTACTAAATAGAAGATTTAAATTATTTATAGACGCCAAATGCTTGACATCTCTCACAACACAAGTGGACAAAGTTGGGAAATTTAGTCGCTACCGAATATTCTTAGCAGACTATAATTTCGAAATACAACACATTAAAAGTCAATTACACCCAGCGGACATCTTTAGTCGTTTAGAAGATAAACAGGAGATTAAACAGGGAGAAAAACAAGAAATTGACAATTTCTTGGACACGGAAGATGCTAAAGTATTTGCATCCCATTCTTTAGACACTACTCTCCAAATTGAACAACCTATAATCCTACCAAATTTAGCAGAAGAACAAAGGAAAGATCCTTCATTCTCTGACATCATCACTGTTTTGGAAAATAAGGAACCTAATAAGTTGTCTACTCTTCGGGCCGCAAAATATTTTTCTCTAAAGGACGGGATATTATACAGAACACAGAAACATCCCCAATTAGGATTGTTATATCTACTTTGTGTGCCGAAATCTTTATTAAGTAAGTGGTTTGATGCCTTACACAATAACCCAATGGCACCACACTTTGGATATACCAAAACATATCATTCGGCACTTAGGAAATACTACTTTCCTAATATGAAAGCGTACATTGCCAACAGAATTAAAACATGCATTTCCTGTCAGAAACTCAAGAAATTACCAGTTAAACCAGCGGGTCAATTACTCCATCACCCACCTAAGCCGATCGCAACAGCTTGGCAATATGATTCTATTGGAAAAATAACAGTGGGAAATGGACAGTTTAAACACATATTAGTGGCCATAGAAATGTGCACAAGATATTGTGTGACCAAGGTTGTGGACAACATAACAGCGGAAGAAATTGAACAATTTCTCATATATGACATCATACTCAAATTTGGACCTTTTTCATATTTATACCTGGATAGACATCCAGTACATAACGCTAAGAGGCTGCAAAATTTGGCAAAATGCTATAACTTTGAATTTAAATTTTGCCCTGCATACGACCATAAAAACCTAGGGGTAGTGGAAACATTCCACAAGACAATACAGAATGCACTTAAATTTTTCGTGCAAGAAAACCAAAATCTTTGGCCGAAGCTGATACCATATATTACATTCGCTATTAATACATTTGTGCAAGCCGGAACTAAATATTCTGCTTTTTTCCTCATGTATGGATATGAACCTAAGACCATCTCTGATATTGCGTTAGCGTCAACTCCAACATTATGTGTCAACAAAGAACATTTGAATAAAATACGTGAGAGTGTACAGAATAACTTGATCGCTAGCTATAATAAACAGAAAAAGTATTTCGATAGCAGACACCGACAAACTCAATTTGAAAAGGGACAAAAAGTACTAGTCTACTTTCCTAATCGGCAAATAGGAGTGCCGGAAAGTTTTTCAGCTTCCTATGTTGGACCCGTTCAAATCCTGGATAGACTGAATCCTAACCTTTATAAGATAGAATTTCCAAATTCTTTTCGGAAGAAAATACAAGAAATCTCAATAGACCGAATCAAGCCATTTTATCAAGAATTACAAGACATAGAACAGGATAAATAAGTTCTTTTTATTCTCTACACACACAAAAAAAGTGCAGTACTCACACTAGGAAGAAAGAAATACAAAGACGACTTCAACAGATAAAACCACTTTTCATAACAACACAAACATTCATTTCCTCTTTGTTTTATAAAAAGCTGAATCATTATTCTGCAACTGAATGAAAAAAAAAGAAAAAAAAAGTGCTGAGATCTGCATTTCCGCATTTAAAAGGCAACTGATCTTTTACAAGGACAGCTAACATAATTCTACATTTTCATCGATATTTTTTTCTTTTCCTCTGTGAACTACATATTGTCACTGACATTATGCAACTTGAATATTGTACAGGACGTTTCAAAAGTTATGACTACTTCTACATTATACAGGATGACCAGGAATTCAGGACCATCATTACTATTGTCATTGACATTTAAAATTGGATTATTTTATTGAAATACATATCTTTAGTGCAAATATTTTAGAAACTTTTACACCTTATACAGGGTGACCAAGAAATCACGATGTTCGAATCAGAACTTTCCAATATAAATTATCTTTATATAACCGTATTAGTTGCAACTTTTTTAGTATTCCTAAGCCTTATTATTTTATACATATTATATCGTCGTCTTCGTTCGTTACCAAACAAATCTAGAACGAACCGCATAGAAATTTCATCTCCTATTCCATTGGAAACATTTAATACCAATAATACAACTAAGGAGCAACAGCTAACACAGACTCCAACCCCACTTACTATAAGTGAATTAGTTTATATTTATTGACGCCAAGCCAAAAACAGCCCTATCTCGAGGGAAATGAAGTATCATGTACCATGTACGGATCCTGCCTGTATATAGGGACCACCTGTTTAGTGCTCTATATTCCGCTACCACATTACTGCTCCGAAAAGTGATTTTCATTTATTTCAGTGCCACAAGTGTTTAGTGTTCAGTGATTTCTTTTGTGTGTGATTCTTCAGTGTTGCCAACTATCACATAAACAAAAATAACCCTTCGGCTTATTTTTAAACAAGCCAGGGGGGTGTAATATCCTATGTGATGTCGTAAACAAGCAGTTCCACGCTTCAATGTTTACAAACAACACCACATGGTTCGGCAAGAGGATCTTCCACCAGAGGGACCTGCTATCACCTGCAGACGACGTTTAGCCCCTCCTACGGAGCAGAAGACGAAATCGAAGCAGAAGCGCCACCGCCACCCAAGGGACGCTATAAATTGGGCAGAAGAATCCAGCTCAGGACCAGTTTTCTGGTGACCCTCCTCTAGTCTGCTACGGGACTCTTGGAGTAACCTAACCCCAGGCCTCTAGTCTGCTACGGGACTACGCCTATCCTTTCTCCTGGCTTTGCCTGCTTCGGGGCTCTGTCTGGGAATCCAAACCTCAGCCACTTTGCCTGCTTCGGGGCTCTGTTGGCCATCTAACCTACCCACTGCTTGCTACGGAGCATTGGTTCCTTAACTCCACTCCTCTTAGCCTGCTACGGGGCTCTGTTGGAGATCCTGTCTGCGACCACTCGGTCAAAGACTACCTTTTACTCACCCTTTTAAATAGAGACCAAATTGTATAGTATTTTGTACAAATACTCATATTTTTATAATAAAACTGGTAGTGGGAGTCGATTCCGGACACTCTTTTATTATCTGCTCTACCTCTTCCTTATATGAGACAAAATTACACAAAGTTTTACAATATAGTCTTTGGTAATTTTATTTGCGCATTAGCACAAAGAGTTCACCATATTTCTCAAGCCTAAAGTGTTACTCAGGTAGTTTTTGAGATACTGAAGACTCATGATTTCTGTAGGGAAGCAATGATTCAGGAATAATCGCTTATATGGTTTCAGAAAGAATAGTTCGCGTTCTAATACCGGTAATCTGCAAACTGTAAAATTTTACAGAGGCGCAAATTACTTTTAATGATTAAAAAGTAGATGAACCTTTGCTCAAAAAGCAGGATCATTAGCACTCTACATATACATACCTGAAATCTTTTTTAAATAAGTGCAAAGTGATTCCGTAATTTGCTGTTACGTTTGCTCAGAGGTTATCAACTTTGGGTATTTTTTATTCTGGGTGCACATAACAAACTTCATGTGCTCCTTCTCCAAGCGTGGATTCTGCATTATTCTTTAATCCTTCAGGAAAAAAAAAAAAAAAAATCTCGGATTTGCTCACTTTGCTGTATCTTCTGCTCATCTCAATGAACTAATGGTTGCAGAAGACAATGTTTTACTTCGGTTATGACAACTTCAACTGCTTTTCAGAACATAATTGGTCAGTGACAGTTTTCAAAAGCCTTCTGAGAAAACTTCTTTACTTGATGCAAGAAAACATATTGTGTTTCAGTTTATTTATTTATTTATTTAAAAAATCCTTGTTTTTGATCCTCCTTCTATTTTGCATTATGTAACTCTTGAAATGAACTTGGAAAATTTATCTGACTTTGGATTAAATTCATTAACGTTCACGAAGCGACCTGACAAATTCTTGACAAGCAAGCGAAGTTATAACTCATGAAGTACATACATTAGTGGCTCTTCTTTCTGAAACAGCTTGAATGACTTCTTAAATGGCAATGACGTGACGTGTGCACTCGAAAATGCAACTGGCTAAGAGATCTCACAGATCTTTTACACATTACAGATTTCATTTTTATCGATCATTTTGGTCTAATTTTTGGTCTAGTTTGAGAAGTTCGGAGATAATTTTTGTTTTGCTGTTACTGAATTATAACCAGAGTTAGGATTTTTAGGGGAACTTTTCATAGGAAAAAAGAAGGAAAAAATTGGAAACAAGGCGAAAAAAGGGCAATAAAATGCTATTTCCCTTCAACTGTAATTGGAAAAAACTTAATATAAACTATGTACTGTACACTCACTCTCTCTTTCTCTTTCCATACATAAGCATTTCTAAAATTGTTAAATGTAAATGTGGCTTCTATTTGGAGATAAAATGTCTTTGTAGATGGTAACGCTTCTATCCATATGCACAGACACTAACGGAGCAAGAACCCTGTAGAAGTTGCAAATTCGACATTCGTATCCTTCTGAAGACTACTCTTAAACATTTTTTTAGGCAAAACCACTTAACTGTAGTCTCAGGAAAGTTGATAGTGCATCGTTCTTTTTCTAAATGTTGTTTTCCAAGTTTTTAACGCAGCCGTCACATATTTGAAACCCTAGATATAGAGCAGTTGTGTTTGCAATCACCAATTCTCTCTGGCTGAAAACGTTGGTGCGTTTTGTAAATAGTACTTGCGTCGTATGATCCTAAAGAAATCACAGGCTGCTTAGTCTTGTCAAAATTCTTACATGCTCAATTCACGATGAAGAGAAATTCGGAAATAAATTTCTTATAGAGAACAATGATAATTAAGTGTTAATAGTAATTGACAATAATTGAATGCAATTGTGGCCATTAAACTAAGCATAAAAAAGAGGAAAGAAGAAATTAATCCAGATTTGTTTACTTCTTTTGATTCTTTTTATTCATCAGATTAGGAATTATGTCGCTGGCAGAACAGAATCTTTTAGGGAACCGTGTTTGGCTTGCGGGCGATAGTTTGTCCATTATTGGTGTGCGCGATAAGAAGTGGTGTTTCCACATTAAATGTGTCCCTTATCGCATGCGTCTTCGCGATACACCGGGGAGCGAGTGGACAGAAGGATTACTGAAGACGCCGTGACAGGACGACGACTGCTAAGGCGAACAGAGCCATCATGGACCTCTACGCGAATGCACGAACACTAAATAATTAATTGTTGGTTGCTGCATTCCTCTGTCATGATTAATTCTCGCACTAGATCGTCATCGAGATTGTCTCCGGTAGCATCGAGAAAGATTGTGGTGGCAAGGTTAATGAAAGGTATTGTTATTGAGCAATGATAGTCAGTCTGTTTTGAACACAGTACTGCTCATATGCATGTCCGTAAACTCGAAGATATGTTTGCACTCGTCATACCCGACTTACACCTGGCTTTGAACTTTATTTACGGGAGCATTAGTAGTGCGTCGTATATTCTGTCTGCAAACCTCATCTAAACATCTGCAGGACTCCTTCTTATTCAACAGAATAATGCGTGTCCCCATACCTCCACGGCAACCGAACATGCTCTACTTGGTACATACTTTCTACCCTGATGTGATACATCTCCGAGCCTAACACTGACTCATAGTATTCTCAATTGTTTCACAATTATATTATGACTAGCACTAAAGACTGTGTCCCGTTTCATGGTGTGTAAAGTTGAGCATTAGAATAGTAAATTATGTAATAAAGCAAAGAAAATACCCAAAAGTAATACAGAAATAATGAAACTCACCTGCTGGGAGAACCTCTCCTTTCTGAAGTGTGCCTCGTTTCTTCTCCTTTTAACCATTTCTGTAGAGCAGCGAACTTGCTTCCATCTTTCTCTTTCTCCTTGTCCCGTTTATCCTCTTTGGTTCTCTCTTTCGGTAGAATGGTAGGCTTCGGGGCAATTTCAGGCTTCTCTGACGGAGGTTTCAGACTCTCATACTGCTTCGTTGAAGGAGGTGCAGGCGGTGGGGTACCTACAACCAACAAACAGTTCATTCGTTAGTTTTATATTTTGTCACAAACAGAGAAATAACAGACACGTTGCTTGTCTGAGCTTTTTTCACAAAAGTACTGGTCCTCTCACACTATTTTAGAACAAATCAAAACCAAAAGTTTACAATTGTATGCATCATAAAATTATAACAAATTTGAGATATACCAACTAGTATTTCCAAATAACTTTTACTAATACGTAGTCTGTTCAAAATAAGTATTAGACAGATGAAGAAGTGTGGAGGAAGTTCTTCGAAAATTAACTCCTTAGTTGTTTCGCAACATGTCAAGAGGAAATGGAGACGCATACATCTGTCTCTACAGCACGATGGATCTGTCTCTACACATACAGATGCACTGGGTACATAATTCATATATATATATATATATATATATATATATATATATATGTACTTAGCTACAGAATGTGTTAAATAAGCTAAAATTACACAAACACTGCTCCCTGTGAAACTCAACTCAAACGTAGGGATACGGGGATTTCGTGGACACCTTGTGTTCCAGTTATTCACTCCTCTGCAGAATATTAACTCGTCCATTACATTCAAGACTATTGAGGGCCTTTTTAAAGCTGATTTTACGTCAGTAGAGAGAACGGTTTCTTTGTGAGGGAACATTTTAATAATACTTACTTGCCAGTCCAGAGAAAAATCTACCACTTAAACTTAACACCTTCGCGATTTTTTTTCTTTCCAACATGTAGACATATTTTCTCTTATTTTCCATTTGTGGTCAATGTCGCTCGTATATGCTGTATCCACATTTTTCTTAGAAGTCACCAGTAGCCGATGATAAATGTTGACCTCAAAACTGTTATCGTAAGTTAAAATCTTAAGCAAGCCCATTTACGTATAATATTCATTAAGAGTTTATTAAGATTTTCTTGGTTCAAATTCACTGAAGGTTTCTTTGTAAAAATGGGAAGAACTTCGAATATCATTCTTTTGTTTGTGTTTTGAATATGATTTGATTCAGAAGGCTATATGAGACATGGACCTACAGCTTAACGTGGAATCCGAATCACACGACCCCCTTCCGGGAATCGAACCTGGGTTTCCCATGCCAAAGACGCGTACGCTAACCCCTTAGCCACGAGAGAGCTCTGCTTTAAATTAGTGTCAATACATTTCTAAAATTATACGTTGGTTATGTAACAAATGTTTAGATAATCCCAAAATTGCTGTCTCTCCAATTGTGAATTTGATGCGCTCTTTTATAATGGGGGGGTATAATTTTTCTTAAATAGTGGCTTCATAGTCAATAAATTTTTAAATTTTTCTTTTTATTTTTAAATTTACTTTCATTTTTTGTAGTAACTACAGTCAATACACTTTTCAAGGCACTACATATTCCGGGAAATATTAGAATGTAGGTTCAGTTAGTTTTTCCGCATCATCCGCTTCTTCTTTGTAACTTGTTCTGTTGTATTACGCCACAAAACTAATTCAGATTATCTGCTGCTTCTTTGTAAGTTGTTCTGATGTATTACGTCACAAAACTAATCCAGATCATCCGCTTCTTCTTTGTAACTTGTTCGGTTGTATTACATCACAAAACCAATTCAGATCATCTGCTTCTTCTTTGTAACTTGTTCTGATGTATTACATCACAAAAACAATTCAGATCATCTGCTTCTTCTTTGTAACTTGTTCTGATGTATTATGTTACAAAACCAATTCAGATTGTCTGCTTCTTCTTTGTAACTTGTTCTGATGTATTATGTTACAAAACCAATTCAGATTGTCTGCTTCTTCTTTGTAACTTGTTCTGATGTATTATGTTACAAAACCAATTCAGATCATCTGCTTCTTCTTTGTAACTTGTTCTGATGTATTATGTTACAAAACCAATTCAGATTGTCTGCTTCTTCTTTGTAACTTGTTCTGATGTATTAAGTCACAAAACCAATTCAGATCATCCGCTTCTTCTTTGTAACTTTTTCTGATGTATTACGTCACAAAACCAATTCACAAGTGTAGAATTGTGGTATACATTTAATTTTCTCAAATAAATGATAGGCTCCGCTTCCATCTTTTTCATTAATTTCTTTGTTAATTGAAGCTTTAGCGTCTCTTTCCATCACTGAGACTATATGAAACCTGGATCTACAGTTTATAAGTTCAATGTTCCCACTGTAATAAGTTCAATGCTATCCTACTGGGAATCGAAGCCGGGACCCCGTGCATCAAAAGCCCGCGCGCTAGCCACTAGACCAGTGCAAATGCTCCTCATCCTCTTGTTAATAACGTAATTACTCCTTTGTTAAAAAAAAAAAAAAAAAGCTTGCACGTGTTGCTGGATTTGCTGATGTTTTAATAAACTTATCGTCAATCTTATAAATTGTTAAATTTAAGAATTGAACTTTTCTTATTTTATTCGAACTGCAAAAAATTCTCATCATTTGCTTTGCAACGATAATATGTATGTGTTATAAAGGACAATGTCTGGTACGTAAGATACCCCTTTTTATTGAAAGACCTGTACATTTATTCTGTTAAAATGCCGTGGCCGTACTTGTACATTTAGACGGTTAAGATATAATAAGTGAAAACGCCATCTTAGGATGTGTTTTTGAAATTACAGCTAATAAATTATGAGTATTAAATAAATTCAGTGCCTTAACAGAATAAAAATAATTTAATTCCTTGGACTAATTATTGTAGAAAGTTTTGGTGTTAAATAAAATAAGTTTAATTGAACTGGGACAGTAAGAAATATTTAAAATGTTTGTTGCAGCTTCAAGCATTGAACAACATCAAAACAATCTTTGCTTACTCGGCTAAGCATGGGAATGTCTTTTCAAACGGAATTTATTTGCCACGGATTACTCGTTGGAAAATTGCTGTAGTGAAATAAACTCTCTCTGACTTATGTAATAATTGGTGTGCACAATTTTCTTAATGCTTTTCAACTTAACTCTCCGCAGTTTTGCTTCTTCAGTCGAGTGTGGGATGTGGAAGAACAGTTTTAAGAGAACTTTTTAGGAGAAATATTTGAACATACTAAATGAACTGAACAAATAATTTTTTTAAGCACATGTACTGCCTCTTGCGTCTTCTTTTTGTTTACTTTTTCGCTAATTAAGTCAATTTTCCTAGTATGGATTTTTCTTATTGTGATTCAGTGGCAGCTCTACACCAGAACTAGTGCTAGTTGTGAAAAAAAATTGTTATCTTTTGCTCTTAAATTTCAAAGAGAAGCTGTATGCACACTTTACGTAATACGGAATCAATAATACAGCACTCACGAAAACAATTGGTAAAGAAACGTCGGAGGAGTACTTTCCATCGCTTAATAAAAGTTAAGAGGTGTTGACTGTGCTCTCATCTCGTCTAATAAAGAGAACTAGCCTTACCTTTATGTTCCCGATGCGGTTCTGGTACTTGAGGAGAACCGAATACAAAAGGATTTGTGGTTCCAAATGTTCCAGCCGATTGTGTTTCTTTCGTCGGTGCTGTTATCCCAAAAGTGAATCCTGACCCATCTGATGAAAATGGTTGCGAAGTTGGATTCTGAGGTGCCACTGAGAAATCAAATCCCTTTTTGGGTGAAGTAAAACTATTTTCAACAATTTGTGGTCTCACTTCACTAACATAGTCTGGAAGAAAATATATAAACTTGTATTAATTTTATTAATTGTGGTCAAATTAACATCAAATAGCAGAAAACAGTCGCGAATTAGCTAAGTGAACGATCTGATAAGCGAATAGAATGCATGGGAGGAATTGTGAAAACTGAGAGTAATCTACAGGGTGTTTGAAAACAACACCAAAAAACTTACGGAAGTGAATTTCACGCATAAACATAAATAAATATACACCTATATGCATGCACAAATGCGTAATTTCCTAGCTACAGCCTGCCCGAAATTGGTCGAAACGCTAAAATAATGTGTTGTAACGCGAGAACTAAATATAGGATCAAGAACGTGTAAAAGAATATATATAGTGATTACTTGAAGCCTATACCCCATTAATGCACCATGGATATGGTACGGGGATGGTAACAGAACTAGCCCCGAACCAAAGAAGGAAAAAATTAGATCTTCTAGAAATGAAAAACGATAGATCAGAAACTAAAAATTGGCACACATTTTATATTCACTGGTACATTAATGGAATCTAGGCTTAAAATAATCACTATTTTCTTTATTAGACCTTCATCCAACATTTTATTCTCTGGTTATGACCCTTTTCATACCGTTCCAACCAATTTTCGACAACTTATAATTCCAGTTGTTATATGATGCATTTGTGCACTCATGTCTGTCTATACATAAATTTATATATTTCATGTTTTCGTGGGAGGATTCATTTCCTGAATCTTATTTTTTCTTCTTTATCTGAATACCTTATATATTGTTGAGCAAAAATTTATACTGATATTCTTCATACTGGAGGGGTCAGAGCCAGCTTCCATTACGAAGGGTAAACACGTTATTTACGTAAGATGGCACAATATCTCAGCTGTTTTTTTTCTTTCTTTCTTTTCTTATCTATTGATGGAGTTCTTTGCGTTAGGAGCGATACACAATTATCTACAATAAAGTACAGCAATCTGATTCTTGTAGTGAATAAAGATAATATAGCCTCTTTAATATATTAGTAAGTTGCGAAAGAACTAGCATGGGTGCACACTACCATTTTATGTTCAACTCAAAAATGCTTGCTAACATTGCCAACACATTCAATGTTTCATATACATTTCAGTTATGCCTAATAAAAGTATATTTGAAACTTACAATACTTTAATAAAATATACTGAATATATATATTGAAACATTTCACGATTAGACCAATATCTATACGTTAATTAGCTAAAACTAGTATGTATTATCAATATCACAGACAGTAACGTAGAAGATACCTGGAAAAAGTGTCGTCTTAATTGAGCTGTTATTTGCTCTGTGAGAAGATAATGAGGTTTAGTTGCCGAATTTACGCAAAAGTCAAAACTCATATTAGATTTTAGGTAGTGTGAAGAAGTAAGCGATATTACATTTGATTTTGACGTCTGTAAAGACAATATTAGAGTTCGTATTTCTGCTTTTACTTAGGTAATAAACAAGCGACACGACATATTACTCTACTCTTCAATTAAGAATCCAGAAAAGAGTTACCCTACATCATGTGAAAATGTAGGAAAGCGAATGCAGATTACCGGTACGACTTGCTTAAAGTACACACAGTAATGATAGAACTAAAAGAGGGAACCAGGGGAGTTAAGTGTAGAACCAGGTAAGAATGCGGCATGTGATGATCTACAAGAGCTGGATATACTGATACAGCGTTCTTCTAATACCGGTATGTCAAAAGTATACTATTCAGCTTCCTAACGTAAAATAATGATAATGTTTAAATGTTTCTTAGGCAGCAAACAGCATGCATAACCACAAATGCGCCCGGACAGCAGGCACATGGTACATGCAACCCTACATATACAACAGTCCAAAACCTTTCAAATGGCACCTCGCTAAATATTATAGGTTCTTTAGAAACTTAATAATTTCTGAACGAACTTTAACAAAGTTAGTCTGTACAATGTCTCTCTCCTAACCGAGTCGTACGCCTTTCTAAAATCAATAAATAATTGATGTACCGGGGTATTGTATTCCCAAAAGGATTGAATAATAATAATAATAATAATAATAATAATAATAATAATAATAATAATAATAATAATAATAATAATAATAATAATAATAATAATAATAATAATAATTTATTTATTTATTAATTTATTTAAGAAGAAGAACACAACAGGTTATTCTACCCAATTACAGTGTTCATATCATAGTTACATAGAATATCTATAATATATTTGCGAAATCTATTCTGACTCATACTGTATATATCCAGAACTTTTTTACATTTAATCAGTTTGTTGTGCACTGCACCCATCCTCCACGTTGGTGACTGTTTTGTTGCATTTGTTCGAGATTTCTTACAATAAAAGAAATTCCCATTGCCCACACGTATGTTTCCATTGGGTACCCTTAGATGAAAGGCAGAGACCAAATCCTTACTATTTAATTTATTATTTAATATTTTGTACAAGAATATCATGTCATTTAACACTCTTCTGTGATTGAGAGACATTGTGTTAAAATTTTCATTAAGAAAAGCACTACTTTCATATGTGGGGAAGATGCCTGTTCTCTTGTACACCAGGAACCGCAGAAATTTATTTTGAACTCTTTCTATTCTAATAGAATCTTTCTTCGTGTGGGGATTCCATATAATAGACGCATATTCTAATTTTGTTCTAACAAATGAAAAATATAATTTCAGTAAAACATTCGACTTATTAAATTCCCTTCCCATTCTCAAAATGAATCCAAGATTTCTGTTTGCGTCATTTACAATTTGATTTATATGATGCTCAAACGATAGTTTGTTATCATATATTACACCCAAATCATTGACAGTTTGTTCCCCCTTTAATTGTTTACCAGCTATCTTATATTGAAATTTAACAACATTCCGTTTCTTAGTGAAGGACACGGTTTTGCATTTATCTGAATTTATGTTTAACAAGTTCCTCTTGCACCATTCATTTACTCTGTCTAGATCCTCCTGCAAACTGACACAGTCCTGTGCTGTTGTAATTCTCCTATATAATTTTAGATCGTCTGCATAGAGTAGTTTATGCGATGTTTTAATACAATTGAATCGGTGAGTAGAAAAAGGAGAACATTCCTTAACACGTTACTTTTGAAATACAAAAAGTAAAACTGCTTACCGGAAATACCATTGCTTACTTAAAAATATCTGTGTGGGAGATTTGTAGCGTATGTTAAGACCTTTCATTTCCCAAAATTCCAAAAACGTAATGGAATTGGATATTTAGTTATAGAGAAATTGTTATCATGGAATGTTATCCTTTATTTTTGGAATGTTCTCCTTTTTCGTCTCACCGATTCAATTAGGAAGGTCATTAATGAATATTATAAAAAGTAATGGCCCTAAATTAGATCCTTGTGGGACTCCAGAAAATTGAATGTATTCAAATGATCTACAGGATTTATAAACCACATATTGTTTTCTGTCCATCAAATATGACTTCATAAGAGCAATTAACTGATCAGAAAAGTTGAGAAATTTAAGTTTATTCACTAACAACGTGTGGTTTACCTTATCAAATGCTTTTGCAATATCTGTATAAACTACATCTATTTGATTATTACTCTCCAATGTATCAACAAGATGGTCAGTGAAGACAGCGAGATTTGTTACGGTTGATCTGCCAGGAACGAATCCATGTTGATAATCCGATATTACTGGTTTAATGTGATTTTCAATGCGCTTATAAATTATGCTTTCAAATATCTTTGCAAATGAGTTTAGAATACAAACCGGCCTATAATTTTGAATTTCTTTACTATCATTATTTTTAGGAACAGGACAAACTTTTGTAAGTTTCCATTTTACTGGAAACTTGCTGGTTTGGAGTATTAGGTTAAATAGCATGTGTAAAGGTAATAAGAAACTCTCTTCACAACCTTTTATTACATATGATGGTACATCATCGATACCTATCGAACACTTTGATTTTAGTTTTTTGATTGCCATTCGAATCTCGTCCACTTCTATTACCGCTATTTGCAACATATCAATTTTTTCATACATTTCAACTAATGTCGAATCATCTGTTTCAACTAGCAGTGGTGCTCCGTCTGTATACACTGATTTAAAGTAGGTTGCAAATGCGTTTACTATATCTTTATCACATGCTAACTCTTTACCCTCATAACACAATACACTACCATTTAAATGCTTTGATTTACTCTTAATAAAGTTCCAAAACGTAGTTGGGTCCTCTTGTATTAAATATTCCGCTCCCTTAACGAAGTTTGTATATGCGATTTGTATATCTTTCTTAATCATTTTTCGAAGTTTATTAAATTCGCGTTTATGTAAATCTAGATTTGACTTTCCGAGTCTTATCGCTTTGCGGTGACGAGCTTTCATTTTAATTTTATTTATAATGTCTAGCGTGAACCAGCTAGGATAGTTTCCCGTGCTCTGTTTCTTTTTCGGAATGCATTTGTCAAATATATTATATAAGGTGGAATAAAACTTTTCAACAGCGCCATCAACGTCAGTATAGTCACCCAGTACCTCCCACTCTACCTTTCCCAATTCGTGATATAGTTGATTGTAGTTTGCCTTACTGAAATTATAACCCATTACTTTACTTTGACTTTTTACCTTAACCTTATTGTTCTGTTTGATTTTAATTAATAGCGCAGGGTGGTGTTTATCTTCTTTAAGTACGGGGGTTCTTCTCTCTCAATCACTACATTATCTAAATTTGTTAATACCAAATCTAGTGTTCTACCTAAATCATTCTGAACATCATTAAATGATTTCAAGTCGTATAATGACATGAAGTTATTTACAAATTTGTACTGCCCCGGGGCGCTCATGAAATCGAAACCCGTACCTTTAATGTCTGGTAAATTAAAGTCACCAAGTACAAGAAGTGTGCAGCCTGGTTGACACTTCGATTCAATGTACTGAAATATTTCATCATATTTACAAATGACAGAATTTGGTGGAAAATACACAACACATATATACATTGTTACCCTCTCCCCACTTACTTTCACCAAAAGACAGTCTACGCCATTATTTAGGTCACCATTATATACCAAGCACACTTTATATTTATTTCTTAGTATTGCAAGCATTACCCCTCCCCCCCTACTCTTGTCGGTTTTTCTGTCACTACGGATTAGTGAATATCTGGCATCAAAGAGTTCTGAGTCAAAGATACCCTCATGCAACCACGTTTCTGTTATTGCCAAGAAATCGTAGTTCGTTGACAACACACTACAATAGAAGGATTCAGTTTTGCTTCTAGTCCCCCTCACATTCTGATAATACACACTTAGAAACACTTCGGAATGCACGTTGTTATCTGAAGAAGAATCTGTTTGTGCTTTTTCCTCTTTCTTACCTGCCTTGAAATCAATCTCTGGTCACTTCCACTTGTTCCCTCGGGGCGTGGCACCTGTCCCTTTCGTCATTTTTCTTGTAGTGACCTTGTTGCTGGTCGTTCCGGTGACCTGACTCTCTGACACTGTATCCAACTCACTTACAGTTTGTTTTGTTCCTGACGCTACTGCAATTGTAGGGGAAACATCTTCTACACACTTCAAAGGAGTGTTATTTAGTTCCTCCAATGTGAAGTATTCGTTATTGATGCAAAGTTTGTCAAATCGTAAGAACGCACGTTTACCCTCGGATCTAGCAATTTTCATATGTTCTGTTAACTCTCTCCTTATTTGTCGTATATTTGCAGAAAAATCTTGATAGATTACCGTCGGTGTACCTTTAGCTTTGAACGCGTTCCTCAAAACGTTATCTTTCACTTTGTAAGAATTAAACTTAACAATAATTGGTCTGTTACTTCCTTTCCCTAATCGATGTGCACGTTCGATATCACTATCCGAAAGCTCAATTTGAAGCTGTTCTCGCACAAATTTCCGCACCACACTTTCACAATCTGCCCATGTTTCATTTGTCTTCCCTTTTAAATTAGTGAAGTAATAATAATAATAATAATAATAATTTGATTGAGTGATTGAGATAAAGAATCGACACAAGTAACATTTATAAATTTTCTATATATGTAAGCATATGGATTTCTGAATACGAAGATTATGCAGCAGTGGCGGAGCCAAGGGTGGGCCTGGGGGGCAGGCCCCCTTGCTCAAAATCTTGGCCCCCCTTGCGGCTCTCCCACACAGAGTGATACTGCTATAGGTCGACAAACGGTGAATTAATAGTGGCCGCAAGTTAAACTACTACCGAAATATATCTCGACAACAAAGTTACCAACTGCAGAATATCGTATGTAGCAATAGTCTGCGTTCCGAGCAAAAATCTTCAGGCTCCTTTTTGTTTGTAGTACAGCAAGATCTAGTTTATCTAAACCTGTAAGGTGCATGCATTGACCTCAGCATCTGAACGTTCCTTTTAACCTCTGTCCCTTATCTGGTTCTCTTCTTTGTTTTCGACAAAGAACAAAAAAAAAAAAAAAAAAAAAAAGTCTGCATTCTGATTTGCTTCAATGTTGAAAGATACTAAAATAAGATATGCTTACAAATAGCATGCACTGCAGTAAAACTTTACACTCGTGTTGGACGAAAGAAGTCTTCGTACCCTAAGTAATCAATTTCCATCGATTATGGCGACATAGAACAAATGCATAGCATCCATTAAATAATTTGGTATTATTATTATTATCATCAAATAATATCGAGAGGTCTTGTTTAATATACAGTAAAAGAAGAGAGCAGAAGTTTTTATTATTTCTGTCATTCTCTCTGCTGTTCGCATCCCAATAGTTCGAGAAAATTAAGATACTGAATACTACCAACACCTACTATTTGCTACTGGTACTGGTTCTCCTTCTCGTCTACCTTCTAGTCTTGTCTCTAGTACGTCTAATTTCCTAACGCTCTTGGCCGTGGCAACTAAGTAGAAACCTTCTGCTGCGATGTTAATAAGCGATACTAGCGATCTCCAAGGAAAACGGAATAGCGCTTGATGGACCTATTCTAATAACTAAAGCCTGGGGAAATGAGGCTAACAAAAATCAGTGATTCTTTATAAATAAATCTTTCAGAAGTATTTTCTTTTAAACTATTTTAACTGTAGCTTAATCCCAAAAGTGCTACTACTAGAGAAATTCCGAAATTTATCACAGAGCCAGTACTACAATCTCCTGATTACTAACCATCAGGTAAGATACCGAGATGATACAACTTGGTCGCGGCAGTAATGCTGTTTTGTGTAAAAGTGTAGTTACTCCCATGATCAGGTTGTATCATCTTGTTATCTGATGTCTGTGGGATTGGTCTACAGATATTCCATTCAGTAAGTTCAGTCAGTGAATACCAATTTTTATCACAGATTTATATTAATTCTGCGTCAAAATATGCATTTCTGAGAAAATTAAGCATTGAGCATTTCTCAAAAAATTACATTGTAGGAATTATGCAGAACAGTAAATCAGTGGTGACATGGATTTTCAACAGGATATACTAATTAATGTCCCTCCTTCAAATCTAATCTCAAAACTTACGATATTAATTTAGCATCGACTACAGGATAGTAGCGTTATTTCAACTACTTTCAATTTATTTTAAGGTTTTGACTCAGAGGATAGAAATAAGGGAAATTAGTCAATAGGGCCACCGAGGAAGAATCTTGGTAATCTCCTCAGTTGAAATATGTATCCACGAGGGATCAATCACACCATCTTCCGAATCTTAAACTGATGTTCTACCGCTGAGCTTTGGCCATTCGGTGTGGGTGTGAAGTGTTTGTGTATTTGAATTCACGTCAAATTCTAAAAAGTAGTGAAGGTAAACAAACGAAAGAAAGAAAAGGACCACGTATACTTATTTTGCTGTAAGGAGTCCCGATTTAAATGTCTGTTCTAACACTGTTTGATATTAGAGAAAGAAAAACACATTTCCTCTTTTTGCTTCAAAGAGTGCTCACTTCATCATTTTAATAACGTAAAGACACATTCATTACTCAGTTTTAGAGCTCAAGGGTAAAAGTAACCAAAAGTAATTGAACTATGGCCAGATCAAAACAAGATCCTGGAACCGGGGCAGTTGCCCGGGCGCCAGCAAACTAATATGTGTGTTTATTGGTGTGGATGTAGATGAAAGGGGTACCAATCGCAAAATTTGCCCTGGGCACGAAATGTCAGTTTCGTCACTGATTAGGCTACCATTTTTAGAGCGTGAAATTTTGACATTTTTCTGAAATATTAAGAATACATGATAATTATTGGCAGTTTACTTTAGAGTGAAACTTAAGCTTCAAGAGCAAGACTTATAATTTAAAGTGGGGTGGAACGGCAAATCACTGCCCTGTTAGAGTTCAGTTCCTGTTTCTGTGTGACGTTTGTCTCGTAAGCACTTTTGTCCTCGTAGAACACATTTTACTTTATTATTATTATTAATAATACAGTTTATCTACCAAACAACTATTTATATTATTATGCGGTATTAAACCAAATCTGGAACTTGTGATATTTATTTACTTCCATCATTCCATCCGGGAAATAAATGTCATCTATACGAGATGGAATGTTATCGGGTAAAATTTAATATTACTGCTGCCATGCTGTAATTTTGAGCTTCGCCTTATTTTAAGTAGATGCAGACATATCGGAAGGTTTGATTCTTGTAGATTCACTTGTTCAAATGCTGTCGAAAATGTGGTCTGGAGAATATGACTCTCAACGAACAACATTCGAACAAATTTATCAAGAATATTTGTGGATATGCATAGAAAATGGTCCTGAAATTCCAGAGCCGGAAACAGATAGGCTATAGGGGTTCCTCGTGGAAACGAATTAGACATTCCCATCGAAATATCACAAATTCATTTTGGATTAATCTCTTCCTTCATTGGAGGCAGAAAACGAATTTTGTAAAGATAATATACTAAAAGACATTTTTCTGCCTACTATTGATAAGGCAATCACTGAGACGGAAAAACGCTTTGGATCATGTAGCAAAATCATTAGATCAATCACCAATCTACATCCAAAAGGTGAAAACTTTCTAAATTACAACATTGTGGAGCATATAGCCCAGTATTATGAAAGTGATCTGGAAATATTTAAATGTAAACTCAAAATCCTCCCAAACACAATTGAGTTGTATGAAGACGAGAGAAAACCAAAGTTGATTCCTTGGTGAATTTCGTTGATCTTTGCGTATACAAAAACGCATTCCTAGAAACCAACAACTTAGATATAATCTCTGCGACTATATCAGTTTCTAGTGCTACATGTGAAAGGCCATTCTCATGTTTGAAAAGATTGAAGATATATATTCAATTCAATGACTGATGATAGGTTGAAAAACTTAGGATTGCTTTATATTGAAGACAATTGCTAAATCGTTAGATCTTGAAGAAGTTGTTGATAAGTTTGCTGCTGCTCACAAGAATAGAAAGATCCTCTTTTAAGTAGAGGCATGAACCTTTAAGTTATTTTCTTGACTTGTAAAAGTGTATTTCTCTGTTTCCACTTAAATCTACCAGCCACACATATTTTAAATGCAGCGATTAAATTACTACTTACGTGTGAAGTAGTAAATTCATACATTTTCACCGTAAAAGAGTAAAATCATGAACAACAAAGATGAAAACATCCACCTTGAAAACAAACAAACAAACAAACAAACAAACAAACAAACAAACAAACACACACACACACACATATATATATATATATATATATATATATATATATATATATATATATATATATATATATATATATATGAAAAATATTCATTCATTGGAGATGGGCCCCTCAAAATTTTCTTGTGCCCTTCATTGCCCCCCCCCCCCCGAGAAAAATTCTAGTTACGCTACTGTTATGCAGATAACTACCAGTATGGTGAACAACTGAAAACCTTTCTAGAAGGATACAGTTGACTATGTTGTATTTTCACATGATGGTGAACTGTTTCCCAGTCAGATTAAATAAGTACACAGAGGGGGCTATTATTAAGGACATGACAAAATCAAGACCTGCTAGAAGTGGACAGACCGTAAAAGCATTTTGGGATACTTTTGGGAATATGTTATAGGCAATATCAGCAATTTAAATTGCCCCACATCATGATATATGTTTAATTCCAGAACTAAACACATCTGGCTTGTGTAATGGACTGATTTGTCATTATGTATGAAATGTTTGTATATTTCATAAGATTTATTTTATGTACTGTAATAATTCTTAGTGTTATAGAAGAGATAGTGTTGCTTGTTACGGTACCGAAATACCTTATATAAGTTATATTTTATTTAACAGTGCAAAATTTATATATTTCTGTTACAATTATTTCTGTTTGTAACCTCCAATAGCTCAAATATCCTCTACACACCAAGCAGTACAGAACAATACAGAAATTTTAAACTTGTACTGGTGGAAAATTACATGCTCATACAGGTTACTATGTACTGATTTTCGAAACCAATCCCATCATCCATTTAAGATACGATAACAGTCACACCACGATATGTGTACTTCTCAAGATTTGAACTAAAGGAACGAAAACAAATCAATCTTTTTTTTTTACTATACTAGCTGAACCTGCATTCTCTACACAGCTGATCATTCACATATGAGCATGAATCTCTTTGTCATTCCTTACAACACCTGTACATGTCCCTTTACAGACACAAGTGAAAGACATCTTGCTTAAAAAAAAAAAAAAAAAAAAAAAAAAAAAAAAAAAAAAAAAAAAAAAAAAAAAAAAAAACCGGCAAGGGGTACCATACAGGAATTTTTTTTTCAATATCACGCCAGTTTGCAAGATTTGAGCGTACTTCTGGCAGGGGCGGATCCAGGACGGACTTATCGGGGGGGGGCGATGGGTCGTAATACTGCTACTTAGAGCTACTTTTAAGAGCTCTCGGATGGGTTTTATTTATATATAAAATAAGAAAGTTTCCTCTTCTGGGGGGGGGGGAATTGCCCCGATCGTCCCCTGGATCCGCCCCTGACTTTCGGTTGGAGTTTCTAATTCATATATGATCAGTGTTTTCTTTCTTCTTGCATACACTATGTAATAAGGAAATACATTACACATACAATTAATTATAATGTTAGTGATATATGGTGTTCATTGAACAATACACTCCAAACAATAAAAATTCATCTTTATAGAGAAATGGTTATTCTTCGTTTTTCATTGTCATTTGACCATGAAACAAACGCTAGAGAGATATACTAACCCCATATACAAATATGTAGTGTTGGAAAATACAGGGTAGCGCACAAGTAGGTATACAGTCCTACGTAAGTATGACATTTTAGTTTATTAACATAATTAGTTTATTTGCTTCTGTCTGTTCCAAGCTTAAGGTATGAGTGAAGAGAGATTAAGAAAAATAATAAAGAAACTAAATCACTACCTGAATGGACAACAATAAGAAAATTATCTAAAATGTCATAAGCCGGTCAGTATGGGACTGTATATGTACTTTTGGGCCACCCTGTATAATTCGTAGGATATGATGCTTTACTTTTTAAAATTTCAATATTTCCAGTGTACCGTTAAAAATGTAATAAAGAAATAACGGCCATTAAAAAATATTAAATTACAACTGAATAATCTACATAAATTTTGCAATCGATCAATGAAAACGGTATCTTTCTAGAGCTTGTGGTTTCCGAGATATCATTGTCAAAAGAACTGGCCATAAACATATAAACGTCCACAAACATATAAAGTTTTCTTGGCCACAAACATACAAACCTAGCACTTTAATAAATAAATAATAATGAAAACCGAGTAAAAAAACACATTTTACTCGAAACTTCGGTGCAAAGTATGCGCACTTCACGGTATTTGTCATGAAGTCTCTTTACATATAGAACATGTTGATTGCTTACCTCTGTCCAAGTCTCCTTCGTGTTGTAAGTAGATAACGTCCGTCCTGCTGACCGCCAACGACCAAGCTTCGCCCTCTGTATTAAAGCAGAATTTTCTCATTGATTCTTTGTCAAGTTGAACCCACGTGCCCTCGGCATTAACAGTCTACGAAAGTGCAAATCAGAACATCACATTTATTTTCAAGACAAATGGTAATATTTCTAACGTAACACATAAAATTAAGCATGTAATAAAACAACTAATGCACAAAGAACATATTAAGTTCTTTAAGTTTATTCATCTCTCTGCAGATAGATTTCAAGTCGATCAATGTAACCATGACACGCGAATGCTTCCATCAGTTGGGTGTAAAAGTCTGGAGGAAGCAGTTTGTTTTTGAGGGACTTTTGGAATAGATAAATAAGGCATTTCGTTCGGAAAGTTCAACTGATAATTTTTCTGCGGAAGACCTCTTCTAATTTCTTATACTTGTTATATAGCAATGAGTAACTATCGTTTAATTACCAAATTTATCGCATTAAGTATTTAAATACCTATCCTAAAAATCTGCCCAAAAAGAAATCGATACCTCTTCACCATTACATGCTAACGAAGACACCCACATATGTTACATACATTTGGGCAACTTGAAATCTACCTCCAGCAAAGATGAGCAAGCATAAAGAAATGGAATATATTACATTAAACCTTTGTTTTATATATTGATATGAGAATTATTCTCAATATATTCACTACCAATAAAATTGAAACATTACTACTAATAGCAAACTACATTTTGCCACCAGAAATTTTCCCAAATAGCATTTTAGCATAAAACTGTTGATTTTCCTGCTCACCACAACGAATGAAACTTGTTTGTAATGCTTGCTATTATTTTATATTATTATTATTATTATTATTATTATTATTATTATTATTATTATTATTATTATTATTATTATTATTATTATTATTATTATTATTATTATTTACTAAAACTGCAATGATAACGAATGTGTCAAATGACATATTTCTTTTCATAGTGTAGGCGCCTGCTACGGTTCCGTGTGCACTGAAATGTCCCTTCTGACTTCAGATTCATATTTGGGACAGTCTACTTCTTTATTATTTTAAAAAAAAATCGCATGACTTGGGTATGGTCAGTAAGTCCGCTACATTGGATTCTAATATGGGGACTACGTGACTACATCCATTTATGCTTATACGGGTAGCATCTCATCACAAAATTGAGATACAAACTTCATTCTGATGCCAAATTAAAGATAATTTATGTTTCAAGTGATTTCAATTAATACCGATTCTTTAAGTTGCCGATATTTTTAAATATGGCGGTTATTATCGTACAAGAAAATAACTTCCTCATTTTCATTATAGTCGTTTCTTAGCGGATTACTACCAAACTGCCAGAGATACGGAAAACACTCTGAAGTAAACGTTATTGAGTAGAATCCCACCTTTCAAACGGTACTTATATTATTCCTGTATCTTAAAAACTAAGGGAGTTAGGCCATTTATGAGCCCAAGGCGTTAGATTTTGAGAAATTATATTGCATTAAATAAAATGGCAAGCGCAAATATTCTTAAAAATAAAGACGAAAAACCTTTGGAAAACTAACTAGTATTGTAATACGTTATTTTGGGAACCCTGCACATCCTGGCGGAAATAGAATTTGGACATTGACTTACAATGACGTCATTAATATGGCGGCCAAGCGGTAGCGGCTCTGGTCCCATATGCACTGAAAGGTATCCTTTGTTTGACTTCAAATTCATGTTTGGGGCGGGTTCTTTATGGCGATAGAGCGGTCATATTGGAACCCAAGATGCCTTATAGACCATATCCAAATCATGTGAACAATTTTTTGTATAAATAAGAGAACTACCCCAAACATGAATCTGAAGTCAAACAGATGGTACCCTTCAGTGTATACGGGACCAGAGCAAGCGCCATGACTATCAGTGTTCCGTCTTCACTTTATTTATTTAGAATAGAAGAGCTGGAGAGGGAAAAGAGAAGTGTGTATAGGAAAAGAGAGAGAGAGATGAGGTCAAGAGTACCTTGGCCCATCTCTTTTTATAAGCAGTTTATTTTTATTTTCTTACCGCCTATCGTCATCAAGAAGAAAGGAGAGTCCCCCACTCACCGTCCTCGATGTGAAGGGGAAAACTTACACCTATTTATCAATTTATTTTATCATTGTTAATTCCATTAAATCTCTATTTACCGAATCCAAACCCTTCTCAAGCAAATCTATAACTAACTATACCCTGAACGTTAATTTTATTTCTCGATCGGAAACTAACTTCAACGCTGATATACAGCAAAGTGAGCGTGTCTTATGATGTAGTAACTACCCACAAACCTCTCTAAGTCATAGCACAGACCAGTTTATGTTCAACAGGGAAAGTCAGATCAGAGTAACTACCAATTATTTCAAAGGTTCTGATTTTAAGGAAAAAGTATAAACACTAAAAGACAAGATCGACATTTAGGATTTTATTCCAAGTTATTCTATCGTCCTCAGTTCAATTTTCATGATTTTACTCCCAGAATTCTGAACCTGGAACACAGAGTGGTAGGAGAAGAAATAATAACAAACAACCTACATCATCTATGACGGTGACTTGATTTCCTAGAACCAACATTCCAACAGGAGGAGCTTTCAAACAAGGTCTGCTACGAATATTGTGTCCTGATGCTCCGCACTTAATAACCTGATAAACTCCAGGACCTCCTACTGGAACACCTTTTTGCTTCCTGAAATAATAATAATAATAGTAATAAATAGTAGATATGTAAATATTACTGTATATGTTATTTTTCTTTATTTTTGGATCAAAAGATCCAATATATTTCAATCAAAATTTTTCTTGTAAGCCTTATATCTGGAGAACTACATATAGTGTAGCCAAACCCAAACTATAATTAACTCAGTATGGTGTGATTATTCCGTAGAAAATACTAAAACTTCCTAATTCCCTAATGTTACAGCACATAAAGCGTTATGATGTGCTTATTTTGTAGAAAATATGAAAACTCGATTTAGGAGCCGTTCAAAAATTTTGTGGCCTCTGATCCAACTAGATCAAAAGATCCAATATATTTTAATAAAAAATTTTCTTGTAAGCATTATATCTGGAGAACTACATACAGTGTAGCCAAACTCAAACTATCACTTAACTCAGTATGATGTGTTTATTCTGCAGAAAATACAAAAACTCGATTTAGGGGCCGTTCAAAAATTTTGTCGTTCATGATACAAAAACTAATTATTGGCCAAGATTGCAATCTTTTGATCCATTTTTGGTTTTCCTAATTCTCTTGTTTAAATTTCTTTACTTTTTAAATCTGCAGAAAATTATGTTAAAATAGACTAAAACAGGGGTCAAATAAACAACAACAAATAAACAGACACTATTCACATACATATAAAACAATAATTCCACCACCACATAAAAGATCAAAATCACTTTCATGAAAGAAAAGTTTCTTATTTTTATTTTATTTAACACTGAGCACCATATTGTTGATTTCATTTCTATAAAATTCGGGATGATAATCTAAGAAATTGTTGGCATTAGGGAAATACTTTACGAATATTTTGGGTTTGCATTCACGTTTGAATAAAGCTAGAAATGAGAAAGAAGGACAAACTCTTCTACCTTGTCTTTCAATAGACTCTTACCACCTCGGTATTATACATTCCAAGAAATATGAAGATGGGGACAGCCTGGGCATATATTAAAATTGCTCTGAGGAGTTTGTGTTGAAAGTTGTATAATTAAGTTTTCTTCATCTTTAAACAGAATTTATAAAATTCCCTAATGTTACAGCATATGAAGCGATATACGGTCTAGACGGGGTATCTCCAATTGAATGATGTGTTGACAGGAAATTGCCTCCTAACATTTCTGACTTTTTAGAACTAATTTTGCTTCCTCTTAACTCAGTACTCTCCAATTACATCATGATGTTTGGTCATGCATTGAAGCGAAAATTCTGTTCTTCCAGTAAACCAAAGTTTGAACCAGATTCATGAAAGGCATGCGTGATAACGATTTTGTTAACCATTACGAAGAACGTACATTTGGCCAGATTAATTAATAAATTCATTTTACTTAAGAACAACACTTGGTAATTTCAACCTTACCCGTCCTTCTGCATTATTTCAGGCAGTTTTCTCATGATGGTTTCTTTGATTATTTCATCCAAGATAGATTTGGGCTCTTCTACCGGCAATAACAACGTTTTGCCCAAATGCTGATTGTACTGCAAACACCAAGCCTCGCTAAATCCATTCGTACAGTACTGACGAATGGTGTCCTGACTTAAACGCAGCCACACCCCGTCGTCATTATGGATCTGGAAATGAAAATAGAAGAGAAATTGTCACATATATGCTTATAGGAAAATGTTATAAGAAACGGACGTTTATCACCCGTAATTTCACTTTGAATATAATTTGCTTCAATTAGTTTCATCACCTAAATTGAATTTAAATTAATTCCAAGTTTATCTCGTATATTCTTTCCTTAAAGGAACTTTCAAACTGATTTTCTTATGACAACATTAGTAGCGACTTGATCTATACACAGTAAGTCCACAGAAGAGTTTCACAATGAATAAAAGAATTTTCGAATGTTTTGTCCTATTCACAAGAGTAATTACTGGAACTCCTTCAAAGGGGAACAATTATACGTCAGTGAAAAGTTTGCATTTCAATACGGATTGAAGAAGCGATATATCAGTTCTCAGTACTTCTTCAACATATGCCGAAAAGAGATCTTGCATCTTAGCAAATATGCAGAGCAATTTTGTTATTCTAACTATATGTGTCCTCACAATAATTTCTACACAAAAAGGTCTTTCAAGAGGTTAATATGACTCTTTGATAACATGTTTCCTCTCTAATTTAATATTTCTAGTAACAAGAATGCAAGTTTCCAACAGTAGTTTTACTTATATCTGGGAATTAAAAATTATAAAGGACCTATCCGATTTACCATAAGGACCAGACCGTGTCATGTGATCAGGTTGAAAGTGACGTTGCGTGCTAAATCGAGTCCGGAGATTCCAAATCCAGATGTGAGATATTTCAAGCACGTTAAATCCGTGTAGGACGCTCTGAGTAATTCGAAGGAGCTGCATATACTTTATCATTATTATTAATTTTACTTAAACAACTTGACTTTTTACAATGTTCTCCAAATATTCACCTTACGTACTATACATCGTTTCTAAGAAGCTCTTCATTATGTCTTTGCAATAAGCTTTTAATTAGTCATCACTTTCAACCACCTTATTATTATAATTAAAGTTATTTTTTTTTTCATTGATTTTCCATTGACTTTAATGTTCATGTTTCGTGATTTTTTTTCACTATACCCCATCCATTGTAGGACAATTTCTTTTTTTAATGTAGAATCAGTTCTATATTTAAGCTGAATTTTAGTCCATCTCCCTCTTTTGGTTTTTAAGATAAGTGGAGGAATTATTTGTTTTTCACTGATTTTCCGTTGACATTAATCTTAATATTTCGTGCTTTTTGACTATGTTCCATCCATTTTAGGACAATTTGATTTCGAAATATAGAATTTACATAGCCTCTTCTACATTTGAGCTGAATTTCAGCCATCTTCCTCTTTTGGTTGTTGAGATAAATGGAGGAATTAGTTCATTTTCATTGACTTTCCATTGATATTAATGTTAATGTTTCGTGCTTTTATTTAACCATGATCCATCCATTTTAGAACAATTTGCTTTTGGAATATAGAATCTACATAGTCTCTTCTACATTTTATCTAAATTTCAGTCATCTTGCCCAAAGTCTGTTCACATCATTGCAATCAGTAGGCCCTTTGTAGGTTATATCAATCGTTAATTTAAAAAAAAAAATAAATAAATAAATAAATAAATAAAATTTTAAGAAAAAATGTGACAATTGTTGAGAAATTGCTTCTAAAAATTACCTAATACCGTATACGCTCCACATAAACATTGTTTCAAATTATTATTTTCTTTTAAATATTAATAGCGAAAGTTTAAGGTTAGTTTTCATTTCCACAGTTAATTTTCTTTTAACACACATTCATAATATAACTCTCTTTTCTTTTTTTAGGATTAATTTTACTCCATTAATTTTTATACTAGTTTCTCAAACATTATTTTACTTCAGCGGTCCGCCACTATAACTGATTATAAAAGAATTCATGTTTTCTTACAACCAAACTGAGAAAAGAATCTATTATTGAAATAGATATTTTTGTAAGTCTATAGACGTATTATAATTACAATTATAATATGACAGGGTGGAAAAAATCATGATTAAAAAAAAAAAAAATCATTTTTGTTGATTTTTTTTATTTAAAACGATTTTTTTTTTATTTAAATCAAATCTTTCTCCTCGTATAATACAAGTCGCGAACTGAAGAAAAAACATTAGGAATTAGTATTAAATGATAATTATGCGATTTAAATGAAAGTATTGGGGTTAAAGTTTGAATTAACTCCCAATCGTTAACCTATTTCAATCCTAAACAATGTTTCTTAAACATTAATGAAAAAGTATCGAAACGTTTATCAACATAACATCTTTTTTTCCCCACAAAAGTTACTGATATTTGGCAGGGGCATATTTTTAAAATGTCGGAACTAGCTTGCGGCACGAAATACCTAGTCAGTAAGAATAATTATGAGACAGATTTCACAACTTTTCCACGTTACTCAGCTTACATTAGTTTTGAAAGCAGTTAAGCTAGGCAGCAGTTTATGGTGCCAACAGAGTAACAATTTGCTGCCAAGAAATTTCCTGTCATCTTATAAGTTGATGAGTAAATGTTAAATTGTGCTGTCTCATAATTTTCCTCCAAAAGAGTAATTATGAGACATTGGGTGGGTAATTATGAGACACGTCTTGTCCTCAGTTTTCTGTATGTGATATTGAGATATGAAGAAGTCCAATTGTGAGACAAAGAAGTCTTCGTTATTTTGTGTTTATTACATAAAGATATACAAATATTTGGCTGAGTTACAAGAAAATAACTAAGAAAGAAAGTGGAGATATCTATTGATGTTATTCTAACATTTTTGTGAGTTGACTATAATAGGCCTATAAGCAAATAGTTTCAGGTTACAAAACAGGCTTATGAAACAAATTTAGACCAAGTTCTAAACTGTTCACTAAAAAACAAAGGCTGCTTCTATCTCTTTATGTTTTAGTACATTGATATATGGCCTAGGCTTTTTTTAACAAAATAATGTAGGTCTACAACTTTGAAAGTTACTAAGAAACAAGATTATAGGACTACCTAAACTACAGAATACAACTTTTTTGAAACTTAACATACTAGGAAACAGAGACAGATTCCAGCATGCGTCTCATAATTACCCTCCATATAAGGAAAATGAGATACAACAACAACAAAATTTGTAACTCTGAAACAAAAGCTCAAGGGACAAATTCAACTTAACCTGTAACTGCTGACCTACAAGGCTTCCATCAACACCCATTGATTTTACAATAGTAGTATTACTGCACGAGTAGATATAAAAGTTAATGATACGATTTCAAATTTCAAAACTTTTCTTTTAAATGAGTTTGTTTATTTAAAAAAAAAAAAAAAAAAAAAAATCCAAAGTTTTGTAACCTGAAACTTAAAAATGTAGAGCTTTGTGAAGAATGCTACTAAATGCCTGTGCTCTTAATTTCTATTTATCCTATAGTGAAAGATTGAAGGTCAGTGAGGGATGGCTCATAATTACCCTCCATAGGCAGTGTCTCATAATTACCCTCACTGACCCTATAAAATACGTAAATTTCGCCTAAAGTCATTATATATATATATAAAATAAGTTTCAGAGAGGGGATCGAACCCCTCTAAATATGCCCCCATGATCTGGGAACGAACAGACGCGCACACAAACGAATTTTCCATGGTGATTTCCTCATTGGAATAGTTAACGATTTAAAAACTCTGTGTTACGAAGAGAAGAAAGCAGGATTCCCCTGTTACCCATTCAAAACGGGATTTTCCCTAATCATCCTTTGCATGAAACACTCGTTTTCATACTGTGCTGTGACATAATACATTTGAGTCTCATTGTATTAAGATTATTATCGTCCATAATCGAAATAACAGAACAGAAACGGAATTTTACTTATTTCCACTTTAAATTAATTTATTTCAGAATTTGATTTAAATCAATGATTTTTATTTTTAAAAAATCAAGTGATTTAAATATTGATTTAAATCAGACTGATTTAAATCAATCCACCCTGTAAATATAACTACAGAATTAACAAATATAATTACCTCATCCACAAAAGCAATTGTGCCGTTGACATGGACAATTCCAATCTGCTCACTCTGTAGAGAAGGATGCGCCCTTATCCTTAGTCCTGCACTATTTTTAGCCACAAATTTTCGAAGTCGACTTGGTTGATGTGGTGCTTTCTTTACAACGCTCTGGATTGGGGGAGTTACTCCTTGAGGCGGTTCTCGGACTTCTACTTTATATACCTTGTTGAATAATTAAAAAAAAGTTTTAAAAACATGTTACTAAATTTTCGTAATTATTATGGTTTTCAAAGTAACCTGGTTCTGAAGTCTTGAAGAAAATATTTTTTCCTTCTTTCACATTGATAGATTACTAAAAGTTATAAGGACGATTGTGTAGATTGATCTTCCCCTCTAAATAAATTTCTTCAATTGAAAGGAAATTATATTTACGATTACACTGGTAGTTTGTAACTTAGCAAAACAAAATAAAAATAAAGAAATTAAAAAGAATTATATATATATATATATATATATATATATATATATGTGTGTGTGTGTGTGTGTGTGTGTATGTATGTATGTATGTATGTATGTATGTATGAATGAATGAATGTATGTATGTGCGTGTGTGTAAGAACAGTACTAGGCTAATGTTTGTAATTTGTTTAATCAATAAAACTGTTTTTAGTAAGTCTTCTCGGGCTATCGGCCAGGTGAAGGTGACATCCGACGTTTCCCTGGAAATGAATGCGATGTCCCCATTCGAAACGTCGGATGTCAATATCTCCACCTGGCTGGTAGCCCGAGAAAAAATTCTATTCTTTCTTCAATAAAATTGTTATTTTCAACCAGTCAGGCCTAATCATTTTACATCCACCGGCCAGAATATTTTATGCAGACATCGAAGATGAGCATTACTTTCACGAATTATAATTATCATTACTGCCATTAATTCAAAATACTAGTAGTGTTTCTATGCATCTATATTAGGGTGCAAATAATATCAGCATTTGTATTTAACTTATTTTAATAACTTTGTTACATTGGCCTTGACTTTTCCAACATTTATGTAAGTTATGTGGTTTCATTACATAATTTGCAGAATTTTTTTATGTGTAACAGTGTGCCGGTCTTTTTAGAAATAACAATACCAACGTTCAGCTCATATTTCGAGGAGAAAACTGTCTCACAACTATCTGTTTTCGTTCACTCTCGAAAATACGCCTTGGCACGTAAATATTTGATTAAATTAAAGTTTATAATGACTTTTAACTTGGTTTCTACAGCAGTGTAACAGAGTAGTCACGAATATGTGAAGGACACAGTGAAAAGAGATGGAAGGTTGCCCGTTGGACTACACTAGAGAAGTACGTTGCACGGTTTTCAGAAACGCGAGTTTGCTTTAAAGAAGTTTTTATTGCTACACTCATAGTGCTACAATTTGATAAAGGTTTTTTTTTCTTTTTTTTTTTTTCAAACAATGAAATGAAAGCAGCAAATAGCGCTATGAAGTATAGATGCAGTACTGTTTAAGTCGAGTCGAGTTAGCTTGTGATATGACAATCTACCTATATAAAAATGAAAGTCATTATATATGTGACGTCGTTCCTCTTGAACCACCTGACCGATCTCGATCAAATCTTCAATATAGGGGAGGTTCGGGACTGGGATTGTTTTGACGGTACAACGTATGGGAGGGGAAGAGGGGATATATATATATATAACTTAATAACTCTTGAACCACGTGACCGGTATCGATCAAATTTGCCACATACATGATGTTCGGCCCTGGGATAGTTTTTTTTTTTTTTTTTATCATTTCACTTTGACGGTGCAACTTAGGGGAGGAGGGAGATACATAAAAATAAATAAAAATAAAAGTGACTATCTTTGTGACTTTAATAACTCTTGAACCACATGACCGATCTCAATCAAACGTTCGACATAGATGAGGTTCAGTCCCGGGATGGTTATTACTTCACTTTGACGGTGTAACTTAAGACAGAATATTTAGAAATGATCAAAAATGATCGATATCTGTGTTACAGCCATAGTTTTCAGGGACGCTGAGATGAACAGTCACACTTCCGATGCTGTTAAGTTCAAATTCAGTCCCGCAACTTGGGGGAGGGGAAGATATATAAAAATGATCGAAAATGACCGATATTAGTATCGAATCCATAGTTTTAGGATCGCTGAAGTGAATAGTGACACTTCCGATGCCGTTTAAATCCAAATTCAGCCCTTTACATCCAAAATGAAACGTATTCTTCCCGTGCGAAGAACGGTATTCTGCTAGTATTAACTAAAGTTAAAGAATGGGGGCACGTTGACTCAGTGGTACAGCGTTCACGCCTGGTGCAAGGGTCTTTGGTTCGATCCCAGGCCATGAATTTAGGTGGACATCATCATGTCCGTAGGTTTTCTCGAGGTTCTTTAGTTTCGTCCCACATTCATATTCCATCAATTCCTTTCGTAATCATTCAATTTGATTAATCATCGCCTCCTTTAGCCTACAGGTAGAGTTCACAGATGTCCGTATTTAGCAGGACAATATTTCACTTTACTTATTTTTGAAAATATGTGAAGTGTCCGTATTTTTCTTTTATCTCAAATGATATTCATATAATCTTATATTTTAACATTGCTTCTGGCTGTTTTTATTTGTGCACAGGTGTGCTTTGAAATTGGAAGTAGCTACCCTAACTGTGTTTATAGAATGTTCAGTAACACAATGAACACGAGACTGTTTACTAGTGCACATGTGAGAACTGAATTGTTTTAGTTTGTACACAGTACTGTAGTGCATTGTTTCCATTTGTCAATTTTGTTGGATTTCGAATCATGTTTTTCACTCATCAATATAGTAACCCTACCTAAGGGGCATAACCGTAGAGCAAAAAACTAAAAACATTTAATTTACAACTGAAGAAGTTTTTTAAAAAGAAATTACCTAGGTATAAGTTAAAAGGGTTTCTGTATTATTAAGTTCATAAAAAATATTTTTTCACTTTTAAACTTATTTTTTAGTGATGAATAAGTTGAATTTAAACCCATTGTAAATAGATCTCGAACAAAATGTTTTATCGTAGACATTTCTTGAAATCAAAAAAGAACAGAGTTACCCAAGGTATTCTCATATACAACATTTTACTTCAATTAGTATGACCTATGTTCAATTTTTTGAATACAGGATGTGTTCAAAATGAATATCGGGGTTCTAATTCATTTCTAAGGCTTCTAGTATTTATTACAATTATAAATAATACATCAAATGAAAGAGAAACTCAAACAGTTTTGTACGCATGCATGCGCACGCATTGTTTCCTCTGTATGCCGTTAGAAAACGCTAATAACAAAGATGGTGACTAGTGAGCAAAAAGCTTTTTTTGTGTTTTAGATTTTGCAAATACTGAATCTGTAGTTAGAGTGCAACGTGCTTTCCGTATTAAGTTTAATTGCAATCTATTAAATGATAATAACATCTGTAAATGGTATCATCAGCTTGAAAACACAGCCTGTGTGTACAAAGGGAAGAGTACGGGGACGACCAAGAGTGTTGAACGAGTGAGAGAGTCTTTCACGTGTAGCCCCAAGAAATCAATTTGGAAGGCTAGTCGTGAATTGGCAATTCCAGTGACGTCTGTGTGGTGAATTTTAAGGAGATGGAGGAATTTAAGAAAGTGGATTGAAGCAGTTATTGCAACAATTACTCGAAACACACTGATCAAGGTTTGGGAAGAACTCGTCCATCGATTGGATGTGTGCCGTGTGACGAATGGTACTCACATTAAACGCTTGTAGCACAAACTGTTTGAGTTAGTCTTTCATTTGATGTATTATAATTGTACGGTTCATGCAATAAATATTACAAACCCTTAGATCCCCGATATTCATCTTGAAACACCCTATATAATGTTGTCTATTTTATATTTCTCTAGAAGACCTTTTCGTTCTCTTTATTTTGGTACGAGCTTTCCGGTGTGTTTCAGAAGTACTCCTGTCTAAAATTTGGCGACATTTGGATCGGAATCTGAGAGATACTGCAAATGATATATCTAATTCTAATACTTAAACTGGATACACAAGAATACAATTTGTAATAGACATTGAATAGTATAGTCTAGAAAATGAAGTAACATATTAGTTTTGTTTGAAAGAGATAGACATACAGCGTCAGTGCAGTAACAGAAATTCGAAAAGAAAATGAGTTCTGTAGTTCTTTATAACTTGTTTACATATATGAACATTTTAAAAGCCAAAAATACCGTACTTTGAAACGTGTTTATGATGGTTTCGTATGTCCAATTTTTGTTCGATGGAATAGCAACATAAGCATCCGCTGAGCGAGAACTGAGCAAAGAAGGTAATCGTAAACACTTTCAAAATACAGTACTCTTTCCATGTTAAACGTTAGAATGTCCACAAGGTACAAAGAACTATAAAACATACAAAAACTAGTTTTCCTTATGAATTTCTGTAACTGCATTGACCTCGTATATCTACGACTTTTAAACAAAACTAATATGTACCCTCACCTTTCACACTTTTGGTTATATTATGCAATATCTATTACAAGTTGTCTATTTCTGTGTCCATTTTAAGAATTATAGTTAGATATATAATATCTTTCAAATCCCGATCCAATTGTCGTCAAACTTTATGCATTAGAGAGAAGTATCTCTGACACATGGTAACGAAGTTCTCGCGCCAAAATAGATCCAAAGCAGATGTTCACTCAAATCCGGGTTGTTCGAAAACTTTTAAGCGGTAGCGTAACTTAGGAAACACCTATCTTTTAGAAGACCTATATTCAAACACGTAAAGAAAACATGATTTATACATTTTTTTCATGAGAATCAAAAGCAGTACCATAAATGAGTTTTTCTACATGAAGATATGAACTTATATCTGCGTTTAAATATCTATTACAATTCACTTTTTAATACACATCTACATTATAAAACAAGGCAATACAAAACTATTTTAAAAAGCTACAGTAATATGACAGTTTTGATACTGTATCAGATCTTCTCTGCATCTGATATCGTATAAATACAGTTACCGTCTCAAAAATGTCACATTACTGTAGGTTTTTGAATAGTTATATATTGAATTGTGGGTGTGTATTTTATTTATATTTTATAAAATATTTATTTTATTCCAAAGTATATAGAAGTACCTCATCCATTTCGTAGCCATCGATAGTAACAAGTACAGAATACCATCCAACACTTCCTGGCGTCCATGTAGCACTATAAGTGCCATCACCATTGGGACGAACTAACATGTTTTCACTTGATCTTTTAATGGCTGGAGAAGTGTATCTTAGCTCTTCAAACGAATAATTTTCGTAGGCCTGAGAAAAACAAAACATACATATTATTAGAAATTAATGATCTCCAAGTATTACGTAAAATTGCATTCTAAAAATTAATTTTACAATAGAAACCCAAGGGCACCATTTAATTCCGAGAAACTGACTACTCAATAGGATTATGCATTTTATTAAAAAATAAATGAAGAGGGTACCAATGGATTGTCCATACAGTTTGATAAAATAGTCATCAATACATAAATTCTATAGTACGGTGAGGAAGTGCAGATCTGATGTAACAGCAAACCCTAAAAATTTAGTAAGTGTTCAGTAAATTTAAGCTAGCAAAGCTGTCCTTATGGTCATTAATGATGTGAATATAAAATTACCACTAAGGAAGATCACAGAAAATACAAATTATATTGAAAACATAAGGTATTTTTTAGGAAAAAATGTAAAACTTTCATTTAATATTAATTCAGTTAATTGATTGATTAATTTATGTCCATCCATCGTCAGCAGTGAGGCTATATAGGACAAGGCCTAACAGTCAATGGAGGATCAAAACAGTCTTGCAATTAGTCCATCACAAAAATAACGAATAAATCAATCAGTTAAAAAATCTAATTTTTTAATTTAATTAATTAAATTTTGTAGATATTTAACTGATAATAGTAAAAAAATTCAAAACAATTAAAAAGTTAATCGTTACTTTTTCTCGAAAATCATGTAAAATGTATAACAAATATGCAAAAAATTATATTTAACCCCTAGCATGCCAGTGGCATCCATATGGATATCATATAATACTCCGTTGCAAAATACCAGTGATATCAGTGGGGATATCATGAAAATATATTCTTTATTAAGGCTCGTATTAATCCTGGAGATGATGGATTTTTTTAGTGGATGCAAGGAAAGACTTAGTTCTACTATCTCCTTAGGTGACAGCACCTTACTGATAGAAAAGAAAAAATGTTCTGTTCCAGTAGATGGCAGGTTTAAGGGAGCCATGGTTTGTTTTGACGATAAACAATTGGTAACTTTGATATCGTATTTTGAGATCGGAAAAAAGAAAAAAAAAAACTTTATCTTTGATCTCTGGTATTCATTTATTTATTTATAAGTAACGTGAATACTATCTTCGTCCTTTGGTCAATAACTATGTCCCATATAACGGTCTAGACAATCTTTTAACAGTAAATGAAAACCTGGTATTACAGCCCGCACATAGGAAAATAACATCTGGAATGCAATGGGGTTAAAAATACATAATTATTATTTTTCTCTATTTTATGACTTTTTATTGATTATCAGTTACGTTTGAAAACAGTAAATATAATAATAATCGACCAATTTTTCTATGCACTTAATTTTGTTCATTACATTTTACATTATCTTTTACAACTGATACCAATTCTCATTGTAAAATTTAATTTTTAATTTTAATCCAATAATTTTGAAGTTAATTTTATTATTACTATTTTCTGATATTGATTTTTAACTTAACTCATTAGCTTTTCTTCCCTTTCATTTTTAATTTCAGTTCGTTAATTTTTTCATTAAATTTTCCAAGTATGGATCTGGATCACTGTAGTATGTACGATGCTCTCTCATTGAGAATGGAACCCGGAACTTTGTGGAGCAAAGGGACACGTGCTAGCCACTAAACCAGGGGAATCATCAGCTTCATCGTCTTCCACAATTAAAAGCTTCCATGCATTAGTCCTCAGCTAACCTTTCCGTCTTCACCTAGCAATTATTTATTTTAATACTTTCTCCCTCTCCCTCTTTCTCTTTTCATCATATTTTCTATTATGTCCCTTAAACTTTACTTCTTCCTCATTTCTGCTCAACATTTCAGAACAACTTAATTACGCGTTAAATAAAGAAAAATCAACTGGAAAATTTCTGCTCTGAGCCAGAAGGAAGTTTCTGGTTCGTGAAATTTTTGTATTTAAGAAAGTAAGTCTTATATGTGTTTTCTATGAGGTTACATGCTTTACTGTTTAACCGTTCCTCTGGAAGTGGAACTGGGAGGCCGGATGGAGCCATCTGTAAATGAGCACCGCATCGTCGATCGTGGATGGAGCCATCTTTAAATGAGCACCGCATCATCGATCGTGCAATAATTCGATATCTTTTGCTGACGGGTTGGACGGCAAAACAGATTCAAGACTTTGGCAGGACAATATCTCATTCTATGCAGCAATGAAACGATGGGTGAATGAACTGAAACGTGAAAGACAGTCCCACAGTGACTGTCATCGAACCAGACATCCACGGAGTGCTTTCACCAACATAATCACGAAAGTGCATGACATTCGAATCGGAATTGACACAACAAGATTTGCAATACGTCTAAGCTATTCGCAGCCATTTGGACAAGTGCATTGTGTTCCTGAAATTTACACCAAAAATCAGAATGAGTGATTCTCTAAGATGCAAAATACAACCCATCCATGTCGATCATAAAGATTGTCTGAGCAACCTTATGCCTCAGGATGAACATGGTGTCAATATTTTGAGTCAGGAGACAAAACAGCAGTCACGACAGCGGAAATATTCTTAATCTCCTCCGCCAAAAGAATGTTGTTACAAACCTATCGCAGAGAAAGTGATGATGTCAGTTTCTAGGGACGCACACGGTATTCTCCACATCGATTTCCTATCCAAAGGACACGTCATTAACGCAGATTCTTATTCATATCTGTTTTGCTCCTGCGACAACAGATTCAGTTGAAGAGTCCTGACAAAATGGAACGTGGTGTTCTCTTCTTTCATGACAGTGGGCCGTACCACATTCCAATTCCATGTCTATGGCCTTGAATTGATTCAACATTCCATTATTCACCCGACTTAGAATCTTTAGATTATCATCTGTTCCTTGCCATGAAGACACGCCTGAAAGGCAAGCACTTCCCCACAGACGAAGTTTTTATGGATATTGTAAATAACTGATTACACAGCCAGAAGGAAGACTTTCATTTTAATTTTTACTGTGGGTTAGAGAAAATACAACACTGGGAAAAGAGTATTCAAATACAACGGAACAACGTAGAACGTATATAAAATTTCAGCTAGGTACCACGTCGTCTTCCTTGTCAGCCAAATACCTTTTCAGCTCACCCTCGTACATTCATAATTGTTATGGCACAATACAATACTCCCTGCTCCTCCCATGAAACATTTGATAAGTCTTCTTCATGACTCTTCGCCATTCACATTTACGACTTTTAACTATCTAACCTACCTACAATTCATTCTATACAGATAAACTGATGGACAATCAAAACAAAATCCCTTTCACCCCACTTCTTTTCCATAGCAGAAAGGTAAAACAAGTCGCTAATCTTACATAGAGGAAAACTTTACGATGTGTAAAATGTAAATGCTCACCCCACTTCACTTACGCTTGAAATTTAGAAGGCATTGCTGTTCCTTTTAGCCACTATCAAACCACGCTCTCAACAATTACCATTTTTAATTTGTGTCTTAAGTAAAAGAAGTACTGGTTATTAATGTCTTTTTTTAAGTCATTTTTTAAAATTGAAATTCAACAAATAACAACTGATTTGTTATAAGGTTAATTTCCATGATTCTTTCATTTAAGAGTCGGAAGATTTTCTTTATAAGCATTTGTTCATAAGCCGAACGAGACACGTGTCGTTTTCTTATCATTGCATGTTCCGGGGTTATCATGTTAGTGCTTAATACTTTTCCCATACAAGCTGTATCTGCTTTCGGATCGCATTTTAAGATTAAATTATTGTATGAACACAATAAGTAGTCATTCAATCTCAACCCTGTCATCGCTTCCAATTTCATATAATTTTACAACCCTAACTATGAAGGAAACGACAACTCATTACATTTACTATTATACTAAAGGATTTGTTACTTATCCCATAAATACAGATAAATGTAATAAAGCAATTTAAAATATATAAAGCTATTATGCAAGTTATAATTATTTTTTAAAAATATATTTACATACATTCTTATTATAGGGCCGGCTCTACCATATGTGCAATACGTGCATTTACACGGGGCGGAAAAATTTGTCATAACTGTATTATTTAAAACAAATATTTCTTACTGGGAACAGACTTCATGATGATGGTAGTTACATTTACTAAGCTGACCTTCTATTTCAATGCTACGTTCATAAATCATGTTTAGTTCGCATTAGTTTAAGGTGACATGGACAGACAAGAACTTAATTCTCGAACAGTAGCGAACACTTGTACCATTTAGTCATCACAGTTTTGTTTTTGTCAGAAACAAGTTCCTTATCATTGAAGGTGGAAACAAGTTTTTTTTTTTTTTAAATATTTTTTTTACAGATGTAGAAGGAAAGTCACGAAATAAAAAGGTTACCATCTTTCCTCTGCAGATGCGTTTGCTTTAGCTTTCACTAACATAATAAATTATTAAAAAAAAAAAAAAAAAAAAAAAAAACATATACAACGATACTGTACTTATATTCTCTTTCCAGCCTTAGAAAAAAGTAGATGTAAACAAACCCACCTGACTCAGTTGTTAGTCTCAGTGCACTAGTATCCTACCGCAATATAATCCCTACTAAAATAATAATTTCATATAAAAATATCTGAATTTATACTACATTTTGTGATAAGAAACGCAATATATATAATATTTAACAACAGATGTAGCTTTATTTCAACCTTACCCGTACTTGGACATACAGTAAATACTGCGCATGCGTATGTGTTCACGCGCCTTCCCCACTCACTTAAAATTATTGTAGAATGCAGAGTTTCATGGGGACAATGTAACAATAATCCATTGACGTCTCGTGTTATAAAACACAAAAGAGGACAACAGGAATAGAGACAATCTCGTTTATATAAGGACTTAAGAAAATATATATCTCCAACATAGTAGTAGTCAGTGTTAATCCGTTAATTATTTATTAATCGTAGCCTTACACTTTGGAAATTATGCGATCCGATGACAGTAAGCGAGCAGACGATCTTGCTGTTCACGTCTCTCGCTGCCGAAGCACGTGTGAGTCGCGGAGTAATTCATTTTGCTTTGTTTGCGTCTACTTTGTTCTAAGGCTGGAAAGACTTTAGTGTTTAGGCTTTTCTGAGTGCGAGTGCTCTTTCCCTCCCCTTCGTTGTTCATGATGGGGTAGCATATTTAAAATCATGGCTTGTTCTGGAGTGTTCCCTCTGAAGAAAGGGGGTGGCAAATTGCCTAGGGCCGTCCTTCTTATACCGGTACCTCAACGTGCGGGGATTGATGGTGGACAGAGGAAAATTCACATTTATCAGACTACGTACGTGAGCAAGATGGGGAAAAACTTGTTTTGATTTCCTATCAGCTTATCTGGAATGAACCATAGGTTCCCAAAACTTTTCACTTGTTTTACCTTCTCGCTTTGAATTCCCCAAAGTTAACTGTAAATCCTTTGATTTTCAAACTGTAACTCGACTACTCTTTGAATATAGATACCTTCATAATTGTAATGGCATAATAACACATCTTATCCTTGATAGTGACTTCATACGGTATTTCAATGGAAGGATGAGGATGACCACCAAAGGTCATGGCATCTGGTTGGCTCACGCGTCTCATTTTGCGTCCTTGGTCTTCGCCAATCTCCTTCTTATCAATGGGAACGGCCTTCACCTCGATCTGAAATTAATAATTTCCAATGCATTTATTATATAATTATACAATCTCAATATCTTTTGATACTAATTGTTAAGAATTAAAAACTTTCCTATAACTTACAATCAACACCATTTCATTAAATAGATTCTCTACGTACTATTTACTAAATCCATTAATTTATCTGGTTAAAATTTAAGATACTTAACTATATTAACTCGTATGTTCTAAACAACCCAAAGATTCATCGTCACAGAAGTAAAACTTCTTCATTGGATTCTATCCTGTGCCAAGCCAACCTATCTGGATTGTTACTAACTTTCGTAAGCTCCTGCTTTATATTATCTTTCTACCTTCTTCTTGGTTTACCAATAGGCAGGGGCGAACCAAGGGCCGGGCAATTCGGGCAAACTGCTCGAGGCGCCAGTCAGGAGGGCGCTAAAACGAGCCTCAAAAAGTAAATTGTATGACGTGTTTTCTACTGACTTTTTTTTGGAGGGGTTTATACTGTATTCTTGTAAAGTAGTATTAATTACATCTTTTTCTATTACGTCATGGAAGAAGAGAGTTTCATAGTATTTGGGGGGGGGGGTTCGACAAATGGAGACATTGCAAGCAGCAGAAAGAGTAATAGAGATTGTTACATAATCTGATATATGATAGAATGACTTCTGATATTATTGATAAAACAATTTACATCAGTAATTGTTTACATTATTATAGCAGTAATCATGCCACCATTAGTAATATTCAATAAATATTCTTCGATATTGTTTTTGTTTAAGTAAAATATAGGCCAGGACAAAGGAAGGGGCGACAAAAAGTCACTTTGCATGGGTAAAATTTTGCCTTGGTCCGCCCCTGCCCTTGATAATAGGTCTCCTTTCCCTGGAAATTTAGATGAGGACTTCATACACTCCATGTATGTTACTCATGTCCTAACCGTCTTAGATATCTGTGAGTTTATCAACCGAATAAGAGGCCTATTCGGTGAACTGTAGCTATTCAACCTTTATGAGTAGCTTCTTAACTTTATTGGTTTGTTCATCTCTATTCGGGAAAATTTTGTTCTGAAAAAACATCAATCTCTGTTCCTCTCTGCGTGTCAGCGACTAACTTTCATATCCACACAATACAACAGACAGAATTATACTTTATTATTAAATTTTTACTTTTAATATCTTCGATGTTAGTCGATATGATAAAAGTTTTGTACAGAATAGTCACACGCAATCTTGCATTGACTTACTTTTTATTTATCCATTTAATTTGATTTTATTTATTACTATAAACTCAAATATTTAATTTTATTCATTTTCTCTTCATTATTAATATCTCCGCTTGCTACCATCTATATTGTCTTACTTTAATTCATTTCGATACCAATTCCCAGGGCTAGATTAACCCATCTGGAGGCCTGGGGATAGAAAAAAATGTGTGGCCCCTGCTGACTTCACCTAATACATTTCTGTGAAAGTACAGTAGGAAAGTTAAGGGAATATGTTTCATATTTTTGGTCATAGTTTATTTTATGATGATGACTGTATCTTGTATGGTTCTTTTTAGATAGCGAGTTGAGATTTTGATCAGAGTGGAGGCCCCTGTCTACCTGGAGGTCCACCTATAGCCCTCGTAAGACCCTCCCTTAGTCCGGCCCTGCCAATTCCTTTACGGAAGATACTTATCCGAATTTGAAAGTGAGTACAGGACGCAAGAAACAAGTGTATCTAGAAGTTGGTTAAATTCAAGAATGATAAACATGATTGTTTGATGTGTGAGTGCCACATTTATTTCTTGCGTACGCGCCTTTGACGTGGGAGACGCGGGTTCGATTCCCGGCGGAACTTCATGTAGTTCGGATTCCACGTTAATCAGTACGTCCACGTCTCATATAGCCTCGCTGCTGAGCGGGACGTTAAACTCAAAATCAACTTAACTCACATTTATTTCTTCTGAAATCTTTTTGGACAATGTGAAATTAACTAATCAAGTTATAGACCTGTCGTAACTATTCCAAATGCACTATACGTTAAGAGTAAATATTGTTGATTTCTTTTAAAAGGAAATAACAGGGCCCCATTCGAATGAAGCCCCGATAACATTAATTTACTGTTGTAAATATTTCAAGAATTTCGTTTATAGTTTTACAGTATATTAGTTAGTCATGAGAAAGTAGAGGTGGCTGGCGATACGAAAAGAGTCCGTTGCACAAGCTTGCTTTCAGGTCGCAGTGAAGATGTATCGATATTCTGTGAAAGCGCGGGTGTTCACTCTGAAAAAAACTATTGGATTAGTAGCCTTCAGTTAGGTTTGGACGCTCAGACACGGACATTTCCAGAACCTTCCGTGAAAACCTCATTTCATTTCATTTCTTATACGTACAGATGTGACATGTGAATATTTTCTTTCCTCTTGTGCTCTTTTTTAAAAACCAGTATTTCTGGGGCTACCTGCGAGTGGGACAACCTTTATACTAGGGATGGCCACAATTTTCCAGAATCGGAAATTTCACTTTCCGGATTTCGGAAAAATTCCGGAACTCATAAAAATTCCGATGTTGGAAAAATTCTGGAATTTTTCAGAATTCAGAATTTTTTCGAAATTGGATTTCTTTTAAATTTCGGTTTTCCGAAATCCTGAATTTTCCAGCATCGGAATTTTTCCGAAATTCGCAACTTTTCCGATTTTACTTTCCGGATTTTGAAAAGTAAAAATTCCGGAACTGGCCATCCTTACTTTATACTAAACTAGATAACCACTGACAACGTCAGCTTTAACTTTTTTGGAAGGCAGGCGGAGGTTCAGAGATATTTTGGGGGGAGCAACTGTTTTTTGTATACCGAAAAAGGAAGCTTTATATTACTTCACCTACATTAAATATAACATGCTTGGGGGCAAGGCAGCCTCTGGGAAGGGGCGTTCGCCCTCCTCTATCTCCTTACGTCATCACTGTATACCCACATAACCCAGATGAATAACCACTACCCAAACAGGCTTCAATGTAGTTTGTTGTATAGGTGACACCACGTATTCTGAAAGCAAAGCACTAGCACTACTAATTGGGATTTAAAAAAAAAAACTTTAAAACTTAGTTTCAATATTTTAGATTTCCAAACTATGCTATGCACACCATCAGAAGTATAGTACGGCTATGTCCATCTGCATGTCGACAAGTATCCGAGTAAAAACGGTAAGAAGTATCGAGAAGGGTTTCTCGAAATCGATTCAGCCTCCCAAGAATACGTTCTATCTAATCCATTAACAAATTAATTCAAACTGGAAGTGGTGGAAATTAACCATTTCGTTTTAACGTTAATCGCCACAGAACAAAAACAGCAATAGACAGCGACAAGCTAATTTTAATCGATTAAGTGTGAAGAAGAGCAACCGCATTTCCCTACTAAAACCGGAAATGATAGAAATTTACTTGTATTTCCGGTTTCAATATTGATCTCTATATAGCAAAAATGGTACGAGATCTTTTAGACTCGATTCAGTGTCTCAACAACAGGTTCCGTCTACTCCATTAACCCTTTATTCGAACCGGAAGTGGTAGCAGAAATTAACAAGATCTGGTTTCAACGTTGATCACAGAAGAAGTAGTTTTTCAGAATCGATTCAGCGTCTGAAGAAAATATACTGTCTTCACCTGCATCTATCTGCAACAATCGGAAGTGATAGAAATTTACTACTACTCCCGTTTTATTATTGATCTCCGTAGAACAAAAGGAGTAGAAGATTGCGAGTAACATCTTTTTGATGTGGATTCAGTATCCGAGGAACATGTTCAACCTTTTACGAGGTGCTACCCAAAATATCCGAGAATGTCATTGTAAAAATCAGAAAACTATACTTACGTCCTAATGTCCTCCGTCACCTCCAAAGTAGCGCCCGCCGGTATGTATTCAGCGATCCCAGCATTGTTCCCACCTTTGGAAGCACCCCTGGAAGTCCGCAGGGTGAAGGGTTTTCAGGACCCGTTCTAATTGGATGTCTTCAATGGAGTCAAAACATCGCTCTTTCAACGCGCGTTTCATGATCGGGAACAGGCAGAAGTCGCACAGGGCTAGGTCAGGGAAGTAGGGAGGGTGGGGAACTGTTGCCATGTTGTTTTTGGCCAGGAATTCACTCAACGAGCGAAGTGTGCACGGGCGAGCTGTCATGGTCCAGCAACCAGTCTCGTTTGCCACAGCTCTCGCCGTTTGCGCCGAACATCTTCCCTCTTCAAAAAAAAAAAAAAAAAAAAAAAAAAAATTCTCGAGTGTCGAAAAAAATATATCAGCATCGATTTGATGTTGCTGCGAACTTGTCGAGCTTTTCTCGGCCTTGGAGAGGATAGCGTCTTCCACTGTGATGACCGGTGCTTCGTTTCCGAGTCATAACCATAGACCCAAGATTCATAATCTGTAATGACTCTGAACAAGAAGTTTGAATACTTTCGAACTCTTTGTTGCAGCTCAATGCACGTCTGAATCCTGATGTTTTCTTGATAGATGCTGAGAAGGAGATGGATAAACTTCGCTGCAATTCGTCTCATGTTCAGTTCATCAGATAAAATTCGTGAACATGACCATACGACAGTCGAAGTTTGCTACAAACATTGTGAATTGTCTGTCTTCTGTCTTCACGAATCACCTCATGCACTTTCACGATCATTTCCGGTGTTGTGCATGTTGACGGTCGACCAGAATGTTTGTCATCTTCCACAGATTCGCGGCCTTCTTTGAAACGCTTGAACGACGCGAATGTTCTTGCTTGACTCAGTGCACTCTCATCAAATGTCTCTTTCAGCATGCGGTGGGTTTCGGCTGTCGTTTTCTTCAACTTGACACAGAACTTGATGCGAATCCATTGCTCCAGTTGACAAATCGCAGAAGCATTGAACCATGTCCTGACACGCACAACTACAACTCACAACTGAATGCCCCAAAGATGACGCAACTTCGTAGTACAGTAGCTACCCGTGGCTAATACAGTATCTTGAGACATCTAGCGGCGGAATGTCGTAAATTCTCGGATATTTTGGATAGCACCTCGTATCTTATTGCAACAGAAGTTGCAGATGTACTACTTCGTAACTTCGTTTCAGTATTGAATTACGTAGTTTGAAAATTTACTGTAGTTTTAACTGTGAAACGAAAGTAATTTGTTTAACCATGTTTACAAACCTAAAATTGTAACTGTTTACCCAGAAAAATATTTGTTGAGGAGTATAATTAGGCTCACACTAGTGCTACCTACATGGCACTTGTACGAAATACTTGAAAACCGTACTTCGCTATCCAGGTAACAATTGTACATCAGCGGCTACATTAATTCACTAATAGTTCAAATATAATTCAAGAATCTATTAATTTCTGAACTCGGTAATTATAAGATTTATTCCTTACCTTAAGATTGGGGACATGAACTAAATCGCCATATTGGTCCTTTGAAAGGACCGTAACAATTGCCGGCCATCCGCAGCGCATTTCGTCTTTGCTGTATAACACTTCGCATCTTTGAGGATCGACGTAGGAATCAGGCTGTAGCCAACGAGCCAGGCGGCCTCCACTCGTACCGGGTGCACAATGGACGAAGTCCTTAAGGAAAAGCCGTTCGTTGGAGTGGCAACTGAAAGACATAAGAGCAGAATTGGAAATAAGATTAAAGATCGCATTACAGCTCAGCTCAGGTTACCTGTATTTGCAGTACCAGCTAACAACACTAAAATTATAGGCCCACCACCCATTTGGACATAGAAACAAGAATATCTTATGCTCTATTAAGGTCAAAGAAAACGCCACCAGACAGTGCTGATGTAGCACCATAATATTAAATTGAAAAACGTAGGTTCTGTTTTTATTTCTACGGCGGTACGCATAGGAGGTGGCAGAGAACAACTGCTCCGTGAGTTTGAGAGAAAAGTGAAATGAAATCTTTAACTTTTACGTCCGACGGTTATGCCGGCCAGGCTAAAAGAGACAGTGATGATGAGAAATGAATGAAATGGTAGAATGAAGAAAGTGGGAGAACCCTGAGAAAACCCACGCACACGTTGTTTGTCCACCACAAAGTTCATGTGGCGCGAGTTGCGATCGAACCAAGGACCTCATCATCAGAGGTAAACGCTCTACCACTGAGCCACCGCACCCCATTGTGAGTTTGAGATACATGTTAAAAAATAAATTGTATGCTAATAAAAAAAAAACGTGAAACTCATATAGCGGTGGACAATCTTCTCCCTTCTTGCAAAATCTGAAATGCTGCTACTGGTACGCAACGATATGCAGAACAAGCACCTCTCGTCTGGTGTTTTACTTTTTTAATTGCAACTTCTCTAGTATTTTTTATTTCGTATTTATGAAACGAATTTTTGAATTTAAATTGTTCTGAAGACTGGAACAAGAGTATACGAGGTGTATAAAAGAGATTCGAGGCTAGTTCCGTAACATGCCAACTAATGTCAGCGCAAGGCTGCACGGGGCACAGGCACAGGGAGCACTGACTTCTGATCTTCATAAATCTGTGTGTCAAAAAACATCGTCCTATGTACATCAGGAGCTATACAGCAGGTGATATTCTGACCACATACGTTAGCACGTCTGTGACTTCATCATGGACAGTAAGTTAGAACAACGAGTGAACGTGAAATTCTGTGTGAAACAGCAAAATCCACCACAGAGACGCTTGACATGAATTCGGCAAGTTTACGACGATGTTGCAGTGAGTCTTTCGAGATGTTTTGAGTGGCACGCGCGCTTCAAGAGCGGACGGAATCTCACTAGAAGACAACAGACGACGAGATCAGGAAGACCTTCAATGAGCACATCATCTAAAAATATAGAAACCATTCGGAAAGTTGTGCAATCTACAACATTGCTGCAAGGCATTTACGGAACAGTGCAGGTAATCCTTACGTGTGATTTAAACATGTGCCGTGTTGCTGCCAAGTTAGCCCCCAGGTTGCTGACCCAGGATTAGAAGGAACACCAAGTCGAAACCTGCTAAAAACAGCGTGTCGTGGATGACCCGTCCTTCATGTTAAGGATCATTACCAGTGACGGAACTTGGGTGTACGGATAAGACCCTGAGACAAAGCAACAGTCTTCACAGTTAAAAAGTCATCTCCACGATCGAAAAAGGCGAGGCTGGTCAGCAGCTTCACCAAGTGCATGCTTATCGTCTATTTCGACATTCGCAGCATTGTGCATCACGAATTTGTCCCCAGGGGCCACGCCATCAATGACGAGTTCTCTGCCAGCTTTTTAAGGCGTCTAAGGGAGGACATTCGGCGAACGACTCATTGTAGCATTGCTAGCAAAAATTGGTCAAAATAGCACCACAGGAGAATGTCTCTTGGCACACTGACTTATGAAGATCGGTGCTCCCTGTGGCTGCGTGCAGCCTTGCGCTACCATTTGTAGATGTGTTACAGAACTAGTCTCGAAATATTTTGATACAACCTTGTATTATATGCTTTTAAAAAGTAATATAAATAGTTGGCGATAAGTGTTAATTTCTTCATTTGTTTAGATTTTGAGGCTTGCCTGCCTTTGCAGCCAATTAGAACGTGGAGGATAACATTTATGGTGGGTAATGACGCCCTATTTTCCATAAAACAGGCACTGGTTAAGGTTTAAATTACTTGTAGGACAGAATTTCTTTACTTTAATCCTCGAACGATTCATCTGTAGTTTTCCTGTGAAGCACTAAAATGGATAAAGGAGATTCACTGAATACAACGTAGGAAGTAACTCACAGTCAGTCCAGCAACTTCAACTAAAGTTCACAAACAATGCATTTAATTCCTCAACACAAAATACATCACACTGACCTTACACACGAAAATACAGTAGTAATAATAAAATCGCAAAATGGTTTGGTATTATTACGAACATGTTTTCTTTGGGAAGGAACCACATTTTCGTCACAGACCAACCGGGTGCAAAATACACAACAGAAAGAATAATATTTACCTTCGGAAAATTAGTTCTTTTCCACAGCCGCGGTTCTCACATCGTATCCGTCGAGCTTACATTTGCAGAAAAGACCCTGAATAGGGTGATGACACATTTTTATGGCTGCGTGCTAAACTGTTGTTATGTTGTCTATTTTCCTTTAATCTTATGGTCTCAGACATTCATTTATTTACACTACCAGTACGATGTAAAACGGAAGCTCTTTTCTTGACGAAAGGAAGAAACAACAGGCACTCGCTGAGAAAGATTCTGCCGACATGCGTGGAGCAGAAATACAACCAATTAAATTAATAAAGACAAAGCAAACAGATGACAAAGATAGATCTGAGTCTCAACAATTCAATCCAATCGCCTGAATCAATGAACGATTACATCACTCATACATAACAGAATACACACACAACACACAAAGTTCGTTATTTAAAAAAAGGAAAAAGAAAGAAACTAAAAAAAGGGAAAAATTGCACGCTTACATCGACAATCGGCAATGTTAGATGATGGAAGATTTCGTCCACCCTTCCACTCAATCGAACAAAGAAACTGAACGACAGAAATGTTAACCGTTAACATAACAAAATTCTCATCGCTCTTCCCTCTGTATGTGTGTGAGGTCCAGTGAAATTTGCCAGATCATTTTAGAAGAGGCTTATTTATGCCCCCTACAAACACGTGTAAAACCCTCAAACTAGTAACCTGAACGGGCTGGGCTTGCGCGAGAAAGTTCCGCTATTTTCTTGGGCCGAGACAGGTATGGTATCTATCGAACCATTAACGTAAGTTATACACAGGAGCAATGTGGCTCACTGCTAGAATGCTGATATCTTTTGCGAGAGATCTCTGGTTCGATCCCAGCCCATTGAGTTTAAGGTGAAGAACATACTTGCCGTGAGTTTTCTTGGGTTCTCCCGTTTCCTCTCACATTATCATTCCACTAAATCTGTCAATCGTTTTCTGTCATTAATTATCCTTCCCCTTTAGCCTACAGTGCACGAGCATAGGACATAAAACTGAAAAATTAATTTCTTAAAATATATACACACAAAATAGAATATTTAACTTCCCAAAAGTTTTCGTCTGTTAAAAGAGTATATACTTATTTTATTTAGAGAACACATGAAATCGAGAATGATACGATAAATATAATTTCTAATAATTATACGGAAAGCTAAAAGGTACGGATGACATGAACAAAAGATTATCGGAAAAACTGGTGGAATAAAAAGAGCAGAACGTAAGAAGACAAACTCTAAATACAAAATCCATGGACAGAAATACATTATGTACTTTATAAGTTCACATGACCTTAGGCTAAGATGAAGCAAGGAACCCTTCGGCCAGAGATGAACGATAGGAGCCTAGGAAGCATTAAACTTTAAGACGGGGATAATTTGTAATATAAGGTGTAGGTCTAGGAGCCAGGTGTATTTTAAAGACCACTGTCCGGTGTAATTTACATAAGCAGAAAAAAAATGGGTAGAAGGAGAGGCTTAGCTTTGCTTCCTGGAAGCCTGGTGAAAACTTACCAATCAACCATCGAAGGTTATAACCTGAACAGAGAAGGCAATGTTTATTTCTAAACATTTCAATAATAAGTTGTAGTATTAATTGTTGTTGTTCTTATTGTTTATTTATAAAGACAACCCTCTAAATGAATTCTTGCTGACGTCATGATAAGCCCACGTCTGACCGACTGTCTGTGGAAGAGCGTAAAATTGTAAAGAGTTGTCGCCAATTTATTGTGGTTTTGTTGTTCTGCGCAGACTAAAGTCCTTGTCGCCTATTTCCTCTTTGAAATAACACTGCCTTATGCAGTTTGTTTCTTTTCGGTGATGTTTAACATGTTGTAGGCTACTATGATATTTATCATATACGTTTAGTTATTTGTATATCATATATATTATTTCCCCTATCATTCAGTATCAGTAATAATGTATCCAGATCAAAAAATAAAAAATAAAAAGAGAATCGGTAATATTAAAAAGAAATATTATTTATATTCATAGGCGCCCGAAGGGGACGGAGGGTAGGGCCCAGGCTTCCTTCTGGCCCACGAAAATGAATTATACCTGAAGATTTTCTCAATATAAATAAAAAATACCAAACGTAATATTGCAACCAGGGAGATGAGCCCCCTAGAAAATTTTCTTCGGGCACCCATGCTTATATTGCTTAAGAATTGAAGAATACTCGACAAGACACACTGTACAATTCTCACCTCAAACATTTTTGTTACGCTGTCAAATAACTACCTGCGCCATCTTTGATTTTTAATCGACTCATTTATGGGTAAGTGTTCACTATTCACTTATTCGTATATTTATACATAGTGGCGTATTTTCGATTTTGTTTTGGGGGGGCTTTGCTAACTTTATTCCTTTAAATGTTAAAATTCTGCAAGACATTTCATTTACTTTAAAATCGTAAATAAAATTTCGGGGAGACCTTAAGCCCGGAAGCCCCCTTAAATACCCCACTGTTCATACAGTTTCATTTTAACAGCTTCTTTAAATCTCTTAAATTATATTATTATTATTATTATTATTATTATTATTTATTTATTTATTTATTTATTTATTTATTTATTTATTTATTCTGCCCGTTGACAGGTCTTGAGACCAATGAGTTTACCCCCAACTTTAAAACGGGTCAGGAAATGTTTCTTCCACGTTTCCCGATCTTCAGTTTCCTCTTGTAACTCCCAATATTTTCGTCTATTCTACTTGCAGAAATTAAATTATATTACATCATATTTATAATGCAAAAAACATCAACCTGTAAGAGTAGTAATTGACGTACTTCTACACAGCAGAGGACTTGCCGCCGCTGTGTATATTTTATTACGTGTCTCTGTGATCTTTTGCGCTGGCGCCATTACTGTCTGACCGTAGTGCGAGTTCCCTTTATACTTTTACCGCCTGCTTTATATATTTTATTACGTATGTGATTTTTTGCTGTAGCCATTATTGTTGGAATTAATTGCGACTTCCTTTTATACTTTTACAGCTTGTTTTGTATAGCTTATTACGTATGTGTGATTTTTCCGCTGGCGCCATTACTGTCTGACCGTAGTGCGAGTTCCCTTTATACTTTTACCGCTCGCTTTGTATATTTTATTACGTATGTGTGATTTTTCCGCTGGCGCCCTTACTGTTTGGTTTTGCTTTGACTTCCCTTTATACTTTTACCGCTTGCTTTTTATATTTTATTACGTATGTGTAACCTTTGCGCTGGCGCCATTACTGTTGCGAGTTTTGCACACCCGATTTGTATATTTGCTGCTTGGTAGCCGTGGACTCTAATGGTGTTTTCATTTATAGATACCGGCACACTTTGTATATATATTTATTATTGTGACTTAAGTAAGAAGAGAAAGTTTACGCACCTTTGATGACACGGCCGCTATTTTGTTGGCTATTTCCTGGTTGTTTGTTGTTGCAGTTGTATATAATTTATGTCCATATCGCAGTGTTGTCTGTAATGAGAATAATTACACTGATTTTTCCATAAATAGGTAAATTTTTCTTTTAGGGATGTTTTGTAGTGTTGCAGCGAAAACTAATTAGATTGTTGTTGACTTTAGTTTAGCGTTTCTTTTAGCAGTGAGGTTATATGAGACGTGGACATACTGATTAACGTGGAATCCGAACCACATGAGCTTCCGCCGGGAATAGAACCCGGGTTGACCACGCCAAAGTTGCGTACGTTAACCGATTAGCCAGGGAGGAGCTTTACAGTGATTAGACTACGTATAGTTACCTATAATATAATTTTTACGTAATGAGACCAAGCCCTAATTATGAATTATACTTTAATTTTTACTAGATTAATTATGAATTTACCTTGAACATTCTTTTATTTATATAATTGGAAATGATCAATATTAATTAACCTATAATACTTATTATATGTATATACTTACGTATGAAGAATTGAGCGTTGACGATTGTGGTTTTGATGGACGGATTTGTTTTTCCAATATGGCGGCGTTGCGTGATTGTTGAACAGAGGTTCCTCCATAGTAGGACTCTTAAATGCGAATGCGCGCGTTTTGCTTGCATTGTCGTATAGATTGATGGTAATTAAAATTGTGAAGAATTTGGCTGGGCGAAGTTGCATAGTTTAACATATTATTGCATTATGTGATTAATTTATATTATTTTTTGTTTTAGCATGTACTTAATTATTATAAAATTGAAATAATAATAATAGATAACGAGACATTTTGATAAAGAAAGCGGAACCCCACAGTACTACGATATGTGCAACTGTGCTACCATCTATTGGCAATAATTACAACTTTATTTAACAGCCACGTTATATGGGAGACTGATACAGAATGAAGGGGGAGACTTAAGGTGAATTACATGAGATTTAGATGTACAAGAAAGAGAAGAGAATAAAATAAATAGAGAAAGCTATTATTGTTTATTGAATTGAAGCACCATTTAAGCGTAATATATTAGTTTGTAATGAGGTTATTAAATTGGGTTTAACTGGATACGTATGCACTTTGTAGGGTTGTTTATTATTTATTTAGGATTTTTATTTAATAATATGGTTTGTAGAAGTATATTGAATTGCTATAAAATAGAACAAACTTATATTTTATTTGTATAGATGTATTTAAGATTATATTCGGGTGCAGTTTTAGTATTGGTTTGCGTTAACGTAGTGAATGTGCGGAACGGCACACGATGGATTTGGAATGGGTGGAGTATTACAATTTACACGTTGCTTGGAAATTGTTTAGTATTGGTTTGCATTGATGAATGTTGCACATATTGAGGAAATGCTGAAGATTGTATTTATGCTAATTGGCACTACGATTTCCATTTGAAAGAATTAGATAAATAATAGCTTGAAAATATTTAAAATGGATTACGGTATGAAGCATAATATTTAAGTATATTGTATTTGCTATGATTGAGAACCGGAAAATATATATGTAATTGCTACTATGGAATTAACAAGTACCAGAGATAATTATATTGTTTTTATTTACCATGTATTGAATTATAAGAATATATATTCCTTATAATATTTGATAACAGTTGGGAAGCTTTATATGGTGATTGATTTTTTACGTGTGGAACTGATTTAATTTGAAGCAACAGCAAATACATTTGACAGATAATTGACGTATTTGCAACTATTGAAATGGGTATAAAATGCTTTATGTATGTAAAAATATTTAATATTTTTGTTTGTAAAGTATGAGGCAATTTTAACTGCTAATGTATAACATTACAGATAGGGTTTTAAGCTATTTTAGAATGAGCTTAGGAGATAACAAAATTATTATGGAATGAGACTAGCATGATGCATAGGGAAGATGACATGTGGAATGTTTGGGAAAGTTTTATTATTTTAGGAAATAATATATTAATGAATACAACGGGTAATATTTTTAAGAGAAACCCATATTTTAGTATTGGTGTACTATTGAAAGCATGAATCAACAATTTTGAAGGCATAAGACATAGGCAAAGACTTGTATTTACTGGTGTTATTGTTTTACGTTTACCGGAGAGGATGTTGCTCTCATTATGTTAAAACAGTTTTGAATAGATTTGAATTATTGGAATATAGTATTTTTTATACTTAGGACTTATTTATAAATACAACTTACGAAATTAGAATATTATCGATTGAATTATTTACAATGTATATAATTATTTATATTTTAATGTTATTGACTAGTTATTTAAAATTTAGACGAATTGTACTTTTAGTGCTGGAATGGTATATTTATATTGGTATAGATTATGTACTAATACGGAACACATTGATTAGCATACAACTCTGCAGATTATATATTTGCGTAGACGAAATTATGAAAACTGTTGATTTTTAGTATTTAACGCACTTACACGAAAATAATTGTACAATTAGAAATTGTTGAAAGTTTTGAATGGGCAATTATGTATATGCGTGGTGTAGTACAAGTATTTGGAATATACGTATTGTATTGTGTTATCAACTATTGATACAAATAGGCTGAAGGATTTACGTAGTATTTGCGTTTGCGACAATATAAAATGTTATGAGAATGACATGATACCACGTGATTGTCAGACTTGCATTATATAGTAATTAGATTTATGTTTTATTAAGATATAGAGGTACATATTACGCATTAATATAGACACAGATTGATTTATTTTATTTTAGGCATGAAAGAGAAACTCCATATATTGGCGTTGACTGTGGAAAAACAGAGACGTGTGTACATTACAATTTTCCATTAGTATCTGAAAAGTTACACAGAATATAAACCTTCATCCAGCCTATGAGGTGGGTGCTCTTTGACTTGGCTATGGAGGCGATGCAATTTATGCTTAGAGCAGTTAAAATATGGGATTATATATGGGAACTTATATGCGAAAATTTGGTAGACAGAACATTTTTTGTCATTTATTTAAAAAACTATTGTATAGTTACAAGAGAATTTTGAATCGATTTTAATTTATTTAGGAACTACCATATACAATATTATAATTATTTACGGTGAATGCGGTAGCAACACATGATTGCATGAAAATATGTGGAGCCATCTATTGTATAAATTGGAAAACACAATTATGACTGTACTCGATAGAGGCACACGATGATGAATTACACACTTGTAACATTTCTGATAACTACATAAAATGTTATGAGAACGAGATGATACCACACGAATGTCAGACCTGCATTATATACTAACTAGATTTGTTTTATTAAGATATAGGTGTACATATTATGCGTTAATACAGACACACAATGAATTATTTTATTTGTGCATGAAAGAGAGATACCACATATATGCGTTGACTGTGGAAATGCAGAAGCATGTGAACATTGCAACCTAGCATTGTTATGTGAACTAATACACAAAATATAAACTTTAATGTAGTTTATTGTAATATTTATCAAGAGTTTCATTCCCATCCAATGGATGGTAGGACCGTAGAAGGCAATACCTTTTTTTTTTTTGTGGCCAGAATTCTAGTTTATATTTATGACACTTAAAATATGAGAGTATATATATGAGAACGTATATGCGAAAAAATTTGTAGACAGAACTTTTTTACTTATTTAAGAATGCTGTGTAGTTACAATAGAGAATTTTGAACCCGATTTTTAATTTATTTAGGAACTACCATATACAATATTATAATTATTTACGGTGAATGCGGTAGCAATAACAGATTGCGTGAAAATATGTGGAGCCATCTATTGCATAATATGGAAAACACGATTATGGGTGTATTTGATAGAACTACCCGGTGATGAATTACACACTTGTAATATGTGTGATAACTACATAAAATGTTATGAGAACGAGATGATACCACACGAATGTCAGATTTGCATTATATACTAACTAGATTTGTTTATTAAGATATAGGTGTACATATTATGCGTTAATACAGACACACAACGAATTATTTATTTTGGCATGAAAGAGAGATACCACATATATGCGGTGGTTGTGGAAATGCAGAAGGATGTGAACATTGCAACCTAGCATTGTTATGTGAACAAATACACAAAATATAAACTTTTATTGGAACATACGTTTGTTGTTCGTTTGTTTGTTTATAGCTAGTTATATTGACTTGTACCATTTTAGAGGGTTATGCAGTTTTTAGGGAAGAGTGATGTATAATTGGAGGATTTAAGGATTGTGTGATGTTTCATAGAAGTTTTTATTACATTATAATAATTGCTAAGGTTTTAAGGATCTTTCCAATCCTTAACATTTGCTAGGAAATTAACGAGGAAATTGCAGTTAGTGTAGTATTGTATAGAACTGGAAGAGTAGAAATATGGAAAGAATAATGAATATGTACTGATAAAGTATATTATACCTGTATATTGTGAATGATGAGCATGAGGGATGAGGCGAGGTGTGCTAGTATATCACAGCACAGAAGTGTTAGGCAGATGAAGTTTTTTTTTTTTTTTTTTTTTTGCCTAGGGGCTGCTTAAGCTTTAATGTAGATAATGGGAACCCTGGTAGTGGTAGATGGATTTAGTGTACAAATAATGGAAATATGAGTGGCAGATGATCATGAACTTGATAATTTGGGAGACCCTACTGGTCAAAGGGCTCAGGAGGTAGATTGTAGCAATAGAGAGTATAGACCAATGATAGCGTTGGAGGATAATATTAACATGGAGAAGGATGGAGAGCTAAAAGGCACATAGTATTTTAAAGTAAGGGGTCGTGGGTTATAACGAGAGCATATGTATGCGAGACGCAAAGTTTTAAGATGAAAATGGAGTGTAGGAAACTGAATTTGGTTGCACAACTTTGCTGTAGGACTAATTAGTTTGACTCGATATGCAATGTGGAAAGCACATTGTTCCATCATTAATAAGTTTTTGTAAACTGTGTGGATGGTTTTAACTCATGCAGCATTTTCGTAAGTTAGCACAGGCCGTAAAAGACGCCTTGTATGTATTTAGAATTGTGTTTGCTTTCAGTATTCAGGACGTTTGCCGACACTTTTTTTTTTTTTTAATAAGTTAACTTTATTGTATGCTTTTTTTTGCGATTGTTTGAAGATGTTTTTAACTGAGATGTTTAGTGAATGTGACCATTAACTAAGTTACACTTGAATGTGCTTGGATGAGAGCTTGATTTAGTTTTAGGGAAAGGTAGTTAGGATTTTTTTTTTTATGGATTTTTGATGTTTTACGGAGGAATGATGATGATAATTTGTGTTTTTGTGGTGTTGATTGCTAGTTTTTTATTTGCTGCACCACTGAAGAAAACTGTTAATTATTATCTGTAGAGCAATGTTGATGGATTGGATACTAGATTTTAACGCAAGAAAAGATAGTGTTGGTGGCATATTGAAAGACCTGAAGTTATCAGGAAGTGGATACATATTGGGAACATAGAGATCTGGTGACAGAGCAGATTTTTTGAGGTACTCAACAGTGAAGGAAAATAGGATGGGAGAAGCAGTTATATATTGAAATATATGACAGACGGTTGATTTAAAAACTTGTATATCAGTTTTATATACAAGATAGGAAATTGAAGATGAATTATTGTGTATGCAATTGTGTGGTGTTTACTTTGTTAAATATTTTTGAGTTAAATAATACAAGACATGTTGGTTTGATCTAATTATAATGTTGTGTAACCATGGTAGTTAAGACCGGTAGTTGATTGTTGATCGAATATCCTGGGTGAAATTTTGCTTGATGTATGGGATGTATTTTGTGTTGTTATGTATGCATACAGACGTCTTACTATAATACGTTATAGGGTTTTACTAAAAGCAAACGTTAATTGAATTGTACGGTAGGATGATAAGATGGTATGAGTTTTTCTTGGTCTGGAAACATTAACGTCTTAGAGGGTTTCCAGGTGACAGGAAAATATCCAGTGTGCAGAATGATATTAAAAATTGTGGGTAACAAAGTAAGTAATATAAGAGGGCATAGTTTAATATGACGATAGTTTATTGAATTAAAGACAGGGGCACTATTCCTTTGTTACGAATAACTGTACGGATATTTGAACTATGAATGGTTTTGTTTGAGATTTATTTTTGCGGAAGAGTATGAAGGATATGAGGTTGTAATGAAACAGAAGATGAAATGAATGTGTTGGATGGATGTCTATATGAATATGTGGGACGGAGTGGTGTGAAGAAGTCTTGAAGGAAATTAGCAAAAGCAGAAGCTTTAAAAGAGTCTGTCTATATAGATAACGCATTATTTAATAATGGATATGGTGTTTTACTGCTTTTGCAAAGAGCATTGAAATGTTTTCAATACTTGTTAGGATGAGTGACCTCAGAGAGAGTATTACAGATTTTATACCAATACCATAGCTTGTAAGCACAGATATAATTTGATTAACCTTTGAACTTTTGGTGATGATGAAGTTTTTTTTTTTTTTTTTTTTTTTTATACGCTGATATTTATGATAAAACTGTTGAGAGCGAGTGATAAATGTGAGATATTTTGCTGACAATGCTGGTCGATAAGTGGATAATGTAGTTACCGGTATGTAAAGTGAACTAGTTTTTGATTGAAGTTGTGATGATATGATTGTTATGATACAGTTTTTTTTTTTTTGATGTAGGAGCTTGCAAAGGGTTTATTGCTCCCGATAGATATGTTTTGTATTGTTTTCAGGTGAATTTATTAAAATGGTCTTTAGTTCTTTGAAATTTGTAGACTGAGACATATCTTGAGTACTATAATGTAATTTGATTGGAACATGATCACATCAATTTTTAATGGATTGAGAACATTAATATAGATTTGTGAAATGTGATTAGCAGAAGTAATGACAATATTTGGTATGTTTTGTGATATAAACCTATTGGGTTTTTGGAAGATTATGAATGATATCAGTTATGTGACTTGTGACAAAGGTTTGAAAACTAGACCCCCACCCCTATTAGTTTTAAATACTATTCTTTTATTCAAATTAGCTTGAATATTTCATCTTTACATCAGTTTACAACCGACAAAGTCACCCAGACCGTTTACTGCGCGTGCTTGAATTTTTATATATTCACATTGAAAGCAATAATTAGAAATCACTATACCTGAACCCCAATAGCTCCTTTTGTATTTACTTGTCTTTTAATTAGCCTGTTGGATTTCAACGTATCAATAAATAATGCTTTTAAATCCATTTTTAAAAAGTATACTTTTGGTTATTGTACATTTAAGACATGGTGGATTACTTCCTTTGTGACAACTTTTAGTAATGAGTGGTGCTATCTTATCTACAGAATACTCCACACTTGAAAAATTTATTACAGTTGTTATCATAAGACAATAGTTATTGAACTTTCGCTAAATATGTTTACAGATAAAGTATTGCGTACAATAAGGAGGAACAAATGCTATCGAAAACTCGTCAAATGTTAAGGATTCTTGTAGACAATCCATGTAGTAAGTTGTGAATATATGTTAAAACTGAAGCCTACATTATGTATTTGATTAGTGCTAAAAAATACCTGTGAATTTTCATTAGGTAGGCTATATGTTAAAAGCATAGGAAAGAAAAAACTAACACCAACTTTGCAATGGGAAAGGAGAATAAACTGTTTCACAAACTTCTTCTTCTTATGTCTGAAGTTTCATGAAAGTAAAATTTATTTATTTGTACAAGTAATCACCGATTTATTTCCTATTTATCTGTATTCTTTTTTCATGTCTATATGACATATATTCAAAGATCATTTACTTATTTAAACAGGTTTTTATGTCGATGCGCTAGGTTATATATTTCTATTGTATTGAATTAGATTCAATCTCCCAACATGACCCTCCTCCTCTTTGCTAACCGGATAGCGTCCCTGCTTTCGGGGTTGGCAGACTACAGTCATAATTCGTTATGGTTCCTTATCGATTTTGACCGTGCAATTTGACCTTGTATGTCCATATCAGATAACTCGCGGCCGAATGTGATTGTCGACATAGGTTGTGAGAGGTGCTGTTTCAGTTTTTTCCGTCACTTGCACCACAGATGCACGTTGGTTCTGATTGATAATCCTCTTTAATGCTAGGCGGAACCTGTCACTGAGGATTTCCTTCAGACCAGTTGTTCTTCTTCATCCATGTGGTTTTGTTGTGAATTTTGTAGACTGTCATCAACTACATATCCAATAACACACCACTTCGTCACGCTCACACCACATAAATAAGCATCAACTTAACCATTTTGGGAAATCAGAAAAAATCGTACGCACATTTTACAGTATCAGTTTGCTCAGTTCGCTGCACACTGGCGTTCTACTGATCCTAACATATTACGGAAAAAAGTGTGATTTACCATATACGAAGTAGCGTGCACCTTTGGCGTACAGGGTTCCGGGTTCGATTTCTGGTGGGAAAGCCATAAAATATTTTTAAACCCATTATTGTGATTCGGATTCCATGTGTAGATGCATATAATTTCTAAGTTTCGGAAGTCCTGTTTGATAGAGTGTACGAATGAGAGAAAAAATAAAGTAAGAAGAATGGACGGTCGTGTGTAACTGTCATACATGTATACATTTAAAATGACTGATCGTTACAAGCGATTGTACCCATATGGCAGAAATCTGGTAGTATACATTTCCTGGTAGAGAAACGAATAATGACACGTCCGTGGTATTGAGATCATTTGTTATTGATCACTTCGCTCTACAGAAAGTTTGTCATATGGGTTAGATGATGGGTTTACGTTTGTGCTTTGGAGGAAAGTAATATGATGTTTTGTATTTGTTAACGTATTAGATAATTAGAAGAATGTTTAGGTGCTTGGCGTGTGACAACAGTGAGTGATAGTATTGGCAAAATGGCTTTGGATCATTTCATATTTGTTTCTATCTTGCCTCGACGAAGACTAAGGGGGAAGGATGGAAAAAGCATACCAATTATAAGTGAGATGTTTGTACCTGTAGATGTGTTCTAGCCATACCTTTGATACTGTGCGTGAACTTCCATTCTTGTAATGCTGTATATGTGTACATGGCGATATTCATTTGTGAAGGATAGTTTATTAATTAACTGTCCAATTTGGTTGACATAAATCTCATCATTGGGGAGGGAAAAAGTAAAAAAATGCAAAATGGGACATTGCCTTATCGTTATTTCTTTCAAAGATTGGATTTTCGAATCTGGGAAGATGGCATTTTCCTGAACTGAATATTTCTCAGCCATTGGATTGACATACTTTGCCAATCCAATGGCTGAGAAATATTCAGTTCAGGAAAATGCCATCTTCCCAGATTCGAAAATCCAATCTTTGAAAGAAATAACGATAAGGCAATGTCCCATTTTGCATTTTTTTACTTTTTCCCTCCCCAATGATGAGATTTATGTCAACCAAATTGGACAGTTAATTAATAAACTATCCTTCACAAATGAATATCGCCATGTACACATATACAGCATTACAAGAATGGAAGTTCACGCACAGTATCAAAGGTATGGCTAGAACACATCTACAGGTACAAACATCTCACTTATAATTGGTATGCTTTTTCCATCCTTCCCCCTTAGTCTTCGTCGAGGCAAGATAGAAACAAATATGAAATGATCCAAAGCCATTTTGCCAATACTATCACTCACTGTTGTCACACGCCAAGCACCTAAACATTCTTCTAATTATCTAATACGTTAACAAATACAAAACATCATATTACTTTCCTCCAAAGCACAAACGTAAACCCATCATCTAACCCATATGACAAACTTTCTGTAGAGCGAAGTGATCAATAACAAATGATCTCAATACCACGGACGTGTCATTATTCGTTTCTCTACCAGGAAATGTATACTACCAGATTTCTGCCATATGGGTACAATCGCTTGTAACGATCAGTCATTTTAAATGTATACATGTATGACAGTTACACACGACCGTCCATTCTTCTTACTTTATTTTTTCTCTCATTCGTACACTCTATCAAACAGGACTTCCGAAACTTAGAAATTATATGCATCTACACATGGAATCCGAATCACAATAATGGGTTTAAAAATATTTTATGGCTTTCCCACCAGAAATCGAACCCGGAACCCTGTACGCCAAAGGTGCACGCTACTTCGTATATGGTAAATCACACTTTTTTCCGTAATATGTTAGGATCAGTAGAACGCCAGTGTGCAGCGAACTGAGCAAACTGATACTGTAAAATGTGCGTACGATTTTTTCTGATTTCCCAAAATGGTTAAGTTGATGCTTATTTATGTGGTGTGAGCGTGACGAAGTGGTGTGTTATTGGATATGTAGTTGATGACAGTCTACAAAATTCACAACAAAACCACATGGATGAAGAAGAACAACTGGTCTGAAGGAAATCCTCAGTGACAGGTTCCGCCTAGCATTAAAGAGGATTATCAATCAGAACCAACGTGCATCTGTGGTGCAAGTGACGGAAAAAACTGAAACAGCACCTCTCACAACCTATGTCGACAATCACATTCGGCCGCGAGTTATCTGATATGGACATACAAGGTCAAATTGCACGGTCAAAATCGATAAGGAACCATAACGAATTATGACTGTAGTCTGCCAACCCCGAAAGCAGGGACGCTATCCGGTTAGCAAAGAGGAGGAGGGTCATGTTGGGAGATTGAATCTAATTCAATACAATAGAAATATATAACCTAGCGCATCGACATAAAAACCTGTTTAAATAAGTAAATGATCTTTGAATATATGTCATATAGACATGAAAAAAGAATACAGATAAATAGGAAATAAATCGGTGATTACTTGTACAAATAAATAAATTTTACTTTCATGAAACTTCAGACATAAGAAGAAGAAGTTTGTGAAACAGTTTATTCTCCTTTCCCATTGCAAAGTTGGTGTTAGTTTTTTCTTTCCTATGCTTTTAACATATAGCCTACCTAATGAAAATTCACAGGTATTTTTTAGCACTAATCAAATACATAATGTAGGCTTCAGTTTTAACATATATTCACAACTTACTACATGGATTGTCTACAAGAATCCTTAACATTTGACGAGTTTTCGATAGCATTTGTTCCTCCTTATTGTACGCAATACTTTATCTGTAAACATATTTAGCGAAAGTTCAATAACTATTGTCTTATGATAACAACTGTAATAAATTTTTCAAGTGTGGAGTATTCTGTAGATAAGATAGCACCACTCATTACTAAAAGTTGTCACAAAGGAAGTAATCCACCATGTCTTAAATGTACAATAACCAAAAGTATACTTTTTAAAAATGGATTTAAAAGCATTATTTATTGATACGTTGAAATCCAACAGGCTAATTAAAAGACAAGTAAATACAAAAGGAGCTATTGGGGTTCAGGTATAGTGATTTCTAATTATTGCTTTCAATGTGAATATATAAAAATTCAAGCACGCGCAGTAAACGGTCTGGGTGACTTTGTCGGTTGTAAACTGATGTAAAGATGAAATATTCAAGCTAATTTGAATAAAAGAATAGTATTTAAAACTAATAGGGGTGGGGGTCTAGTTTTCAAACCTTTGTCACAAGTCACATAACTGATATCATTCATAATCTTCCAAAAACCCAATAGGTTTATATCACAAAACATACCAAATATTGTCATTACTTCTGCTAATCACATTTCACAAATCTATATTAATGTTCTCAATCCATTAAAAATTGATGTGATCATGTTCCAATCAAATTACATTATAGTACTCAAGATATGTCTCAGTCTACAAATTTCAAAGAACTAAAGACCATTTTAATAAATTCACCTGAAAACAATACAAAACATATCTATCGGGAGCAATAAACCCTTTGCAAGCTCCTACATCAAAAAAAAAAAAAAACTGTATCATAACAATCATATCATCACAACTTCAATCAAAAACTAGTTCACTTTACATACCGGTAACTACATTATCCACTTATCGACCAGCATTGTCAGCAAAATATCTCACATTTATCACTCGCTCTCAACAGTTTTATCATAAATATCAGCGTATAAAAAAAAAAAAAAAAAAAACACTTCATCATCACCAAAAGTTCAAAGGTTAATCAAATTATATCTGTGCTTACAAGCTATGGTATTGGTATAAAATCTGTAATACTCTCTCTGAGGTCACTCATCCTAACAAGTATTGAAAACATTTCAATGCTCTTTGCAAAAGCAGTAAAACACCATATCCATTATTAAATAATGCGTTATCTATATAGACAGACTCTTTTAAAGCTTCTGCTTTTGCTAATTTCCTTCAAGACTTCTTCACACCACTCCGTCCCACATATTCATATAGACATCCATCCAACACATTCATTTCATCTTCTGTTTCATTACAACCTCATATCCTTCATACTCTTCCGCAAAAATAAATCTCAAACAAAACCATTCATAGTTCAAATATCCGTACAGTTATTCGTAACAAAGGAATAGTGCCCCTGTCTTTAATTCAATAAACTATCGTCATATTAAACTATGCCCTCTTATATTACTTACTTTGTTACCCACAATTTTTAATATCATTCTGCACACTGGATATTTTCCTGTCACCTGGAAACCCTCTAAGACGTTAATGTTTCCAGACCAAGAAAAACTCATACCATCTTATCATCCTACCGTACAATTCAATTAACGTTTGCTTTTAGTAAAACCCTATAACGTATTATAGTAAGACGTCTGTATGCATACATAACAACACAAAATACATCCCATACATCAAGCAAAATTTCACCCAGGATATTCGATCAACAATCAACTACCGGTCTTAACTACCATGGTTACACAACATTATAATTAGATCAAACCAACATGTCTTGTATTATTTAACTCAAAAATATTTAACAAAGTAAACACCACACAATTGCATACACAATAATTCATCTTCAATTTCCTATCTTGTATATAAAACTGATATACAAGTTTTTAAATCAACCGTCTGTCATATATTTCAATATATAACTGCTTCTCCCATCCTATTTTCCTTCACTGTTGAGTACCTCAAAAAATCTGCTCTGTCACCAGATCTCTATGTTCCCAATATGTATCCACTTCCTGATAACTTCAGGTCTTTCAATATGCCACCAACACTATCTTTTCTTGCGTTAAAATCTAGTATCCAATCCATCAACATTGCTCTACAGATAATAATTAACAGTTTTCTTCAGTGGTGCAGCAAATAAAAAACTAGCAATCAACACCACAAAAACACAAATTATCATCATCATTCCTCCGTAAAACATCAAAAATCCATAAAAAAAAAATCCTAACTACCTTTCCCTAAAACTAAATCAAGCTCTCATCCAAGCACATTCAAGTGTAACTTAGTTAATGGTCACATTCACTAAACATCTCAGTTAAAAACATCTTCAAACAATCGCAAAAAAAAGCATACAATAAAGTTAACTTATTAAAAAAAAAAAAAAAGTGTCGGCAAACGTCCTGAATACTGAAAGCAAACACAATTCTAAATACATACAAGGCGTCTTTTACGGCCTGTGCTAACTTACGAAAATGCTGCATGAGTTAAAACCATCCACACAGTTTACAAAAACTTATTAATGATGGAACAATGTGCTTTCCACATTGCATATCGAGTCAAACTAATTAGTCCTACAGCAAAGTTGTGCAACCAAATTCAGTTTCCTACACTCCATTTTCATCTTAAAACTTTGCGTCTCGCATACATATGCTCTCGTTATAACCCACGACCCCTTACTTTAAAATACTATGTGCCTTTTAGCTCTCCATCCTTCTCCATGTTAATATTATCCTCCAACGCTATCATTGGTCTATACTCTCTATTGCTACAATCTACCTCCTGAGCCCTTTGACCAGTAGGGTCTCCCAAATTATCAAGTTCATGATCATCTGCCACTCATATTTCCATTATTTGTACACTAAATCCATCTACCACTACCAGGGTTCCCATTATCTACATTAAAGCTTAAGCAGCCCCTAGGCAAAAAAAAAAAAAAAAAAAAACTTCATCTGCCTAACACTTCTGTGCTGTGATATACTAGCACACCTCGCCTCATCCCTCATGCTCATCATTCACAATATACAGGTATAATATACTTTATCAGTACATATTCATTATTCTTTCCATATTTCTACTCTTCCAGTTCTATACAATACTACACTAACTGCAATTTCCTCGTTAATTTCCTAGCAAATGTTAAGGATTGGAAAGATCCTTAAAACCTTAGCAATTATTATAATGTAATAAAAACTTCTATGAAACATCACACAATCCTTAAATCCTCCAATTATACATCACTCTTCCCTAAAAACTGCATAACCCTCTAAAATGGTACAAGTCAATATAACTAGCTATAAACAAACAAACGAACAACAAACGTATAAGTTCCAATAAAAGTTTATATTTTGTGTATTTGTTCACATAACAATGCTAGGTTGCAATGTTCACATCCTTCTGCATTTCCACAACCACCGCATATATGTGGTATCTCTCTTTCATGCCAAAATAAATAATTCGTTGTGTGTCTGTATTAACGCATAATATGTACACCTATATCTTAATAAACAAATCTAGTTAGTATATAATGCAAATCTGACATTCGTGTGGTATCATCTCGTTCTCATAACATTTTATGTAGTTATCACACATATTACAAGTGTGTAATTCATCACCGGGTAGTTCTATCAAATACACCCATAATCGTGTTTTCCATATTATGCAATAGATGGCTCCACATATTTTCACGCAATCTGTTATTGCTACCGCATTCACCGTAAATAATTATAATATTGTATATGGTAGTTCCTAAATAAATTAAAAATCGGGTTCAAAATTCTCTATTGTAACTACACAGCATTCTTAAATAAGTAAAAAAGTTCTGTCTACAAATTTTTTCGCATATACGTTCTCATATATATACTCTCATATTTTAAGTGTCATAAATATAAACTAGAATTCTGGCCACAAAAAAAAAAAAGGTATTGCCTTCTACGGTCCTACCATCCATTGGATGGGAATGAAACTCTTGATAAATATTACAATAAACTACATTAAAGTTTATATTTTGTGTATTAGTTCACATAACAATGCTAGGTTGCAATGTTCACATGCTTCTGCATTTCCACAGTCAACGCATATATGTGGTATCTCTCTTTCATGCACAAATAAAATAATTCATTGTGTGTCTGTATTAACGCATAATATGTACACCTATATCTTAATAAAACAAATCTAGTTAGTATATAATGCAGGTCTGACATTCGTGTGGTATCATCTCGTTCTCATAACATTTTATGTAGTTATCAGAAATGTTACAAGTGTGTAATTCATCATCGTGTGCCTCTATCGAGTACAGTCATAATTGTGTTTTCCAATTTATACAATAGATGGCTCCACATATTTTCATGCAATCATGTGTTGCTACCGCATTCACCGTAAATAATTATAATATTGTATATGGTAGTTCCTAAATAAATTAAAATCGATTCAAAATTCTCTTGTAACTATACAATAGTTTTTTAAATAAATGACAAAAAATGTTCTGTCTACCAAATTTTCGCATATAAGTTCCCATATATAATCCCATATTTTAACTGCTCTAAGCATAAATTGCATCGCCTCCATAGCCAAGTCAAAGAGCACCCACCTCATAGGCTGGATGAAGGTTTATATTCTGTGTAACTTTTCAGATACTAATGGAAAATTGTAATGTACACACGTCTCTGTTTTTCCACAGTCAACGCCAATATATGGAGTTTCTCTTTCATGCCTAAAATAAAATAAATCAATCTGTGTCTATATTAATGCGTAATATGTACCTCTATATCTTAATAAAACATAAATCTAATTACTATATAATGCAAGTCTGACAATCACGTGGTATCATGTCATTCTCATAACATTTTATATTGTCGCAAACGCAAATACTACGTAAATCCTTCAGCCTATTTGTATCAATAGTTGATAACACAATACAATACGTATATTCCAAATACTTGTACTACACCACGCATATACATAATTGCCCATTCAAAACTTTCAACAATTTCTAATTGTACAATTATTTTCGTGTAAGTGCGTTAAATACTAAAAATCAACAGTTTTCATAATTTCGTCTACGCAAATATATAATCTGCAGAGTTGTATGCTAATCAATGTGTTCCGTATTAGTACATAATCTATACCAATATAAATATACCATTCCAGCACTAAAAGTACAATTCGTCTAAATTTTAAATAACTAGTCAATAACATTAAAATATAAATAATTATATACATTGTAAATAATTCAATCGATAATATTCTAATTTCGTAAGTTGTATTTATAAATAAGTCCTAAGTATAAAAAATACTATATTCCAATAATTCAAATCTATTCAAAACTGTTTTAACATAATGGGAGCAACATCCTCTCCGGTAAACGTAAAACAATAACACCAGTAAATACAAGTCTTTGCCTATGTCTTATGCCTTCAAAATTGTTGATTCATGCTTTCAATAGTACACCAATACTAAAATATGGGTTTCTCTTAAAAATATTACCCGTTGTATTCATTAATATATTATTTCCTAAAATAATAAAACTTTCCCAAACATTCCACATGTCATCTTCCCTATGCATCATGCTAGTCTCATTCCATAATAATTTTGTTATCTCCTAAGCTCATTCTAAAATAGCTTAAAACCCTATCTGTAATGTTATACATTAGCAGTTAAAATTGCCTCATACTTTACAAACAAAAATATTAAATATTTTTACATACATAAAGCATTTTATACCCATTTCAATAGTTGCAAATACGTCAATTATCTGTCAAATGTATTTGCTGTTGCTTCAAATTAAATCAGTTCCACACGTAAAAAATCAATCACCATATAAAGCTTCCCAACTGTTATCAAATATTATAAGGAATATATATTCTTATAATTCAATACATGGTAAATAAAAACAATATAATTATCTCTGGTACTTGTTAATTCCATAGTAGCAATTACATATATATTTTCCGGTTCTCAATCATAGCAAATACAATATACTTAAATATTATGCTTCATACCGTAATCCATTTTAAATATTTTCAAGCTATTATTTATCTAATTCTTTCAAATGGAAATCGTAGTGCCAATTAGCATAAATACAATCTTCAGCATTTCCTCAATATGTGCAACATTCATCAATGCAAACCAATACTAAACAATTCCCAAGCAACGTGTAAATTGTAATACTCCACCCATTCCAAATCCATCGTGTGCCGTTCCGCACATTCACTACGTTAACGCAAACCAATACTAAAACTGCACCCGAATATAATCTTAAATACATCTATACAAATAAAATATAAGTTTGTTCTATTTTATAGCAATTCAATATACTTCTACAAACCATATTATTAAATAAAAATCCTAAATAAATAATAAACAACCCTACAAAGTGCATACGTATCCAGTTAAACCCAATTTAATAACCTCATTACAAACTAATATATTACGCTTAAATGGTGCTTCAATTCAATAAACAATAATAGCTTTCTCTATTTATTTTATTCTCTTCTCTTTCTTGTACATCTAAATCTCATGTAATTCACCTTAAGTCTCCCCCTTCATTCTGTATCAGTCTCCCATATAACGTGGCTGTTAAATAAAGTTGTAATTATTGCCAATAGATGGTAGCACAGTTGCACATATCGTAGTACTGTGGGGTTCCGCTTTCTTTATCAAAATGTCTCGTTATCTATTATTATTATTTCAATTTTATAATAATTAAGTACATGCTAAAACAAAAAATAATATAAATTAATCACATAATGCAATAATATGTTAAACTATGCAACTTCGCCCAGCCAAATTCTTCACAATTTTAATTACCATCAATCTATACGACAATGCAAGCAAAACGCGCGCATTCGCATTTAAGAGTCCTACTATGGAGGAACCTCTGTTCAACAATCACGCAACGCCGCCATATTGGAAAAACAAATCCGTCCATCAAAACCACAATCGTCAACGCTCAATTCTTCATACGTAAGTATATACATATAATAAGTATTATAGGTTAATTAATATTGATCATTTCCAATTATATAAATAAAAGAATGTTCAAGGTAAATTCATAATTAATCTAGTAAAAATTAAAGTATAATTCATAATTAGGGCTTGGTCTCATTACGTAAAAATTATATTATAGGTAACTATACGTAGTCTAATCACTGTAAAGCTCCTCCCTGGCTAATCGGTTAACGTACGCAACTTTGGCGTGGTCAACCCGGGTTCTATTCCCGGCGGAAGCTCATGTGGTTCGGATTCCACGTTAATCAGTATGTCCACGTCTCATATAACCTCACTGCTAAAAGAAACGCTAAACTAAAGTCAACAACAATCTAATTAGTTTTCGCTGCAACACTACAAAACATCCCTAAAAGAAAAATTTACCTATTTATGGAAAAATCAGTGTAATTATTCTCATTACAGACAACACTGCGATATGGACATAAATTATATACAACTGCAACAACAAACAACCAGGAAATAGCCAACAAAATAGCGGCCGTGTCATCAAAGGTGCGTAAACTTTCTCTTCTTACTTAAGTCACAATAATAAATATATATACAAAGTGTGCCGGTATCTATAAATGAAAACACCATTAGCGTCCACGGCTACCAAGCAGCAAATATACAAATCGGGTGTGCAAAACTCGCAACAGTAATGGCGCCAGCGCAAAGGTTACACATACGTAATAAAATATAAAAAGCAAGCGGTAAAAGTATAAAGGGAAGTCAAAGCAAAACCAAACAGTAAGGGCGCCAGCGGAAAAATCACACATACGTAATAAAATATACAAAGCGAGCGGTAAAAGTATAAAGGGAACTCGCACTACGGTCAGACAGTAATGGCGCCAGCGGAAAAATCACACATACGTAATAAGCTATACAAAACAAGCTGTAAAAGTATAAAAGGAAGTCGCAATTAATTCCAACAATAATGGCTACAGCAAAAAATCACATACGTAATAAAATATATAAAGCAGGCGGTAAAAGTATAAAGGGAACTCGCACTACGGTCAGACAGTAATGGCGCCAGCGCAAAAGATCACAGAGACACGTAATAAAATATACACAGCGGCGGCAAGTCCTCTGCTGTGTAGAAGTACGTCAATTACTACTTGTAAGCAGCTAATTCCTAGTAGCATAGTACACAGCCAAACTAATAGATGTCAGTACTTGTGCTAAATGCCTGCCTGATCCCAATAGATGTCCCTAGTGTGCACGAAAATTGCAGATTTGAAACTGTTGTGACAATCTAATTCCAACTTTAACACTGCATTGATTCAATTTAATAATCTTAAAATAGCACAAGGTCTGAATAGCCATATATAAATTTCTGTATTAATTTGCACAATAATATACGTATTTAGTGATGATTTAGTTGCAACTTAAACTAATTTCAATTTAATTATTTGAAAATGGGTAATGATGATCAGGCGCGCACCCAGAAATTGTTGTCGGCGGGAGTTCAATGTTCTGGAAGGTCCAATATTATAAGACACCAAGTCTATGTAGTACTGAACTGTTGTTATTCTACACTTGCAAAATACAATAATTAATTTTCCACTACTGTCACCTATATTCTCAGAAAAAAAAAAAGATAAAACTAAACTGCTTTTATAAGAAAGGAAATAGTACAAATGAAGTGTAAGATCAAATCTTCAGCTGGTGTCTTCCTGTTCTGCCTAAACGCCCTCCAACACTTTGTAGAAAATATTTTCAATCATCTTATCTTTAGACAGAACGGGAATTCCCGTTCAGCCTGATTCCCGTTCTGCCTAATCTTTGGAGGCAGGGAATTCTGTGCAGGAGGGATTTCTTTTAGAGAATTTTCATTTAGTAACTGGAACAGATTCTGGAAGAAAAATAACTATTTTTTCAAGTTTTATCATAAATTTTGGATGTTATTCTACTTATTCTCGGAAAACTAACTAGGATATAGTTCTGTTATTAGCAGCGTTATTCACATCTATTTTAGTAAAGACGAATGTGTGTGTGTTTTTTAAAAAATGCCTGCAGAGAAATGAAAAATTGACTCAGTTGCAAGAAAGCCATTTGATATTGTAACTCAAACAAAAATAAAACAAACTTAATTCGGTCTAATATCAAGTCATTTCACAACAAAATTTTATCAGTTATCCAGTACTTCATCTCCATGCTAATGCTCCTAGTCGAAAAAGGTGCCGCAGTTTACATCTTCAAGACATGTTTGGTCATACATTAAACAAACAATGCAAGAGGATGCATGAAACGAGCCTTATCCCCGATTATCTGATCTTTTGATTTGGCTGAAACTCTACAAAAAACACACAAGTATGTCAATATGATATTGATACTTTGCATTACTGCTATTTACATTGATAATATAAATATGAGAATAGAAGTATATATGATATTGCATATAGAATAATGTATGGAAGATAAATCAGCTGATAAGGTGATGCCCAAAAAAGGACTTGTAATGTAGAAGACTAAGACTCTTTCTTAAGGTCCGCCTTATGCATCCTCTTGTATTATTTACTTAATATATGGCCAAACATGTCTTGAGGATGTGAAGTGTGGGACTTTTTACATACTGTGTGAGCCTTAGCATGTTCGGGATGAAACAATGGAAAACTGAATAAAATTTTGATATAAAATGACTAGATATTAGACCGAATTAAGTTTGTTTTATATATATTTCAGTTACAATGTTAAACTGAGTTAATCAATTTTCCATTTCCCTGCAGGTATTTAAAAAAAATAATCACATTCATGTTTACTAAAGTAGAATAACACTGCTAATAACAGAACTGTATCCTAGTCATTTTTCCAAGAAGAACAAGTAGAATTCTAGAAGTAAATCATCTAAAATTTATGATGAAACTTGAAGATATAGTTATTCTTCTTACAGACTCCATTAGAATTACTAAACAGATAATCGCGAATGAAGGACAAAATCCAAGGGGACAAAACCGAATTTTTCTTTAACTGCCATGCCTTTAAAATATTATCTGTATTCGTCATTTATTGAAATACCTTTTTAAATACTGAAAAACCCAATAAAACACGTAAGACTGCTATAGTAAGTATATATATTTCACGTTTTGATCTTTTCTTAAAAAATCTTGATCAGCATTTCAGAATTAAAATAAATATTTATACAACACTAAAAATAAAAGACTGCTAAATGCTAATAAGGATGAACATTTTATAAATCAAATAATATCACAGTTAC